>NC_061812.1:48485347-49085347 GCF_021462225.1 Girardinichthys multiradiatus
TTATGAAAAAATAAGAATGTAATACCCTCACTGCTGCATTTGGTATTTTTGCTATTTATTTTAGTCTTTTCCTCAGCGGTACTTTTGGCTTGGCATAACAGTTCGCAGATTTCTTCACTTATCAAACAGAGCTGCATCGTGTGTGCCTGAGTTGGCCTCTGTCATGCATGAAAAGCTTCAAAAGCAGACACGTGGCATGGAAAAGAGGATAAATCAGGCGACCCTCTGGTTAGTTTACTGTCACAGAAATTATTTCAGCTGCAGTTCTGCCTAAATTTTCTCCCTGGTTGAATAGACCTCTACACATCATTCACCCCAAGTCGGAACCAATCCTCTCAGAGAGCATTGTGGGAGTCTATCTTTTGCAATATAAATTTATTAACCTATTCTGTTCTTGATTGTTTCATCCTCCTCTTTCATCTTTCGTTCTCTGTTGCTTCAAACTCATCTGCCATCCTATACAGTTGAAATACAGGAACATGTGAGTGAATGAGAATACGATGAGGCTCGTTTGTCAAATTAAAAGTCAGTCAGTCAGTCAGTCAGTCATTTTCTACCGCTTATTCCATAGTGGGTCACGGAGAAGCTGGTGCCTATCTCCAGCAGTCTATGGGCGAGAGGCAGGGCACACCCTGGACTGGTCGCCAGTCCATCGCAGCAAATTAAAAGTACCTTTTGAAAATAACAGTCTTTAAGCAGGTATTTAAGATGCCTTTCCTTAAGTCCACATTTCTGTATTAAAAAGATTTTTCATTGCTTTGATGTGATATTCTAATCTTAAATGTTGTGTTAAATAAACGAATAATAATAGCAGCAATGTGCAGCCCTGACTGGCACCCTCTTATTGTTAACAAATAGGATAACAAGACTTTAAATGAAATATTAATGAACGTTACTTTTTTTGCCCCCATTTAAATAATCTTGAGGTAGAAGTTCTGGTTTTCTTAGGCTGGCTTAATTAAAATTAGGCAAAGTTGCTTAATAATGCTGCTAATGGAACTATACGTTTGGTACAACCCCCTTTATTTTAGAAATCCATTTTCTTTACTTAATAGTTGTTAATAGTGAAAACATGAAGTAGTCTCTCTGATGCACCTGCATGTTTAACTTGCACTGATCAGTAACAAGTAAATCTAATCTACATCTGTCCTGGACAGATGCACTGAGAACATATTGGACACGTCTGTCCACACATGGAGACTCTGAAAGTCTATTTTACTGTGCCAATAAAATGAGTAAACCTTTAAACTTGTCTAAACAACAAAAGATAAAGAAGACAAGTGAACTTGCCTAGGACACTGTAAGAATTGTGATTATTGATTAAATAATATTTATCAAAAATTATAATTTAAAATTATAGTTTGAAATTTTTTTTATTTCTTAACCAAAAAACATTAATTAGGAATAGAAATCCTAGATGTCCTCTGGTGTTGTGATTATTGGCTCAAAGCTCTTTAATAATTACAATTAGCTATTCATCATTAATAATTGATAAATTATTAGCCAAAGCCACAAAATATCACTGTTTATTCAACCACTTCACCCAAGGTAGGGGAACTTCAACCTTGTTTTGACAGACAAATCACTCTTGCACGAAATAAACACAAACGCTTCTCTTAAGTATATATATGAAGATTTATTGAAGCCAAATAATTCTGATATACCATTATTCTGGTCCAAAAACCTTTAACTAACTAACAAGCACTATTCTACACAAAGGGGATAAAAATGACTACCTAACAATAATAATAAAAGAAAGATATATGCGCATTTAGTGTCTATGAAGATCAAACCAGTAGTTTTATGGACAAAATGTGCAATTTGGGTGAAATGGAACGAGAAATCCTCCTGGTGCTGATGTCTCGATTGCAGCGGTCAGCTGATAAAATGGTGGGGCCACGCCCCTTTAGCCGTACAGCTGATTGCCCCAAATCTCAAACAAAGAGTCATAAAACTCTCAGACGGGAACTCAGTGGAAAAACTCCAGCAATAGACTGGAACAAAGGAGTGGTTGGGCGAGGCCCAGACCGCAGTTGCTTTGAATGAAAACTTTTAAAAGTCCAACTTCTAACTCCTGGCTGATCTGGGATCAGCCAGACAAAAACATGAACATGCACGATTCAGCAGCGCTTTCACAGCAAATCAAAACACAGCTCAGCATAAAACACTTCAATCAGTATTGCATGCAACAAGTTGATACCTTAGATTAAACTACTGGTGATTCTAAATCACCTTAACTATGCCTCATCCTGCCCAGACTTCTAAATGTACCTATCGGTTTAATTTAAAAAGAACGAAATTACTTTGACGTTGATTTATCCACTCCACCAGTTGAGGATGAGTGAGGTCTGAAGAAAAACGGGGGAGGGGGATCACACGTCTGTGATCAACTCAAGGAAAAAAACAGTAAACTTCTCATCCGTCCAGGAGGGGAAAATATGAAGAATCGTTAGTCGACTGAATCAACAAGGAGGAAACTCATCTCCTTGGAAATAAAACCTCTGTGGGTTTTCACCTGCGCCGGGTGTCGGCGTGGTCTTCGATCGGTATATGAATCTTCTGATCTTCTTGTATCAGACAGATTTACAGCTTTCAAGCTCTTCCAGGAATGGCCTTGTGGAGCAAAAGTTCGCCTCAGGCTTTTGTCTTTCCAGATATGCGCCTCCATTGCTTCGTCCCGCAGGAAATGGCAATGAACCTTTTTTTTCCCGGCGGATTTATAATCCTGGTGACGTCAGAGCTGCGATGTCTGTTGAGCTGCGCATGTTCCACTATGCGTCCAAAATGGATGACTCCAACAACACTTTAATCTAGCCTAGGGCACAAAATGACCAGAGCCGGCTCTGTCCATGGGTCTTTGTGTTTTAGTTTTCACTTTGGTTTTGTGTTTGGATCAGTTTGTTATTTAACAGCTTTCCAAATTTTGGTTTTCCCCTTGATTTGTGATTCTTAGCTTCTTCTTTGTCATGGTTGTGATTATAAAGGACCTATTGCAGAGACTAACTGAAGGGAAAACACCTTAAATAAATAAGGAGAACTTCCAGGGCTGCTTGTTGGGAGAACAGGTAGTGCGGAAGAGGCAGAAAAACAAACAGAACAACACTGAGAACCGCTGAGCTTATACTGCATACTGAGGCAGGGGTGGAAAATCACAAATGAACCAGAAGAGCTAAACTGAGGAAATGTTAACCAGCTTGGCACAATGAAAATGGGGAAGCTGAGAGAGGAAGACTAATCAACACAAAGGGATTTCTAACCAAGAGGAAAAAACTAACACTGAATTGAGAGAAATAGATCCAAAAGCAATTAGAACAGAACCCAAGAATAAACTAAGAAACTAGACACAAACAAATGAACTATTAAGGCAACACCTTTCTGATAATAATGAGCACAGGGAAATGAACTGAACAAGGCAAGACTTTAACAACATAATAAACAAGGAAATGATCAAAACACACAAAAGAAAACCAAAAGCCAAACACCTGTGAATTGTGACATTCTTGTGTCCTGTTATATCTCTCTAACTAATCCCTTTCACTCAGCTCCTCTGTACTGTCTTGACCTGTTACACTGCTGTCAAATCTCACCTGCTTCTCTCCAATCAGCTTCAAAGGTTTTTCTGTGCTCCATTCTGCATTGCTTTGGTTGTTCCAGTCAGTTGTTCTCTGGTTCCTCTCGTGCCCGTTCTTGTATTTAATTCAATACATCTCACTCACCTTTTGCTTCAACTCTTTTCACGCACTGCATTCAGGCCCTCACCAGAACAAAAACATGACATGTGTTGAGGTAGGAAACCTTTACTGGCCGTCAGTTAATTCTTACATTACTCCTCACCTCTCCCCGACTCTTTTTATTTGGCACCCCAAAGGACAATCCTCAGTCAGAGATCAGTTGTAAATTTCCACAAGTTTATTAAAACCAATCTGAATTCAGAGAGGAAACACACACTTACACGGGTACCTGGAAACGTCTGTGTGTTGTCTCACTGGGGGTTGCGTTACATTTTATACCCCACGCTGCTATGCAGTACACATACACAATCATTCTGTCTGTGGATGTCTCCCCAGCAACAGTATCAAAGAAACAGAGATACATTTAATCATTTAATTAAAGAATTGTTTCCCACACGTCTTCAGGAATCTTCAGGGAGAGGAGTACCATGCCTCCCTAATCCACTGCCAGCTTCTTACGATACAGACAGAAAACACCTGCAAGCGTTAACCTTGAATAATAAACACTCATTATGTGACCACATTAGAAGCTTCTGTTTAAGGATTTTTCTAACTAACTCTCAAAAGCATAACTAAAAACTCCTAATAATAATCAATCTATAAGCAGCAAATCCCAAATATATCTTAGCTTTAGCTACTAATGATAAGGCATTTATATTTCCACAATTCCCCCTTTTGAAGTCACCTATGTGACCCCTCTAACTGGAGGGTGTCGATCCATGCTTTATTCCATAGTCTGTCAAAATATGCCAATATAATATTCTACCATCCTTCTGCTCCCTAGACATTAATACATATCAGACGCCCTGTAATTTACTCTTACGGGTTAATCTTCGTCCTCCTCCTCGTTAGCATCCACAGGTAACCATAATAGCTACAAAAACAGCAATGGAAATAAACAATGACATAATCAACCCTTTCCAGTGTCCAAACATGCCCATCATCCAGTCTTCGAATGGATTGTCTATTCCTGAGTGCTCATGCATAGTGGCTGAAAGTGTTTTTAATCCTTCTAAAGCTTTTGAGACGGAACCATCAGGTGCAGTGTTATTGGGAATAAAAGTGCAACACATATCCCCAAACATCGAACAGACGCCCCCTTTTTCTGCTAACAACATATCTAATGCCATTCGGTTTTGCACAGCCATGAGGGAGGTTGGTGCCAATTGTTCGGACAGGCCTTCTACTGCATCCCTTGTTAAGTTAGCTAGACGTAAAACATTGTAATGGATGTAGTTGATGCGGTCTATGTTTTTATTGGGAGTAACAGGGAACAAAACTGTTATAATGGGGATGTTTTCAAAGCCTGCTGAGACTTGATCCGCTAATTTGTATTCATTAAGTACGCCTTGAGGAACTCCTATTGCATCAATGCAAGTGGGTGAGTCTTTGCTTAAGTCAAAGGTGTTTGCGCTCCGTTTTATGATATGTCTACGCCTTCTCCTAGTTAAAGCTGTGCTTTGGGCGTGTGTTGAAGGAAGATACTTAAGGTCTTTTCCTAACAAGAGGAGAGGTGCCTGCAACCTAACCATGGCACACACTACAATAGTATTATTTTGGATCCTAGTCAGAAGGCGGTGTCCTCCACAATAATAATAAAGTCCTGATCTTGCCCAAGGACCTATCACTGAGCCTGACACCGTGGAGTTGCACCAATCGCGAGGAATTTCCCCAACATTCACCTGCGGGGTTTTGGAAGTGAAGTTAAAGCAAGTGTATGTGCCATTTCTCCGTAGAGGGGTAAAAGGGCCAGCCCTGGTTTTGTTGGCAGTGGGTGGAGCGCTGCGTTTTGATACTTTATTGTCTGGATGACTGGAGCATGCTTGGAAAGGCAGTTCACAGAACAATCCGAAAATCAATGTAACAATGAAGAATGCTAAAACACCTATACCTACCATGACCCAACCCTTAAGGGGCATGGGTCCTAGATTTTCACCTCCCATTCTTTTCGAAGGTACCTGCAAAGGAAGATGAGGATTAACAATATGGTGAAACACAAAAGACCTTTTTATTATTATTTTTTTTAAAGTTCAGAGTGTTCAGTTCAGTTCTCGGTGGGAGAGCAGCTACGACCACCAGTGAAAGAGAGGAAAGCTCAATCACATCCGCCTCTTCTGTGTGATGTCCTGGTCTTCACTCACAGGTGTAGACTGACCTGGAGCTAAGTGGTCTCACCAGGGGATTATTCTGCCCCTATTTGTGGAACCACTGATCTGACGGTGCACCTAAGGTGTAGACTAACCTTTAGGTGTAAATGAACGCTTTCTCACCCTAGGGGATTATTCTGCCCCTTGAATTGGGTGAGAAAGATCTTCCGGTGTGCTGGCGTTGTCCCTCAGGTTCTGCTGGACCTCTGGCAGCGATCTCTGTGGTGCCTGTGCTGCTGCACACTGGCTCCAAAGATACCACGTGTCTCCTTTGCCCTTGACCCTCACCGCATGTGAGGTTCTCTCTGTGACCTGGAATGGACCCGTCCACCTGGGCTCTGACCACTTCCTTTTGATCACCTTCAGCAGGATCTACTCAGCTTCGGACGTGGTTGGCTGAGGTCCCTCGGTTGGTTTCTCTGGGACCTGTTTTGAGAACTCTGTAACCAAAATTAAGTTGGTGTCTGAGGTGTCCTGCCAGTCCCCAACTGCCAGAGAGTGCTTTACCACTCCTCTCAATTCCTTAATCTTTAACTGAAACCCTAATGCTTTAGAGCTTAGTTCTATTAGTTTATTTACAAAATGAGTTCCATTATCTGACCTTATAATCTGTGGGATACCATATGTGGGGAAGAAATGTGAAACTAGGTTAATCTATTACCACTAGGCAATATTTGTTCCCCCGTGTTTGCAACAAATTATGCATGATCTGCAAAAATTCTTTGCATAGTCAGAAACATTTATAGTGTAGGATTAATGCTTTACCAGATGTAACATAGGATTAATGCTTTACCAGATGTAACATATTCCCCCCTTGACACATGGGTCTTCCCAATGTGTCACTGTAGCCGCTGTCCTTATTACATTTAAAAATGAGATCACGATTTTTGGTAGTTGCTATTAATTTAAATAATGCTTGGTTTAGTTCTTATTAAAAATGAAAATAAAAACTCACTCACTGATGAACACAAAATTGAAAGGCATATTATATCTTGTAATCTTAGTTTGTCTTACCCAGTTTTATAGATACAACATACAGTTTCAGTCAGCTTTGTGTTTAGTTCAAGTAACTAAAGTTTGTTTCAATTAACTCAAGTTTTCTCTATTTCAGTCCAGTCCAGTAATTCTGTTAAGGTTAATTTCATCTTGTGTTGATTTTGAGTCTAATTCAATCATTTTGAACCTGACTGGAAAACGTCTAAACGTCTGTTAAAATCTTTTTGTTTTACCATAGAGAACTGACCTAATATTATTATGGTAATGTTGAGGACTCTAATTTTTTACATAACATGAAACAGACATTTATTTCACAAAAACAGAAAGTCAAATACAGACATTTGGCCACATGAAGGTTTAAATAACCTGTTTGTAAAAGAATTGTGAAAAATTGAAGACGGGTCTATGAACTTTCTTAAGGTTATCCGTATTTTCAATACAAGTACAACCTTTGCTATCTTTATATGATTTTTCGGAAAAGATTCTGGAAACCTTATTAAGATATAAGTTTGGCAATGATCATCAGAACATCAGACCTTTTATTAGCGCTTTTAAGGTCCCTCAAAGATGCATTCCAATGAAATCAGTCATTCCCATTCCCACACATTCACACACTACTTACTTATTTTTCTGTCAGAGTAATTTTATTTGCAAAAATTTGAACATAATTTGATTTCTATTATTCTTAAAATGTACATCGTTTCCTCATAACCCCTTTTGTTTCCACTAGGTCTGTTTTGAACGCTTCAATTCTTTTTATTCACCAAGAATCAATAAGGTGGTCTTAGTGGGATCCACCTTAAAGGTATTATCTGTTGGGTGTCATGTTATCATTGTCAGGTCAGTGAGGTTCATAAGTCAGTCAGAACCTTGGTCATTTGGTCTGTGCACATAATGTTTCATAGATCCAGCCTATGATTAGTCAGCAAAACTTCCACCTATAGGAGAAAAATTGATTGTTAATGAATGGGCTGCATTTCCTAGGAACACTGTCTTCCTCCTGGATGAGCATCACCTGTTGAAAAACTTTCATCATTGTTTGTTTCACATATTCATTCAGATCTTTATATTATACCAGTAGGTGAAGTTGTTAGTATCTCATGTAGACTGACATATACTGTTGCATTTGGAGAGGATCTCAGATTAAATAAACATAGTTAGAGCTTCAATCCAGGTTCATTTTGTGTCTGCAGACTTTAGCCAATTTCTTTTTTTTTTTTTAGACATAAAGAGCAAGATTCAAAACATTTTCAAAAGGCAGATTGTGGCAGAATGTAGACAAAACTATTTATTGATTGACAAAATAACATTCAAGCACACAATCACCATGTTAAAGGCTCTACTTCTAGAGAATCACTGAACTTCTGGGGTCCAGTTTTAGCCCGCGGACCTTGAGCCCGACACATGCAGGGTAGAGTTACAATCCCCATCTCTCAGCAGAGACAGGCTTCTGCCTTTTGTGCAGAAGTGTTATCTCTGTTCTCAGGCAGCTGCATCTCCCTGTCAAGGTCGCCTCACAGAGCTGAAAACTAACCTCTCTCAAAGAGGAAAAATCAAGAATGCACACAATCTGAGCCAAATATGGAATTATTTCCCTGTAAAATGAACCTTTTGCATTTTATCATGGTATTGTTGGTAGTATAACATTTAGCACCCTAAAGAGTTTTTACACCATACAAAAGTATTCACACTTTCAAATGTTTTCGCACCCAAAGAAGTTTTCGCACTCAAAAAAGTATTAGCGCTCAGCAAAGTATTGGCATGTCTGGGACTGTCAGCTAGCTTAATGGCACCAGGGAAAACTTTCAATCTAATAAATCACCAATGATTCTGTATGCAAAACTAATTCTTCAAACTAGGTTAAACTATTTTATTAACCTTTTAATAGTAAAACACCTAAATCTAAAAGTCATGCTACATCCTTAATTATTATACAAAACACATGTTTTCAAGGCAACAATCACTACAAGCATTTTGACTCTATTGCCTCTTAAACAGTGTTAAAACTCAGGAAGGGAGGTGCTGAACGTTACCATGACAGCAAAGGCATGAACCAACCTGGTAGGTGGGCGGAGTCAGGCAGAACTAACCTCTGATTGACAGCCTCTGGGCGGACCCACAGTTTCTTCATTCAAACCCTTAGTGTACCTTAAACAGCAAAACTGTTAACATGCACCTACCTCAGAAACAAGCTGCTTCTTAACTCTCCTGAAAACTCAAAGTTTTAATCAATCTAGGATTTCGAAACATTATTCTAAACATGGATTATTGTTTCATGCAACAAATAAACAAACCTTCATTCCAATAAAGAAAGACAAAACATCAAAGACAAACAAATGGCCAAATTTGAAACTTCAAGAACTCAAATAAATTTTTAACAATCTCTTTTCAAAATATATTTTCTCAGCCATATATTTTAATGCTGTAATTGATCAATTTTGTTATGACAATCTTCAGGATCCTTTTTAAGATGAGTGCACATAGTCCAAAGAGATCTCAAAGTATTTAGAAGCACAGCAACAGTTTTCTCTTAAATTTATCCAAATTCACTGATGCTAAAACCCTTTTGCCAATTCTTTGTACTATAACTCTATAATAATAACTACAATCCTGAGAGTTATTGTTATAATTCTCTTTTTGTTTTGCTCAATTTAATCGCAGCTGCATTCAAGAATTTCTCTGCTCAGGTTAAATGCAAAGAACTATTTTAAGCCGGCGTTGAAATTTTTATGGTATACCCAAACAAAACAAAAACTGCAGTGTTTGACTTAATCAGAAATTAAGATAATAAGCTTGACTCCAAACTGGACTTTTTTCCACATAGTGTTTCAAAGGGAGGACACACATAATTTTCCTTAATTTGGCTATTTAAATTTTGAGAGTTGGGGAGAAAATTATTACTATAACCCCTCTTTAATAATCCAAATGCTGATAAATGTTCCAATATTTTATGATTTAGTAATCTGAAATTACTCTGTGTACCTTTGTACTCCCATGTATTTTTTTTTATCTTTAAACCTTAAGAAATCAAACAAGGAGACTGGAGTTTGAGGACCATCCTCTTTAGTATTAAGAGAGCCTTTATTTGTTTTTCTTTTCCTAAAATGAACAATTATGTTAACTTTCTGCAGATTGAAGAGAGGATTGGCTAAATATCCCCAGACCTGTTAGTGCATTATTTCTGCTTAGACAATTATCAGATTTAAAAATCACTAGTTCACAGCTCCTAATTTACCTCAGATCATATTTGCTCCTAACCCAGTTCATAATAAGCTTCAGACAAACATTATGCTAAAAAGCCAAAAACAAAAAATACAGATCTGTTTTAAAATAAAGAAAAAGCATGCTTAAAAACATGGTACTGTGGTGGGAAATAACTCCACAGTTCTGAAGGCCTTTTCTATGCAGTCTTTTAGGAAACATGAGATTAGTTTAATTTTTGTGTGGTACCACTGTCCAATCAGAATCTCTTACCTTCAAAAATAACCCAATTTTTTCATTCTCATTTTAAAGGTTTGTCTTGCCAAGGCAAATGTGTTTAACAAAACCAATTACTCTCAAAACAAAAGTTTAAAATGTTTTAGCTGGTGATATCTTAGAAAACAAGTGTTTTCATATTTCTATGCAACACAGAACTGATTAGGTTTCTCTTTCCTTCTCCAAATGGAGAAAAAAGAACCTGCAGAACCAAGCCTTTCATAGTTTTTGTCAGGATCTGATATAAGGTACAGTGTAAATCAACACGCTGCATGAATCAGAAGAGTGAAGGAAAGAAATTAATTTAACCTCTTCCCAGCAGCTGCTGTGAAAAACAATGAATTTGTACTTTCCATAAGCGTCAGTTAGCACTTGCGGACATAAACTGCACCAAACTGTAAATACTGTGTCAGAGACTGTATGAAGACCATCTGCAGTAAAACTAAGCCGGTTTTAATGAGGTCTCTACCCATTAGATTTATGGGATACAAACTCTGACAACAGAAAATAATGGCTGAAAGAAAAACCAATCAGGTTTTACGCATGCGCTGGGTTTTAAAAATGCTCCTTCATGAGATCTGTCCTGAGAATAACATAGAAAACACATGGTTACTGCTGAGTTTTGGAGATGTAACTTCCTCTGCTTTTTAATAACTTTTAATAACTAGAATAATTGACCCTGAATATTCCATGACAAAAGAGAACTTGCTTCTCTAAAAGAATTAACTGGAAAGTATCAAATGAGTTAAGTTATCACCCTTTAGAAGATACTTTTCTAACCCTAAAATAATATTTTAACCCGCTATATCTGTCAACGTCAGGCCAGCGTGTCACATTAGCAGCGGTTAATAAGCGTTCTTCATTGCAGAAAATAGGAAAAGATTTATGCAAATGTGTGTGTGTTTGTACGTTACCCCCATCAGTTTCTAAATCGCTCCAGAGTCAGACTGTCATGGCACACAATCCTTTATCAGTCCAAAACAAAAACAACCCAGGCCCTTCAGGTCTGTTGGTGAAACATTCAATCCTTCTTGTCCATTTTTAACTTCTCGAGGAGGGAGAAAGAACTTTGCTCCGGCCTGTTTCTCTTCTGCCCGCATAAGATGTGCTTTCAATATAAATCCAGTGGATCGCTCTTCTGGCTCTTGCAAACAGCATGGATTGTTGTCCATCTCAGTGGGTTTGGGGCCAGACTTCTTCTGAGTTTCGTTCTCGTGGAAACTCACATTGTGATTTACAGCAGGCAGACAGGCTCTCTCTTTCAGGCCATGCTGAAGAAGGGTCTCTGGTCGAGTAGCCATGAGAAGGGCAGGTTTCTAAAGTCCAGACTCAAAAACGCAGATGTTGCACTCAAATCCCATACATGTGTGTATGTGTGTGTGAGAGAGGCAGATGAAAAAGTTTAGTATAGGTTCAGATTTTGCACACAGAAATATTATCAGTCAGTCAGTTGTCCACCATAACATGCACTATACTACTTTCTTTTCCGACTGATCGCAATATTTAAGACAAACGAAACTTCCTGCAGGAAAGTTTTAACTCTTTAACACCTTAATAGATGCACTCTGTGCTTTTTAATCTTTTTCTTATGTTTTTTATTTTTCTCATCTCCATCCATCAACTGTTTTACTTGAAACTATTTAACTTATTTACCCTAAAATTTCCACTCTGTGAAAAACCAAACTTATCTTCTCAAATTAAAGCATATTTAACACAATCTGTGCCCTCCGCAGAGGGCCTTGAACCCTTCCACTCAGCAGGACTTTTTCAATCTCTCCTGGTCCGACCGCTGTGATGCCAAACCCGGTTTGACACCTAAGAATCAACCCTCCGTTGACTCCCTGGAATTCCTTTTACTTAATCTTATTCTTACAGTTTCACCATTTAAGTATCTCAACTGTCTTCCCTCACCTGCCAGTTCAGGGTCTTGGGGTCCTATCCCTGGCCACTTTGAGGCGTCCTCAGTCCCTCTGGGAGGCTTTTACTAACCCCAGCCTAAATACCCCAGTCCTCGTCAGGACTAAGTTTGGAATGCCAAATCCGGAACTTATTTACTTCAACACCGTCACCATTTAAGTAACTTCGGTGAAAAGTATGTTACAGCCTCAACATTCAAGTATCTCGGCTAAAATTTATCTTGTGTCAATCAACAAATATTTTTACGCACTATATCATTTCTTTACCGTAATCCATTATTTCAACCAACAAATATTTTACCCAAAACTGATCAAGACTGTAAATTTAAGAGAAAACAGATATCTATTCCACAACACCACCTACACTATTAGCAGGCAAAAGGAGAATAAATATAGATCTCTTTACCTTTTGTTTTGGGTCGACCCTGTGGTGTTGTAGAACGACGTCCGCCTCGTAGTCAATTAATTATCCTTTAGTTAGTGCCAAATCCGGGTCACGGCACCAATTGTTGAGGTAGGAATACTTTACTAGCCGTCAGTTAATTCTTACATTACTCCTCACCTCTCCCCGACTCTTTTTATTTGGCACCCAAAGGACAATCCTCAGTCAGAGATCAGTTGTACGTTTCCACAAGTTTATTAAAACCATTCTGAATTCAGAGAGGAGACACACACTTACACGGGTACCTGGAAACGTCTGTGTGTTGTCTCACTGGGTGTTGCGTTACATTACATTTTATACCCCACGCTGCTATGCAGTACACATACACAATCATTCTGTCTGTGGATGTCTCCCCAGCAACAGTATCAAAGAAACAGAGATACATTTCATCATTTAATTAAAGAATTGTTTCCTACACGTCTTCAGGAATCTTCAGTGAGAGGAGTACCATGCCTCCCTAATCCACTGCCAGCTTCTCACAATACAGACAGAAAACACCTGCAAGCTTTAACCTTGAATAATAAACACTCATTGTGTGACCACATTAGAAGCTACTGTTTAAGGATTTTTCTAACTTTCAAAAGCATAACTAAAAACTCCTAATAATAATCAATCTATAAGCAGCAAATCCCAAATATATCTTAGCTTTAGCTACTAATGATAAGGCATTTATATTTCCACACATGTCTTCCTCAGTGTTGTTTGCGATTATTGGATGGAATACATTGTGTAAGTCTGCTTTTGTTTTCTGTTCAGGATCTGGTTTCCGGCTAGTTTTGCATCAGGAGTGTGACATCTGACTGCAAAGACCCTCATACATTTCATGCCTTATAAACTGCTAGACTGCTCATTATCATCACAATAGATGGCAGCCATTATGTTTAAACAAGAAAACTTCGAAAGATTCTGAAACATCAGTTTACTTAAGTAACAAAGGTTATCCCCTCTGATTGTTACAGTGTAAGCCACACCCTGTGTAAAGCTCAAAACATGTTACGTATTCACCTGCTGACTTCATGGTCTTCACCAGATCCTGCTGAAGTGATCTTGAAGATGATGGACCCAAATACAGGCAAATTTACACTGGCAGGCAACCAAGCAGGTTACAGATAAATCAAAAACCCTTTGATCATATTAAGATACATAGAACTGAACTCACTGACAAAGCATCAGAACAAGGGCCTCATAGAGATGAGTATCACGCACTTAATGAATTACATTCAGAACTACCTACAAAACAAAACCATAAATTATATAAAAACGGAACAACACAATGTATGTAATGAAGAGATGCAGCTAACATACATACAAGCGCTGTGATTTTTCAGGGCAGCAGAGTGTTTTGTGTCAGGCTTTTTGTCTTGATGGGCATGTCTCAAGCACCTGAATCCTTCAAACGTCTTGGCTCAGTTTCTATCTGTTTTTATGCTCTCTCCCAACTTCTGTTCTTTTTTCTTTTTACTTTATCATCATCCTTCTCTGTATGCTCCAAGCTTCAGCAGCCTCTCATCAGCATCCTAGCAGCCCAGCCTCATCATCCTCCCATCTATTACTCTCATGTTTTATCCTTACCTTCCGGTTTCTGTGTGGACAAGCAATTATAAATAAACAGATTATGCTAATCCTTGTCCAATCCTATAAGATCTTCCCTTCCTGTGGCCTATATTAGCTCTAATAAAGTTGTTTTGCAGGATATTCTCTTATGCGTGGAATGGCCAACTTGTCTTTGATATAGAGTCTTTATTAGTCCCTGAGGCTGTTTTCATGGCTGGTGAGCAGTCTTGCTTTCTACTTGTGGTTTTACTGGATTTAGTTATTATGGACATTGTGTTAAAGCTTAATTATAAATGGGAAGTTCTTTATTTTACCAAAAGACAATAGTATTGTCAGAAAAAAACAGCCTTGTACTTAAAGGTGTTATATAACCTTGTATTTGTTATTAGTAATAATGTAAATGTAGACAAGCAACAGAGTCAACGTTTAGGGATTTTGTTTTTTTTTTAAACCTTAGAATCTGGAGGTAAAAGAATAAAATCATGTTTAATATGCAGGTTGCCTTAGTAGCTGTCTTCTATGTCTGAAAGTCTTCCTTTTTTCCTTAGAGACATAATTAATGTTGTTTACACTGAGATGAGTGAAACTACCTAGGAAACCAATCATTCCCCACTGTTGATTATGCTAATCAAGATATTCAACAGTTGATAGTGAGGAAATGAGATTTAGTTTGCTATTGTTGACCAAAAGACCTCTTGAGCTATTCTAATAAAATGGGTGCTGCACGGTGTAATTCATAAGGGATCTTTGGTGGGGTCATAGGGCATATAACATAAAAAATTTTCAACTTTTTCTGTTCAGCTGTGTTTAAGCTTGCATCTCACAGTAGTTATATTATTTGCTATATTTATCTCCACGCCCCATAGAAAATGTAAAAAAGTCGTTGCTAAAGACACAATGGTCCCCTGACACAAAAGTGGTAATAACAAACTTTCATGCTCAAATTTGACTTCATAAATAGAAACTTTAGACAGTGATATATTTAGTGAGGAGGAAGAAGACAGGAGATATGTGTGAGATATATATATATATATATATATGTGTGTGTGTATGCCAGATATTGCAACATTTTAGCAAACACAAGCGGTCATTTGCCCCTGTGGTAAATTACAGGCAGATAGACAGACAGCAGATTGCATCGAGTCAGTGACTTGCAGCATTCACTCCTCCTGGATGAGCATGTAGAGACAGTGGACAGTCACCTGCATTGACTTTGCAGCAATCCCTCATACTGAGCAGCATGTAGCGACAGTGGAGAGGAAAAACTCTCTTTTAACAGGAAGAAACCTCCAGCAGAACCAGGCTCAGTGTGAGCTGCCATCTGCCACGACCAACTGGAGGTTTGAGAGAACAGAGCAGAGACACAAGGAGAACACAGAAGCACTGATCTAGGAGTACTTTCTATAGGAAAAGCAAATGTTAATGAATGTAGCTCCTTTAGTGGTTTCATCTAGAAAGAAAAAACAGATAAACTCTGAGCTAGTTTTCAAGTTTCGAGTATGAGATAGAGCACATACAGTTAGTCACAGTAAAAGCTCAGTCAGTAGCCATGTCTAGGAGAAAAATAGGGTTAAACACTGAAAGACAGGGCCAAGTGAATAATCGGTAGAAGGTGAGCATTAAGTTGTTGGCAGCAGCAGCTTGGACGATGCCCCCCTCCAGGATGGTGTCACAGGTCGATACCGAGTCACGCCATTTGTAGCACTTATTTAACCCAAACTGGTGGAATGACTTGCTTCTCATTTCTTAAACAACCATGTCGAAAGACACATCCCGTGGACATGGAAAAGATGTCAGTCTGTTTCAGAAGGGTCAAATCATTGGCAGGCATCACGCAGAGAAAACTTCTAAGGAGATTACAGAAACTACCAAAACTGGGTCAAGAACTGTCCAACGCATTATTAAAAACTGGAAGGATAGTGGGCACCCATCATCTTTGAGGAAGAAATGATAGTGGGGACCCATCGTCTTTGAGGAAGAAATGTGGCCGGATAAAAATTCTGAATGATCGTGATCGGCGAAGACTTAAACGTTTGGTGAAATCAAATCGAAGAAAAACAACAGTAGAACTCCGGGCTATGTTTAATAGTGAAATAAGAGCATTTCCACATGCACAATGCAAAAGGAACGCAAGGGATTGGGACTGAACAGCTGTGTAGCCCTAAGAAAACCACTAATCAGTGAGGCTAACTGGAAAAAAGGCTTCAATTTGCTAGGGGGCATAAAGATTGGACTCTGGAGCAATGGAAGAAGGTCAAATGGTCTGATGAGTCCAGATTGATGGGTGAATAAGGGTAAGAAGAGAGGCAGGTGAAGTGATTCACCCATCATGCCTAGTGCCAACTGTACAAGCCTGTGGGGGCAGTGGTATGATCTGGGGTTGCTGCAGTTGGTCAGGTCTGGGTTCAGCAACGGTATGTGTTCAAAGAAAAAGGTCAACGGACTACCTGAATATACTGAATAACCAGGATATTCCATCAATGGATTTTGTCTTCCCTGATGGCACGGGCATATTCCAAGTTGACAATGTTAAGATTCATCGGGCTCGAATTGTGAGCGAGTTGTTCAGGGAGCATGAGACATCATTCTCACACATGGATTGGCCACCACAGAGTCCAGACCTTAACCCCTTTGAGAATCTTTGGGATGTGCTGAAGAAGGCTTTGTGCAGCGGTCAGACTATACCTCATGAATGCAAGATCTTGTTGAAACAATGCCACAGCGAATGCGTGGCGTAATTACAGCTAAAGACGGTCCAACGAAACATTAGTGTGTAACCTTTTTTTTTTTGGTAGCGACTTTTTTTTGGCTAGGCAGGGTATGTGTACTTTTGAGATATATATTTATATATATATATATATATATATATATATACTGCTCAAAAAAGTAAAGGGAACACTTAAACAACACAATATAACTCCAAGTAAATCAAACTTCTGTGAAATCAAACTGTCCACTTAGGAAGCAACACTGGTTGACAATCAATTTCACATGCTGTTGTGCAAATGGAATAGACAACAGGGGGAAATCTTTGGCGATTCGCAAGACACACTCAATAAAGGAGTGGTTCTGCAGGTGGGGACCACAGACCACTTCTCAGTACCTATGCTTTCTGGCTGATGTTTTGGTCACTTTTGAATGTTGGTGGTGCTTTCACACTCGTGGTCGCATGAGACGGACTCTACAACCCACACAAGTGGCTCAGGTAGTGCAGCTCATCCAGGATGGCACATCAATGCCAGCTGTGGCAAGAAGGTTTGCTGTGTCTGTCAGCGTAGTGTCCAGAGCCCGGAGGCGCTACCAGGAGACAGGCCAGTACACCAGGAGACATGGAGGAAGACCCAGCAGCGGGACCGCTACCTCCGCCTTTGTGCAAGGGGGAACGGGAGGAGCACTGCCAGAGGCCTGCAAAATGACCTCTAGCAGGCCACAAATGTGCATGTGTCTGCACAAACAGTTAAAAACCGACTCCATGAGGATGGTATGAGGGCCCGACGTCCACAAATGGGGGTTGTGCTCACAGCCCAACACTGTGCAGGATGGTTGGCATTTGCCAGAGAACACCAGGATTGGCAAATTTACCACTGGCGCCCTGTGTTCTTTACAGATGAAAGCAGGTTCACACTGAGAACATGTGACAGACGTGACATAGTCTGGATACATCGTGGAGACCAATCTGCTGCCTGCAACATCCTTCAGCATGACCGGTTTGGCAGTGGGTCAGTAATGGTGTGGGGTGGCATTTCTTTGGAGGGCTGCACGGTCCTCCATGAGCTCGCCAGAGGTAGCCTGACTGCCATTAGGTACTGAGATGAGATCCTCAGACCCCTTGTGAGACCATATGCTGGTGCGGTTGGCCCTGGGTTCCTCCAAATGCAGGCGAATGCTAGACCTCATCTGGCTGGAGTGTGTCAACAGTTCCTGCAAGATGAAGACATTGAAGCTATGGACTGTTCCGCCCGTTCCCCAGACCTGAATCCACCGTCTCATCAGGAGCATGCCCAGGTGTTGTAGGGAGGTCATACAAGAACGTGGAGGACACACACAATACTGAGCCTCGTTTTGACTTGTTTTAAAGATATTACATCAAAGTTGGATCAGCCTGTAGTGTGTTTTTCCACTTTAATTTTGTGTGTGACTCAAAGTCCAGGCCTCCATTGGTTAATAAGTTGATTTCCATTGATGATTTTTGTGTGATTTTGTTGTCAGCACATTCAACTTTGTACAGAACAAAGTATTCAATAAGAATATTTCATTAATTCAGATCTAGGATGTATTATTTGAGTGTTCCCTTTATTTTTTTGAGCAGTGTATATATATATATGTGTGTGTGTGTATGTACGTATGTACTCAGTAATATGTTATGTATGTTTTTTGCAGCAATGGAAGAGCTTGACGGAGATGAGGTCAGAGTGTCTTCCAGGGGACGATTTGCTGAAAGAGACATCGTCCAGGTGCTGAACTCAGGATACACTTTTCACCCCATCATTTTCAACATTTGTTTGCCAAAAAAGATTTCTTTAGTTACACTTTATATTGTATCATACATTGGGGAGAACAAGTATTTCATCCACAGCCAATATTGCAGGTTTTCCCACTTGTAAAGCACGTAGAAGTCTTTCATTTTTATCATAGATACTCTTCAATTTTTTAAAAATGTAAAGGTTCTAGAGGACAGATGTTTACACATGAACATTGTATTCATGGCAGGACCAAAAATCACCAAGATAAAGCTGCGTCCTTTCTACATATCCATGACATTTTATCTGTTTCTGTGGTGAAACCCAGACCCCCACAACATGGATCCACCTTTAGTTTTGGAATCAGGTTTTCTCTGGTTGTATGCTGCACATATTGGTTGCAAAGCTTTGAACAACATGTAAGTCAAGCAGCCACCTGCAGACTCATGAGCACCCAGTTGGACTAATTACCCAGCTGTATTAGGAGCAGATAAAATCATTCATTCTGAAATCTTCTACTTAATTTAGTCGGTGTTTATTCTTTACTTTACAATGTTTGAAAATAAAAATAATACCTGAATGTCATCTCTAAAGTATCACTGAAATATTCAACGTTACATTATTTTAACAGGAGTTGCTAAAAATTGGCTGCAAATCACATTTACTATTGTTTTACATAGTGATCTGATTTCTGTTAATTGGTTTTAGTAAAGTCTAGGTCTTCCTTTAAGATCTAAGACTTCATATGGTCTGCAAATGCTGAATAGAACATTGCACCCACCAATCAAAGAACACTATTTTTTCTCCTCCTATCCAGTTTGTTCCTTTCCGAGACTACATTGATCGGTCAGGGAACCAGGTTCTGAGCATGGCTCGACTGGCTAAGGATGTCCTTGCTGAGATCCCTGATCAGCTAATGTCTTTTATGAAGAGCCGCGGTATTGAACCACGGCCTCCACTGCCAGCCACCTCTGACCCTCCTTCAGTGTCCACCACCACTGGAAGCCCTGCTCCTGCTGCCAAACAAAGAAACTCTCATCCTTGACTGAGGGCAACAAACGGTGCAGAGCCAGCTTGAGCAAATGGAGGTGTGTGTGGGTATGTGTGGGTGTGTGTACAGGTGAGTGTGCAAGATGTATAACTTCAGAGGTTGATTGGCACAAACCAAATCCTTAAACTGAGCCTAATAAAAGGATGATGATGCTTTTTTTCCATTTTTTTAAAATAGATTTAGAATATCAGGGTAGAAAATAAATGGTTAAAATTTTTCTTTTTCTAAGGTGTGACTTCTTCAGCACCTAAAAACTAAACATTTTACCAGTGGAACATAGAATTCTGTCAGGAGGAACAGACTGCATTTGAAACCAAGGCTTCAAATACAAAGATTTTATTACTCAATCATTAAATTGATCTTTCTCAATGTAATATGTCTGGCAGACAGGTCTGCAACTCAGTCACTCTTGGTTCTGTTTCTGGTAGCTCCTGCAGAATCTAGAGAACTTGATTTGTTTTAGCAGGAAATGTAGACAGCAGTACGACCTTTGTCCTTGATTGTTTCATTTCAGGGTATTTTAAAGGATTGACTCAAGCTAAGATTAAGGAAGTACGAAAAATTTAAATGAGTGTTGTCCCACCTGGTTGCCAGCTTACATCAGTCCATATTATTACTTCAGAAAATAATTGCTGTATTTTGTGCTGGAAATTAAACTTTTAAAACACCTTGGTTCCTAAAAAAAGAGGAAATACTGACATAACAGAAAACTTTGTATTGATGTAGGTAGATATAAAATCTGTTTTTTGTTTTTGAATTTTGTGCTATTTAACTAAAATTCAAAGTAATCTATTTTAATGAAACATTAGAATCGTGTTTGTGGTCAGGGTGACTTGTCCAGAAAAGGGACATATGTTACAATAAACGGTGGTTGTTTTAATGCATCCTGCTATGGTCTTCTAATCTTAACAGCGTTGCACATTTTCAGCCATGTATAATTCACATTAAATCCTGTGTGTAGTACTTCAAGAAATGTTACTAAAAGGATTCTTTGTAACAGGTTTTGGGATCACATTTTCTTTTTTAATATTTTTACTCAATTGAAACATAAAAGGCTTCACACTCAGCTGTTAGATTACCAACGTGTGTGGTTTAAAAAATTTTGTGATCAGTCTAGAATAATCCAACCATGTATTTTGTTTTTTATGGTTGTCTAAATTAACCGTAGTCCTAAAGCTAAAACATGCATTGGAAGGTGCTTTTTTGTTTTTGTTTTCACAATTAAAATGAAAGTTTTAGGAATCTCGACTTGTGTTATAAGAACATTTCAGTGTAGAACAGTGTAGTTCAGGTTGGATCATTGTTTTAGATTTTGAAGTAGAGATCGATTGTAGTCCAGATTTGAAAAAAAAAAAAAAAAGGAAAATAGCCCTTTAGTTTAGCCCCAGCAGGGAGGTCTGAATCAGATATTAACCTTTGTGTAATTAGCAGCTATTGGTTATCCAATAAACTCCGGCTCCTTTTTTTTTCTAACAGGGTATCCAAAATGCTGCCACACAAATGATTTAAGGAGAGGGCATTTGACTGTCCATGTGACCGAGCTCGCCAGTCTGACAATCACTATCTATTAGTCGACTCTACCACCAAATTAGGTCAATTTAGGAAGTATTTCAGGGGTTCAAGCTTAAAGCACAAATCTTTACATTTAGGACTTGCAAGAACAGCACACCTAATTCACTGGACTAAGTCACATGTTGATACCAACCGGAGAGAGCTTCACGAGACACATGCTGGCTTCTTGTGAATCAGTCATAAGCTATACTTTGTGACCTTTTCAGAGTTTTCAGAATGTTAACTAAAGGAAAAGAATGAATGGGAATCTGATCAAGATGCTTCCTTGCTGGCTTCCATTGGAGGTTTTCTGAGCTGTGAGGAGTACCCAGAACAAACCCAGTACTCACTGGAGAGACTACACTCAACCACCACTTTATTAGGTACATCTGTTCAATTGCCCTTTAAACTCTAATAGTGAATTGGCCAATCACCTACATAGTGAGGACAATTAGCTTTAGTTCAAACTGATCATCACAATGGGGGAGAAGGAGGATTTAGAGATGACGCAGAGATTATGACTGAAGCTTGAGACTCTGACTCTAGTCGCACTTTGAAGGAACTATCCCTAATCCTGCACAAATTCGAACCATGAGTGAGAAGAACAGTGTAGTTTGTGGTGTAAGCCCCAACCGTTTTTCCCCACGAAAAACCCCCTTCTCTCCTTCCTGGTCTCCTCCTATTCGACATGCACGAGACTAAACACGCGCCTCAAGCTCATGCACGCTCCTCCGGAGAAAACAAGGCTTCATCGAGGGACTTTGTTTTCTTTGACATAAAAAATGGTCACATCTCGGGTGAATCATATTTAGGCAGTGGAGGTATCGCTACTTTCCATCAGGCTTCAGCTGCATGAAGCGGACACCTCACCCACGTGCTGGTTTGTGCCGTTGACATTTTCGTTTGTGCTGCTTTGGTTTCTGAGATATTGAAGATAATTTTTTAGGTCATCCAAAGGTCACCATCCCCCCATTTTGCTCCAAAACAAAACAGAGTAGTCTTTTTAGTGCTCCATTTGTGCTGGTTTGTGCTGCTTAAACTGTTGTTTGTGCTGCTTTCATTGCTGAGATATTATGAATTATAATTTCGGCCGATGATGTCACCATCCCCCCATTTTGCACCAAAACAAACCAGAATGGTCTACCTTTTTAGTACTCCGTTTGTGCCGCTTTTATTTATGACATATATAATTTTCTTTCAGGCCATCATTGACGACTTAAATTGATGACGTCTATGGTCTGCACTGGACATCAGCAAGCAATTATTAATTTCGTATTTTTATTTTATCATGCAAGCTAAATTGTGTTTCAGCCGCTGTTGTAAAATGTGTGCCTTCACATATTGTTTTGCACTTTTTTCCTTAATAAAGATTCTGATTTTTTTGTCTCATTTAAAGAAATGTGCTTTAGATGTCAATTAAGTCACCAATACATTTAGCTTTCTCCATAGTAATTTAATATTATCCTCTCTCAAATGGGGAAAAAAACCACCAGCTGCAGCCTACACATACCTTGCCCAAAACCTGACATGGTCTGCGACCGCTATGATGTAATGTTTATAATTTGTCTAACTGTTCTGTTATCACTTGAAAATGTTCTTTTAAAATAACTGCTTTTTTTGAAGGTGGTCTTAATAATCCTATTCACACCGTTGACTGTTATTTTCAGCAGATTCTGCAGCAAACAGGTAAAAAAAAGCTACGGCTGATAAGCTCGTGTGCGCTGGACAAAGCCAGAAGTGCACAGCATGTAGGTCATTGGATCAGAGTGCCTTTAACCAAGTAATTTACTTTTGTTTAAATAAAATTTGAAATGCATCAAGCTTTGATTTCTAATTCCTGACATTGAATGTAAGAATTTTTAAAAGAGCATTGAACGTTTGGCAACTTTGATATATGAAGTTCTCACACAGTGTCATAGGGATTGGCTTCACCCACGTAATGACCCCCACCACAATGAGCCAGTGAACTTGTTTTGGCGGTAGTGCAAGAGTAATTTTAAACTTCCCGTTCAAAATTTACCACTGAACAGTAGCTTTTAAAACATCAAATAGTGTGTTTTCTGAAAAAGTTACATCCTTAGAATTTTTACAACCCTCTGTCAAATTTGATTTTTGTACAAGGTAAGTAAACTAATGTTGAGGTTTTAGATAAAATACTGACTCACTGCTGCCACTGCAATCCAGCCCCCAATTAGCAGATATGTAAGGCATGGTTGCATAAAAATAAAATAACATAGTATAATTACAATCAAGCATAAATGGCATACAGATTTAAGAGAGAAGACTAATTTAAACAGAAGTTTTGAATTGTGATAGAATGCTGGAATATCAATGTTTTGTGGCTTCTGGGAGATTATATAGGCCAGAATAATATTTTGATTAATGCTAATCAAAGCCTTTTTATTCTTTAACTAGATGCCTTGACAGCCATCAATAGATAGGGATTCCCTTTTTGCAGTTCTCTGCACTTCAAAAGAGGCTATCCTTCTAAATGGCAAAATAGCCACTCCAGTTGCCACTATTTGGGCAGAATTAAGTCAGCAGCTGGAAACAAGGTGTCTCCAAAAGCCTTGTACACTTTTGTAAAGTCAAACAGAAACAACATCTGGTCATGTTTGGAGCCAGAGTTTGACTCTGACTCCAGTCGTCCTGGACAAGACGACTGCTCAGGTTTTCAGTTTGAAGTTCCGTTTGAGGAATGGATCAAATTTGTACCTGAGAAAGTGAAATATAATGACATGTTTTCATCATGCGGCAAAAGGGAATATATGATTTTGAAGCCTGGCACTTGGAGTCATGTAATTAACCATCTGATTTGGAAAAAGATCAAAATTACATGTACATTTGTGTTCCAGAGAGCAAAGGTTTATCCAACTGTCACAAGCAACTACATAGATATCAAAGGCTTCTGTAAAGAGTGTCAGGGGCATGTTAAAATGACATGTCAGAGAGTCAACAGCCCAATGGTGCTCCGGTGTTTCATCAAAGACACTGATATCTCCTTTATATATATGATATCCTCCACTGGGCAATCCAAAAGGTTCATGTCTGGAAACCTTCGTGTACAGATTTCAAAAGAGCTGTGTGAGGGCAGGATGGAGCCGGCTGTATGGAGGTCAGCGAAGGCATCAGATTTGAAGGGTGTTGGAGATCCTGAGCCAAGTCACCTTCCAACTTTGGCCACCCTGCAAAAAGCCAAGCAGGAGAGAAGCAATTTGGAATTAGGTAACAAAGATCCCATTTTGTCTTTGCACTTATTTAAATATAGCACACTTCACAGTGGTAGTATAAAAGACATTGGTCTGGACAAGTTCTTTTACCACTATTGGAGTCCAACTTAGCTACATGTTTAGAAGGCATTGTCCAAAAAATGCCCTGCGGTAGTTTGCTTTGATGCAACTGGCTCAGTTGTGAGAAGACTGGTGACACCAAATGGTACCTCTGGGCACATCTTGTTATATTCAAAGCGTTCTGACAGGGGACAACTGCTCAGATCCAGCAGTGCAAGTGCTGTCAGAAAGACACGACGTTAATGCAATTGCAACATGGCTGACAGAATGGCTTCATACAGGTGCTGCTGTACCAAAGGAAGCCGTGAGTGACTTTTCTCTGGCTATTGTTGGTGCTCTGGTGAAGGAATACACTCCTTACCCCGATCTGAAGACGCTTCAATCACAGTTCTTGTACCATGCAAAACAGTTAACACATGCCATCACTATGGTGGCCCTCAGTGAGGAAGAGCGTGATGATAGTTCTGGAGTCTCTCTCGAATCAGAGAGGTGGAAAAAATATCTAAAAATCCAGATCACAGAAGATTCCATTATCATTCCAGCTGAAGACACAAGGAAGCGCATCAAGTGGATCCTTTTGATGAGATCCAGACTGACCTACGAGACTGGGTATCAAACATATGCAAGGAGAGCAGGTCACTTGCTGCAGCCAACGGGGATAGGGATAACATCCATTTCCTCCCAGTTATTGTTCCACACATAAGACTTGCAAGTTACTTACCACTTTGGACAGAAGTAGTGGTCCCCCTCTTCAAAAGCACCAGCCTCACAGCAAGCTCAGCCACTGTTGAAGCAGAATTCAGAAATGTAAAACATGGACTTTTTAAACACGAGAACTGGCCCATTCGAGTTGATCGCTTTATTTCTCGTCATCTTTCCTTTATTGAAGGAAATATGTGGATTTGTTCTGCAAAAGCAAAAAATGATGAGGAAACATCTGGATTAGCAAAAGTTACCGAAACAAACTCTGCATCCATGACTACCCACATTGCTGAAGCCAAGAGAAGAAAGGATTCTCACTATTCTATGGAATCCGATGAAACCACAAACATTCCTCCAACAGATGAAGACGTGGTTCAAAACTGGAGGGGACTGATTCTTCCACCCAAAAATAGAAGAGGACTTCTTATCTCACTTCCTGCACTGAATGCCTCCATGCAAATCCATCTTTTGGGGCAAAAAGAGTGAAATTGGGACTATTAAAAAATGGAAGACTGCATCAACCTATTAGAGTTGGGAAATCAACCATTTCTGTGCTGAACACGTGCATTTAATGCGTTTTGTCAGTGGTTATTCTCTGCTTTCTGTGACAGCTCAGCATTTCAAAATGTTGTAAGGAACGACAGTAACTACCTCACCTTGCATCTGGTGAAAACTATTGCTACAGATGGAGTGACCCCAAAGATATATTCACAGAGGGCAGAGCTGCTTAGTGCAATGTCTGAAAAAATCCAGTTGAGGTCTGGTGCCCACCAAATCAATGCGCAGTGCAATATCTCCACGGTCATTGGAAAAACAATGAGAAATGTATCAAGTGTTTACCTCTCAAAACACTGCTCTCCACAGTACTGCCAGCTAAACAAAGGAACACCAAGGGAAGTACCATTTCTTTCTCCTGACATTTCTGTCCTGATGAACTCTGGCATGGCTCAGCTTGACACTTCAGTGGAAAACGGATTCTTCCTTCCGGAGTCTCTCTGCCTTTGCCCACTACAGAATGAATAAGAATGTCCAGTTGAATTCAAAACAGGAGCCAGCACCTCAGGAAAAATGCTCTCTGCTGGAACTGCTACTCACAGCTGCAGCATTGGAGAAATAACATGGATTGAAACTGACCTTGCAAACACAACTCAATTTCCTTTGAGTGAATTTCCCTCCATTGTGGGTCTCCAAGGAAAGACATTCACTTTGAGAGGAGTCGTTGCTTTTAAGGGAAGCTTGACTAAAAATGGTCTGGGACATTACACTGCATACTGCCATAGAGCTCCATGTGTGTGGGAGCTTTATGATGACCTGGGAAATGTAGTGAAGACAGTGTCTGAAAAGAAAAAAACACAACTAGCATTATTCACAGCAGATTGAATGCTGTGAATGAACACATTTTGGGGAGAAAGTTTTGAGAAGCCCAGATCAAAGGCAAATACTTTTTGCCATGGTTTTAATATTCCTCACTGGAAATAGGTTCTGTTTTTTGTGACAAGTTCTTAGATGGCAAAGTATGCCATATTTTACCTGTGGTGATTTATGGAAACATTTTAGTTTGAGATAATGTTTCAACTACATCTCACAAAAAGGAAGTTTGTATACCTGTTGTATACAGAGCAGTAGAGATTAATGTCCGATCATTATCAAGTCACTTTTTTTCCTTTTGTTGTTACCATATAGCGGTGTGGAAAAAAACACATTTTCATTTTGGGATAACAGAATTTTCAATTGTTAACATAAAGTTAACAATCAACCAATCAAAGTCAAGTCCTCATCCTTCTCCAGCCAATCATCCTTCAAGCTTCGCTTTAAAAGACCTTCATTTATGGAACCACCCGATCTTCAACCGAGCCTCGACCCTCCTCCACCCCATCTCCTCCATCCGGTTTCCAAACTCCTCCATGCTGCCTTACCTCCTCAGGCCTCCACTCCACCACCAGTCGGATCCCAGGGGGAAGACATTTCTAATTCTAATTCTAAGATGTTCATCCAAGCTCACATCATTCTCGGCATTCAGGTCTTCCTCCGGGGTCCTAGCGCCAAAGAAATAAACTTTCGCTAATAAACATTTCTAATTGTCATCCGTGTTTTCCTCATTTCTAAGTCTTTACAGGTTGAAATTGGGGGATGGTGACCTTTGGATGACCTAAACAATAATCTTCAATATCTTAGAAACCAAATCAGCACAAACGGAGCACTAACCGCTCAATCTATTTGCTAGAATGTTTCATGTGGGTGGGGTGTCAGCTTCACGAAGCTTTGTACTTCGGCAGCCACGCTGTTCTGTTTACATACCCTGTCGAGCACACGCTAGAGTATGGAAGCAAATGTGTCCCAAGATTCAAATTAAAACGGATTAATACATTTCTGTTTCATTTTCAAAATGAAGCTGCATTTTTTGACTCAATAAATAAAATGAAAAATAAATCATTCAAACTGCATTTTCATTTTCTTCTCCAAGACTGCTCAATTTGTAAATTAATTAAAATGATAAATAAAATGACGTTTAACGTTTCATTTTCAAAAGATGTCCCAGCAAAAAGGTACCAAAATTCATTTTGAAATGTCAAATTTGAAAATTAAAATCTATTAACAGAAATACTTTTTCATTTTAAAGTCATAGCTGCATTTTTTGACTCATGAATAAAATTACTAATAGATCATCCAAACTGCATTTTCATTTTCTTCTTCAAGACTGCTCATTGTGTAACACAACTAAAGAGCAAACTAAGAGGAAAATGCTTTTTCATTTTCATGCCTTCTCCTCCAAAAAGTGTTCCATAAATCAATTTGACTTCGCAATTCCTAGCGGCGTAGGAGAGTGACGTCCGTGGCAACTCTTCTTCTCCTGCTCCTGACCGCACCATTACTCATCTTGTACGTTAGGGAGGGGTGTGCATTGCTCCAGAGACGAAATGAGAGCACAAAGATTGTGTTCAGAGACAGTGGGAAATCACCATGTCCAAATCTGTTGCAGAGCTGCTAAGAATCACAATCAGAGAAGCTTTATTGCCAAGTACGTTTTTGGACATACAAGGAATTTGTTTTGGCATAGTCGGTGCAATACAGTACTCAGATTAAGCCACAGCTGCCCTGGAACGGCAACAAGAGCTAATAGTATGTTTCTGCAGACCGGAAACCCCAGTTTCAGTCCTGCACCTTCAGACATGCAGTTCTAGACTGCTTGTTTTTACGACAGTGCCATCTGAAAATGAAAATGCAGTTCGAATAATTAATTTTTTATTTTATTTATGAGTCACAAAATGCAGCTTCATTTTCAAAATGAAAAACCATTTCTATTAATCCATTTTAATTTGAATATAGGGACACATTTGCTTCCATACTAGAGGAACTGCTGCTTAGCAAAGGCTCTGCCCCTCGTTCTGCCATTGGCAGAGAAAAGTCGTCCCGTGTTGTCCTCAGTTCACTGCTTATTCCTACTGAAAAAGGCCTGAACTCACTCGATTGCGCAATCAACGTACATCCTTTAGTTCATAATACATTGTGTAAAAATCATTTTTCTTAACCACACAAAAATTAATTCAGGTGTAGTTCCTTTAATTGCTAAAATATAAGACTTCAGACTCGACTTAGACTTGTGCCCTAAAGACTTGAGACTTGACTTGGACCAGTTTTTATCTCATGTAATGAAGAGCGAAGGGAAGTCTGTATGTGAGTCACAGACTGCTGCTGCTATTACTGTAAAATGACGAGCTTGATTATGAGCCAGTGACTTTGATGGATTATTTGGGATGTTAATGACTCATAGAAATCTGTTTGTGTTAGCTGTAGCTTCATAAAATTGACTACATAAATGTCTCTCCAAATGAATGCTGCATTAAATGACTTTGAATCATTTCAGAACAAAATAAACATAACTCACCTCTCACATTCTCTTGCTGCTAAGCTAGCTGCATTAGTCAATGCAAAGAAAAAAAGCACTGATTTATTCAGAAATTCAACATTAACGGGTTCTAATCTCCATCCATTTTCTATACCCATAGGGTCAGAGCGGAGCTGGTGTCTATCTCCAGCGGTCATTAGGTGAGAGGCAGGGTACACCCTTGACAGGTCTCCAGTGTATCAAAGGACAAACAACCATCCACACAAACCTAAGATCAAGGTTTGTGTGGATGGACCTTCTTGCTGAAAGGCAACAGTGCTTCCAACTGTGCCACCTTGCAGCCCTGGTTTTCATTTATTTCTCTTAAGTCCTTAAAGCATAAATGCGTATTTATATTTCAGTAGAGGTAATATAACATTTGATCCATTTTTGAAATACTATAAAACAGTCATTAGTAGATTGTTGGATGGTAAATTAAATATTAATAGGTAAATGTTAAAAAATATTAACAAATTCAAAGATCATTTCTAAATGTTCATATAATAATTTAGGCCTAAGGACAAACAGTACAAGTTTAAAATCCTAACTTACAGCGATGCAGGATTAGAGGTAATGTACAGGTCCTTCTCAAAATATTAGCATATTGTGATAAAGTTCATTATTTTCCATAATGTCATGATGAAAATTTAACATTCATATATTTTAGATTCATTGCACACTAACTGAAATATTTCAGGTCTTTTATTGTCTTAATACAGATGATTGTGGCATACAGCTCATGAAAACCCGAAATTCCTATCTCACAAAATTAGCATATTTCATCCGACCAATAAAAGAAAAGTGTTTTTAATACAAGAAAACGTCAACCTTCAAATAATCATGTACAGTTATGCACTCAATACTTGGTCGGGAATCCTATTGCAGAAATGACTGCTTCAATGCGGCGTGGCATGGAGGCAATCAGCCTGTGGCACTGCTGAGGTCTTATGGAGGCCCAGGATGCATCGATAGCGGCCTTTAGCTCATCCAGAGTGTTGGGTCTTGAGACTCTCAATGTTCTCTTCACAATATCCCACAGATTCTCTATGGGGTTCAGGTCAGGAGAGTTGGCAGGCCAATTGAGCACAGTGATACCATGGTCAGTAAACCATTTACCAGTGGTTTTGGCACTGTGAGCAGGTGCCAGGTCGTGCTGAAAAATGAAATCTTCATCTCCATAAAGCTTTTCAGCAGATGGAAGCATGAAGTGCTCCAAAATCTCCTGATAGCTAGCTGCATTGACCCTGCCCTTGATAAAACACAGTGGACCAACACCAGCAGCTGACACGACACCCCAGACCATCACTGACTGTGGGTACTTGACACTGGACTTCTGGCATTTTGGCATTTCCTTCTCCCCAGTCTTCCTCCAGACTCTGGCAACTTGATTTCCGAATGACATGCAGAATTTGCTTTCATCCGAAAAAAGTACTTTGGACCACTGAGCAACAGTCCAGTGCTGCTTCTCTGTAGCCCAGGTCAGGCGCTTCTGCCGCTGTTTCTGGTTCAAAAGTGGCTTGACCTGGGGAATGTAGCACCTGTAGCCCATTTCCTGCACACGCCTGTGCACGGTGGCTCTGGATGTTTCTACTCCAGACTCAGTCCACTGCTTCCGCAGGTCCCCCAAGGTCTGGAATCGGCCCTTCCTCGGGGTCCGGTCACCTCTTCTCGTTGTGCAGCGTTTTCTGCCACACTTTTTCCTTCCCACAGACTTCCCACTGAGGTGCCTTGATACAGCACTCGGGGAACAGCCTATTTGTTCAGAAATTTCTTTCTGTGTCTTACCCTCTTGCTTGAGGGTGTCAATAGTGGCCTTCTGGACAGCAGTCAGGTCGGCAGTCTTACCCATGATTGGGGTTTTGAGTGATGAACCAGGCTGGGAGTTTTAAAGGCCTCAGGAATCTTTTGCAGGTGTTTAGAGTTAACTCGTTGATTCAGATGATTAGGTTCATAGCTCGTTTAGAGACCCTTTTAATGATATGCTAATTTTGTGAGATAGGAATTTCGGGTTTTCATGAGCTGTATGCCAAAATCATCCGTATTAAGACAATAAAAGACCTGAAATATTTCAGTTAGTGTGCAATGGATCTAAAATATATGAATGTTAAATTTTCATCATGACATTATGGAAAATAATGAACTTTATCACAATATGCTAATATTTTGATAAGGACCTGTAGATGTCATGAATTTGATGAGAAACTGCTTATTTCAGTCATTAGAGACCTGAGACTTGACTCTGACTGGCCCCTCAAAAACTTGGGACGTAACTTAGACTTGAAAAAAATGACTTGTGAACATTTCTGACTGAGTGTGGAATGCTTTTTGGTGCCAGATGGATTCCTGAGTCTTTTAAAACCTACTGATCTACAGAAATTTAGATTTAGAACCATCTCTTAGATCCACAGCGAATGGCCCAAAAAACTGAACAATATCCTTTGAGCAGCTGCTGCATGGACAAAAATGCCGTGTTGAGGTCAGAGGAGGTGAAGCACACTGGTTTGAGTAGATGAAAAGGCCACAGAAACTCAAATAACCACTCATTATAACTAAGGTACAGTATGTGGAACAACATCTTGGAATGCACAACATCGAAGAGATGGGCTACAACACCAGGCAACCACATCAGTTGCCATGTCTTTCAGCCAAAGGCTGGAAAATGAGCCTCACCACATCCATCCCTTTATGACGAATATAGAGACCTGATGCCTGCTTCCAGAAGGATAATGTACCAAAATGGGACCAGTCTAGTATTAACTAGGTGTACCTAATAATATGGCCAGTTAGTGTATACTACAGGTATATCTCTAGAAATTATATAAACGTAAAAACATAAAACAGTTCAATACTTTTGGTCACTAATTTCAGAAAGTGAAACTCATAGATTTTTTACACAGAGTGAAATGTTTCAACCCTTTATTTGTTATAATTTTGATCATTATGGCTCAAACATTATGAAAACCCAAAATACAATCTCAGAAATTTAGAATAGTTCATAAGATCAATTAAAAGGGATAAGATCAATTAAAAGGTTGCTTCCTTTAGGTCATCTGCATTGTTGTCGCTACTGTCTCTCATCTTCTTCTTGACAATACTCACTAGATCTAATGGGGTCAGGCCTGTTTGCTGGTCAATCAAGCAATAGCACCATGGTCAATGAACCAGCTTTTTGTACCTTTGGCAGTGTGGCCAGGTTCCAAGTACTGCTGGAAAATGAAATCAGCGTTTCCATAAAGCTTGTCAGCAGAAGGAAACTTGAAGTGTTCTAAAATGTCCTGGTAGATGGCTGTGTTGAATGTGGACTTCAGAAAAACCCAGTGGAACACCACCAGCAGATGACATGGCCCCCGAAACCATCACTTACTGTGGAAACCTCACACTGGACTTCAAGCAACAGGGATTCTTTGCCTCTCCACTCTTCCTCCACTCTGGGACCTCAGTTTCCAAATGAAATATACATTTTACTTTCATTTGTAAAGAGGACTTTGGACCACTGAGCAACAATCCAGTCTCTGGTTCAGAAGTGGTTTGACACAAGGAATGCAAATTGTAGACCATGTCCAGGATTTGTCTATGCATTGTGGCTCTTGGTGCCCTGACTACACCCTCAGTCCACTCCTTGTGAAGCTCTCCCAAATTCTTGAAAGGACTTTTCTTGACAATCCTTTAAAGGCTGCAGTTATCCCTGTTACTAACACACCTTTTCCTACCACATGTTTTTCTTCCACTCAATTTTCCATGAATATGCTTGGAGACAGCACTCTGTGAACAACCAGTTTTTTGAGCAATGACCTTTCGTGCCTTCCCCTCCTTATGAAGGGAGTAAATGAATGCCTTCTGGACCTCTATCCACTCAGCAGTCTTCCCCATGATAGTACAGCCTACTGACCCAGACTGAGACCATTTAGAGGCTCAGGAAAACTTTGCAGGTGTATTGAGTTAATTAGCTGATTAAGGTGTGACATTATGAGTTTCCAATATTTAACTTTTCCCAATATTTAAATTTCTGAGACAGATTTCAAATGAGCAACAAAAAATATTGTACCTTTTCACAATATTCAAATTTGTTTTAGATTTACCTGTATTTTCCCCTGTGACCTTGGAATACTTTGGCATTTCTCAGATTGAGCTAGAGAGAGTCAGTGTGGGGAGGGACCTCTGGGTTTTCTTCCTCAGCCTATTACCTATCTGACCCAATACTTGATACACAATAATGGATGAATTTTCATCTTTTAACTCTATCCCATAAATTAGGCTACGAAGACCATTGACATAGGCCTAATGGGCATTTGCCTAAGGTGGCAACTGGTGGAGGAGGTGTTGCTGGAAGAACTCCAAATAAATGAAATAAAATACATAATAGTACCAATGTGCAACACTGACTGGAGCGGTTTGCTCATGTGCTGTATGGAATATAAAAAATCCGAATATAAACAATAAAAACCATGCCCCCCTGTGCCCCCTGTAATTATTTGATGGGCCCCCCACTGCTGTCAATAAAATGCACTGAAAACTAAACCTACCTATCAATGCACAACAATCAGCTGATCTAATGTAACTAGATAAAGAAATGTTTAACTGAATTCACTTTTAGGTTTTGTTTTAGGGTATGATAGAATTATACTTTCTGTCATAGAGTGAATGTTAACCTTTCTGACATTTTTCTTTGAGTTACAGTTTAGCTAAATAACTTTAGCGGGTGGGCCCTGTTGGCCTTAAAAGCTGAAGTTAGTATTTTTAGTTTGTAGCTTCTGAAAGAGCTGTTTCAATTTAATTCAATTCAATTCAGTTTTATTTATATAGCGCCAATTCACAACACATGTCATCTCAAGGCACTTTACAAAGTCAGTTCAATCGAACTATACAGATTTCAAGTGGGGTTCATACATTCCAATTAATCCTAACTATCAAACAGTGCAGTCAGATTCAGTTTATTATTCAGATTGGTTAAAAGTTTTTCTATCTAAGGAAACCCAGCAGATTGTGTGACTTCATGACTTCTTGACTTCAGTGACTTCAGTGACTAGTTTTTAAAAAACTAAATATCTTTTTACTCCATAATAGGCCCTTTATTATTTAAAGTTTTCATCCTCTCCATGCTCAAAAAATCCAAAACATTTAATATTTTAACTGTAAAATCAGGTAAACCTATGTGGACAGAATGTGAGTCTTAGTGTTTCTGTCAATGTTCATTCTGTCATTCGCTTCAGTACCTAAAATGAATATGCTCCTACTCGTACTCGTCGTCTTCCGCTTTATCCGCGACCGGGTCACGGAGGCAGCAGACTCAGCAGAGACGCCCAGACGTCCCTCTCCCCAGACACCTCCTCCAGCTCCTCCGGGGTGAGCCCAAGGCGTTCCCAGGCCAGCCGAGAGACATAGTCCCTCCAGCATGTCCTCGGTTGTCCCCTGGGCCTCCTCCTAGTGGGACGTGCCTGGAACACCTCCCGAGGAAGGCGTCCAGGAGGCATCCGGTATCAATGCCCGAGCCACCTCAACTGGCTCCTCTCGATGTGGAGTAGTAACGACTCTACTCCAAGCCCCTCCCAAATGGCTGAGCTCCTCACCCTATCTCTAAGGGGGTGCCCGGCCACCCTACAGAGGAAGCTCATTTCAGCCGCTTGTATCCGAGATCTTGTTCTTTCGGTTATGACCCAAAGTTGGCCATAGGTGAGGGTAGGAACGTAGACCGACCGGTAAATCGAGAGCTTTGCGTTTCGGCTTAGCTCTCTCTTCACCACAACAGACTGGCACAGTGCCCCCATTACTGCGGCAGCCGCACCGATCCGTCTGTCGATCTCCCGCTTCATTCTTCCCTCACTTGTGAACAAGACCCCGAGATACTTAGACTCCTCCACTTGAGGCAGGAACTCCCCTCCAACCTGAAGAGGACAAGCCACCCTTTTCCGGTCGAGAACCATGGCCTTGGACTTGGAGGAGCTGATCTTCATCCCAGCCGCTTCACACTCGGCTGTGGACCGCCTCATGGCATGTTGTAGGTCTTGGCTAGAGGGGGCCAGCAGGACCATCATCTGCAAAAAGAAGAGACGAAATCCACTGGTCCCCAAACCAGACCCCCTCCGGCCCTTGGCTGCGCCTAGAAATTCTGTCCATAAGAGTTATGAACAGGACCGGTGACAAAGGGCAGCCCTGCCGTAGTCCAACATGCACTGGGAACAGGTCCGACTTAGTGCCGGCAATGCGGAGAAAACTCCTGCTCCGCTTATACAGAGACCGGATGGTCCCTAATAAAGGGCCCCCGATTCCATACTCCTGGAGCACCCCCCACAGGGCATCACGAGGGACACAGTCGAATGCCTTCTCCAGGTCCACAAAACACATGTGGACAAGTAGGGCAAACTCCCATGAACCCTCGAGTACCCTGTAGAGGGTATAGAGCTGCCTTAGAAAACAATTCAAATACTGTAACCCTGCTTTATATGATTTGAAAAGATAAGACACTTAAGATGAGGCTTTTCACCTTTGGTCCTAGCTGTTATCTTAAATATAGTTCACAAAATAATCTGTTTATTTGTCATGTTTGAAATGTTAACAAAACAGGATAACAAGGCTATAAATGAAATAATAAAGAGCATATTTTTTTATTTATTGGACCGTAACTGTACAGTCATATTCAATAGATTAAAAAATATTTAAAAGATCATTTATTTAAATAACTTAATTTACTAAGTAGAACACATTTTGTAGATTAATTCCACACAGGCAAATGTTTTCAAGCCTTTATTTCTGTTAATTATGAGGATTTACTGATTACAGCTAATATAAATATTTCATTTAGGATTAGAATAATACATCAGACCAATAAGAAACATTTTAATACAGAAACATGGCTGAAAAGTATGTTTAATATCTGCTTAAATAATAAATGTGATTCAACATTAAATTCTTGACTGTTTCATGAAAGATGATTACACATGTTCTATTAATTATTTTGTGAGTTCATCAAGATATATATTTTATAAAATCTAAAGTAAAATATAAATGCATTATATAAAAATCAGCCCAAGCGTTGATAGTTTTTAAATGCATTTGGAAGCAATAGTTTACAGTTTGTCTTTTCTCCTCAGCTAAACTAAATCAACTTTCTATAGATCAGTAAACTCCACAAAAGATCTGCTTTGATAGAGGTGATTACCACAGTTACACTGAGACTTCAAAATACAAACGCAATTTCTACAGAAGCAGCAGGGATGGCTAAAAGTTTTGGCAGTGACACATGTTATTTTGCATATTTAGTATTAATAGATGGTCATTTTTAGTGTGGAAGAATAACAAAAATATCCAATGTGTTTCAAAGGCTTTTATGAGCAAATGCATCAAACCTGTGTGAAAAGTCAGCATTCATATTTTCATTCATTCCTCATAATGTCTGACATTCAGGATATCAACGCCTGGGCCAAAACCTAATTTATGGTGACAAATTCTTGTCTCATTAGTGTTTGGAGTTGATCACAGTTCATTGGTTTTTTTTTTCTCCACCTGCTTCTTGGGACCTGACCACAGCTCAGAGGGGTTAAGATTTGGGAAGTTTCCAAAATGTTTCATCTTTGAGCCTCTTATTTGTCTTGTGCCTCATAATTGGACAACACTTACTTTCTTTCTTTCTTTCTTTCTTTCTTTCTTTCTTTCTTTCTTTCTTTCTTTCTTTCTTTCTTTCAGTTGACACGGCCCTCATGGTAACTCTTGTCTTCTCTTGTCTGTTTACTTCCTGCAGTTTTTCAGTCTTGATAAGTTTCCTGTGCAGAAGTGGCTGCTCTACTTCTCTTTTTCCCACAAGAACTCACTGTGTGTCCATGTGCACTCAAACCCACCATCTGCCACTGCTGAACAAGCTCGGCACTGGTGGTAACATTAGTCTTTTGTCTTCTCCTAAAAAGGAGATGGTTTTGGTACTCTTATGTCCAGCAAGCAAGCAACTGTTCTTTCAGATGATAGTCTTAGCAGCTGCTTCCTTACATGTACATAAAGTCATTTAAATTCTGATCAGTGCGCTAGAACGATTATTAGTGATTTTAGCTGGACTAGAAGCTTAACCTGTGCTGAAGATACAATCATACTAAATTGCCTGTACTTGTATGGCACTTTATCTAGTCTGCGGACTTCAAAGCGCTTCACACTACAATCAGTCATCCACCCATTTACACCCTGATAGTGGTAGGCTATATTGTAGACACAGCTGCCCTAGGGCAAGCTGACTGAAGCCATACAATTGGCACCACCAGGCCCTCTGGCCAGCAGGCAAGGCAGGTAAAGTGTCTTACCCAAGGACACGACTTAGATGGAACAGGGGTTCTAAACAGTAATCCACCAGTTACAAGATGGACTCCTACCACCTGAGCCACAGTCTCCACAGGGAAAAAACAGTTAAAAATGGTTTGGTTGCCACGTGAGAATTAATATACATCTGATCAGTCTGCATAATAATCTAAACACGGTGTTTTTTGTCACAACACACTGAAATGGAAATTATGCAAAAAACCTTTGTGTCACAGTTAAAACTTTTCACCGTGATTATTTTACATTTACTGCATTCTGCAGTGGCAGTTTGATTTTTTTCGTTCATGAATTAGTCTGATTTTTTTATTAACCCAGATCTCTAAGGAACAGATTATATAGTTAATTAAACAACATTAAGCAAGACTTGTGGTAGTATGTTTTCATGGAAAGGATCCATGAGCATCCTGCATTTTGAGGTCACCATGTAGAAGTAGAGCAAGTCTAATCTAATCCCACATAGACATGATAGGAGGTGCTTGCAAGTTCCCCCAGAGAGTGAGAAATACACAACCCCATCAAATCAGCTTCAGAAGGGAGAGCAGATTTAAATATCCTCCCCTACAATCCTTCTTTCTCCAGCCATCTGACAATACAAGGATGTGGAGGTGCAGATGGGTTGAGCCCTAGCTATAAAAATTAACATAACCATTTCTGTGTTTGCTGTCCCTAATCTTTCTTTAAAGCATAACTCTCTCAGCCGAGACTGTCATCTGAGATGAATCATGCATGAGGTGGATGCCACTGATTCTCAAGCTGTCTTGAGTATGTGCCATTTGAAAATGAATAGGTTTGGTCAATGCAGGTTTCCAAATACTTCACGTGTAGCAGAGAATGAGTGACAGGATCAAGGTCACATTTACTTTTTTCAATTTTCCATGAAGGAAGGCAGCAGAGAAGAGGGGATTTGCTCAGCTTTTGTCGTGTGCATGAAATATTCAAGAAAAGTAAGCTGCTGCTTAAAAAAGCCTTCGTGTTTTATCATGGTGGCCCTAAAGAGCTCAGTGTAGTGCAGCTTAGAAAGGTACATGAAAACAGACATAAAAGCACATAAAGGTGAAATTACAAAGTTGAACTATTTGCTCCTGTTTTGACCATTCTTTCTGCAAGCTTTCTGGTCCATTACTGCAGGATTTCTCTAACTACAAGCCAAAGCAAACATGGCGTTTCTAAATCAATAATTAATGTAGATGGTTGAATGCACAGCTGCAGATAGTACAACGGTGGACAGATATGCTCAAGAACAAAAAGAATTACCTAAATCTTTAAATGTAGGAAATGTTACTGTTGTTACTGAGGTCTAAACAAACATGCCGAGTATGCTGTTCTCTCCATGAAACACAAACCCTTGTGCTTTATTCGTCAAATCCACATCATCCCACACACACTGAGAGAGGATGAATTTTCACGTGACATTCTCGCCCTCATTTTTGCAAAGCCGAAGGGACAACAGTTTTTTCCTCCAGTTTTTCTTCTTTCGCGTCTAAACTATCAGCAGCTTTCAGCAGATGGTATTTATTTCAAACAATCAAACAGAATGAGACTCTTTTATGTGCTTTACAGGTGAAGAAAGCTTTACTATGAGGCATGGAGATAACGTAGAGCTGACAGGAGGCTTCTTCAAAAATGAAGATAACTGAAAGTATTGTCATTAAACAAAACAAATCAGAATCCTTTATTATAATTTAGCAACCAAGCAGTTAACAATGTGATATTTTAATTTTTTTAATTTTATGTTATGATCAAATTTAGCTGTGAAAAACATGGTGCAGGTTATGTTCAATTTTAGGTTTCCATTTATTAGAACCCCTGTTCATTAAAACCAAATAAAAAACTATTCAAGGCCAGAGAACAGAAATCCTGGTGAACAATAGAGAAAATAATTGTCATAAAAAAATATTTTGAATTTATTTGGATATCCTTTACAATCTGAACTCTTTATAATGTGCATCATTTTTATAGCAGGTCAGTCTATCCTTCCCTGCTGAGTTCAGTACTCCTTTGGTATTCTGTTTTCACTTGTTTTTTGTTTCTTCCTACATTCATTTGACTAACTTTCTGTGTCTGTTGGCATGTATATTTGAGTACTGCTGTGTATTGAGTTCTCTGGGTCCTGACAGGCGTCCTATACTGTGAAAGGTTGTGCTCTCTTCTGTGGCCCACAATGCAATGAATAAAAAAAAAAAAAACTTTTTTTTGCTTTAATCTTTTCATTGCACTTACCGTAGTGTTCATCCCATTGCATCACGGCATCAGAAGGTCTGAAAAGCCACTATTACTATTATAAATTGGTTCATCTGTATTTGTCTAAACATTTTAGCACCTGTCACATTGTATCAGAAAGGAAAATGGATTTGTGGCCTTACTTCCGTCATGATCCTACGTGTCTCAGAGGGAAATCTATTTTTATATGAGCAGAAATGTTTCATTTTGCATGCTCATGTGGCTCTGATCCTGCCAGTGATTGTACTGTGTATGTTTGTTCATTTCTGTATATGACTTCAGACAACACTCCTGTTTTGACTTGTGCACTGCCCAGAGGTGTTCTTTATCATTTATTTTACTGTTTTGTAGAGTATACTGAGATAAACTGCCAGTGTGATGACCCAAAATATGTAAATAAAAAGAAACTACTGAACTGTAGATTTGAGTAACACATGTTTACAACATGCATGCATTCATGTAATGACCAGTACTCCAGCATTTATTTAATCAGCTGGATATTTTGGATGATGCATGCTGAGCTTGCTACACTGTGTGAACATTTTGAATTAAACATACTGAGAAATGATACTTAATACTTTTCTTTGAGTTCTGTGCAGTCTTTTATACATTAAAATCAAATGCAAATATGTTATAATAATGTACATATTGTGTGAACAGTTTTCCTTTCATTTCATCCTGATCCAGATACTTTTTCATGCGTTATTTCTGTTGCCATTTTTTAGCTTTTGCTTGAAACCAAATACGTAATCTAAACCCAAGTCCTTGCTAATCAGTATTCTACAAACATCTTTTAATATAGGCGCTAAAATAATTAGCATAACTTAATTTTAATTTAGACACCTTGTTCGATGTTTATAAGGAGAAACAAGTCCCTTTTAGTAGTACTACACTGCCACTTAGCGGAGACAGTGCGAAACTACACTACTCATTTTTGCATGTTGGTTTGCAGAATGCCCAATTCAAGCCTTTAAATCGAATATTGCAGTTAAAAGTTTAGCCCCTATTATATGAATTATTTTCCAGAATACAATTACTAATTTATGTACTAATTGCCCCGGATAATACATTTCCCGGATAATAAATCATGTTGCCCGTCTAAATCTCTAAATTCCATCGCATTCTTAGTTTAAATTAATATGGAAATTAAATTTGGCTTTGTTTCTTTTTGGAAACTAATATCTACCTTGGGTGTTCGTGAACTTCTCTTTACTGTTTTTTATTTTCACACTCTTCAACCCAACAATACACAACCGTCGTTTTTATTTTATGTGCGACCAAACGAAGTGGAAACCTGCTTCTGTACGATTACAAAGGCAGCTGAGCACCCGGATGTAAGAAGTGTGACGTCATGTGAGAACTATCTATTGCTGGGATTCCCTTACAGGCCCTTGAACGCGGCATTAGGCCTGACAGAAACCGTGTTGTGGCTGAGTGGATCGTCTCCAGCTATTAGGGCGGGCCTTTTCGGGCCGCTGCTACAGGGATACCAAGATGGAAATCCAGGGGCTTTCTGATGCCCAAAACATCCACTCTCAACATGGCGCCCTATACAGAACAACTTCGTCTGCTACTCGACCAACAGTAGCCCCGTCGCCGCAATTAATTTCAGTCGAAAATGAAGCAGAGCTGTCCGAGCCTCAGAGTGACAGCAACAACAACCCTAGGCCGAAGACGACGCAGTTTCGCCTGCTGGCTGAAGATGGGAACGAGGTCGCTCGTTCGCCTGCCACTAAGCAAAGTTCCGCTACCAGCAGCATTGTGCCCGAAGACAGGACGCTTCTGGGACTTCATAACATGATGAATGCTGAGAAAGAAAATGTGCTCATTTCCCTTCTGGGCTCACATGAGTTTAACAGAACAGAGTGGAAGTATGAGGAAAACAGAGAGGTGATGCAAATGGCGCTGCCTCTGTTCGAAGGGGAGGCGGAAGCGATGCCGCAGAGACAGCTAACGTTATCTTCTCCGGTATTAAGGCAGCAGCGTGAGGACGGCGCCTTGAAGCAACCTCCAGGTGACAGCATCGGTACTGTTAATGCTGCGGTTGGAAGCCGCAACCTGGGGAAGAAAGCTGACAGACAAGCACAGGATTTATACGTTTTATTTAACACTGGCCAAGAGGATGGCGCGGTCACTGCGAGCAAAACCCAAGCGGATAGATCCTGTGACAGCGGTAGTACAGTGAAAGGTAAGGGAGCGGAGTGCTGCGGCTCGATGGAGGCCGGCAGCAACAGCAGAGCAGCCTTATGTGAGTCCGCCGACAGCCTGAGGTGTCCTGATATGCAAACACTGAAGAAGGCAGAGCATGTTATTAGCTTATTAACCGATAATCCCGCCGTGCTTAGTGCCAAACAAGGTGGTGATCATCGAACCGTCGAAGATGTTGTTTTGACTAACAAATATGGCGATAAGATTTGTGGGCAGATCTGTACAGAAAACAGTGTCGACAGACTGCTCAGGGAGACCCGACCCGACCTCAGCTCTCTGCTGATTTCGGAGGCGGCGGGGGTTGTGGAAGCTATGGAGAAATCAGCCTACTTTACAGAGTCAGCGGGAGTACTGGACGGTTCACACCCAGTCACTTCTTCCAGCAGTCCGTCTGCTGGTGAGACTTTTTCAGGAACCATAACTATAAACAACCAAAGCATCATTGTTACTATTGAGAATGGGGTCCTGACTCTGGCTGCCCCACCAGAGGGACATGTTCACAAAGAGGATGACATGGTCAGCCTAAAGGAACATCTAGGCATGAAAGACTATGAAGATATTGTTCTTCTCAATTATGATAGTGGTACTAAATCCATCGGGAAGATCAGCACATTGGCAGTAGCCAGTTCCAATCCACAGGAAGAGCCCAGACCTGGTCTGTCTGTTAGTGACTCTGAGCTGGCTCTGGTGGATGACTGCTCCTTATCAGAAATGGGCACTTCACTAGACTCTTGTTGTGTTGTTAAACAGGAAGCAGGGGTACTGTGTGCTGTGACAGAGGCTGATCTCATTTCTCCATCACCAAGAACCCCAGTAGGAGCGTGTGAGAATGAAGACTTAAACTCCCTCTCGCTGATCAGATCAAAGAAAGACACTGTGGCCACTTTTGCTTGCCCAGAACCCGGTTGCTCCTCTACATTTGAGTCCCGTCAGAAACTTAAGGTCCACCTGCTAAACCACGCAGAGGAACCACGGCCATATCAGTGCAAAGTGGAGGACTGTGGCTGGGCGTTTGCCACTTCCTACAAACTAAAGCGCCACCTTCAATCCCACGATAAGCAGCGGCCACATACCTGTGAGTTTGAAGGCTGCGGCCGGAGGTTCACCACGGTCTACAACCTAAAGGCTCACGTTAAAGTCCATGAGCAGGACAATGCCTTCATCTGTGAGGTCTGCAACGAGAAGTTCCGCAGCGCCACTCGCCTCACCAATCACCAGAGGGTTCACTTTGCACCACAGAGACCCCACAAGTGTGAATTCCCTGGTAGGTTGTGCCAAGTACAGTGCTGGGCCGATGTTTCCATACACTCATTTTGCATATGAATATTATTTATTGTGGGACTTTCTGGTTCCTTTTCAAAAGCGACATAATGATACAAACACCTTTTTAATGAATATTAAAAATCAAAAAACAGTTCCACAAGTTTGAATTAATTTGAGAATGAACTCTAATTCAATTAGGTTCATCGTTATACATAAAGGTTCAAATATACACATACATTCCCTCTGATATTTGGAAAAAATGTCCCTTAGTAAACTGCATATTGGACCACTTGCTTTTTATAGCCAACACCAAGGTGCTCTACCACTTCAGGCAAGAAGTGGTAGAGTTCATTTAGAGTGAAACTCAACCCGACTTACATGGAGTCCATGTAAGGAAACCAACCGATTTAAATGAAGTTACTGACTCTGATGGTAATGTACAAATATTCAGCCAGAATTATACCAGAACCTTGCTCTTAGGGTATATGTACACTGCTCAAAAAAAATAAAGGGAATACTCAAATAACACATCCTAGATCTGAATGAATGAAATATTCTCATTCAGTACTTTGTTCTGTATAAAGTTGAATGTGCTGACAACAAAATCACATAAAAATCATCAACGGAAATCAAATTTATTAACCAATGGAGGCCTGGATTTGGAGTCACACACAAAATTAAAGTGGAAAAACACACTAGAGGCTGATCCAACTTTGATGTAATATCCTTAAAACAAGTCAAAATGAGGCTCAGTATTGTGTGTGACCTCCACGTTCCTGTATGACCTCCCTACAACGCCTGTGCATGCTCCTGATGAGACGTCTCCTGAGGGATCTCCTCCCAGACCTGGACTAAAGCATCCACCAACTCCTGGACAGTCTGGTGCAACGTGACGTTGGTGGATGGAGCGAGACATGATGTCCCAGATGTGCTCAATTGGGTTCAGGTCTGGGGAACGGGCGGACCAGTCCATAGCTTCAATGTCTTCATCTTGCAGGAACTGCTGACACACTCCAGCCACATGAGGTCTAGCATTGTCCTGCATTAGGAGGAACCCAGGACCAACCACACCAGCATATGGTCTCACAAGGGGTCTGAGGATCTCATCTCGGTACCTAATGGCAGTCAGGCTACCTCTGGCGAGCACATGGAGGGCCATGCAGCCCCCCAAAGTAATGCCACCCCACACCATTACTGACCCACTGTCAAACTGGTCATGCTGAAGGATGTTGCAGGCAGCAGATCGCTCTCCACGGTGTCTCCAGACTCTGTCACGTCTGTCACGTGCTCAGTGTGAACCTGCTTTCATCTGTGAAGAGCACAGGACGCCAGTGGTGAATTTGCCAATCCTGGTGTTCTCTTGCAAATGCCAAGCGTCCTGCACGGTGTTGGGCTGTGAGCACAACCCCCATTTGTGAACGTCGGGCCCTCATACCATCCTCATGGAGTCGGTTTCCAACCATTTGTGCAGACACATGCACATTTGTGGCCTGCTGGAGGTCATTTTGCAGGGCTCTGGCAGTGCTCCTCCTGTTCCTCCTTGCACAAAGGTGGAGGTAGCGGTCCTGCTGCTGGGTTGTTGCCCTCCTACGGCCTCCTCCACGTCTCCTGGTGTACTGGCCTGTCTCCTGGTAGCGCCTCCAGGCTCTGGACACTACGCTGACAGACACAGCAAACCTTCTTGCCACAGCTCGCATTGATGTGCCATCCTGGATGAGCTGCACTACCTGAGCCACTTGTGTGGGTTGTAGAGTCCGTCTCATGCTACCACGAGTGTGAAAGCACCACCAACATTCAAAAGTGACCAAAACATCAGCCAGAAAGCATCGGTACTGAGAAGTGGTCTGTGGTCCCCACCTGCAGAACCACTCCTTTATTGAGTGTCTTGCTAATCGCCAAAGATTTCCTCCTGTTGTCTTTTCCATTTGGACAACAGCTGTGAAATTGATTGTCAACCCTTTATTTTTTTGAGCAGTGTATATACACGGCCTTGTGTGTGTAATGGATTAAAGGAAACTTGCTCAGATTAATGACATCCGTTCGGGTCATGGGTGAATGGAAGCTTCCAGCCATCATTGTAAGTTTGAGCCTGTAAAGTGTCAGGAAACAAGCAAAGCTGAATATCAGAGTTGCTCTCCTCCCCTGTACAGGCTGTGAGAAAACCTTCATCACCTTCAGTGCACTCTTCTCACACAATCGCACTCACTTCAGAGAAACGGGCCAATTCACATGCTCCTACCCAGGCTGCGAGAAGACGTACGACAAGGCCTGTCGGCTCAAAATCCACATGAGAAGTCACACAGGTAAGCTGTACTATTACATACTGATGTGTCGCATTTCTGTCCCTCAGATGAGACTCGTGGAGTGGGCTGGGGTCCAAAAATGTGCATGTTTAATAGAGTTGTAATGGTACCCATAAATCCCAATATTGTCCTGTTGGATCTCAGTTTGCAGATACAGATAACCCAAAGGTTTGGTCCTGTCCAGTCACCCACTATACTGTGGAGCTGTTTGCATCTTATTTAAAGTCACAGGAGGAAACGGAGAATGTCCTAACAAATTCTGCATTTGTTTGTTCACAAGTTTATTCACAATGTTAGATCACAAGTTGTTTGTTTTTACAGTAAAATTATGATCATGATATTCTCAACATATAATCTCTTAAAAAACAACAGTAATTTGGTTAAAGTAGAGTTCTAAACCATCTTTAATCAGATTGCATCATTTTGACAGCTCAGTAATCTCAATCACAGCTGAGATTTATTACATACATTAGTATATTTAAGACTTGAAGAACTCGGTCTCAAACTGATTGACCAAAATCAGAGAAATGTATTGAAAAATAAATGCTAACACCATTCCGGTAAAGTGCTGGATAAATATCTATCCACTTGAATTGTTTGACTGAGATTTTTGTAATCAGATTCAGTGGTTTGTTGAACTTCAGCTTTAATGTTTGCTGTGGTAGTAATATGTGCTCCACTCTCTCCCCAACACCTTCCGAATGTTTTCTTGATTGCATTATATCTGCCAGGGATAATTTACAGTATTCCAGCTCAAACAGACAAGGCACCCAAATATGATATTTATTTTCAGAGTGCTTTTTACATTATTTGGGTGCTGCCAAATATAAGCATTGACATTAGTCCAATAAATGTGACAAGTTGGTAACAAGTTAATCAGACAAACCAGGCCATTCTAAAGGGTCAGGGGTCCAGCTAAATGTTATGTAGCAATAGCTGCTTTAGGAGAGGGCTGCCCTGGTAATTTCCTGGAAAAATCGTCAAAAATCCAACCTTGCACGGATCTAAAGTCCAAAGTACAGCTGCATCTAATAGTTTATACTCGTGGTTGTTGAATTATCCCAGCTGTGATTTCACTGCGCTCTGATGCTGTCAGAGGCAACACATCTGAGGCAATACACTTAGTGAACATGAAAACACATGTACTGTCCCATTATCTGTTTACTTCGGCAGGTTCTGGAAGGATACTAAGCCTTCCCCTACCAATGTCATCATATAACCCACCCCTACGTCAAATTAAAGTCGATTAGGTTATGTGTTTAATATCCAGAAATGTGACTAAAACACAACATTTACTTCTTGTGTCTGTTTGATGATAGTTGTTCCTCCAGTTTACTGCTGCCTTTGTTCGTTCAGGTGAGAGACCCTTTGTGTGCGACTCAGAAGGTTGTGGTTGGTCTTTTACCAGCATGTCAAAGTTGCTCCGTCATAAACGGTAAGGGTTTCCTGAATACAGAGCAGTCCAACTGGTTAAATTAATTCGATCTATAGCAAAGTCTTTCAGTCTTTCTGATGTATGAAATAATAATTGTCTTTTTATCAGGAAACATGATGATGACCGACGTTTTGTCTGTCCAGAGGAGGGATGTGGGAAGTCTTTCACCAGAGCTGAGCACCTGAAGGGCCACAGCATCACCCACCTGGGCACCAAACCCTTTCAGTGCCATGCAGAAGGTATGCACAGTAGATGGAATGAGCGAATGGGCAAGCACTTTTATATCCATTTATAAGGTATGTTACAAAATATGTGGTTCTTAGTCAAACGTGTGTTTAAAACTACCTTAATAACTGTTTGTCCAGTAGTTTGATATTCCCTCCTTCAGCGCACTGAGACTTTGCTCCGCTAATGATGGTACCCATGGTATCTGCTTCTTGTCCTCAGGCTGTTGTGCCAAATTCTCAGCACGCAGCAGCCTGTACATACACTCCAAGAAGCATAAACAGGATGCCAGCACCCTGAGAACCCGCTGTCCTGTGGCCAATTGTTCGAAGCACTTCTCCTCCCGCAGCAGCCTTAAGAGCCACGTTCTTAAACAGCACCACCTAAGTCCAGGTGAGAACCCAGCAGGGTTTATTCCTAACCCATGAAATCAACTCATGTGAAAATAAGATTTGATTTTACTTGCTGGGCCACTGGTTTGGCTTGTTCAGCTTTTCTCCTCTATTGCCTTTAAACTCAACTTTCATAACTTAAATAAGTGCACTTCTATTTGAAATACATACTAATGTATACCTTTTGAAAATGCAGTTATATTTTAGCGATTGGCATAGCTAGCCATACTACAAAAGTAGTCTCTTTGTATATTCTGTAGAGTACAGATCCTAACCTTAATGCTAAGATTTCGAAAAAGCTCCAAGATTTCAGAAATCCAACTTGTTCCATGATAGAGGTTGAAAAGTTACTCTGTTTAGTGTTCATGTTAGCTGCTGACTCTCTTTCAGCCTGAATGAACAGCAGACATGTCTGGGCACGTTGTAGAAACAGAAAATGATATGTTTTAAACGCCTCACTGATGCTGAAAATGGCTACCTTTGTGTTTTCTGTCAGTAACTGAGTCCACACCGAAGACTGGTGCGATTAGCTTGATCTGGGAACACGTGTGTTGTCTGTTCACTAATCAGAAAAAAAATTAAACGAGAGAGATTGAGTTTCTGACCAGCCATTCACCAGTCAGGACCAGTCAAGCTGCTTCTCAAACCATTTAGATTTTCTTTCTGTGTCCTGCAGACGTTCTCAGCCAAATGGAGACAACACCCACCCTGACTCCCAGCAGTGAGCTCATCAGTTCCACCCCAACATCAGTTGCTGGGCCTGGAGTCGCTGGGTCAGACCAGCTGTCCAACTTGGACCTGAGCTCTCTGTTCTCTTCTGTCCCTGATGGTGCTGCGCCTACTGCTGGCATTGAAGTGGGAGTCCCTGTGGCTGGGAGCGGCTCTAACGGCTCCTTCTCAATGGATCTGTCTCTGGTCAGCTCAGGGATTCTTACCATCGACGCATCCTCAGTGGGCACCACTCTTGTTACCAGCACCGGCACCACATTGGCCAAGCCTTTGGATCCACTTGTCATGGCAACTGGTGCTGAGTTGACACATCAACATGGACTGGAGGGGACTGTGGGAGACATTCTCCCTCCACAAGGCACTCTCAACCTTGATGATGTGCAGACAGTTACCCCAGAGGCTCTAGGAACCCTCACAGCCCTGTCGATGCAGGGTGCTGGAGCCTCTGGTGATCCCACTCTGCAACACCCGCTCGGTTCCTCCAGCTGCCTCAGTGTGGAGTCCTCAGATGCCTTGGCTGGAGCCCCTGTTGGCGAGCTCCTGGCATCACCCTCCAAAGTGGTGGAGGTAGGAGCGCAAGGAAGTTCAGGCCATCTGCTGGGCTGTGTTGAGGTTCTGGGTCCTCAGGAAGGAGGAAAGGTTCTCTCTTCGCAGTTTGTTTTCTCAAGTCCAAACAGCAGCTTCAGCTCTCAGAAGGACCTGGAACTCGCCATGTCACCAAGCAGCTTTCTGGTGAGAAAAACGACACTTTCACTGTTTCTAAGCCCTAAAGGTGTGTTTTACCACACATCTTCTCTGGGTTCACAAGCAGTGGTGCTTCTTCCAGTAATACCATCCAGGGCAACCTGTATAGTTTATATCTATAATTTTAGGCAGTAGTAACATAATTAAATGTTTTCCTGATATTGTGCAGCTAGCTACAGCCGACAGCCATAGTGTCCATTAAAAATCGTCCCTTTAAATGAGTGCTGTGACAAAGTAAAAAACACCCTAGGAAAGCTTTTTGAATGATCCAGTTCAGCGTCTAAAGCATCCATGTTAGACCTTCAGCTCACAAACGCCAAAAACATTGTTCTTCCGTGTACAGTGTCTACAGGTGCTGTAATAATCATTGCTTTTGAAGTACAAATGCTGCGAATGGACCCTCCTATTTCTGAAATCAGATTTTGTTTTCTGTTTGTTCGTTTTATAATATCAGGCAAGATGTTGAGTTAGAAACTGTAAAAGTCTGCTTCATATATGTCTCAGAATGTGCTGACATTTATTACGAGTGAAGTCAGAAGCATGAATGTAAAAGGAATTGTTCTGTGTAATGGTTTCCCACCATAGGACAGTGGAGGTTCTGCCCGGACAGACTACAGAGCCATCCAGCTTGCCAAGAAGAAGAAGCAGAGAGGTTCTTCAGCCACACCTGGTAATGAAGTCTCACTATTTTAACTCCACAGAGACTAAATTCAGTTAAATGAGGGATACATTTCACTGTTTATTACTTTCCAGGAACTTCAGGATCATGTCAAAGAAAAACTAAAGCATCAAAGGTTGCTGTGGCAACCGTACCTCTCATTTCATCAGGTGGTCGTTACAGTGATGGAGCTGCAGCGGCCAGTGGGGGTCTGACTCTGCGGGACCCTGTTACGGGGACTCAGTATGTCCAAATACAGCTGCTGCAGGTGAGCTTTAGCAACAGTGTGACCTTGCCCCAAAGTGAAGCAGTGCTTTTTTACAGCATACTTTTCGCTGTATTTCTGTGTGCATGGTGATTCTTCTGTGCATTCAACTAGACATTAACCGAGAAATCAGCTGGTGACCAAAGTTGGCCAAATTCAGTGAATACCCCCTGCTTTAGAGCTGCCAGCTAGCACTAAGAAGTCCGCTTAGATGCGGACTTTGCCGAAGTGTGGATTGAGGGCACAAAGGGGGCGGGGCTAAGGACCACTCTGGAGAATTGGGACACACTACACACTCGAACCCATCAACGGGAACGCACAATTCAGGGACACAAGGGTGGAAGTGCGAGTATTGGGACAGGGCCATAATGTTGAAAACTCGAGAAACTGGCTGTATTGTTGGGCTTGTTGCTTTTATTATTTTCTCCACTGTTTGTTCCATGAGGGCATCAATACATTTGAAAATATGAATAAATGCAGTTACTGTGTGCAGTTTAGTGATGAAAATCACACTTCTTTCTGTGACCAATGTCCTGAAGAGCTGGGGATATTTATCCAGAGGGGTCATTTTTGGGGGGGCTATGATTGCTATGACATGCAGTCACAGCCACAGGGTTAGCTAAAAAACTAGTTTTACATTTTAAGTCCACGTCGCCTACCCCTAATATTCAAAAACAGAAGTACAACTAATTGTGTAATTGTATTGTGCAAAGAAATCCAACCTATTTATAAAACTCAGAACTTTGGATCAATTGCTTGGACTCTAATTGTTTATTTTAATTTGACTTTAATTTTAATTTGATCAATATTAATACCATAATGCTTGTTTAGACTTTTTCCCTTTATTCCAACTAACTGACACACATAATGTCTTACATAATTGTTAAAACAGGTCTGTCTGAAAGTAGGACCTTATTTCTCAGCAACAGATTTAAACCTGAAAAATAAGTGGAAGATAAAATAGTTCTCTGTTCCAGCAGCCGTTGCTTATCCAAAATTAGACGTAAAATAAAATGTGTTATTAAAAACAAGTTTAATACAGTTAGTTTATGCCAAAAAAAAACAAAACAACAAATGAATAAAAATGAATGTCGACATTTACAGGAACATTTACAGGTCTATATTATGAACTATAACTGGGTCTGTTGTGCTCTAACTAATTTTGACCTTTAATCCCCACTAAATGGGACAACTCTGCCACCTGCTGGCAGGAACCAACAGATGGTAGTTGCAGTCTTTTTTTAAATAAAAATCTAGGTGCATCTTTAGGTTTAGATAATTATATCAACTTCATAGATTGTTTTGTGTTGGAAGAGATAAAGTTTTAAACTGTTCTAAGTATTAAGTTAACCATATCCTGTACCACACGCTAACTCATACAAATACTAATATTGACCATGGAATTAAAACAAATATGATTACGAGCAGTCCAGCAAAAGTGTTTAATGGCTGAACAGCGTAGTTTTTAGCTGTAGAGTTGCTCTTTCCCTTTTCTTCTAGTCTTTTTCTGTTTCTGCCATTTCTCCCTCATCCATGTGATCCATAAGGCTGCCTGTCACCCATCAGCTACTCATGGCGTTTCATAAATGATTTATCTAAAGTCTGGAACACAGAGTAAATGATTCATGCTATGAAGCAAAAAAAAAAAATTGAGCAAGACTTGTTTGAGTTAATTTGTCCCGTTTAACTTTGTGTGTCCAAAATGCTGTTTCTCATGCTGCGAATGTCTGAACGGATCAGTTCTGTCAACTCTGGTAAATGTGCTGTTATTTTGTTACATCTATAGTCAGTGGGAACCGTTGGCTCTACATGTTTTTTCCTTTCACCTTGCCATAATTTGCAGAGCAAAGTAGTGGTTGCAGCTGTTGTTGGAAGTCATGTGTGTCCTTGTCTGTTTTAACACAGGACGATCCAACCAGTGATGGTGACCTGGCCTTCCAGCTGAGCTCTCAGCCCTCCAGCTCTGACTCGCAGCTCACTGTCGACTTACCCGTCAACATTTTACAGGTGAGTTCAGTTAGTTCACCTGATTCAGTACAGATCCATTGATTCTCCCAGCTGATGTTATACAGTTTTTGTAGGGTTTTATGATACTAAAATTCCAACTTCCTTGATACCGATACTAGGAAAATACTCGATTTATTCTGCTCGGACTGACAGAGTCCCATCATTGGTCTGTTTGGGTCAGTGAAGCTACTACTTGACTGTTGCAGATACAGGAGCTGTACTGTAGTGATGGAAGCTCCAGCTACTTTTAGAGAACCTATTCTTTTGGCTCGGCTTACCTAAAATAGTCGGCTAGTTCGGCTCCTGTACGGCTCTTAGGATTTTGGTTGCCAAATCGTCAGCCAATGTGTATTACTACCAACCTTCCACACCTCTGCTACTGCAGACAGAGATGACAACACACACATTGAGCAATCAAGTGCACTTTGAAGAGAATAAAAGTGAGGGAGTGAGTGAGGAAAAACAGCTACCAGTCAGGAGCCTGCTCTAAGAGCCGTTTTGTTCGGGACTGACACATCACTACTATATTGACCTTTTTTTGTACAAACTTTTCATTAACATTTTGGTTTATAACCACAGAAACAAAAGGACACAAACAAACAAAACAGAAAAAAAAACCAAACGACTGCCTGGTTAGATACGGAAACATGACACATCAGCCACTACGCAACAGTAAATGGATGGCAAATACAGATGCAAAGTTATACTATATATATTTCAATGCTGCAGGGCATCAGGCCAAGTTCTTTTTTTTTAGTGTAGTCCATAAAATGCCCCCAAATCTGTTGTGTGATTAAAGCCAAAAAAGTGTTCATCAGGGTAAGAAGAGGTGAAAGGGATTGTGTAATAACTGAGAGTCAAAATCACATCATCAGCATATATTTTGCATTTAAATGTGTTAAATCTAATTCCAGTAATACCAGCATTTGTCCTAATGACAGTAGCCAACAGGGTTCAAGCGAAAGGCTACAGCCTTGCCTCGTGCCACGGTATAACAAGAATGGAGGGGACTTATTATTAGTTAAAACAAATGAGCTAGGCTGAGCATACAGCAACCTTACCATAGCAATAATCTTGTCACCAAGGCCACATTTCTTAAGAGCAGTGAGCATATACTTCCACTCAATTTAGTCAGAGGCCTGCTGTGCCTCAAGAGAGACGGCAGCAGAGTATGGCACCTTGTTGGAGTATATAATGTTTAATAAACATTGGGTGTTTGAGAAGGAAAACCTTTCTGAAATAAACCCTGATTGATCACTGTGGATTATAGTGCCTATTTAATCAATTAGCCAGTACCATAGCAACAATCTTCTGGTCACTATTCAAAAGGCTTAGAGGGTGATAAGGTGCTACATTAGTGTCATCCCTGCCTTTTTTGTAATGGAAGACATGTTTGCAAAGAATGTAAAGTCATCTAGTTCCTGTCTTGCTGTTTTATTAAGAGTTGATATGCCTAGACCATTCAGAAAACATAAGATATCATCCTTTGTTGACACACATTTAGAAGCATAAGCACTGTAATATTTATAGAAAACATCATTTATCTGTAAAGGGTCCGTTATTATTTCTTTGTCAGGTGAGGAAATCTTATATATTGCCCTTTCAGCCTTAACACACTGTCAGCTTTATCCCCAAACTCAAACTGTTTCTGTTTAAGTTTACAGATGTAGCCACAATCCTGCTCTCCAAGAATGTGGTTGAACTGCAACTTAGCTTCTAAGATTTGACTTAGGACTACATCCGACTTAGAACTACAATACGACTCCTCCAGGAAGGGAAGTTGTGCCTTGATTTCAGAATGCATTTTAGCCTAGCTTTTTTCTTAAAAGTCTGCTATGAAATAATATTACCTCTAATTACAACTTTAAATGTCTCCCAAAGTGTGGAGTCAGAGACCACACCATTATCATTAAAAAGTTGAAAGTCTGAAATCTTGTTTGTTATTTACTCACTAAAAGCTTTATCAGAATATAAGGAAGGGTTATTTTTCCAATTCTAAGAATGGACATGTAGATAGAAAATTATTTTAAAGCAATTAGGAACGTGGTCAGAAACCAAAATATTTTGGCACACAGAGCTGACATCGTTTGAGATCAAACTTCAATCCAAAAACAACATTCTATAAAAACTACCATGTACCTGGGTGAAAAAGCTAGTTTACAACAATGCAGGTAAATTGCAAATTGAGTGTTTGAAGGATGGAAAGAGCTAGGGTTGTATTTCATCTACTGTACTTCAAAATGTGCAACAATAAAACGTTTTATTGAAAACACTAGTAAAGGTGGTTGACAAATAGTTTAATTGCACAAAACATACCTGTGGCTTGGCAATGTTCCATCATGCATTCTGTGCCTCTGATGTCTTCTGGGCATCTTCTGCCTCCAACATCCTCAGGAAGTTTGAAAATTCACCTCGAAAATATTTGAAAAGTGCTTGAATTTTACTGTGGGAAAAGTGGAAGAACCCCATGTGAACATTTAATTCAATCTTTTCACAAAACTGGAGATATGACACCTTGATATTGTCGAACGTAGAGTACAGCATATAAAACAGTGTAGATTTGCTGCCCCTCAAAATAACTCAACACACTGCTATTAATTTCTAAACTGCTGTCAACAAAAGTGAGTACACCCTTAATTATAAATGTCCAACTTGTGCCCAAAGTGTAAATATTAGTGTGGCCACCATTATTTTCCAGCTCTGCCTTGACTCTCGCAGGCATTGAGTTCACCAGAGCTTCACAGGTCGCCACTGGACTCCTCTTCCAGTCCTCCATGATGACATCACAGAGCTGTGTTCCTCCACCCTCTATTTGAGGATGCCCCATAGATTCTCTATAGGGTTTAGGTCTGGAGACATGCTTGGCCAGTCCAGAACCTTTATCCTCAGGCTCATTAGGAAGGTAGTGGTTTTCCTGAAGGTGTGTTTGGAGTCATTATCATGTTGGAATGCTGCCCCGCGGCCCAGTGTCTGAAGGTAGGGAATCATGTTCTGCTTTAATATTTCACAGTACATGTTGCCATTCATGGTTCCCTCAATGATCTGTAGCTGCCGATAGTCGGCAGCATTCATGCAGCCCTAAACCATGATGCTTCCATCACCATGCTTGACTGTAGGCAAGACGCTCTTGTTTTTTCACTCCTCACCTGGTTGCCTTTGGGTTTTGTTGTGCATTATCTTTAGAAGAGGCTTCCTTCTGGGACGACAGCCATGCAGACGAATCTGATGCAGTATTTGGTCTGAGCACTGAAAGGCTGATTCCCAGATTCCCAGAGCAAGACCCAGTAGCTAACACTATCAAAGACATCTAACACTCTTAAATATGAAAAACTGCACTCTAAAAAAGCTCTCTATAAAGGCCTGATCGCACAAAGAATCCTGCTGGTAATAGATGATCAGACCATTGGGGTCATGACAGACCCGTCAAATGGCTTATTTCATCTGGTAGTTGGATGGGATGCACCACATAGAAACTCCTGTCAGTTATCACAGTGGTTAAAGCAATAAGTAGGCACACAAAAAGATACATGTGCAAGGCTCAGAAGGACATGGGCAGTAACACCAGAGAAACCAAACACCTGCTACTGGCTGTGAGAGTGTAGCATGTGGCAACTTTCCAAATGATCTAATGCTCTTTTCAGGTTTTCTTGGAGTTTGGAGCTTTAGGTTGGAAATCTCACATTCCAGTCCGGAGTTGTAGTTGGAAGTTAGAAAACAGTGGAATTTACTCATTGTTGCAGTTCGGCATAACATGGACCATTACCAAGGACTAGGCCCCATATTTAACTTGCCACTACAGTGTGAACAGGAAAGGAAGGTGAACTATTGATAGCAGGGGTACCTATAGGTGAGCCACCAGTGAATTAGTGGAGCAATCATTTCATAACATGTTTTTTATTTTTCTCACTGAATAAACATAATCAAAGGTTGGAATCTTCTAAAACGTCCTCTAAGAGCATGCTGCCGCAGTAAGGAGGATTTTTATTGTCAGGCTTTTTATACCAGTGGTACCAACAAAATTGCCTTAGTCGGCACAGAGTGAGAATGTTCCTGCAGCATTGTTTTTGTTTTTTTTAGGTTAACAGCTCAGAACTGAGTTGTAATTGTTTCCATGCAGGAGCCCGCGGGGATGACTGAAGAGGACAACGGCTCGGATAATTCCCAGTTCACAGGAAGCACCATCAATCTCCAGGACTTGGAATAACGCCGCCCCAGCAAACTGCATGCTCTCAGAGAGCTGGTGTGAGGACGAGATCTTACTTCACCTTGAGACTGGACTCTGTTTATTTTGATCAACACACCCTGAGACTGGATTCCACTGAACTGTTGCCTCGGACTTTAAAAAGCCTTTTTTGGATTTGTGTGTACTCACCTGATTGGTTGGATATGTTTCCACAAATAATGCACCTTTAGATGATATGTTTTCTATGTTGAAAGGAACTGTGTATTTGTAAAATCTAATTTGTATCAAAATGAAAAGCTGAGTAGTCATGTCAATCATCAGAGTTTCCCCTGATCCCTGAGGTTCTTTGTCCCGTGGTTAACAGTCGGTGTGTATTCCATAGTGCCACATTACCACTCATGTACTGTTTAAGCTCTTGTTGCCTTACATACGCCTCACACTGTGCATGCCTTCACTTGCAGTTTATCTGCCTTGTTCTTATTTTTCACTTCTGTGTTAGTATTCATTTCTTTTTCCATGACATAAAAAGTCTGTTAAACCTGCCTGTTCATGTGTTTTATGTAAAATATGATGAGATCTAATGCCTTCTTGAAATAATGTTTCTTTATTTATTAGTGGGTTTACAGAATGGCTGAGCTAAACCCGTATGGATTAAAGATTTAAAGCACAATCTAAATGCTGTTGTGACATCATTTTTTTGCCGATGGTCTCAGATTTTCCTTCAGTAGCCTCTGATGCATAGTGGAGGTCATAGTGGAATCTATGACGGTGGCGGGTCCTGCTGTAGTCGCAGCATCTCCAAACAATGACATTACTACCCCTGTGCTTCATAGTTGACAGATTATTTTTGCTGTAATGCTGTATTTGATTTATTTCAAAATGTCCTCTGCTCTGATGTCCTAACAATTTTATTATAGACTCATATGTCCGAAGAACATTATTCAAGGATCTGTGGTTCATGTTCAAATTAAAATAAATCCAAAAGTACTTTATTCATCCCAAAGGGAAATTAAATGTTATTGTAGCTCATATTATGAAGGTTTCTTCAAAGAGCCGTCGTAGATTCTGATGGCTGTGGGCAGAAAGGATTTCCTGTAGCGGTCTGTCTTACAGCAGATCTAAAGAAGCCTCTGACTGAAGACACTCCAGATCCAAATGATCTCCAGAGGTTCCAATATTATTGTTATATATAATAATATATGTATATTATAATATCTATATTCTCTGTCAAACTTTGTGTCTTTGAACAACTCCTATGAAAGTAAACGTGTAGTCTCCCAAGAGACTTACTTTCATATCAATAGTAGCAAGAGTCGACTGTAGTTCCCATGAAGACATTTTACAGTTTTTGGTGACTTTTACATATACTGGTCCTTCTCAAAATATTAGCATATTGTGATAAAGTTCATTATTTTCCATAATGTCATGATGAAAATTTAACATTCATATATTTTAGATTCATTGCACACTAACTGAAATATTTCAGGTCTTTTATTGTCTTAATACAGATGATTTTGGCATACAGCTCATGAAAACCCAAAATTCCTATCTCACAAAATTAGCATATTTCATCCGACCAATAAAAGAAAAGTGTTTTTAATACAAAAAATTTCAACCTTCAAATAATCATGTACAGTTATGCACTCAATCCTTGGTCAGGAATCCTTTTGCAGAAATGACTGCTTCAATGCGGCGTGGCATGGAGGCAATCAGCCTGTGGCACTGCTGAGGTCTTATGGAGGCCCAGGATGCTTCGATAGCGGCCTTTAGCTCATCCAGAGTGTTGGGTCTTGAGTCTCTCAACGTTCTCTTCACAATATCCCACAGATTCTCTATGGGGTTCAGGTCAGGAGAGTTGGCAGGCCAATTGAGCACAGTGATACCATGGTCAGTAAACCATTTACCAGTGGTTTTGGCACTGTGAGCAGGTGCCAGGTCGTGCTGAAAAATGAAATCTTCATCTCCATAAAGCTTTTCAGCAGATGGAAGCATGAAGTGCTCCAAAATCTCCTGATAGCTAGCTGCATTGACCCTGCCCTTGATAAAACACAGTGGACCAACACCAGCAGCTGACACGGCACCCCAGACCATCACTGACTCTGGCACCTTGATTTCCGAATGACATGCAGAATTTGCTTTCATCTGAAAAAAGTACTTTGGACCACTGAGCAACAGTCCAGTGCTGCTTCTCTGTAGCCCAGGTCAGGCGCTTCTGCCGCTGTTTCTGGTTCAAAAGTGGCTTGACCTGGGGAATGCGGCACCTGTAGCCCATTTCCTGCACACGCCTGTGCACGGTGGCTCTGGATGTTTCTACTCCAGACTCAGTCCACTGCTTCCGCAGGTCCCCCAAGGTCTGGAATCGGCCCTTCTCCACAATCTTCCTCAGGGTCCGGTCACCTCTTCTCGTTGTGCAGCGTTTTCTGCCACACTTTTTCCTTCCCACAGACTTCCCACTAAGGTGCCTTGATACAGCACTCTGGGAACAGCCTATTCGTTCAGAAATGTCTTTCTGTGTCTTACCCTCTTGCTTGAGGGTGTCAATAGTGGCCTTCTGGACAGCAGTCAGGTCGGCAGTCTTACCCATGATTGGGGTTTTGAGTGATGAACCAGGCTGGGAGTTTTAAAGGCCTCAGGAATCTTTTGCAGGTGTTTAGAGTTAACTCGTTGATTCAGATGATTAGGTTCATAGCTCGTTTAGAGACCCTTTTAATGATATGCTAATTTTGTGAGATAGGAATTTTGGGTTTTCATGAGCTGTATGCCAAAATCATCCGTATTAAGACAATAAAAGACCTGAAATATTTCAGTTAGTGTGCAATGAATCTAAAATATATGAATGTTAAATTTTCATCATTACATTATGGAAAATAATTAACTTTATCACAATATGCTAATATTTTGAGAAGGACCTGTACATATTCACACTTTAAAGTCCCGGTTCTGTACGATTTCGTTACACTTCAAGAAAAATAAATAAAATGTTTTTTTTCCCCGTGAGCAAGAACCCTAAGATACTTGTACCTCCACTAGAGACAGGAACTCCCCTCCAACCTGGAAAGGGCAAATTACCCTTTTCCTGGTCAAAGCCATGGTCTTGGACTTGTAGGAGCTGATCCTCATCCCTGCTGCTTTGCACTTGCCTGCAAAAAACCCAGTGCATGCTGTAGGACTTGGCTAGATGGAGCCAGCAGAACCACATCAGTTGCAAAAAGAAGAGATGAAATCCCCCATATGCAAACCAAAACTCCTGCTCCACTTGTACAGTAAACAGATGGCCCCTAATAAAGGACCCAAGTCTGTACTCCACAGGACACCAAGAGGGACACAGTCGAATGCTTTCTCCAGGTTCACAAAGCATGTGGATTAGTTGGGCAAACTCCCATGAACATTCGAGCACACTGTAGAGGGTGTACAGCTGGTTCAATGTTCCACAATCGGTATGAAAATCACACTGCTGCTCCTGAAGCTGAGGTTCAACTATTGGCAGGACTCGCCTCTCCAACACCCTGGCATAAGGCCTTCCCAGGGAGGCTGAGGGGGTGTGATTCCCTTTAAACACACCCTCATATCCCCCTTCGTATGAAGCTGGACCACCAACCCGGTCTACCAGTCCAGAGGAACTGTCCACGACCACGAAGATATAGAAGACATAGTTTATTTTAGGGAGGATCTTCATTTTAATTGCAGACACTCTTCCCATGAGTGAGAAGGGTAGAGTTATGGGATATAATTTGTCAGCTCGTTCACCCTTTTAGAAATATTGATGCCCAGGTACCTGATGTTTCCAATCTAAAGTAAATATTAAGGAATGGTTGGAGACAAACGAATAATGGGGGGGATAAGAGGCCTTTGATTTGTTCCAAATAATAGTGTAATCTGAAATAGTTAAAAATATTACAAAAGGTATGTCCAAATTTATGTAAGGTAGCAAAAAGAAATACAAAATTAACCTGGTCAAAGGCCTTCTCTGTGTCTAATATAAACCAGTTTTATTTTAGATGTTATAATAGTCTAATAGATTGATGAGTCTTCTTGTATTATTTATGGCATCCCGATTTTTAATAAACCCAGCCAGTTCAGGATATGTAATGAGGTGTTATCTTTTCCATCCAACGTCTTGCAGATGATTTTAAGATCTACATTTATAAGTGAAATTGGATGGTAGCTAGATGGAAGTGTTGGATCTTAGCACATTTCATGTTTGGAGAAAGTATCGAGGTTTCCTGAATTTCTATGACCACCCATTGAAAGGTGGAGGCCAGAAGTGACCAGAATTCTTTGTAGAATTCTGCAGGAAGCCATCAGGTCCTGGATCTTTCCCATTAGGCATACTTATAACTGCTTCATGGAGTTCACTTGCTGGTGTAGATAACTACAGAACCCTTTTCTGTTCCTAATTTAATTAAAAAATGTATTTCATTAGGGTCATTAGTTAGTATACTGTAACTGTGAGTTATTGTTGAAATTGCTATCTATTCTTTATTCTTTTTCAATTAATTTGCAAGATGTTTGCTAGATTTATTGCTATGATCAAAGGTCTCCACCCACAATCTCTGTATTTGGAATTATATTCTTGCCTCTATTTTTCTATTAAGTTCTACTTCTTTTATTTCATTTATTTCATTCATTCTTTTTGAGAAAGTTGTTTCTCTTTCTTTAATTTAATTTTCTATTCGAATTCAACTTAACTGCTTTTCCTATTATTCTTATATGATGAATTAGAAATAATCTTTCTGCTGATTATTTTTTGCTGATTAGAAGGAAGTCTATACGGGAGTAAGAGTGGTAGACTAGTGAGAAAAGACATGGGTGTCAGGCATCACACAGAACATCATCTTCCATATACTGCTTTATTGCCTTAACTGGCTATAAGTTAGGAATCACAGATGATCTGCTGAGCCTGTGTATCTCTGTGTTCAGAGTAAGATTCTCAGTTGGATTGAGGTCTGGACTTTAACTTGGCCATTTCAACACATTTAAATGTATCTTCCAAAACCACTTGAGTTTTGCTTTAGTAGTATGCTGCAGGTTACTGTCCTGCTGGTAGGTGAACCTCACTCACAGTCTGAAATCCCAGACAGAGTGACACAGGTTTTCCTCAACAACATCCCTGTATTTAGCACCATCCATCTTTCCCTCAACTCAGACCAGTTTCCCAGTCCCTGCTTCTGAAAAACATCCCCACAGCATGATGCTACCACCACCATGTTTCACTGTAGGGATGGTGTTCTTGAGGTGACGGGATGTGCTGGGTTTGCACCAGACATAAAGTTTTTCTTGGTGGCTGACAGTCAAATTTTTGTCTCATCTAACCAGAGAACCTTCCTTCATACTTCCTTTGCCCAAGCTCAAAACATACCTTCTTATTTTTAACACTAAATATTTGGCTTTTTTCTTTCCGCTCTTCCATAAAGCCCATCTCTATGGTGTGTACGGCTTACTGTGGTACTATGGACAGATACTCCAGTCTCGTCTGTGGAACTTTGTAACTCCTTCAGAGTTACTTTTGGTCTCAGTGCTGCCTCTCTGATTAATGCCGTCCTTGCCCAGTTTGTAAGTTTTGGCAGGAGGCCCTCTCTTGGTGGGTTTGTAGTGGTACCACATGCTTTCCATTTGAAGATGATAAATTTGATGGTGCTCTGGAGGAACATCAAGGATTTAGATTTTTTTAATTTTTGCAACCTGACTTGTGATTCCCAACAACTTTGTCCCTGAATTGTTTGGAAAGCTCCTTGTAACACTGGATTATCGACAATGGCACAGCACACATGCCAGTATTGCCTGTGGCTGGGAGAGGCGCAACACTCACCTTGAATCGAGAGGATCTGTTACAACTTTGGCCCTATCTCCTGCAAGGAAAAACCAGCTGCAATTCCTCCAAAGATTCAACTGAGTAAGAGGGGCAGATGGGGTGGTGTACGCACCCAAATAAGAAAGCGTCCTTTCAGACCACCGCTTTCATCCATCGTACTGGCTAACAGTGTACTACTCCCAAAAAGTAACTGAGTTAGTAACTATTTACTAGGCACAGTAACTATTCAGTTATGTTTTAGAATCTAAAATGATGTTGCAAATTGCTGACCAGAAAAATCAAGCCTTTTCCGCAGCAGGGCACGGGTTGTTGGCTACAAGTAATGTGGAAGGGTGAGACGATGCGAGGTGCTTCATAAGGTTGGAATTGCTGGTCACGGACGTGGATAATGTCTTTGTTCCCCAACATAACTTGCAAATCAAATGCACATTTTGCCTTTAACTTCAGGGAACGTGAAATATTGGCTATACTTCCAACTTTCAAACGCTGTCTTTGAATTTACAAAACTCCCCTCCATCCTGATGTTTCTCTCTTGCTGGTTTATGCTGTGTAGTGAAAACCCGCCTACCTGATGGCTTCTCAGCCAATTGGCGTCAGGTATGCCGGTTTTTGTCTGTGCCCTGTGCTCTTATTAAACCCCACTTATTGAGTTGCAGTAACGCGTCACGTTACATTGTAAACGTGAAAAAAGTAATTAGTTAGATTACTCCGTTACTGGAAAAATAACGCAGTTTCTAACTCCGTTATTTTGTAACGCCAATACTCCCAACACTGCTTGCTAATGTGTGTTCGCTTCGGAATAAGATGTACCAACTTCATGCAAAGTTTTACAGGGAGAGACTCTTCAGGGATGCCTGTATCATCTCCCTAACCGAATCCTGCCTTGACGAATCCATCTTTGACTTTGAAATTAGTCTTGAAAACTTCTTCATTGTCTGGGCTGATAGGACCAGTTACTCGGGGAAAGAGAGGGGCGGGGGACTGTGTGTGTTTATAAATAAGCTAATATGTGTGCTAATATAAAAAACCCAATGTCATTTGTACCCTGGACCTGGAAATGTTAACTATTTCCCTGCATTGAGCCCCAGTGTTTTACATGGGGGATTACAATAACTGTTGACTGGACAACGTGCTGCCGTCCTTCCATCAGTATGTAAATATTTCATCGAGGGAGGGAAAAACCTTGGACTTATGCTATGGGAATATTAAAGACGCTTTCACCGTCCGTGCTCATCCACCTCTGACCACAATGTTTCGGTGCTTTTTCCTCTGTACAAGTAGCAGTTGAAACGTATCAGGCCACAAGTTCACAGTGTCTCTCTGTGGTTGGAGAATGCCATTGCATGGAGCATATTTGATAGCAATTTGGATGAGAAGGTATCAGTTATGACAGATTATTTCAAATTTTGTGTCAGTACTTGTATTCCTATGGTAACTTACAGGACATTTCCAAACTCCAAACATTGGATTACATCTCATATTAGGAAGAAAATGACAGAAAAACAAAATATATTTCAATGTAAGGACTGGGTTTCTCTTAGAACAATTGGCACACAGATTAAAAATTATATTATTAAAGCTAAGCTCAGATATAAAGAAAGCAAAGAACAAGATTTTGCTAAAATGAACATAAAACAAGCATTTCAAAAAATAAAAACACTTACAGGACAGAAAGTTAAACAAAATTGCCCACATATCTTTGCTAACACACATCTTTTACTCCAGATTTCACACCACTGACTTCTCAGTTGCCCGTGATGAGCTCCTTGATGTTCTACCATATGATCCGTCAACATCTCCTCCTTTTACAGAGAAAGATGTTTGATGGGAGTTGAGCAGATGTAAAGTAGGCAAAGCTATGGGACCGGATGGCATTTTTGCCAAGGTGCATAAACTCCGTGCTATGGAACTCTGTCTTTTACTGTTTTCCATCATGCCAGAATCTCACAGTACTGCATGGTGGCCTACACCTTAGAGAACATCAATAATCATCTATTTGCCAAAGAAACTACTGGTCCTTCTCAAAATATTAGCATATTGTGATAAAGTTCATTATTTTCCATAATGTCATGATGAAAATTTAACATTCATATATTTTAGATTCATTGCACACTGACTGAAATATTTCAGGTCTTTTATTGTCTTAATACGGATGATTTTGGCATACAGCTCATGAAAACCCAAAATTCCTATCTCACAAAATTAGCATATCATTAAAAGGGTCTCTAAACGAGCTATGAACCTAATCATCTGAATCAAAGAGTTAACTCTAAACACCTGCAAAAGATTCCTGAGGCCTTTAAAACTCCCAGCCTGGTTTATCACTCAAAACCCCAATCATGGGTAAGACTGCCGACCTGACTGCTGTCCAGAAGGCCACTATTGACACCCTCAAGCAAGAGGGTAAGACACAGAAAGAAATTTCTGAACGAATAGGCTGTTCCCAGAGTGCTGTATCAAGGCACCTCAGTGGGAAGTCTGTGGGAAGGAAAAAGTGTGGCAGAAAACGCTGCACAACGAGAAGAGGTGACCGGACCCTGAGGAAGATTTTGGAGAAGGGCCGATTCCAGACCTTGGGGGACCTGCGGAAGCAGTGGACTGAGTCTGGAGTAGAAACATCCAGAGCCACCGTGCACAGGCGTGTGCAGGAAATGGGCTACAGGTGCCGCATTCCCCAGACCTGGGCTACAGAGAAGCAGCACTGGACTGTTGCTCAGTGGTCCAAAGTACTTTTTTCAGATTAAAGCAAATTCTGCATGTCATTCGGAAATCAAGGTGCCAGAGTCTGGAGGAAGACTGGGGAGAAGGAAATGCCAAAATGCCAGAAGTCCAGTGTCAAGTACCCACAGTCAGTGATGGTCTGGGGTGCCGTGTCAGCTGCTGGTGTTGGTCCACTGTGTTTTATCAAGGGCAGGGTCAATGCAGCTAGCTATCAGGAGATTTTGGAGCACTTCATGCTTCCATCTGCTGAAAAGCTTTAAGGAGATGAAGATTTCATTTTTCAGCATGACCTGGCACCTGCTCACAGTGCCAAAACCACTGGTAAATGGTTTACTGACCATGGTATCACTGTGCTCAATTGGCCTGCCAACTCTCCTGACCTGAACCCCATAGAGAATCTGTGGGATATTGTGAAGAGAACGTTGAGAGACTCAAGACCCAACACTCTGGATGAGCTAAAGGCCGCTATCGAAGCATCCTGGGCCTCCATAAGACCTCAGCAGTGCCACAGGCTGATTGCCTCCATGCCACGCCACATTGAAGCAGTCATTTCTGCCAAAGGATTCCCGACCAAGTATTGAGTGCATAACTGTACATGATTATTTGAAGGTTGACGTTTTTTGTATTAAAAACACTTTTCTTTTATTGGTCGGATGAAATATGCTAATTTTGTGAGATAGGAATTTTGGGTTTTCATGAGCTGTATGCCACAATCATCCGTATTAAGACAATAAAAGACCTGAAATATTTCAGTTAGTGTGCAATGAATCTAAAATATATGAATGTTAAATTTTCATCATGACATTATGGAAAATAATGAACTTTATCACAATATGCTAATATTTTGAGAAGGACCTGTACATCTCTCAGCACCGAATCACTACAGACCTGTTGCACTAATACCAATAGAAAGCAAATGTTACGAAAAATGTATTTTACGTGCCATCTTGCCAACTGTCGATCCATACCAGGATAAAAATCTATTTGCTTACAAGGCCAAGCAAGGTACGGAGGATGCTGTAGTATTTCTCCTCCATTCACTCCTTTAACATCTGGACACCCCTGGCAACTTTGCAGCAGTTCTTTTTGTAGATTTTTTTACAATCCAACGGCACCTGATTATACACAGACTACAGCAGTTAAACATTTCTTCTAACATTATCCACCTGTTTCATAGTTTTCTTAGCAGCAGACCACAGCCAGTGAGGATAAGAACCAATATATCCAACCCCATGATTACCAACACAGGGACTCCTCAAGGTTGTCCTTTCCTTTACACAATGTACACCAATGACTGCATAAGCTCTGGAGACATCATCACTTTTTATAAATACTCAGATGATATGGCAATTCTAGCTCTCCTCAAGAGTCCACAATCTGTCATAGTCTATCAGAGCTCAGTCATGCACTTCACACGCCATTGCTGTTTGTCAAGTTGCCTCATTGATTTTTTTTAGTCGTTTGTTGTTTACTTGTCCTGTGATTGTTAATTGTGCTCGTACTCGTACTCGTCGTCTTCCGCTTATCCGGGACCGGGTCGCGGGGGCAGCAGACTCAGCAGAGACGTCCAGGCGTCCCTCTCTCAAAACACCACCTCCAGCTCCTCTGGGTGGAGCCCAAGGCGTTCCCTGGCCAGCCCAGAGACATAGTCCCTCCAGCGTGTCCTGGGCCGTCCCCTGGGCCTCCTCATCCACCCCCGAAACCTTGCCACTGCGGAGCTTTTTAACCACCTCAGTGACTTCAGCCTGGGTGATGAAAGAGTCCAGCCCTGAGTCCCCAGCCTCTGTTTCCACCACGGAATGCGTGATGGCAGGATTGAGGAGATCCTCGAAGTACTCCTTTCACCGCCCGATAATGTCCTCAGTTGAGGTCAGCAGCCTCCCACCCCCACTATAAGCAGTGTTGGCGAAGCAATGCTTCGCCCTCCTGAGGCGCCGGATGGTTTGCCAGAATCGCTTCGAGGCCAACTGGTAGTCCTTCTCCATGGCCTCACCGAACTCCTCCCAGGCCTGGGTTTTTGCCTCTGCCACAGCCCGGGCCGCAGCATGCTTGGCCTCACGGTACCCGTCAGCTGCCTCAGGAGTCCCACAAGCCAACCACAGCGGATAGGACTCCTTCTTCAGCTTGACAGCATCCCTTACTGCCGGTGTCCACCACCAGGTTCTGGGATTGCCTCCGCGACAGGCACCGCAGACCTTACGTCCGCAGCTACGGGCAGCAGCATCGACAATAGTTGCGGGGAACACGGTCCACTCGGACTCTATGTCTCCAACATCACCCGGGATCTGGTCAAAGCTCTCCTGGAGGTGGGAGTTGAATACATCCCTGGCCGAGGGCTCTGCCAGGCGTTCCCAGCAGACCCTCACTATGCGCTTGGGCCTGCCAAGTCTGTCCGGCTTTCTCCTCCTCCAGCGGATCCAACTCACCACCAGGTGGTGATCAGTGGACAACTCAGCCCCTGTCTTCACCCGAGCGTCCAAAACATGCGGCCGAAGGTCTAATGATACGACAACAAAGTTGATCATCGACCTCCTGCCTAGGGTATCCTGGTGCCAAGTGCACTGATGGACACCCTTATGTTTGAACATGGTGTTCATTATGGACAATCCGTGACTGGCACAGAAGTCCAATAACAAAACACCACTCGGATTCAGATTGGGGAGGCCATTCCTCCCGATCACGCCTCTCCAGGTGTCACTGTCATTTCCCACGTGGGCGTTGAAGTCCCCCAGCAGAATAATGGAGTCCCCAGGAGGGGCACTATCCAGCACCCCCGACAGGGACACCAAGAAGGCCGGGTACTCCACACTACCGTTCGGCCCGTAGGTCGAGACGACAGTCAGAGACCTATCCCCAACCCGAAGGCGCAGGGATACGACCCTCTCATCCACTGGGGTAAACCCCAACACGAGACGGCTGAGCTGGGGGGCAACAAGCAAACCCGCACCAGCCCGCCACCTCTCCTCGTGGGCCACTCCAGAGTAGAAGAGAGTCCAACCCCTCTCAAGGAGATGGGTTCCAGAGCCCATGTTCTAAGTAGAGGCGAGTCCGACTATTTCTAGTCGATATCTCTCGACAAAGAGCGGTTCAAGAATCCCTCATAAGGACGAAAATATCGAGGCACGTGACGTCGCCCTGTACGGCGGTGCCAGCGTCCCACCCTGGAGCATAACATAACAATAATCAAATCAAAATAATGATTTTCTTATTGTAATGATGAGCATGTGAGTGAGGTACGTTCAAACATTTTGATCCTGTGTTGCAATTTAATTTTGCCAAGTTTTAACATCTTGACACACATTTTTTAATCCATTCTACATTGAATGATCAGTTAATTTCTCTCCATTGATTAATAGGAACACATTTGTTGCATTTTTTTGTAACAATCACAGTTCTTAGCAGACAGTGTCACACCTAGTAACGGGGTCAACCACACCTCCTCACTAAAAAGTTTCTGTTACCTCCTTGCTTCCAGCAGCTACCTGAATCACTCTTAAGCTAGGACTCCACGCCATGAATTTTTAGGCTTTTAGGCTAAGTCAGGAGTTCTCAGATAAGACTCCATTTTGTTTTGGCTGATTTACCCAAGAAAACCTCTTTATACAAGAAGCAGTAAAATGCTGACAGGTGTTGAAGTGGGAAAATGACCACCATGGCGGGTAAACATAACAATAATCAAATCAAAATAATGATTTTCTTATTGTAATGATGAGCATGTGAATGAGGTACGTTCAAACATTTTGATCCTGTGTTGTAATTTAATTTTGCCAAGTTTTAACATCTTGACACACATTTTTTAATCCATTCTACATTGAATGATCAGTTAATTTCTCTCCATTGATTAATAGGAACACATTTGTTGCATTGTTTTGTAACAATCACAGTTCTTAGAAGACAGCGTCACACCTAGTAACGGGGTCAACCACACCTCCTCACTAAAAAGTTTCTGTTACCTCCTTGCTTCCAGCAGCTACCTGAATCACTCTTAAGCTAGGACTCCACGCCATGAATTTTTAGGCTAAGTCAGGAGTTCTCAGATAAGACTCCTAGAATGTTGGTGAATGCGGGTCCTGGTGTTCAATGATGGTGAAGGCTGAGTGTGGGGTAGTTAAGGATGGTTCCAATTGGTCATTGACTTGCTGTTGTAAGGCTGGGCAAAGAAAGTTTTCTTTTAAGTTCTCTGCAGAAGAGGGCAGGTCTAAGCAATGAACAGTTCCAGGTTTTGGGGCTCTGTCCACTGCAATATTTTATCCTTGCCATGCTTACCTTTCATTGCCAGACATTAAATTAATCTCCACAGTTTTCCTGTAAATCGTTTTGACTAAATTAGCCATCCTTCCGAACTCTTTCTGCACCTCCCTCACCCTGAGTTCATCCCCCAGGTAAAAGAGCGTTTTTCAAACCAATCAAGCACATTTTCATCATTTCAGTTATGCATGTTTTGTTGTTTAGATGGATTACAATCTGCTTTGTGGGAGTGACAGCATCATCACAGGACAAAATATAACTTCAACAACCACTTGTAAACATGATAAAAAATCTTTACAGCAGTCATCCATGCATTTTCTATACCCTTTTGTCCTTGCAGGGTCGTTGGGTGGCTGGTGCCTAGCTCCAGCGATCATTGGGTGGGAGACTGGGTGCACTCTGTGTTGCCAGTCTACCACAGGGCAACAAGAACTCAGACAGGTGAAAAACATAAGCCACATGAAAATCAGGGAACAGGCACAAAGGCAAACAGGACTGGACCAGGGCAAAAACACAGAGTTGATGACAGGTTGACAACAGGGTGTTAACAGAAGAAAGCAGTAAGGAACAATGAAAACCAGAGAGCCTATATACTGAGGGAAATGGAATGAGAACAAAGAAATGGGAGACAAGCTAATCAGAAGTAATATGGCACAGGTGTGGACCTGGGAGGGAGGGAGACAAAGGGAGTGACTAATTGGACCTGATAGAGCAGGGGAGAAACAGGGATATGACTAACTACAAAAAAGGTAAACAAAGAAACTAAACTAAATGACAAAACTAAGAGAAAACAAGATCTATAAGGACATATAAACTAACACATAACACAAGAATCCAGTAAGTAATAAAACTAAACAGAAAAGCACCTGGCTGAGCAGGAAAGTAAACAAAAATAAACCTAACAGACAGATTCTGACAGAGACATACAACAAGCAAGCACACGTTCATGCTTAAGGTAAAATATAGAGTAACCAGTTGGTCTAACAGTCTTGTTTTTGGACTGTGCAGCATTCATTAAAAAACAAATCCCAATTAATGAGCTCAATGCAGTCTCTCAGTGTCTTTGTTAACAAACTTAGACTAATCTGTAATGGATTCTCCTGATTTTAGCTTAGACCTGTAACTTGGGAGCAGCAGAATGACATTGTGGTCTGAGTATCCCAAAGATTTAGATGTGTATGCACCAGGGATATTGCCATAACACAGATCCAACAAATTGTCCACTCTGGTGGAAGTTGTAGCACACTGCTCCAAAGTGGGAAGATGGGGTGTTAAGTTCCATCTGTTAAAATCCCCCAGCAAATATATGAGCTGTTCTCCTGTAAGACTGAAACATCTGTTATATTTGTCACCCTAGCAGCATTTAGCCTCCGCAGACAGCAGGGATTCAGTAAGACAGAAATGGCTTGGGTGCGGTGCTGGTGGTGTAAGGGTTAAGCGCGCGACCGTAGAGGCTAGAGGCTTAAGTCTTCAATGCGGCCATCCTGGGTTCAAGTGCTGGACATGGCAACCTTTGCCAAATGTCTCCTCATGTCTGCCTACTGTTGAAAAATAAGACTTTTTCAGCACTACAGGCCTTTAGTGCTGAAAAAAAAATAACAGAAAAGGTTTGTTTTTCTTCAGTCCAAATCAAAGCTGATGAGTGGTGAGAGTTCCTTGTCCTTATTTTGTAGAAGCTTTGAAATAGAGTTTGACAGAGTTCTTGCAGGAACTGACAGCCTCTTCTCCTCAATCTGATCCATATCCCTTCTCTTGATCCTCTTTTCTTCGTATTCCTTTCCTCTTCTCTCCATGAATCAGTTCCAGAGGTATGTCGTGGAATTAAAGAGCAATCAGCCTTTGCCCTTCAGAAAGGAGGTTCAGCTCTAGCAGATATTTCTATTTATAGGGTGCTCTGTCCCGCCCCGTCGTTTCTGTCCAATGGGAACAACGATCGTCACCCACGTGGCTTTGTTTACAAGTAATAGTTCACTTGCAAAAAGTACAATGTGAAAACAAACCGCACCAAATGAAAAAAATAAAGTTCGCTTTTGGTCCGGACCAAACAAGCGGACCAAAGGACTTTCCTGGTTTGAATACACCCTTAAAGTTCCAGTAGAGTCTAGTTAAATCCAATCCACTGCCCTACTATGTGATGGTAGCACCGAAAGGTTTTTTTTCTGACATGCTTCCCAGGCAACCAGTTGACATGTAGATAGATTTTAACGGTTGTTACGGATATGTGGTGACCCCTAAGCAGAGTTGGATAGTAACTAGTTACATTTACTTGATTAAATAATTGAAAAAATATATACTTTAGGAGTAATTTTACTGCATTGTACATTTTATTTTTACTTGTGTAAAATCTCTGGCTACTCTACCCATCGTGAGTAACTTCACTCAATGAAGAGCAAACTTATTTTAAACAAAAATGCTCCAGAGAGACACACACCTACAGTTTTTGTTTAAGTGAGATTTATTTTTGTACTCAAGCTTCCTTGGTTTAATGTTATTTTTTATTTGCTGATCCTCCTATGTCATTTGGAAGTCAAGTTAAAATACAGTAAACAGTTTACTGAATCTAGTTACTGGAAGTAACTTACCTTATACTAACCTATATACATAACATACTGTAAGAATTGATGTCTTAAGCTTTAAACAAAAAATATATTAAAAATAATTTTTGAAAAGTGTTTCTTCCACCTGAAATTGTTGTTGTGTAGTCACAGTGTTTTATATTTCATTGTTATCTCATTCTTTGAAACACCAGAATTTGCATATAATTTTATATGTTGTGTAGCTTTACATCATTTTTAAAATATTTAATGATATGAGTAGTACATAGATCAGTTACTTAGTACTTGAGTAGCCTTTTTACCAAATATTTTTTTACTCTTACTTGAGTAATTTCTTGGCTGGCTACTTTTTACTTTTACTTGAGTAAAAATACGATGAAGTAGTACTACTCTTACTTGAGTACAATTTTTGGGTACTCTACCCACCTCAGCCCTAAGATGATCTTTCCGGCAGTTTTTCAACACTTCCACTTTCAGCATTCTGAACAGGTAGACGGGAAAGGAGCTGTCTATCATTTAATAAATGAAGGCTCTTGTTGTAGTTTTCCACACGCTTTCTGCTGCTCTGCTTCTGGAGTTATTTTTCAGGTATTAACTAAGCATCCTGCTCCTGATCACATGTTACCCCACGCAGCAGAAAGAGAGGGACGGAGCAAACTATGGAAGCAAATCGTTACCATATTTCAAATGAAAAAGCATTTTCAGAAATGCTTTTTCATTTTAAAAATGTGGCTGCATCGTTTGACTCATAAATGAAATTAGTAATCAATAATCCTATTTGCATTTTAATTTTCTTCTTCAAGACTGCTCATTCTTTCACTTAATTAAAATGAAAAAGAAAAAGACATTTGAAATTTATTTTTCAAAATGTACCCCAGCAAATAGATACCAAAATTCAATTTGAAATGTAAAATTTGAAAATGAAAAAGCATTTCCAGAAATGCTTTTTCATTTTAAGAATGTGGCTGCATCGTTTGACTCATAAATGAAATTAGTAATCAATAATCCTATTTGCATTTTCTTCTTCACGACTGCACATTTTATGCCATAATCAAAAAGAAAACAAAGAAGACATTGCTTTTTCGTTTTCGTGGTCTGCCCGCAAAGTACTGCCCAGAACTCGAAAACGAAAAAGCATTCCGAGCAGCGGGCGCAGCAGAGTGACGTCAGCAGCCGCTCTTCCTCAGCTCCCTGCTGACCGAGCTACCCAGCTTGTTCGGTAGGGGGCGCTGTGCACGTCTGCATTGCATTACATTGCAAACGTGCCAAGAAATTGATTGAATTGCAGCAGGGTCAAGCTCAATTTGTGGCAGTGGCAGGCAAAACTGGTAGTTCCGGTGGCAGGCTGCGACGGAACTGCCACAGCCTGCCACAGGGTGGCACGGGATTCCGCGAGGATGCCAGAAGGTGCCAGACCAGCCGTAAAAGCTTGCCAATGCGGTTGCCGCTGTTTTTGTGGAAGCTGATGCTGATTATCGGCAAATGGGTTGTCATTGTTGTTATAGCCTGTTACCTTTAAATAATGATTTCATTATTAATTATTATTTAATAAACAGCTTTAGACCCATAACATAAGGTGATTGTATTTACTTGACATGGAAAATAAATAGCACTATGTGTATGTGTGACGTGTTGAAAGGATGACAATGATTTATTGCACAAACAGACGGTTTATTATAGAGCACGAGCAGCTATTCTGAATTGTCACTCACAGAAAATTATAAATAAATGCTTAAAAACACGCTGGATGTCCCAGGCCATAAGGCTGCCACGAGGGTGCCACAGCCTGCCACCGGAACTGCCAGTTCTGCCTGCCACTGCCACAAATTGAGCTCGGCCCTGCTGCAATTCAATAAATTTCTTGGCACGTTTGCAATGTAATGCAATGCAGACGTGCACAGCGCCCCCTACCGAATAAGCTGGGTAGCTCAGTCAGCAGGGAGCTGAGGAAGAGCGGCTGCTGACGTCACTCTGCTGCGCCCGCCGCTCGGAATGCTTTTTCGTTTTCGAGTTCTGGGCAGTACTTTGCGGGCAGACCACGAAAACGAAAAAGCAATGTCTGCTTTGTTTTCTTTTTGATTATGGCATAAAATGTGCAGTTGTGAAGAAGAAAATGCAAATGCAAATAGGATGATTGATTACTAATTTTATTTATGGGTCAAATAATGCAGCCACATTCTTAAAATGAAAAAGCATTTCTGGAAATGCTTTTTCATTTTTAAATTTTTCATTTCAAATTGAATTATGGTATCTATTTGCTGGGGTACATTTTGAAAAATAAATTTCAAATGTCTTTTTCTTTTTCATTTTAATTAAGTGAAAGAATGAGCAGTCCTGAAGAAGAAAATTAAAATGCAAATAGGATTATTGATTACTAATTTCATTTATGAGTCAAACAATGCAGCCACATTCTTAAAATGAAAAAGCATTTCTGAAAATGCTTTTTTATTTGAAATATGGTAACGATTTGCTTCCATAGAAAACAACCCGCCTCCATCTCCTTCTCAGGCGGCCAATGGAGCCGCGGAGCGGGGACGAGCCTTCAGTGGGAGCCTCTCATTTTTCTCTACAGTCATGTGATCGCCATATAGTACAACTCCGTGGGAGCCGAAAGCAGACAGGCGGACTGCTGCGCTGCGCTGCGCTGCGCTGCGCTGCGTGGATAGTGTCAAGGGTAAATCCTGCATAGAGAAACAACTCTTTAACAGATCCAGAGGATGAAACAGACCGACTCCGAACCCCTTATTTTCGGATGCTGACCACGGTAAGACTGGATCCAGCTTTCTGGATTTTTTTCTCGGTTCCAAATGCTGCAGCAGTCAGGATGAAAACATGTTTACGTTTGCGCGCTGCGTGGCGGAGAGAAGGACAGGATAAAATGGACCAAACTACTCAGACATAGATATACATAAACCACATGATACAGCGGAGCTCAGTGGATTCTGAAGGAGTTTTTTCATCCTGTTTGTTATACCTATCTGGATCTTTATACTTTACACATAAGGTTTAAATGAAGTTTTTCAGTAGCTTTATATGTGACTGTTAAACTGAATAATTTCTGTTTTTGCTCTTTACTAATTACAGATTTATTTTTTTTACTCTCGGTAATATTTAGGATTACAGTGAAAAAAACATTTGTACAAAACATGACAGAGAGAGAGAGAGAGAGAGAGCGGTCAGACCGATTCAGGCTCCTACTGTCCTGTAAACAAGCGGAGCAGGTGATCCTTCCCTTCTACACATGCAGAGGAGCACCCAGTTCTGCTCTCTGTTGCCCCCATTCGGTCTGTTTCTTCCTTATTATTGTCAAATGGCTTCCTGTGGTCCGGGTTTACTTTCGGTCACTCATGCAGGGGCCCCTGGAAAGGAACCGCGGAAAGAAGCAGGAGGGAGGGGAGAGAAGAGGACTGAAGCTCCATGTTACAGGAAAACAACCTATTTGTGAGGTCTACTGTAGGACATTGATAGGAATATGTTAAAGAAGAGCCATACTGCCGTGCACTATCAGTGCTGTTCTTCACAGTAGAGACTGGTAACCCAAAGCTGAAAGTGCAATGTAGCGTCTACCTGTACCATCAACATAGTAAACGGAAATCTTATTAAAAAGCTTGAATTTGCCTGGAAAAAATATGATTGTTTATATCTCCCTGAACCAAAAAAGCCCTCTGAACAGGGGTACCTCTGGAAAAATCCACAGATCAGTTCCACATATTTTGCGACTGTCCCCAAGTTTCCCCCTTCAGGATCGAAGTGGTAACTCAAATAAACTTAATATTGGATCTTCATTTATAATTTGATTTCAGTGTAATATACCTAGGTAATCTGGACTTTAAAAAAAAAACATTTACCCAAATACTGTTGGTGTGTAGCAAATAAGAAATAACCAGATATTGGCTCAGTGAAATTAGCCCAATTGTTGAAGACTGGATAGGAATTGTACAGGAAAGTTACGTTATGGAAATACTGACTGTCTCTCAGAGTCACCTAAAAGCTAAATGTGATAAATATTGGTCAAAATGGGATTCCTTTTTGAATCACATAAGACTGTCCTCTCAGTCATAGTAAAGATGACAATGTCTGATTGTTCATCACTAATAATATCATTGGATTTTGAACCTTCTCACAGAAAGGTTAAATGCTGAACTTGTTATGGACCAGCAAGTCATAACACTAACAGGAATATTAATAAACACAAAACACAGGATACATGTATAAGTGAAATGTCCCTTTTTTCCTTCATCTGAGTTTCTAATGAAACCCTGTTTATGTGTTTTATGTAGATGACTGTTTAGTTCAGTATTTCGGTCATGTTCCCCTATGTTACTCTGAAAACAATAAAAGGAAAATAAGAAAATAATACTTGAAAGCTAAATAATTTTTAGTTTGTGAAAACCAGTCTTTCCGCATGGAGTTTGCATGTTCTCCCCGTGCATGCGTGGGTTCTCACCGGGTACTCCGGCTTCCTCCCACAGTCCAAAGACATGCCTGTTAGGTTAATTGGTAGCTCTAAATTGCCCTTAGGTGTATGAATGAGTGTGTGCGTGGTTGTTTGTGTGTTGCCCTGCGATGGACTGGCGACCTGTCCAGGGTGTACCCTGCCTCTCGCCCATAGACTGCTGGAGATAGGCTCCAGCTCCCCGTGATCCACTATGGAATAAGTGGTAGAAAACGACTGACTGACATCAGCAGAAAGAAGTAAAGACCCAAAGCAGAAGGGAGCTGTATAAAAAACAAAAGATTGTTCTGTGAATACGTATTAACCCCTTCAGTGATTTCTTGTTTTTGCTCTTTTATTACACTTATTTCAGGACATCAAACTAATATTAATATCAGACAAAGATAACCTGAGAAAATACAAAAAACTGTTTTTAATTGATAATTTAAGTCATTAGGAAAATAAAACTTTCCAAACCAACATGGCCTTGTGTGAAAAGTAATTACTCCATAAACCCAACCAGTTAGGTTGTTTCCCACTGGCATGTGATGTGTTTTCCAGCATGAACAACCTGTTTAAGGTCTTTTCACAGCATCTCAGCCAGATTTAGGTCCAGATTTTGACTAGGCCACTCCAAAATTGTCCTTTTGTTTTTTTGAATCCATTTAGGGGTGAACCTGCTGGTGTTCTTTACATCATTGTCCTGCTGCTTAACCCATGTCCTCTTGAGCTTAAGGTCCCAAACTGAAGATGAGACATTCTTTCATTCATTGTTGAATCAAGAACATCACCTTTATTGAGTCAGTTGAGGACAGCTGTGCTGTGCTGACAGAGTTTGTTCTGGGTTCTTTTGTGACCTCCTGGATGAGTTGTTGATGAGCTCTTGGAGTAATTGTTTAGGGCGGCCACTGCTGGAAAAAAATCACCGTTGTTCCAAGATTTGTTTTAGTTTACTTCATGTTGTCAGACAGGTTGTGTAAGGCTTTGTTGTGGCAAGTGAACCAAGCCAAAAGATTGATGAATTTACAGTGCAAGGTGATTTATTTTTCACACAGGGTCATGTTGGTTTGGATTGCTTTTTTTCTTTAATAAATGAAATCACAATTTCACAACTGTTTTTTGTATTTACTAAGGCTATCTTTGTCTGATATCAACATTTCTTTGATGACCTGAAACATTTAATTTTGACGGATGTGCAAATACAGAAGAAATCTGTAAGTGGCAAACCCTTTTTCATGGTTTCATACCAGCTTAGTCTCCACCCATAAGAACAATACTTAAACATTAGTGAATTACCTGCTAAGAACGAGATGTTTTCTGGTTGTAAGAACATAAAATAAAATAAAATCCAAAAGCAAGATGACACATTTCTGAAGCATCACAAAACTCAAGATGAACTACATTTTATGTTTGGGCATGTCATAAAGGTTTTAGATATTATATGCTTGCAAACAAATCTTGCACGTACCAGATGCTAAAGATTCTGATAGATTCCTTTTTTTCCATATTGTTTCAGGTACTTTTACACACTCAGTAGATTTTTAAAGGATTTTAACACGTTTTCCTGGTGTTGCTTTATATATTTGCAGAAATCCAGTATCCAGCCTGGACACCTTGGATTGTTTCCTGGACAGTTACTTTTCCACTCCAGGTGTTGCAGGTTTTCACCATAGTGGGAAGGGTGGCCTTGGTTACTTTGGTTTATTTGGTCTACCCTTCTCCATTGCCAAGGACTCGTTCTATTGCATACCGTTGTAAACATTGACTGCAGAATCCAGTCAGAAAGACTGTTTGGCCAGGAATGGTGGATAGCTCTCCAGTGAGCGGAAATACTTTCTTTCCATATTGTTGTTCTCCACAAGCCTACCACCAATTAGACATGGTCTCAGACCTGGGCTCCTACCAGGTGATTCCATCACAATTTTCAGATGATGATGTAAGTGTGTTATCCAGCCCTCGTTCCTGCTCCAGCCCAGACTCCCAGGAACTGAGCTCCAGCTGCGGTAGCAACTCTAGTGCTGAAGGTCAGGACAGCATCTTGGACCACCTGCTCTCACAAACCTCCTTAGGAAGTGCCAACAGTGCCTCTGCGAGGTCTGCTGCCTCTGTATCATTATCCACCTTCCAATGGGACTTGAGGAGAGATGAGCCCTCCAAACATCAGCCAGTAAAGGAGGAAGACTTTGACTTCATCACTTGGTCAAATGTGGAGACAGAAGAACAGCTTGGCGGGTCATTCCAGCCCACATTGGAAGAGATTGAAGAATTCCTTGAGGAGAATATGGAGATGGTCGCAATAAAGCATGAGGGGGTTGAAGTTGAACCAGAAGAGACTTCTGGTCTAGATGGGGGTCTGGATTGTTGCAGGGCATCCACTTCTGAGCCTAAGTTGGAGCCAGAGACCAAGTATTCAGACCACACTGTCCCCATTGCCAGCACTTTTAGTCCAGCCATAGCTGCCTCCGCTGTGAACAAAGCAGCATTGGTTAACCCAACACATGAATCTGGTGCAGGGGCCAGGAAAACATCAACCAACAAACCTTCACTACTAGAAAGGGACACAAATTGCAATGGGATGCCAGTAATCCTACAGATTCAGCCTATTCATGTAAAGCAGGAGCCCACAATAACCAGAGTTACCCCAGCAGCCCTGCCCTCACAGCCTGCCTCAGCCTCAGACATCAAAATTGCGCAGTTACTGGTCAACATCCAAGGACAGACATTTGCCCTGGTGCCCCACATCTTGCCATCCCCCAGCTTTAGTGTCTCCAAGTTTGTGCGGATTGCACCAGTCCCCATAGCAGCCAAACCTCTTGGGCTCAGTGACAGCTTTTCCAGTCAGCAATCTGGGATTCTCATAGGAGGTCAAAAGTTCCAGAAGAGTCCTGTTGCAGATCTTATTAAAATGCACAAATGCTCTTTTCCAGGCTGCACCAAGATGTACACAAAAAGCAGCCACCTGAAGGCCCACCTGAGGAGGCACACCGGGGAAAAGCCTTTTGCCTGCAACTGGCAGGGCTGTGGATGGAGGTCAGTACGCAGTAAATGACAATCTAAAGTAACCAGGATTGGATGTGCTTTTTACATTTATGTTATGGTTATCTTCATAACTGGTTATATAAAGCCTGAATGAAGGTTAGTTAGTTCACTGAGCTAAGCAATAAAACAGACTTAATGGTTCTGTAGGATTTAGAAAAGGGGTCAGTAACCTGCATCTTTGGAGCCAAATGTTGCTCTTTAGGCCCTCCACAGTGCCCCTTTATAACTTTGAACAAAAATGATAAAAACCTGAGAAATGAATATAAAGGTAAAAAAGAGTAGTTCGAGTTTTTTATGCTATATTTGCATAGAATTTCCACAACAGACTGGCACTATGATACATGGAATCATTTTTGTTAAGTTCTTTCATTTTGTCATTAGACTGCAAACTCTGTGTTTTTTCTTTATGTTCCATAAGTTTGGAACATTTCCTTCAAGAAAATTCTTTTATAATCGTCTCATAAACGTTTGACATTTTTCTTTGATCTAAAATCTAAAATTTGATTTAAGTTTTTAGTCCTTTGATTTAGGTAGAAAACAAAGAATCCTTGACAGAAGGTGTTCAAAACTCAATAAGTTTGATTTCTAAAGGGTCATATAGGTTTTACGGCTCTAGACACCTTTTATTTATGAGTAATTAGGACAAAAATGTCTGTATAGATTGTAAAGGTTGCTGACCCCTGATTTAAAAGGACATTATCCTGTTTCATCAATCTGGAAGAAGCTATAATTCTAAGTTTAGAAACTGCTTCTTTGTGTCTTTGTCACTTGGTTTAGCTAAGCTGAGAGTGTGAGAGCGTTGTGGTAACATTGTTATTGTGTGGATCATCTATTTCCCTATAAACATGTACAACCCATCCACAGACCCCCCCATGTGAAAACACTGCATAGTCCAACCTTTAATTTGAGTAACCTTTTTCAGTGGGTGAAAACTTGATGTTAGGAAATAAGTGCTCTTACAAAACCCCTGGTGGTGCAAATATTGGACCTCTGCTCTTAAGACTTTGTACATCCTCCTTTTGCCAACATGACAGTCATCAGTCTTTTTCCATGATTTTTTACAAGGTTGGAGCATACGGAGTAAGGGATCTTTGACCATTTCAAAGATCTCAAGGTCCCATGGCATTTGGAGGAGAAATGAGCTTGCAGCATCACAGAATCTCCTCTATGGGATACTTTCTTCACATATTCCTCTTTGTTTTACCCCAAACCCTCCTGGACTGTTTGTTCCTGAAAAGCCTTGTTCTTATCTGACAAAAGCTCACGCTTCCAGTTAAAGTTCTAGTAGTGTGTATCAGGCTCCACATGTTGAGGTTTAAGACGGTAGGACAGAAAAAGCTTTTTTAAGGCATCCCTCCTAAACAACAAGATATGTATAGTTTTCTCATTAAGCATAATAGCTTGTGGTGAAAAAAAAATACGATTCTATTACGTAATATTTAAAACAAAGGAAAACAGAAACTATGGTTTACTAATGAGAAGTTCCTTGAAATTTTGATCAGCTTTAAAAGATAAAATAAAAGAATGCTTTAGTTATTGTAATGGGATCGTTAGGGACATCAATCAAATTCATTTTTTAAAAACAATGATTACTTCACATTGGATTTTTGATGCTTTTACAGATCTTTGCCAGGGATTCCTGCAGATTTTTCTGTATCAGTATGAGAACATGATCTTTGGACAATGAATGTGATTATTAGGCCATCATGGTGTGCAAGACTTTGCTAGTTTTGTGAACATGGCAGTGTTTCAGTCACTAACTGTCTAGCTCCTAGTTATCTGTAACAGATTTTCCAAGAACAACCACCCTGTTTTGTTTTCACTAAGCCACACAGTTGAGGAGCTCATGATGGCTGTTAGGGAAGCCTAACTGGAAAGTTTCAGCGTTTGGGATGGTATCTAAGATGTGCAAGAATGACAGGGTTGTCTCTGTCTGTGGAAGTAAACCAGAACTGAGACAGAGCACGTGGACAGGAGTCACATGGACTCAGCACTGACCCCTCATGTCGAGATCTGATAGCTGTGCAGCTGCCTGAACAGTGTCTGTATAATATGTGTAGAACACAGGGAGACACACTCATTTGTAGCTTGCTCTGTATAACAACAGAGGTGTGTGTCAGCGTGTTCCTGTTTGTATGGCTGAGTGAGGACCGTTTTTCGTATTTCACCAGCAAAGTGAGGACATTTTCATGATCCACTTGCTATTTTGCTGGGGGTTAGGTTTAGGACTGAGGTGTGAATTGAGTTTAGGTGACGCTTAGGATAAGGTGTATACTGGTAATGGTTAGGTTCAGGGGTAGGGACAGGGTTAGGCCATAGAAAGGGTGGGAAATGAATGGAAATCAATGAAAGTCAATGAGAGTCAATGCAAGGTCCTCACAACATATAGTAAGACAAGAGTGTGTGTGTCTGTATGCTTGTGACTGATGCCCTAAGCCGCAGGGTTTTTCTGACTGGTGTCCTTTGGACATCTTGTCAGCTGTTATAATTGGTGCAAACTGGTGAAGAATACTGTATTTGTCTCTCTGCCATGTTTTGACGTACCTTAAGATAACTTATACTGATACAATGTGTAATGAAATGAATTTAAGTCTTCCATCTCCCTCTTCCAGCTCCCTACCACTCGATTTTCCCATTATTCAAAACATTCTAAAAGGCAACACTTTTCTTGTTTTGGATTAATCTTTATGTGTTTTCTGTGATTGATTATTTTATTGTTCAGTGTTAAAGGAAAACTGTACAACTATTATTCTAAAAATGTAAAACACAAATGAATAACATGATTCAACTACTTTTATTTAAAACAAAAAAACAACAAGTGTTACTCACAGCTGCTAAGATCAAATAATTTATTGCCTATTATAGTTATAATAATAATATTTATTAAAAATAATGAAATTACTACTTTGATTTAGATTCATAAACATAAATATGAAGAGTAAGAAAATGGGTAAGTGCTGAAGGTCAGTTGAAAATGAAAATCATCAGTTTCACGGATTCATGACAGTGATGGACCGGTTTACTTTTTAGTTAAAGATAAGTATTAATAAATCTTTTAAAAGGATCTACTGTTTTAGCTCACACTGTCTTTGTATGTATCTCACTGCTTGTCATTAAAGAAGCATTTCATTCTTGATTTTTTAAGCTTTACACAATGGTGGAAACTAAAGCAATATATGGAATAAACACACACTAAATTTAGTAAAAGTTTATAACCTTTATAGGTCTGAGCTAAGTTTAAACAATACCAAACATAATGGATATACATGTCTGGTATCCTTCTTCACCCATGTAATCTGATAATTTTTGTTTCACTTAAACCTACTTTATAAACATTGCGCCCAAAGATGAACAGAAATCACCACATCTGAATCGAAAAAAACCCCCACTATCACAATAAAACTGAAAAAAATGCTCTATTAACTGTTTTAAACTTTACAGAACAAACATTGGTTTCAAAAGGCCAAGCATTTACTGCCTTTATTATGTAGTACTTAACCTCTAGTTTTGCTATATTTGGCACCACGATCTGGGTTACATCAGAACTCTCTGTTATATTCATCACACAGAGTAGTATTAGCTGCTTGGATCAACAGATTGAAAGCATGACCTACACCGCTTTGAAAACGTCAGATGATCGGGTCAAACCAGTGTGATCACATACTCCTTATGCTAAGTGTTGCACAGAGTATTCAAGCACTCCTCACCATTTTAATCTTGATACAGTAAACCTGGGAGCCTAACAAGATAATACTGGATGGTAACATAAGCTGGGCTATTGGTTTGGTTAGCTGGCCAGCACTATGCTGCTTCACACACTCCACTCTAGCCTCTTCTTAGCTTACCAACTTTACAAAAAAAATATACCTTCAACAGTGATGGATTGCGCCTATTTATTTGCCACCCGTGACGTTCTGTCTTGTAAAGAAGAGTCAAAGGTAGGAGAGACTGGTAATGTGCCAAACTGCACTTACTGAAACATTGCTCACTCAGAATTTATACTGGCATATTTTCAAAGGTGAAAATGAAGATATTTAGCTGAAGTTTGTTTAGATGCTCATCTCTTCTCTTATCTGAAGAAAACACACAGTTTCAGGTTGTAGACCTCTAATAGTTGTCAGAGAGACTTTGTGACCCCAAGAGTCCACTGTGAGCTTTGGAGATTTTTTTAACCTCCCTTACCATCATGCTGTCTTTGAGTGGTGTTGAGACAAAAATGAGTTTCCTTGTTTGTGACATTTCCTGTCACTTTAAGCTTTTTAATTATTGCTCTGACTTTAGATATGGGAAAGTTTGGGCAAGTGTCTTGACTGTTACCATTTTCTGACTTGTTAAGAACAACTCACATCTGCTTTTGGTTAATTGTAATTTTCTTTTGTCTTTCGTCAACAAGGGTACATGTTCCTAATTTGTTGGCAAAGGCAATACAATCACCAACACAGCCTATAAAATTAGTTTAAAAATGTATTAAAGGAAAAAAAAAGAGGAGAATGAGTAACTCATAGAAGGGCAAGGGCAAATGATTTGGCAAGCTCGGGATAATTATTCCAGGGCCAGACTGCTAGACTATGCCCTTTCCCTAGTTAATGCCTTCCCACAGCCATAACTGTTGCCACTTCTTTTTCCTTGTTGCTGCATCTCCTCCTCAACCGTTGCTGTTGTTATCTCTGTTTTGCTCCACAATATTAGTTTTAAATCTCTTTCCTTGCCACAACCTCAGTTTTGGTTTCGTAGGTCTGCCGACCTCCCGTTGAAGTTCTACTGACTTCCCATAGTGGCTAAAATGTTTTTTCATAAGGTACTTTTAATTTGTCAAACGAGCCTCATTGAAACGGATATTTTAATTTATTTAATATGACTGCATATCCACTGCACCACATAACTTAGTTTCAGTTAGTGCCATACTGGCCTTTGAATTTTTTTTCCCCCAAATGTATACAAAAGTAAGAGCTGTCAAATGTTTTCATTATGCTAGAGAAAAGTTAAAATATTTTTTAAAGACCAGTGTTAACCTGTTAGGGGTTGTTATGGGAACTGATGTGAGCTACCTTCATTTTAAAAACTAGTGTTCATCTCTGTGTCCATGGGAGCTTTCCAGATGGTTAATGGAATGGATATGCTTTTTAAAAAACCCACAAAAGACCTTTAATAAAAGCTAATTATTTTTTTAATATTTACAGTAAAGATCAGAGCTTTATATCCACTGATTATTAGCAATGATGTCATTAATTTAGAATTTTTAATGCAATATTTTAGGACAAAATTAATTTAAGATAACTTCAAAGAACTTTAAAAACAGGAATTTTGTGCATAAGCTTAAATTTAGGATTCTCCACAACAAACAAGGTCAAAATTAGACAAGATTTTTGGATAATTGTCCCTTAGCAAGTTTTGGAGAAGGGGTGCTCAACTAGAGCTACTACCCTACAATGTTTAGATGCATCCATTCTCCACCACTTCTGAATCAAATGAATGGCTTTTTACCAGGCCTCTGCAGAGCTGATTGAATGCTACCGAGGGAATTCTGTCACAATCTGTAGGTGTTTGAGATTTTCTTTTGCATGTATTTTGACCATTTTATCACAGTTGACTTTGTTCATTAGGTTTTGCCTTCTTTAGTTCTTCTTTAGTAGATGGACTAAGAACTCTAAAAAACAAAATAATAAACTAATATGGAAAATACCTGTTAGATTTAAACTAACTAGTTTTTATTATTCACTGCTGGATTGCCCTGTTCGCCTCCCTTTGCCTCTGGATTCTATGCCTGTTTCATACCAGTATTCTGCCTATGTTCCATGGTCCTTTTCTCCTCATGCCACTCACAAAGTTTGTATTTTCTCTTCATCAATATATATGTCTTCAATTCACTATGCTCCTTCCAAGTGTGCATTTTGGACCTTCTCAACCATGGATCAACACAGAAGAATCCAGCCAGCACTTGGACCAAGGAGACTGTCACTTAGGGGACCTAGTAGAACTCAGGCAGTGGATCCAGCAGGATCTGGAAGAGACTAGATACTTATTGTATGGGGATAATGTAAAGATCTTGCATTCCCCACTGCTGCTAGAAGAGATGAAGTGTACCTTTGGGGGGTCCAAGCTGGTGTTTGCACTGCCAGGCTATGGTCCATTCCACTTTACAGCTGGATTCCTTACCTCACACCTTGAACTTCCTCTCTCAGAGTTGGCAGCTCTAGCACCCTTACTCACAGCTCCAACCTTCTTCAACACTTTCTACTCCTTCCTCATCTGTCTGCCACAGACCCCTTCGTCAGCTGCTGCTGAGTTCTATGAGAGGTTGAAAGAAGAGCTGACTCGTGTTCCAGTTCCCAAGTTCTCCAACGAGGGTGTCTAAGTGGACCCGCCTCATGTGCCACTTTCCGGGTTCTCCTAGGGTATTCAGTTTGATCCGCCTCATATTCTTGATCTCAAAATCTCCGATAGGGGGGAACAAATGCCCTCTCTTCCTTCTCCCGAGCTCCTCCTCCCCCCCGACGGAGCTCGGGAGAAAGAGGAGAGGCTACCTGTTTCAGAGCTCTGTTGAAGAATCTCCTGCTCTTCAGAGCTCTGTCGAATGTTCCAATGGCTGCCACGCTGTTCTCCAGGGTTCCTCTGAGGGTTCCAGCGGCTGCGCCACCATTCCCCGGGGTTTCACCGCAGCTGTCCAGAGCTTCTTCGTGGGTTGCTGTGTACAGTTGACATGACTCCAGAGCTTCTTTGTGGGTTCCAGTCTCCAAAGCTCCACCACGTGTTCCAGCGCTCCAAGCTGCTGAGCTCCACTTTGTGTTCCAGCATCCTTTGTTCCAGTCTGCTAAACTCCTCCTTGGGTTTTCCCAATTTGCTGACCAAGGGTCATCCATTCCTTTTGGTCAACCTCCTGAGAAGGTTCTCCGTAGGTTTCCTTGCTCCATGGTCGACCTCCGGACAAGGTTCTTTGTGGGTCCTTCATTCCTTCAGGTCGGTCTCCAGACAAGATTCTCCCTGTTTCCTTGTTGGCCTTCAGACGTTTTGCGCCATCTCCACCACCGCTGGCCTTCATTGTAGCTCTGGAGAACTGGACTTGGGCACCCCCGATGTACTGAAATCTCACTCTTTTGTAACAATAAACAAAATCCTGACATCATACTGGCTGGATATTTGACTCCTTGTCAGATATAGTGGAGTTGTTTAAATTGGTTGGTCTTCTGACTGCTTTTTAGCATAATCCATACATTTTCAGTGGAGTTGAGTTTGGTGACAATTCAGATGTTAGCCTGTTTCAACCATCAAGGCAATGTGAGTAGAGTAGCCAGAAAATGTGTTCAAGTAAGTTGATAGAACAAAGCATTTTGTGAAAAAAAGAGTTCTCACTTTACCCTACGTGTGGTTCTGGGTTTGCATTTTTGGTCAAAATGTGCTTCTCCTTTATTCTGTGACATGACCAGCAGTTGGTAGAGTAGCCAGTAATTTTACTCAAGTACAAGTAGTGTTAATAATATTACTCAAGTAAACATAACTAGTGCAGTAAAACTACTCTTAGAGGTGTTTTTTTTTTTTTATTCAAGTAAATGCAACTAAATTAATGTAACTCATTCATCTCTCCTATCAAGCTGGTGATTTAAGGTTGAGTTTGTATTCCATCTGTTTTGTGCAATGAAACGTTAATGCTAATAGTAAAATAGACCCTCAGCATGATGCTACCACTGCCATTCTGGACAGTTTGTTGAGATGAAGCATTCAGACTGAAGAACTTTGTACCAAGGCTTTTTTCTTGGTCTGTATCTTGTTAGTCTTAGAGTTAGTTAGGCAGTGTTAAACTTAATTCACTCTGGCATGTGACACTTTTGCCTCAGTATCTTCCACTTCATACTTGAGCCTGATGCTCTGAGTTGTTCTTAAACATCCTGACCATTTTTTTAATTTAAGCATGAAGTGTTGGGTCATATGAGTGAAGACAATTGGTTTCTCTACCCGTACAGACATTGAAATTGGTTTTGGAATGTATAAACCAGGCTATAATTAAGTTTCTGATTTGGCTTAAATGTCATATTAAAAACAGATGCCTGAAAGTCTGGTAAATGCCAGGAAATTAATTTGATTGAGCTTTTCCATTTCGATAAAAAGAGAGGTCAAATCCTGACAAAATTAGTCAAGGACGTGGCTGTAAAAAAAGTGTTTTCTTGATAGTTTGCTAAGGGACATTTATCCAAATCCTAGTAGAGATATATGTAAAGATTTGAGCATGTATGTACAATTTTTATCATGTATGGATTAGAGAAAATTCACAATTGAAACCTTTACACTCAGTTTTGTTTTTTGTTTATATTCATTAAAGTTGTTTGTTGTATAGCCAGTGAAATACAAACTCAGTCATTCTAAATATTATGTTCTTCCTACTATTTAACAATAAGGCATTGTTTGTGGTCGTTTATTGTAATTTTTACACATAATCTAACCAAAGAGATTTTTTGCAACTGAAAAGTGGGTAAGAGAAGTAACAGTCCACAAAGACTACCACTCAGTCAACTTTGCTTTGAGCATTAAAATCCCCATGTTGAATACTGTGTGTAAACTGGAAAAAGATTAATCAGTATGAGGGCTTTTCTGCCAGGTTAAAGTTGTGCATGTGCTTTTTATAGTTTTTGCTTGAATGCATAGGCATGGTCTGAACTGTCATGAAGTAACACAGTTATGCAATTTACCTTTTAGCTGTCACATCTTGCAGGGTATTTCGATCAATCTTTAATTGACCCCAAAAGCTATGTGTTGACTCTAACCTCACAGTCAGTCGCTGGTCATGAATTCTACTTGTAATGCAGCATATGTATATTTTGACAGAATGAAGAGGGCTGCAGAAATGTGTGCAGTTTAATCCAGGGACTGTGCTCTGGCAAACAAAATGTCCCTTGTCTATTTACAAAAGGCAGGATCCAGTTAGGCTGTGTGTATGTTTGTGTGTGTGTGTTTGTAAGAGACAGACCGAAAGAGAGAGAGAGAGATAGAGAGAGATACATGCATATTGTAATGCAGTACATGAAGAACATCACGAACAATTAGCTCAGAAAAGGTTTGTGCAAGTGGTTGTTGGGAATAAAGTAAGTGGGAGGTAATAAAGATGGTAGCTTTGTTAGCAAATCGCAGACAGAACAGAAAAAAAAAAACTCTACCTCAGTTTTTCATGCAGTAGCTTGAAGAGAGCAAGAGTGAGGTAGTGGACCTGAAAAAGAACAAGCACTGAATAGTTACCATGACTGTGGGTAGGAACATCCAAGCCGCCTCACGGCAGGGTAGAAAAGAATAATCAAGCAACAGGCCGAAGGGGGACTGAGGGGGAATCACAGGAAACAAAAATCCCCCCCTACAGTTTAGCACTGTGAATTCCATTGTTGAGCAGTGCTGATCATGATACCAGTACAGTGTTGGTTGTTCTATTTAATATGCCTGGCATGATGCAGAGAAGGATATATTGTGTGTTCAGGAGATGAGGTGGGAAGGTAGCAAGGTTAGAAGCTTAGGAGCAGGGTTCAAGCTGCTTTACCATGGTGTTGATGGGGAGAGAAATTATGTAGGAGTTATTTTACAGGAGGATTTTGTTAGGAATGTTCTGGAGATGAAAAGAGTGTCACAAAGGGTGATGAGTCTGAAGCTAGAAATCGAAGGTGTGATGTTCAATGTTGTTAGTGGTTATGCCCCACAGGTAGGATGTGAGTTAGAGGAGAAGGAGAAATTCTGGAGCGAGTTAGATGTAGTGATGCAGAATATCGGCAGAGGTGATAGAGTGGTGCTTGTTGCAGATCTCAGTGGACATGTTGGATCAGGGGGCAGAGGTGATGAGAACCCAGAACAGGAATGCAGAAGGACAGATGGTGGTACACTTTGCAAAGAGTATGGAAATGGCTGAAGTGGACACTTGCTTTGAGAAGAGGCAGGAACAGAGGGTGATTTACAAGAGCAGAAACAGGAGCACGCAGGTTGATTACATCTTGTGCAAACAATGTGATCTGAAAACACTGAGTGACTGCAGGTTAATGGTAGTTGAGAGTATTGCCAGATAGTACAGGATGGTGGTGTGTAGAATTACTCTGATGGTGAGGAAGATGAAGAGGACAAAGCCAGAGAAGAGAACAAAGTGGTTGAAGCTGAAAATGGCAGAACGTTGTGTGGCTTTTACAGGGGAGTTGCTTCCAGATGATGCTATCAGTGAGGAGGGAGAGAAGGTTTTATACAGATTGGCAAGGAGAAGAAACAGAGATGAGAAGGATGTTCAGCAGGTTAGGGTGATTAAGGATCAAGATGGAAATGTACTGACAGATTCAACAAGTGTGATAGGAAGATGGAAGGAGTACTTTGTAGAGTTGGTCAATGAGGAAATTAAGAGAGAACAAAGAGACAAATAAGCAACCATTGTGGATGAGGAAGTAGCAAAGATCGGGAAGGAAGAAGAAAGGAAGGCATTGAAAAGGATGAAGAGCAGCGAGGAGTTGATCCTGATGATATACCTATGGAGGTATGAAGGTGTCCAGAAGAGACAGCAGTTGTGTTTTTGACTAGGCTGTTTAATGAGACCTTAGAGAGAGAGAAGATGCCTGAGGAATATAGGAGACGTGTGCTCGTACCAATTTTCAAGAATCAGAATCAGAATCAGAAAAGCTTTATTGCCAAGTACGTTTTTGGACATACAAGGAATTTGTTTTGGCGTAGTCGGTGCAATACAGTACAAATTAAACAGTATAAACATATCTACAATATAATATAAATATATGTGCACAGTTTTAAGTGAGTGAGAGTAAATATAGAGCAGTATAAGATGCAAGAGCAATACAACAGTGCAGGTGATCATTGTGCAAGTAAAGCAGTGCAAGTAAAGCAGGAGTCCAAGCTGAGCGTTAATGTAACTCATAGAGTTACAAGTTACAAGTGTCCTGTCAGCAAAAAAAGGGGGGGTGTGGGGGAAAGGGAGAGTGTCAGGGTGGTTTCCGGGCTTTGTTAACCAGGCTGGTGGCAGATGGGAAAAAACTGTTCTTGTGGCGTGAGGTTTTGGTCCGGATGGACCGCAGCCTCCTGCCAGAGGGGAGAGTCTCAAAGAGTCTGTGACCGGGGTGGGAGGGATCAGCCAGAATCTTCCCTGCCCGCTTCAGGGTCCTGGAGGTGTACAGTTCCTGGAGCGACAGTAGACTGCAGCCAATCACCTTCTCAGCAGACCGAATGACACGCTGCAGCCTGCCCTTATCCTTGGCTGTAGCAGCGGCGTACCAGATGGTGATGGAGGAGGTGAGGATGGACTCAATGATGGCTGTGTAGAAGTGCACCATCATAGTCTTTGGCAGGTTGAATTTCTTCAGCTGCCGCAGGAAGAACATCCTCTGCTGGGCTTTCTTGATGAGGGAGCTGATGTTTGGCTCCCACTTGAGATCCTGGGAGATGATGGTTCCCAGGAAGCGGAAAGATTCCACAGAGTCAATTGTGGAGTCACAGAGGGTGATGGGGGCAGGTGGGGCTGGGTTCTGCCTGAAGTTCACAACCATCTCCACTGTCTTTAGAGCGTTGAGCTCAAGGTTGTTCTGGCTGCACCAGTCCAACAGATGGTCCACCTCCCATCTGTACGCAGACTCGTCACCATCAGAGATGAGTCCGATCAGGGTGGTCTCGTCCGCAAACTTCAGAAGCTTGACAGACTGGTGACTGGAGGTGCAGCTGTTGGTGTACAGGGAGAAGAGCAGAGGAGAGAGAACACAGCCTTGGGGGGAACCGGTGCTGATGGTCAGGGAGTCAGAGACGTGCTTCCCCAGCCTCACGCGCTGCTTCCTGTCAGACAGGAAGTCAGTGATCCACCTGCAGGTGGAGTCGGGCACACTCAGCTGGGAGAGCTTCTCCTGTAGCAGAACTGGGACGATGGTGTTGAAGGCAGAGCTGAAATCCACAAACAGGATCCTGGCGTAGGTTCCTGTGGAGTCCAGGTGCCGGAGGATGAAGTGAAGGGCTAGGTTGACTGCATCATCTACAGACCTGTTGGCTCTGTAGGCAAACTGCAGGGGGTCAAGGAGGGGGTCGGTGATGTCTTTTAGGTGTGAGAGCACAAGGCGCTCAAAGGACTTCATCACCACAGAGGTCAGGGCGACGGGTCTGAAGTCATTAAGCCCTGTGGTCCTTGGCTTCTTGGGAACAGGGACGATGGTGGAGGACTTGAAGCAGGCTGGCACATGACATGTCTCCAGTGAGGTGTTAAAAATGTCTGTGAAGACTGGAGACAGCTGATCAGCGCAGTGCTTCAGGCTGGCTGGTGAGACAGAATCCGGACCAGCAGCTTTCCGGGGGTTCTGTCTCCTGAAGAGTTTGTTGACGTCCCTCTCCTGGATGGAAAGAGCCGTCCTCGGCGTGGGTAGGGGGCTGGTGGGGGGGAACTTCAGGGTGGGGGTTGGAGGTGCTAAGTCCCCTCTTGAGGTTGGAGAGATGGGGGTGGTGGATTGTGGCTGCAGCTGTTGGGGGGCGTCGTGGGAGATGGTTGCAGGACTGTCCCTTTGTCTTTCAAAGCGGCAGTAGAACTCGTTCAGGTCGTTGGCGAGGCGTCGGTCGTTGATGGAGTGGGGGGCTTTCGGCTTGTAGTTGGTGATTTGCTTGAGCCCTTTCCAGACAGACGCAGAGTCGTTGGCTGAGAACTGGTTTTGGAGCTTCTCAGAGTAAAGTCGTTTGGCCTCTTTCACTGCCTTGCCAAACTTGTACTTTGCCTCTCTGTATATGTCTTTGTCCCCACTCTTGAAGGCCTTTTCCTTATCCAGTCTTAACCTTCTGAGTTTAGCTGTGAACCAGGGTTTGTCGTTGTTGTAACTCACCCTGGTGTATGATGGTACACAGCTGTCCTCACAGAAGCTGATGTAGGAAGTCACAGCCTCTGTGTACTCGTCCAGACTGTTGGTAGTAGTCCTGAACACATCCCAGTCTGTACAGCCTAAACACGCCTGGAGATTCTCCACAGCCTCACTGCTCCACTTCCTTGTCGTCCTCACAACAGGTTTGCAGAGCTTTAGTTTCTGCCTGTATGCAGGAATCAGGTGGACCATGATGTGGTCGGATTGGCCCAGTGCAGCACGTGGGACGGCGTGATAAGCGTCTCTGATGGTGGTGTAACAGTGATCCAGAATGTTGTCCTCTCTGGTCGGACATTTTATAAACTGTCTGTATTTGGGGAGTTCGTGGGTGAGATTACCTTTGTTAAAGTCGCCAACGACGATAACTAAGGAGTCCGGGTTGGTCCGCTCCACACTCAGTATCTTGTCAGCGAGCATGCGCTGTGCGACCTGCACGTTAGCTTGTGGCGGGATGTAAACACCGACCAGGATGAACGAAGCGAACTCACGGGGGGAATAGAAAGGCTTACAGTTTAAGATGAAGGCTTCCAGGTCTGGAGAACAGTGCTGCTGAATCACTGTCACGTCGTTGCACCAACCACTGTTGAGGTAAAAACAGATTCCTCCACCTTTCGCTTTGCCGGAGAGTTCCGTGTCTCTGTCCGCTCTGTAGAGCTGGAATCCTGCCAGCTGCAGCGCAGAGTCCGGTATTAATCCACACAGCCACGTCTCCGTGAAGCACAAAACTGCCGATGAATAAAAGTCCCTGTTTTTCCCCAACAACAGTTGTAGTTCCTCCATTTTGTTGGGAAGTGAGCGCACGTTAGAGAGAAATATTCCAGGTAATGGTGTTCGTAGTCCACGCTGGCGAAGACGTACCAGCACCCCAGCCCGTTTCCCTCTCTTCCGGCGTTTCACCGCGTGAACAAAGGTGAGCGCACCTTTGACCAGAATGTCCAAAAATTCCAGAGCAGTAGGCAGAAAAGTGGGAAATAACTCCTCTGGTGTAGTAGCCCTGAGGTTCATGAGTTCTTCTCTGGTGAGAGAGCTCCGGGTACCATCACAGAAGGGAGATGTGGAGAGTTGTGGTGACTACAGAGGATTAAAGTTGATTAATCATACAATTAATTCATATTAAAGAGTAATGGAAGCTAGACTGGGTTTAGAAGTGAGCATCTGTGACCAGCAGTGTGGTTTCATGCGAAGAAAATGTACTACAGGTGCAATATTTGCTTTGAGGATGTTGATAGAGAAGGTAAGAGAGATTGCATTGTGTTTTTGTTGATCTAGAGAAAGCATGAGGAAGTCTAGAGTGGCAGGAAAGTATGCTACAGTGGTGAAGGACATTTATGAAAGCTGTAAGACAGTGGTGAGGTGTGCTGTAGGTGTGACAAAGAAGTTCAAGTTGGTAGTGGGATTACATCCAGGATCAGCTCTGAGCCCCTTTTTGTCTGCAGTGGTAATGGACAGGTTGATAGATGAGGTTAGACAGACATATCCATGGACTATGATATTTGCAGATGAAATTGTAATATGTAGTGAGAGCAGGGAAAGGTGAAGAAAAATATTGAGAGATGGAGGTTTGCCCTGGAAAGGACAGGAATGAAGGTTAGCTGGGGCAAGACAAAATATGTGTGTGAATGAGAGGGACCCAAGTGGAGTCATGAGGTTACAGGGAACTTAAATAAAGCAGTACTTAGGGTCAATAGTTCAGAGCAACAATGAGAGAGGAAAAGAGTCAAAGAAACATGTCCGATCAGGTTGAAACAGTTGGAGAAAGTGTCCGGTGTGTTGTGTGATAAAATAATTTCAGCAAGAATGAAAACAAAGGAGTACAAGATGGTGGTGAGACCAGCAATGTTATATAGCTTAGAGACAGTAGCACTCAGGAAGAGTCAAGAGGCAGGGCTGGAGGCAGCAGAGATAAAGATGTTAAGGTTGGATATGTAATTTAGAAAGCTCTTCAGATCAGTGGATGAGGTGAGAGGTCCAGGCCAAGAAGTCATTAGAATGATCACAATCATGATTGTTGTTATTTGTGGATTGCTTTCTAATAAGGAGGTGTTTCAGTCATATTTCTAAGGTGTAAATTGTTGTTCAGGAGAAGGGTGAAGACTAAAATATTAGTTTAGGATAAATGGAAGATCCTTGACACCTTATTGTCAATATTGTCTTAGGTTGTTGTTCCTGAAGTTCATGGCAAATTGTTTCAGAGTCACCTAGGACTTGACAATGCAAAGGGCTGAATAACAGAAGGTAACTGGACTTCTCTTGTTTTCTTTTAAGAAGTTTCACTTCTTACCAAAAAGGTTTCTTGTTCTGATTAGTTCTAATCATGGCATAGTTGTTCCTGTTAGTTGTGTCCAATTTCTTTTCTAGTCTTATGTAGGCATGAGCCAGTATGACACGCTAATGGCATAATAACCCTGGGAAACAAAGGTACCAAGGAATTAAGGCAAATATTTGAAACTAAAATGTTATCTAACAGAGATGCAACATTTCTAGTGCAGTTAAAATATAATATTCCATCTATTTTTACACCATCTTAATCCTTTCACGGGTGCAGGTTCCCATCTCCAGCAGTCAGTGGTTGAGAGACAGATTGACAGTTCAACACAGAGACGGACAACCAGGTTAGGAAAGGTTATTTATTTTGATCAATTAACCTAACATGGTGGAAAGAAGCCAGAGAGAGAGAACCCACATATTAACCAGGAGAACAAACTCCATACAGAACTAGGACCTTCTTGCAGCGAAGCATCCCCTATATGTCCTATTGCATATTAATCCTTTATTTATTGATTTGATTTTGATGCATGACAACAATAAAAGATAGTGAGAGAACAGAGATTGTTAAAAGTCACTGTCTTAGGTCGAACTCTGAATTCTGTTTCATTAGGATGAACTTTAAAGGCCATGTCAGCTAAAACAGATTTACAAACAGACTAAATGTTTTTGCACATAAAGTACTGTTTATAGCCTGACAACTTAATGTTAGCTAGATAATTAGCCAGGTTTTCTGCCTATTTAGGGAACCTACAAAAGGCTTAATAGAAAGGTCAATATCTAAGGCCATGATATACCCTACAAGTGGGTCAAAGGGTACAACAACAAGGAAGGGAGCAGAGGCGAAAAAGATCTGTCCGAAGCTACAGATCATATGCTTATCATGAATTGCTTAGATAGTCAAAGTAGAACAAAACCAGAGATTGAAACAGACTCAGCACACAGGATAAGACAGTAAATGAGGTTTATTTCTACTGTAGACTTTGTTTAAAGAATCTTGAGCTGGAGTTGTCCAGAAGCCAGAGGAGGAGGAGGTAAACCCAGGAATCCAAGGAGAGAGAGAGAGAGTACTGGTGATGAGAATATTTACAGTGCAGTCCTTAGGAGGGAGTATTACCAGATGTTGGCAGGCAGGTAGGCAGATTGGCAGGTCGACAGGCAGACAGGCAGGCAGACGGATAGGCAGACAGACAGGAGTCCACATAACTGAGGTTATGTTCCAGCAAAGGTCTGTATCAGCAGCTACCTTAAGAAGCCCATGAGCTCATTAGGAGAATGCGTTGCAGCTGCAATGAGCTGCCAGAACCAACCAGAAGGGGAGGAGCAGAGATCCTACAGTACCCTCCCCTCAACGATTGCCTCCAGGCAATCCAGAACGCTTTTCAGGATGGCATTTGTAAAAGGACGTGATGAGAGCAGGGTCCAGGATGTGAGAACGGGGAACCCAGGTTCTCTCTTCAGGTCCATATCCTGCCCAATCCACAAGATATTGAAAACCACGCCCCCTACGCCGAACATCCAGGATATGATTGACCGTATATGCAGGGTGGTCATCAACGAGTCGAGCAGGAGGAATGGGCTTGGTGGCAGGACTCAGGGGACTTTCCGAGACTGACATGGAAAGTAGGAAACATGGAAAGTAGGGTGAATGTGCATGGAAGATGGTAGTTTGAGTCTCACCGCAGATGGGTTGATGATCCTCTCGATGAGAAAAGGGCCAATGAAACGGGGGGCCAACTTTCTAGAAGTATCTTTTAATTCATTATTCCTGGTGGAAATAGCCAGACTCTCTGATTGATGCGGTAGACAGGTGCAGCAGAACGGTGACGGTTAGCGAACCTCTTATTTTGTTCCAGGGTGCGTAGGAGGGTCCTCCTGGTCTGTTGCCAGATCCTACAACACCTGGAAACATAATGCTGAACAGAGGGGACCAGGATGTCAGATTCAACACTGGGAAACAGCGGGGGTAGACAGTCCAGTGAAGCCTCAAAGGGGGACAAACCAGTAGCAGAGGAAGTATGTGTGTTGTGAGCATATTCGATAAATGTGAGACGTTTGCACCAAGAAGAGGGGTTGTCATTTATTACGCACCTCAAGGCGACTTCAAGTTCCTGGTTGCATCTTTCTGTCTGTCCATTAGATTGGGGGTGGTATCCAGACGAAAGACTTACGGAGGCACCAAGAGCTTTGCAAAACTCCTTCCAAACTTGCGAGATGAACTGCGGGCCTCGGTCAGAAACAATGTCCAAAGGTATGCCATGGATGCGGAAAACGTGGAGAACCAGGAGTTGGGCAGTCTCCAATGCAGACGGAAGCTTGGGTAAAGGAACAAAATGGGCTGTTTTAGAGAATCTGTCAACAACAGTAAGGATGACTGTGTTACCGTCAGATGGCGGGAGACCAGTGATGAAATCAACGGAAATGTGGGACCAGGGGCGGCTAGGGGTGGGCAGAGGTTGAAGAAGACCAGCAGGGGGTTGATTAGTGTTCTTGTTTCGAGCACATGTGGGACAAGCTGCAACAAAATCTTTAATGTTGAGGTTCATAGTCGGCCACCAGAAATACCTTTTGGTAAATGTGATCATACGAGTCACCCCAGGATGACAAGTCAATTTATTGTTGTGCACCCAATCCAGAACTTTATTGATGACAGAGTTGGGAACGAACAGCTTGCCCACTGGGCCAGTACCTGGGTCAGGTTCGGACCTCTGTGCCTCCCTGATGTCCTTTTCAATGGCCCAGGTGAGGGTGCCCACAATACAAGAATCCGGTAGGATGGAAGTTTCAGTCTTGAGTTGGTCAGAATGAGAGAACTGGTGAGAGAGAGCGTCAGGCTTAATGTTCTTGGAATCGGGTCTGTAGGAGATAGAAAAATGAAAGCGAGCAAAAAACAGAGACCAACGGGCTTGTCTGGGGTTAAGTCTCTTGGCATTTTGAATGTAGGAGAGGTTCTTATGATCAGTCCAAATGAGAAAAGGGACTTCAGTACCCTCTAACCAATGCCGCCATTCCTCAAGCGCCAACTTGATGGCTAAAAGTTCATGGTTGCCCACATCATAATTTTGCTCTGCTGGAGACAAGCGACGAGAAAAATAGGCACATGGATGTACCTTATCAACCAGAGGAGACCGTTGAGAAAGAATAGCCCCTACTCCAATGTCAGAAGCATCAACCTCTACAATAAATTGTGCACATGGATCAGGATGGGTCAATATGGGTGCTGAAGAAAATAGAGTCTTTAATTCCCCAAATGTCCTTTCTGCCTCAGGAGTCCAATGGAACGTTTTCAGAGAGGAGGTGAGTTGAGTGAGAGGTGCAGTGACCTGACTGTAGTTCCTTATAAACCTCCTATAAAAATGTGCAATTCCCAAGAACCTTTGAAGTTGCCTGCGATCAGTTGGAGTAGGCCACTCTGCCACTGCCTTGGTTTTCTCGGGATCAGTTCTGTACCTGCCTGCCTCAAAAATAAAACCCAAAAAAGACACAGATGTGACACTGAATTCGCACTTTTCGGCTTCAACAAAGAGTTGATTCTCAAAAAGCCTCTGGAGAACTGTTCTGGCATGCTGGCGATGTTGTTTTAGGTCCTGGGAAAAAATCAAAATGTCATCCAGATAAACAAAAACAAAGAGGTTGAGAAAGTCACGAAGAACATCATTAATAAGAGCCTGGAAAACAGCGGGTGCATTAGTCAACCCGAAAGGCATAACCAAATACTCAAAATGTCCTAAGGGGGTTTTGAAAGCTGTTTTCCACTCATCACCCTCTCGGATCCGGACCAAATGGTAAGCATTGCGCAGGTCAAGTTTAGTGAAGATCTCGGCAGAATGTAATTGTTCATGTATGGAATCAATAAGTGGTAGTGGGTATTTATTTTTAATAGTGATTTGATTCAATCCTCTATAATCAATACAAGGTCTTAATGTGCCGTCCTTCTTACCCACAAAGAAGAATCCGGCGCCAACAGGGGAGGTAGACGGACGAATGATCCCAGATGCTAAAGAATCCTCAATTACTCTTTCATGACCTTTCTCTCGGGTCCGGAGAGATTAAAGAGTCTGCTGGATGGTAGCGGAGCGCCTGGGAGGAGATCAATAGAGCAGTCATAGGGGCGATGCAGAGGTATAGGAAGAGCCCCTTGTTTGCTAAACACAGGTGCGAGATTGTGGTATTCAGGTGGAACTTTGGACAGATCAACAGGCTCAGAAGGTTTGAGTTGTTTGATAGAGTGAGAGACAGCAGTTCTTAAGCAGTTCTGGAGACAGAGATTACTCCATCTCTCTACTCTGCCCTCCACCCAATTAATAGCGGGATTATGTTTCTGCAACCAGGGAAACCCCAAAACTAATTGTGGAGAAATGGAAGAGACAACAAAGAAATCACCCCATTCATGATGGTTACCAGAGGTGATGATGTGAAGCTGAGGCACTTTAAATCTCACTTGAGACATGGTTTGACCAGTGATGCCAGTGACAGAAAGGGAATGGTTGAGAGGCTGAGGGGGTATTTGAAGTTTATCAACCAGATCCGAGGAAATAAGATTCTGTTCAGCACCAGAATCAACAAAAGCGTCAACAGGAAACCTCTCTTGGCCAACAATAATAGTGACCGGAAAACACAGACGAGAGACAGGGGAAGAATGGGATATGCTCATCAAAGTCCCCTGACCTATTGACAAGCCCTCTTTTTTCCCTTCTTGGGGCATCTTGGGATAAAATGTCCTCCTTGTCCACAATATAGGCAAAGACCACCCTCAAAGCGACGTTGTCGTTCCTCTGGGGAGAGTCGAGTGTGACCAATCTGCATCGGTTCCGGTTCCGCAGATCCCTCTGAAGAGGAAGTGGGTGCGTCGAGGAAAGTGGTTCGAGGCGCCAGAGAGTGCTGCCACTGTGAATTGTAGTTCCTTTCTGTTTGTCTCTCTCTTAGACGGTTGTCAATGCGGATCGATAGGTTGATTAATTCATCCAGTCTTTCGGGTTCATCTCTCAAAACCAACTGGTCCTTTACTTGATCTGCAAGGGAATTCACAAAAATGCCCTTGAGTGCCGCTTCATCCCAACCCACCTCCTGTGCTTCCACCCGGAAGTCGATGGCGAACTCAGCCAACGCTCTCCTTCCCTGTTTGAGGGTGAGTATCTTCTTAGCCGCTGCCTCCTGCTGGAGTGGTTGATCGAAGACTCTCTTGAAGTGACAAAAAAAAATGGCATAACTAAGAGACTCAACAGGGTTAGATGCCAAATAGGTGTACGCCCAGTGCAGAGCAGATCCCTTTAGCGAGGTAACAATATAAGTAATCTTGGAGGCAGCAGTAGGGAAAAGGGAGGGGGAACGACTAAATGCTAATTCACACTGGAGAGAAAAACCACCAAAGTTATTAGGATTACCATCAAACAGTTCAGACGGACGGAAGTCAGGCTCTCGGATCCCAGAAGATAGAATTGTGGGTGGCTGAGGATTCTCTAAACAAGCTGGAGGATTGGAAGAGGCAGGTGAGAGTTTGGTTATGATTTCGCTTAAAGCATGAACCATACCACCAAGTTCTGTGAGATGAGAATCCGTAGTCCTTTGTTGTTGCAGTAGCTGTTGAAGCATGGTTTCAGTAGATTGTAGGCGTTCCTTTAAGGAAGTCTGTTCATCATCTGAATTGTTCTTCGACATGTTAGATGGCTGGAACATACTATCATGAATTGCTTAGATAGTCGAAGTAGAACAAAACCAGAGGATGAAACAGACTCAGCACACAGGATAAGACAGTAAATGAGGTTTATTTCTACTGTAGACTTTGTTTAAGGAATCTTGAGCTGGAGTTGTCCAGAAGCCAGAGGAGGAGGAGGTATACCCAGGAATCCAAGGAGAGAGAGAGAGAGTACTGGTGATGAGAATATTTACAGTGCAGTCCTTAGGAGGGAGTATTACCAGATGTTGGCAGGCAGGTAGGCAGATTGGCAGGTCGACAGGCAGACAGGCAGGCAGACGGATAGGCAGACAGACAGGAGTCCACATAACTGAGGTTATGTTCCAGCAAAGGTCTGTATCAGCAGCTACCTTAAGAAGCCCATGAGCTCATTAGGAGAATGCGTTGCAGCTGCAGACAATGAGCTGCCAGAACCAACCAGAAGGGGAGGAGCAGAGATCCTACAATGCTAACTTTAAATTGGAACAACCTAATGCTGTTTAGCTGAACTGTAACCTAAAGAATATTAGAAAGGGTAGCAATCACTCTCAGATACTCTCCAAACTATAATTATAAGATACTCTAAAGAGAAAACCTAAAAGTGAATTCAGTTAAAATAATAATAACAATTCTGTTAGCACGTCTAGTGGTGTTCATGATAATAGAACTAATGCTAACATGCCAGACGTTTAAAGGTTATAAAAAAAAACAAACTTGAACCACTTTGACATGTCTTGACCTGGAGTTATCTTAAGATGTCAAAAGTCCATTTTTGTCTTGGCTGGTTAGTTAGATAACTAACTGTTTTCCAGATAGTTGAGAGAAAATGGGGGTTATCTGGTGCAGGCAAGCTAACTACTACACTCTTAACAGAACCCCGCTTAAACAAAACAAGCTGTCCTTTTATTCTATATTTCTATTACGTTTCTGTAGATCTTTGCTTTGAGATTTTTGTATCCTTATCTGACAGAGTTCACTGGGTGTCCAGTTCAGCAACTTAAATATTGCTGAATAATTACAGGATTCCATTGTATCAAGTTATTATCTCATGAGGTCAGCTAAATAACATCTGGAATGCAGAGTCCAGCTGTAAGCAGTGAATGTCAGATAACTTGTTTGCTTGGAGGAGGCCCTGGAGCTGGGGTCCTTGTGGTTTCAGGCAAGGAGTGTTTTCTTCATGCAAATCCAGCTGTGACTCTATGCCTGACTCAATAAGCTACAGGCAGATGAGTTATAGCATGGTGTGAAACGTTTTTGCCCGTGAGAGATACTTATGTGATTAAATCTGTTTAGCTTGGTAAGTAAAAAGTTGTGTAGACACTGAACAAACACGATGTTGCTTAAGAACAATAGATACAAATAACTTTTGTAACTAACTACATTGTTCCGACCGCAAAACTAGTTAGTACTGTTGTTTTTTAATAACCCATTTTCGACCAAAAGCCCCAGTATACAAAGCCCCATGATTTCCTTTACCCAGGTAATAGGAATACCAGGGAATTCTGCACTTTCTTTTTCCATTGCCACTGACCATTTATTTAAATGAGCCTAATGACCCATTACTCCTTTACTCCGTTCAAGACAGTATTAACTAATACAAATTAATGAAAAAATTTGTTAAAAAATTATTCCCATTATTCCCTAAGTTCATAAGCAGGAAAGTTTAGGTCATTATTTTAACAATCTGCATCTGGCCAGGGTTGTTGCTTTAAAATTGCATGATTAATTTACAATAACTACAAAACACTGACTAACACTTATTTTCCTTTTATTATCATCAGGTAAACTCAAATCAGAACACACGTTTTTAGTAAAAATTTCATTTATAAGAATTAAAAACTGATAATCTGTCCAGCAGTACAGGGAATTGATACCTTGACTATAATCATAACTGAAAATGTATATAAAGTAGAAGATTTGTAGACAATGGAATAGATGCTGTCACTAGAATCACTAGGAGCTTCAGGGAGACTGCGTCCAAACCTGAAACTGTGGTCATCAGGCAGCGGTTAATGGGAAAGTCCCTGTAAAACCACCCGGTTAGCTTACCCTAGCCTAGCTGCCAGACCAGCCTATAAACGGAGCTCCGCTGCTCTAAAAAACTCAAAAAAAAACTTTTCAAGGTAGCCTCAGTCTTGATAGACTGACTGCACAGATCAAGTTTTGATGTATACTTTCTCAATTTAAAACATCTTAAAACTACTTTTTGTGACCAATTTGTGGTATTAAAACGGTTAATTTGCAAACTAACCTCCACCATTAATGCAGCTGGTGGTGCCATGCCTCGCTTCACACAACTCTGCCCCTTTAAAAAAATCTCTGGAAAAGGTGAAATGACCATGTCCAGAGTGGGACCATTTGCCCGTGAAAATTACCCAGGTAAATTTGCATCGAAACCCAACTTGGGCTTTCCAAAGCCTGGGACATTTGAAAAGCCTGGGGCTTTCCACAATCAATGGCAAAGGGGCTATAGTAGCCGACATGAAACTTTATTAAGCATTAAGTAACCATCACTAACAGAACTACTTCCTGTCCCAAAGTAAGAGTCTCAAAATAATAGGCAGAAGCAGAATGAGGCAGCTGTAGGTTGCCCCATCAGCTCCATCCAGTGCCCTACTAGGTGGGGAACTCAGCTGGAAACTTTTATTTCAGTTTTCATAAATACGTGAGTATGCCTCAAAGCTCGCACCACACACCACAGGCGAAGCTCATCAGCTTAATTAAAGCTGTTTGCACTTTTCAAATCATTTAATCATTGAGCATTTGCTGCTTCAGGATATTTCAGCATTTAAGCTAGCAAACTGAGCTACATAACACATATTTTCTCATCCAAAGCAAGTCAGTCCAAAATTGAACTGAACTTTTTCTATTCTTAAAAATGTATATACAATGTCAAGTTTAAAGGACACATCGTTTCAACCAAGGCTCATAAAAATAGCTCCCATTAATATGAAAATAAAGCTCATTTTAATTTAACTGCATAGCAAAGCTTGTTAAATAATATTAATGTAAATTCTAATTAGTTGAGAACAGCCTTACATGCTCTAAGCAAAAGGATGAACGAAGGTGTTAAACATGAGTACATTGTATTTTGACTCTTAGTCAATGGCGGACAACCTCAGAAGAAGCTGGCCCTAAAAGGGATAACGTCTGCTGCGAAATGCTTTCCAATAAAGATCATAGATTGAATTGGGAAGGACTAAAGCACTGGAAAAATGAGGATAGTCAGGAGCTTAATGCTCATATGGCAACATGGAAGGACTTGGAGGTCCAGTTTGTGAACGGGCTCAGATTATGGATAGGTGGCAATATTTCAGCCTACAGCTGAAAGTAACGTGGCTTTAAGGAGGTCCATATGAATTAAACAAACTAGGCAGCAATTGTCTTATAATGCTGGCCAAGTCAAAGAGGTTCTTCCGGAGGGAAACAATGTTAGTTCTTGAGGACATGATTTTGTTGGTAGGTATATTTTTTATTTTGTGTAAAACAGATAGGTGTATTTAGAGGTCTGGACAGGGTGAGGCATAGTTTAAGGTGATTTAGAATCACCAGTAGTTAATCCAAGGTATCAACTTGTTGCATGCAATACTGATTGAAGTGTTTTATGCTGAGCTGTGTTTGATTTGCTGTGCAAGGTGTGTGTTCATGTTATTATCCGGCTGATCTCAAATCAGCCAGGAGTAAGAAGTTGGACTTTTAAAGTTTTTCCTTCAAAGCAGCTGGGGTCTGAGCCTCATGGCCCGACCACTGTTTTTCCCAGTTTTATTACTGGAGTTTTTTGACTGAATTCCCGCCGCAGAGTTTTATGACCCTTTGTTCGAGATTTGGGGCAATCAGCTGCTAGTGGCTAAGGGCGTATCCCACCGTCTACCAGCTGATCACCGCCATCGAGATGCATCAGCACACCAGGAGGGCTTCACTTTCCTAGTTAACCCAGATTGCACATTTTGTCTATAAAACTGCTGGTTCGATCTTTATAGACACGCTTATATTTTCTTTAATTATTATTGTTAGGTAATTATTTTTATCTCTTTGTGTAGAATAGTGCTTGTTTGTTAGGTGAAGCTTTTTGGACCAGAGTAGTAATTATATCAGTGCTATATGGCTTCAATAATTTTCAATGTTTATATATATATATATCTATACATATCTATATGTATAGATATATATAAGAGAAGCATTTGTGTTTATTTCGTGCAAGACTGATTTATCTGTTAAAATAAATTAATGATAATTAACTAATTGTAATTATTAAGTGCTCTGAGCCCATAATCACAACACCAGAGGACATCTCTGAGATCTCTGAATTCCATTCATAAGCAATGATTTTTGGTTGAGAAAATTATTTTTTATGTATTATGATTTTTAATTATAATTTTTGATAAATATTCATTAATCAATAATCATAATCCTTACACGACAGAAAGTGATCACACATCTAATCTGAGTAATATGTCTGCTTAGTGTGGCGTGAGTGATGTTATTAATGGGTCATGGCTGAAACATTTGAGTTGCAGTTGCGCTGATTTTGTTGTGGTGGTGTTGGTGCGTATGTGGGGTTTATGGCATTTGAAAGCTGCGATGCACATGTGGCTACTTTTTTCAAAATATCTCAAATAAAATCTGTGAAAGGCTGGTTTATATGATTCATTTGTTACAGTACTAAATGTGTAGGAAGTTGACGTGGGAGCATAATGTCATAATAAAGGATGCTTGGCCAAGTACGGACTCTGGCTTGTGTACTCTAAGAACAGAGAGAGACTGGTTTGTTCAAGTGTGACCTGAATTTCTCTCAGTTATTGCAGGTGATCAGAAGATACAGTGAAATGAAATTCTATGAATTTAAAATGTGAATTGGGTGAACAGTTTTGAATTTGTCATGGACTTTATCTATAGTCCGCACCTGGTCACAATTATACATAGATGCTAAGATAGACAACCCAAGTTACATTTGGATTAATGGTCCTTGGCAAGTTGCACCTTGACCATACTTTTTAAGGCCATCAGCAAGCATCTGGCATAATTTTGGATGGATATTTGACCACTTTTCTCGAGAGGCAGAAGTGAGGTGCTGGAGCTTGTTGGCAACATGTGACCCCCACAGAGAGGCTGATGTCTGGCACAGAGATTTGATTGTTTATCGTATTAATCCACGCTGAGTCCAAAACAAAAAATGTCTACTGGAATGGAACTGAACCCCTCTTTTCTTCGTGCCTTCTGGTCTTCATTTCTTTGAGAGATGAATATCCAATAAGGAGAGGAGACTTTTCCATGCAAGTTGGGAAAGACAAATAAGATAAAATATTAGTGGTCCTATAGATTAAATTAGTTGAATAATTATTCTATCAAAAACTCTTTTTATTCAGATCAGTAGAGATTGCGTGTTAATCATCATGTTTGTCTTAGTCCATTTGTTAGTTACGTTTCTCACAAGTAAATACCCGTAAATACATGTCAGTTAGATGAATAATACATTTGACCTGTATTTAAGTAATAGCTTGTAACGTGGGTTATAGTTGTAATTAGTGTTTGAGGAGGAACGTCAAAAATATTCAACTGGAAGGTCAAAAACTCACAACCACACATGTACTGGAATTTCCCAGTGCTTGTCATTTAATTAAACTCCCTCTTCATCAACATTACAAAGCCTGATTGAACAGCTGCTGCGTCATATAACCCATACGTTACTATTATGTTAGGGAGGTTAAAGTCTGTCTCAGTCTTAACTTCCATCAGCAGGCATGCTGCTCCCCATAACTACAGAGAATAGAGCCGCATATTTGTGACATCACTAATCAGAAACTTAGGTTGTCTTAAAAGACACCGCACAACTGCGACTGTTACAAACTTCTGGGATTTTTCTTATACATATTCTTTTCTTTAAACAAATGCTAATAAATCACAAAAATGGGTTAAACTCCCGCTCGTTTTTAAGTGTATAATTAGTGATCATTAAACAATATAATAATCAATCTGACATGAATCAATTTTTTTTCCTATTTATAAAATTGATTCATGTCAGATTGATAATTAGATTGTTTAATGAATTGCAAAAGTACATGATACAGATTTACTTTTCAATTACAGAGCAGTATAAATAAAACTGCTGATTTACACTCTATAACCTGCTTTATCCATTCTCAAACCAGTTTTGATGTGTGTTTGGGATCATTGTCAGACAGTTGGTATCATTGTCATCCAATTATATCAATGTTTCACTCATCTGACACAAACCGTCATTCCCAATTTAAATGAAATCTTTCAGATGTTGAGAAACTACCCAGGAGCCACTAAGGTTCAACCAATTCTAAACTTGAATTTGGTGGGACATCGGTGCCACTGTCTAGAACAAAGCCAGTTTTAACATCAACGCAGACTGTGGGATTGCCTAAAAAGAACAACAACAAAAAAAGGCGCCTGCAACATGTTGTAGGGCTGTCTTTTCTACTGGGAAATTATACATAGTGGTAGGAATACTGAAGGAGGGCGACAGTACTAAGTTCTTCAACTTTTTCTGAAATAGCTCACTGGTTGAAACATGGACAAACTTAGGTATTCTAATAAGACAATGATCACAAGCACATTAAACATGGTTTTGGAAACGTTAAAGGTATCACTATCCTTTGGAGTTTAAGATTAAAACTCAATTTTGTTTTTAAATATTTTGTTGCTCTTGTATTTCTGCTGGATCCAAAGTTTGTGTTCTGAGGTTAGTTATGTTCCGTAAACCGTAGGGCATATCGTTATTTTGGCATTAGCCTATGAATCTGAGTGTTACTTTACCCTAACCGAGTGTAAGACTAATGGTGATTTCAGACTGAACGCGATTTAAGCGTCAGGGGCGTCTGGTTTTCATGCAAAGTCTATGCTGAACGCGCATCTCGGGTCGTCGAGAGCTCCTGCAGCGCGCTTCAGCCATCTGGGGCGGTGCGTTGTGATTCGTTTCGCACGTCGATCTCTGTTTATTTTGAGATTTCAACCATCTGACGCATGTTTTGCGCATCCAAAGCGGAAGACGCTAGAGTTGGGAAGTCTGAACTTTTGGAGGTTTGGAGGTTCTGATGCGCTGCATCAACCAATCAGAGATGCTCAGCTTTGAGATGGTTTATCATGGGATGAAAGGACCAGTGTCAGGAGGAAGGAACATCCAGAGAGCAGCTGCCCGTAATCAGACTTTCTGCCTCGGACCAAATGGGAGGAAGTCCCACTGTATCCGCGGAGCACAAATATCCAATCTAAAACTAACTTTACCGCGGTCAAAAGTCTGCAGTTATGCACTTTAGGTCAGTGTCTATGTTATTGCCATGGCTGAGACAAAAACTTCCTCATAAAATGTAATCTTCTTCAGGCAAACTCTGGAGCTTCACCGGTCCAGACAGCAGCGTCTCTCTTTGCTGCTTCTCCTGCCACCCCCAACCCAAGTGGAGCAGAGCTGCAGCGCCTAAAAGAAGCCAGTGGAAAAGGGGGATTGTTGCAGTGTGAGCCCGTCCTTTCATCATTGAGCAAATAAAGCCAAGCCACTCTCTCGATTACATCTGCCATTGTACACAAGAGACCGGCAAAGGAATATAACCAAGGGTAGCTCTTCCCAACGCACGTCTGTCCACACTTTGCTCAGATGCGTTTTCAGTATTTTTCATGCGTGTCTAGAGTGTCTGACTTCGAAGTGCACAAACCTCCAACTTGAGGCGCTGGACGCCTCAAGGAAAACAGCGCGTAAAGCCGTGGCTGCTACCAACTTAAAGCTAACAGCTAAATTGTATTATTCTTGTTAATTTACTAAAATGTCTTTAATGATAAAACTTTTATTGTGTTCTGGACTACTACCAGTGCTGAGTTAAGCAGCTCCATCAAGTTCTTTGTTTTGAAACTGCGCTTTATGTCAAGTTTTAAATTCCTGTTTGTGGTCTAGAAGGCCATTAGCAACAGATGCCAGTGAGACAATAATACTAGTGAATGCTAATGAGGTCGGATTTGTATTTAGGCCCGAGCAGCTAAGCGTTCCGAAGACCTATTGTAATCGTTCCGTTTATTATTCATCCGTCAAATGAATTGCCTTTTTCTAGCCTTGAACATATTCACAAAGTCAGCCAAATTTGCACACACATCAGTCCTGGTGTAAAATTATGTATTTTGGGGGTTTCGCCGAAGTCGCAATAGAAATGGCTCAAGAGCGCTCCCCTGGAAACTTTCAAAACAGCCTCCGAGTTGACCTTACTATAATGTAGAGGTATGAAATTTAGTACACTTGTAGAACTCTCTTGCACCCACGTACTACAACAAATAGGAAGTCGGCAATCTTGGATTGAACTTGGATTGAACTGGATTGTGACCCCATGTTTGCAGCTTATACCCTCCGTGTTTGATCAAACCCCTCCTAGACATTTTGATCAATCTGCTTGAAATTTGGTCTGTTTGCTTAGAAGGGATGGGGGATCTAAAGTTATTAAAATCATGAGTTTTTGAGCATGTTGAGGGGGTGGAGCCAAACCTCAAAATTTGACAACTCGCCAAAAATAAATAAATTGTTTCGTTGTCCAATGAGCTAACCCCTCCCTCCTACTTCCCTATGTCTAAAGGGATTGCTCAATCCAGCTCTCCATCCAATGGGTCCAGACTTCCCTAAACCTTTCAGGTTTAGGGAAGTCTAAGCAGGTTTACTGAAAGTTCTGTTTAAGCTGGTGTCGGGAAATGACTCGCCTAGCCTCTGACAGCCTTCATCCAAAAGTCTCGCCTTTCTTCAACTGTAGGTCTGGATGACTGAGTAGCCTATTGCAGTCATCCACACTTTCAACAGTCACTTTTGTTCACGGCTGCTCATTCCCTATTTTTACAACTGGCTCTTGGTATATGGGCTAGGTTAGCATGAGCCCCAAGGGCGCTGTTTTAACAAACTTGGCTAAGGCAACCTATAAAAACCTCCCAAAATCTCTTAGAACCAGGCAACAAGACTTTTTACCACCAATGAAAAACCAAAAATAAGGTGACTCAATTAATTGAATGTCCACGATTTAACTAGAATTTTATATGCTTTCTTTAATTAGCAACGCTTATGCAGGGGCCAGTAACAGCTTCAATTCGGCAACACGTAATAATTTTAATGATAGAAATAAATCAATCAATTCAACCTGTCTTACCCTGATGGTGAAACTAATGAGTTTGGAGAGGCTTTGAAGACGGAGGCTCATCCATGCACTTGATGGAGACGGTTCTTCTAGTAACAACGAGTGATTTCTTGAAGGGAATACGACTTAATCTTCAGTTTTCTTCCTTTAAGTGGCAGGTACTGATGCTACAGGCTTCAATGGTTAAACAGGATCGTTGTTGTCATATGTCTCCGAAGACAGTAGTTTCCAGAGGCTGAAGAGTTGAAGGAAACCCAGAGACATAAATGAGGTTGATTCAGGACTTCCAGAAACCTGAAACTTAGAGCAATCAGCTGTTCACCGATCAAGTTCACTTCTGTTGTCTGGATAAAAAGGCTTTAGATGAAATCAGATTCTTAATCTTGAGGCACAGTCCTTCTAAGGCAAACGGGTTGATCCTCTTTTTAATGCAGTCGATCAGCTGGGCTGTGTCTCTGGTCCTCTGATTCATCTGTAGCGTCTCTTCGATCTTGTTCGCTGGTCTTCTGCGAGGAAACAACCAACTAGTTCCTCTATTCTTGCCCATTTTATAGAGCATTTCCACCAAACCCTTTGTGCTCATTGGCCAGTGGTTGTTGCCATGGCTGTCCCATTGGTCACCCATGACATAAGGTGATTTTCTGGAATTTCCCGAGTCGTGTCCATATCAGACATGCCATCATCATCTCAGTCCTGAGCTGTCTGCTGGCCTCTTCTTTGCCCTGCGCCCCCGCCTTAGTCATCAGTCTTGTGCTATAAGCTACAGCTCTCACTTCCCCAATTCCCGAACATCTGCTCTATTCCTGTCTCACTCAACGTTACACTTCCTCTTAAACAGAGGCTTTAGTTATTACATTGGTGCTGCTCAAACTTTTAGTTACAGCGTTTACTTAATTTACAGTTTAAAACCATTACTTAAACTTCATCCTTTTTATTCATACACCACACAACATTATCTATTTCATATATAGCTGATTGAGAATGTCAAACCTTAATGTTTTTTTTTTTTTACTCTGATTCTCAGTTCTTAACCACATTTCAATCATACATCTTTTAACTTGTTAATCAAAGATTACAAATTTTATTCAATACATGTGAAACAATATAAAATCATCATACATCCTTTCTTTGGATATACTTGTTTATATTTTTGCAAAAGATAACACAGATAATATGAGGCAGATCATATGTGGCTCCACACAGGCCTCTCCAGTCTCTCAGCTCCAGAATATGAGAACATGCTTGTTTCACTCACCACTGCTTCAACGGTGTGTTTTAATAATTATTGCATGGATTACACATAAGGATATAAGGATATTTATTGTAACTTTTATGGAGTTAACTGTGAGCAGTTACTAAATGTTGCATGGATTACATGGAAAGATCTCACCTTATTTTGACAATAGCTTCTACAAGGAAAGTTGCAGAGACATCTAAGCCTTTACAAAAACACAAAACAATTATAGTTCCTACAAAGAAAATCACAGAGACATGAAACCTTCTGGGATTGATCCATATGAGGCCCTGAACAATATTCAATGGTCAAATGCTGACATCATCGTAGCCCCGCCCCCTGAGAACAGGAAGTGTCATGTTTTTCTTTGGATGCTCTATATTTGATGTCCCTCACCTAATCAATGTGAAACTGTCCCGATTAACATATAACATGATGATCTAAGATAGTCTCCAGTACTGAGTGGTCTTGTTTTTCTCTGCTCGAAATATAAGCCCCTTGTTCAGAGGCAACCTGTAATAAAGAGGACTGTGAGAAAATGGTCACAGGAAGCTGAAGAAGCTCTGCAAGGTTGCTTTGAGGCTACAGACTGGGACGCAATGTGCCAGCCACATGGAGAGGACATCAATGCCATGACTGAATGTGTAACCGACTATATAAACTTCTGTGTGGATAACATCATCCCCACCAGAACCGTGAGATGCTTCCCCAATAACAAACCTTGGATCACCAGTGACCTGAAGGACCTGCTTAACAAGAAAAAAAGAGCCTTCAGAGAGGGAGACAGAGAATTATTGAGGAGTATACAGAAGCAACTTAAAGTCAAGATAAGAGACAGCAAGGAGGTGTACAAGAAGAAGCTGGAGAGCAAGCTCCAGCAAAACAATATCAGAGATGTGTGATCAGGGATGAAAAAGATCACAGACTTCAAGCAGAAGGATGATCAGACCGTTGGAGGTCTGGACAGAGCCAGTGAACTGAACACATTCTTCAAAAGGTTCAGTTCAGAAACAAGCTCCTCTCCTGCTCACAGCCAAACAGACATTCCACCTTCCTTTGACCCACAGGACCCACAGCTGTCCAGTAACACCTCACATTTTTTATCTTCCACCTCAGCCCTAGACCCTTCTGCTTCAACCATATCAGAAGATGCTGATGCTTCCTTTGCTTCCCCCTTCCACCTGTGTGTCTCAAGAAGTCAAGTGAAGATGCAACTGGAGAGACTGAATCGGAATAAGGCTGCAGGTCCAGATCATGTCAGCCCTAGAGTCCTGAAGGCTTGTGCAGAGCAGCTCTGTGGGATTCTGCAGCACCTATTCAACCTTAGCCTGGCCCAGAAGAAGGTTCCGGTGTTGTGGAAGACCTCCTGTCTTGTTCCGGTACCAAAGAAAACTCACTCATCAGTCCTCAATGACTATAGACCTGTTGCCCTGACATCTCACATCATGAAGGTCCTAGAGAGACTCCTTTTGGCCCACCTGAGTAAGCAAACAGTAAACTATCAGGACCCCCTTCAGTTTGCTTATTGCTGTGGAGTTGGAGTTGAGGATGCCATCATACACCTGCTTCAACAAACCCACTGTCATCTGGACAAAGCCACTAGCACTGTGAGGATCATGTTCTTTAATTTCTCCAGTGCATTTAATACAATCCAACCTGATTTGCTTTGTCAGAAACTCCAGAAGACTCAGGTGGAGGCCTCAACAATCTCCTGGATCAAAGACTACCTGACAAACAGACCACAGTTTGTGTGACTGAAGGGTTGTGAGTCTAACCAGGTAGTCAGCAGCACAGGAGCACCACAGGGGACTGTACTCTCACCATTCCTTTTCACTCTGTACACTTCAGACTTCCAGTACAAGACAGACTCCTGTCATCTGCAGAAATACTCGGATGATTCTGCAGTCGTGGGGTGGATCAGAGATAGACAAGAAGCTGAGTACAGGAAGGTGGTGGACCACTTTGTGGCATGGTGTGGAAACAATCATTTCATTTTGAACGTGACTAAAACAAAGGAGATGATTGTAGATTTGAAGAAAAACAGGAATAAGTCAAAAACTATTTCTATCATGGGAGAAGAAGTGGAGGTGGTGGAGGAGTATAAATACCTCGGTGTTCACCTGGACAACAGACTAGAGTGGAGATGCAACTGTGAAGCCATCTACAAGAAGGGACAGAGCAGACTGTACTTCTTGAGGAAGCTTAGGTCCTTTGGTGTTTGCAGCAAGATGCTGCATATCTTCTATAAGTCTGTTGTGGAAAGTGTGATCTCTTCTGCCATCTTCTGCTGGGGAAGCAGCATCAGAGCTAGGGACTTAAAAAAGCTCAACAAGCTGATAAAAAAGGCTGGCTCTGTTTTGGGGACTCCTCTGGAACCTCTGGAGATCATTGTGGAAAGACGGATTCTTCATAAAATGAAGAACATTATGGAGAACCCTGAGCATCCTTTCATGAGACTGTTCAGTCAGAGGCTTCTTCAGATCTGCTGTAAGACGGAGCGCTACAGGAGATCCTTCCTGCCCACAGCCATCAGCATCTACAACGGCTCTTTGAAGAAACCTGCGTAATATGAGCTACAACAACCTTTAATTTCCCTTTGGAATTAATAAAGCATTTTTGAATTGAATTGAGATATCGGACACTGGTACCAATCATAACTTCTGTGTTTTTCTTGTTGCAGAAGTTTTTAATCCCATCCACAGAAGTGTTGCCTACTATTATCTTGCATCTTGCAACTGTGAAGCCATCTACAAGAAGGGACAGAGCAGACTGTACTTCTTGAGGAAGCTTAGGTCCTTTGGTGTTGGCAGAAAGATGCTGCATATCTTTTATAAGTCTGTTGTGGAGGGTGTGATCTCTTCTGCCATCATCTGCTGGGGTAGCAGCATCAGAGCCAGGGACTTAAAAAAGCTCAACAAGTAGCAGCTGCATTGGCCACAAAAGGAGGCCCTACACCATACTAATAAATTATTGTGGTCTAAAACCAGGTGTTTCAGTTTCATTGTCCAACCCCTGTATTACCCTCTTGGCAAGGGGTCAGGTAGAACCTTGTGTACACTGACGCTTGCTCTCCTTGGTGGAAGTCAATAACCTTGCACTTTGATTTACTATTTGTGACTTGGGAAACGGTGAACTTTATTTTAACAGACATGAGTTTTCTTTTGAGTGCCCTCACAATTTATCTGTTAATATTTTGATACTTAAATAAATAAATAAACAACCAAAAACAATAAAAGAATTTATGTAGTCTCTACAAAGTTCTCTCACATTGCAGCTGTTGTGTTCGCCTTTGAAAACAATTATGTCTCTGGTTTTCCAAATCTCAACTAGCATTTCTCTGGCTTGCTACTCCTCATGGAGCTCATTCTACAATCTGAGGTACGTAACGAGACCATGCGGCTGGCAAGTACCTGACGCAAGAGGTCACTCCTCCCTACTCTAACTAAACGAGAAGGGAAGGCGTCCTTCCAGTCTCTTTCGTAGAAAGAGAGGAAGACAACAGGAATACAAACAAGCATGCAAATGGAAATTATTGAGCTCATTTTGATTTATCATGCAATTAATTTAATCCACACGATTAATTAATTTATTGCTTATTGCGATAAACCTAGTTGTAATTCATCTTTATGACTTCAGCGAGCAAAACTATAATTTTCTGATTCGGCACCTAGAAAGACCTAGATTCCTCAAATATTTGTTACTATCAGGCAATATTTCATACTTGTTCCCTTACAGAAGTGAACAGCGATTGAGTAGTTGTATACACTTTGTCTAAAAGTAAGGTTCACAACAGAAAACCTACCTCTACAAAGGGTGTTAAGCTGTCATGATTTGAAGGTGTTTGAGTTTTATTTTGGGTCCTACTCATGACTATTTATATTTTCCAAGTATTGTTTTAGTTCATTCCTTTTTGATATAGTTTCTTATTCATTCTATTTATGGTGCGTTTTAGTTCTGTTACTTGTGCAAGATTTTTCCTTTGGTTTTATTGTGTCTTTTTATCTCTGTTTAGTTCCAGTCATGTTTTGTTTTTACTCTATGCCCCTGCCATTGTAATCTGCTTCATACGGTTCACCTACTTATGCCCATCAGGCTCATGGTTTTCACCTGTGCCATGCTCGTTGTATACTCTGTTTTTCTGTCTACTCCTCGTGGATACATCCTGTTTGTTCATGCCACGCCAAGCCTGTCTATGTTTTTGATTATCACTGGTATTCCATGTCTGGCTTTAAGTGCTCTCTTTTTATTTAAATAAATCTTTTCTACTTAGTGCGCTGCTCCTGCCTGCCTGCCTGCCTGCAATCTGAGGTTTCCCTTTGGGATTAATAATGCGTCTTTGAATTTGAATCCAAGAAACAAGTCAGAAAGAAAGCTCTAACATTTTTGAATAAGACTGCTGAAATAGCCCTCCTTGAACTGCCACCTTAACGTGGTGGAGGGGTTTGAGTGCTCAAATGATCCTAGAGGCTATGTTGTCTGGGGCCTAAATGCCCCTGGAAGGGTCTCCCATGGCAAACAGGCTCTAGGTGATGGGTCAGACAAAGAGCGGTTCAAGAATCCCTCATGAGGACAAAAATATCGAGGCACGTGACGTCGCCCGGTACGGCGGAGCCGGGGTCCCACCCTGGAGCCAGGCCTGGGGTCGGGACTCGCTGGAGAGCGCCTGGTGGCCGGGTCGCTCCTCGCGGGACCCGGCTGAGCCAAGCCCGAACGAGAGATGCGAGGCCATCCCCCAGTGGGCCCACCATCTGCAGGGGGAACCGTGAAGGACCGGTGCAAAGAGGATTGGGTGGCGGACAAAGGTGGAGACCTCAGCGGCCTGATCCCCGGATGCTTAGGCTGGCTCTAGGGACGTGGAACGTCACCTCACTGGGGGGGAAGGAGTCTGAGCTTGTGCGGGAGGTCGAGAGATATTGACTAGACGCACAGCGTGGGCTCTGGAACCCATCTCCTTGACAGGGGTTGGACTCTCTTCTACTCTGGAGTGGCCCACGGGGAGAGGCGGCGGGCTGGTGTGGGTTTGCTTGTTGCCCCCCAGCTCAGCCGTTTCGTGTTGGGGTTTACCCCAGTGGATGAGAGGGTCGTATCCCTGCGCCTTCAGGTTGGGGATAGGTTGTCGTCTCGGCCTACGGGCAGAGCGGTTGTGCTGAGTACCCGGCCTTCTTGGTGTCCCTGTCCGGGGTGCTGGATAGTGCCCCTCCCGGGGACTCCTTTATTCTGCTGGGGAACTTAAATGCCCACGTGGGAAATGACAGTGACACCTGGAGAGGCGTGATCGGGAGGAATGGCCTCCCCGAACTGAATCCGAGTGGTGTTTTGTTATTGGACTTCTGTGCTAGTCACGGATTGTCCATAATGAACACCATGTTCAAACATAAGGGTGTCCATCAGTGCACTTGGCACCAGGACCCTAGGCAGGAGGTCGATGATCGACTTTGTTGTCGTATCATCAGACCTTCGGCCGCATGTTTTGGACACTCGGGTGAAGAGAGGGGCTGAGCTGTCTACTGATCACCACCTGGTGGTGAGTTGGATCCGCTGGAGGAGGAGAATGCCGGACAGACTTGGCAGGCCCAAGCGCATAGTGAGGGTCTGCTGGGAACGCCTGGCGGAGCCCTCAGCCAGGGATGTATTCAACTCCCAACTCTGGGAGAGCTTTGACCAGATCCCGGGGGATGTTGGAGACATAGAGTCCGAGTGGACGATGTTCTCCGCATCTACTGTCGATGCTGCTGCCCGTAGCTGCGGCCGTAAGGTCTGCGGTGCCTGTCGCGGCGGCAATCCCAGAACCCGGTGGTGGACACCAGCAGTAAGGGATGCTGTCAAGCTGAAGAAGGAGTCCTATCGGCTGTGGTTGGCTTGTGGGACTCCTGAGGCGGCTGACGGGTACCGTGAGGCCAAGCGTGCTGCGGCCCGGGCTGTGGCAGATGCAAAAACTCGGGCCTGGGAGAGTTCGGTGAGGCCATGGAGAAGGACTACCGGTTGGCCTCGAAGCGATTCTGGCAAACCGTCCGGCGCCTCAGGAGGGGGAAGCAGTGCTTCGCCAACACTGTGGGGGTGGGAGGCTGCTGACCTCAACTGAGGACATTATCGGGCGGTGGAAGGAGTACTTCGAGGATCTCCTCAATCCTGCCATCACGCGGTGGAAACAGAGGCTGGGGACTCAGGGCTGGACTCTTTAATCACCCAGGCTGAACTCACTGTGGTGGTTAAAAAGCTCTGCGGTGGCAAGGCTTCGGGGGTGGATGAGATCCGCTCTGAGTACCTCAAGTGTTTGGATGTTGTTGGGCTGCCATGGTTGACACGCCTTTTCAACATTGCGTGGCGGACGGGGACAGTGCCTCTGGACTGGCAGACTGGGGTGGTGGTCCCCCTTCTTATAAAGGGGGACCGGAGGGTGTGTTCCAACTACAGGGGGATCACACACCTCAGCCTCCCTGGTAAGGCCTACGCCAGGGTATTGGAGAGGAGAGTCCGGCCGATAATCGAACCTCGGCTTCAGGAGGAGCAGTGTGGGGGAAAAATGGAGCGGGAGATCGACAGACGGATCGGTGCGGCTGCCGCAGTAATGGGGGCACTGTGCCGGTCTGTTGTGGTGAAGAGAGAGCTGAGCCGAAAAGCAAAGCTCTCAATTTACCGGTCGGTCTACGTTCCTACCCTCACCTATGGCCATGAACTTTGGGTCATGACCGAAAGAATGAGATCCCGGATACAAGCGGCTGAAATGAGCTTCCTCCGTAGGGTGGCCGGGCACTCCCTTAGAGATAGGGTGAGGAGCTCGGCCATCCGGGAGGGGCTCGGAGTAGAGCCGCTGCTCCTCCACATCGTGAGGAGCCAGTTGAGGTGGCTCGGGCATCTATACCGGATGCCTCCTGGAGGCCTTCCTCGTGAGGTGTTCCAGGCACGTCCCACTGGGAGGGGGCCCAGGGGACGGCCGAGGACACGCTGGAGGGACCATGTCTCTCGGCTGGCCTGGGAACGCCTTGGGCTCCACCCGGAGGAGCTGGAGGAGGTGTCTGGGGAGAGGGACGTCTGGGCGTCTCTGCTGAGTCTGCTGCCCCCGCAACCCAGTCCCGGATAAGCGGAAGACAACGAGTACGAGTACTGCTGAAATACCCCGCCAAAATGATGCCAGGCCACCATGTTGATGGCTGAAACAATAAGTGCTTTTGTTGTAACTTGCTAAGGGAGATTTATCCAAATTTTAGCAAGGATATATATACTGTATGTACGCACTTGAATCTGTGTGTATAACTGTGATGCTTCAGAAATACAAATTCAATCTTGTGCAACTAAGTTTTGCTTAAAATTTTTTTTTTTGTTTGTAATCATACCATCTAAAAAACTGTTCAAATGCTTCATTAAAAGCCATAAATATATGATTAATATAAAAGTGCAAAATATATGAAAAATATGATTTCATGACAAATATGAGTGTAAACATCTGACTGGCACTTTAACTGCTCATATTGTTGAAGTCAAGTATTGTCTTGATTTTTGTTTCCAGGCTTGCGACATAAAACCAACATCTCCCCCTTTCTCCATTCATCCTCACTTTTTATTCTTCCTTTCAGGTTTTCACGGTCTGATGAGTTGTCCCGTCACAGGAGATCCCATTCAGGTGTCAAGCCCTACCAATGTCATGTATGTGAAAAGAAGTTTGCCCGCAGTGACCACCTGTCAAAACACATCAAAGTCCACCGTTTTCCACGAAACAGCCGGACAGTTCGTTCAGCAAACTGACTCTTCTCTGCAGTTCCATTGATCACAGGGAATGCTTAAATCAACTTCACAGAGAATTATGCCACAGCAGCAAAATTGGACTGTAAGGATGTAGTACTTTCTGTGCCAACAACCCAAAGCCTTGCTCTGAATTTGAGCTGTCTGGGATTTATTGTAATGAACTAGAAACCAAGCTAAAGTTCTTGATTTGGCATCTTGTGGTCATGACGTAGTATCTGCAGGGGAAACAAACACGGGGTTCAACCACCACTGCATTTGTGCTGATAAGCTTGTTTTCTTTTAGTCAGGATTATATGATGCTTTTATGTCCAGTCTGATTTTTAGTTTCTTCTGAGCTGTCTTGTACATTCTAACTTGTTATTTGGATCCCGATCAGAGACTAGAGAGGTAATATTCTTACTCTGCTCCATAGAGGTTTGCTCTGTAACTTTGTCTTGGCTTAAACTGCCTCAGCTGACTTTCATACTAGACTCCTGTCATTCAACAACCTGTTTGTGCATGAGGAGAAAACTATTATACTTAAATAAAAAAGCCGTGATTAAAGTAAGGGAGGCTTTTATGCAATGTGAACTCCTTTCACCTTCAACTGTTTTTGACATGAAGAGGAGCAGAATGACACAGCAAATCAAGAAATGTAAAAATGAAACAACTTGTAGTTTAATCACAGTAGTATGAAATGAGCCGTAAGTATTTTTATTGCTTTTTACAAGCTGTCATCTGTACATATTTGATTGTCCTCTGTAAAAGGTTCAGGCCTTACAACATGATTTCTCCTGGAGACCAGAATTTTGCCAGGTGTGTTTTTGTTGTTCTTACATACAAAACTGACAGTGGAGACAGGAGATTTCCATGTTGTTACAATATGCCACACAGATCTTGCAGAAAAAAAACTGCTGAAGAAGGCAAAACCTGGAAATTTAGAGTGGATTATAAGTCCGTTATTTTATTTGATTTTTGTTTACAACACAGTCACTCAGCTAGGCATGTTTAGATGGAAAGGTTCCTGTTTCTTTCTAAATGCTTTATCTAGATGCTGTAATAAAGCATTTAGGGCCTATGCAGCAAAAAAGGCTTATTAATTTACTACAGATTTAATTTGAAGCCACCTCTCTCGCTGGCAGACTAAGTCTCAAAACAACTATTTGCAAAACAAAAACAAAACGTCCAGGCGATCCTACAGGGCTTAAAGTACACACAAATGACCAAGGAGGTAGAGGTTTTGCTGTCAGTTTTGTGTTTAAGTACCTTAGTAACTGTTCAGGATATGTCTTAGTAATTTAGAAAATAGCCATACGACTGAATGCCTCAATCTGAGCCATCATCTGAGCTCTTTTGCTAATAACAAAACCTGCCTCAACTCTTCCTTATTTGTAACTGTAAACACCATGATAACCTTGCATCTGGCTAACAAGAATGTTTGCTTGTTAAAATGCTAAATGTTACACTACACCCCACTACTGGACTACTAAGAGAAAGAACTTCCAGTGAATTGAGTGACAACATCTCTTTTGGAGTCCATAGTATGCTTCCTTAAACCATCCTTACTGCCAGACCTGTCTGATGCCCTGTTGTAAATATCATTCTGTGTCATTCTGCTGTTCATGCATATGTCAGTTATGTGAAGTAATAATCAAGTAAGGATTTATAATATGGGACATCATTCCATTGATTCAACTTTTTGAAGTTGTAATGCTTGTGCAAACAAAGGCAATTGCATCCTATGAATGCATGTAAATATGCAGGACTGTTCATTGTTGCATCAGTGCAACACAGAGAATGTTCTGGGATCTCTAGATATGTTTGAAATTATGTCTACATAAATTAGTATATATATATATATATATGTTGCCTTGCAGCAAGAAGGTCCTGGGTTCAATTCCCGCCCGGATGTCTTTCTGCATGGAGTTTGCATGTTCTCCCCGTGCATGCGTGGGTTCTCACCGGGTACTCCGGCTTTCTCCCACAGTCCAAAGACATGACTGTTAGGTTGATTGGTCTCTCTAAATTAGGTGTATGAATGAGTGTGTGCATGGTTGTTTGTGTGTTGCCCTGCGATGGACTGGCGACCTATCCAGGGTGTACCCTGCCTCTCGCCCATAGACTGCTGGAGATAGGCACCAGCTTCCCCGAAAAACGAGTGGCCATCATTACTTTAAGAAATGAAGGTCAGTCAGTCCGAACAATTGGGAAAACTTTGAAAGTGTCCCCAAGTGCAGTCGCAAAAACCATCAAGCGCTACAAAGAAACTGGCTCACATGAGGACCGCCCCAGCAAAGGAACACCAAGAGTCACCTCTGCTGCGGACGATAAGTTAATCCGAGTCACCAGCCTCAGAAATCGCAGGTTAACAGCAGCTCAGATTAGAGAACAGGTCAATGCCACACAGAGTTCTAGCAGCAGACACATCTCTAGAACAACTGTTAAGAGGAGACTGTGTGAATCAGGCCTTCATGGTAAAATAGCTGCTAGGAAACCACTGCTGAGGACAGGCAACAAGCAGAAGAGACTTGTTTGGGCTAAAGAACACAAGGAATGGACATTAGACCAGTGGAAATCTGTGCTTTGGTCTGATGAGTCCAAGTTTGAGATCTTTGGTTCCAACCACTGTGTCTTTGTGCGGCGCAGAAGAGGTGAACGGATGGACTCTACATGCCTGGTTCCCACCGTGAAGCATGGAGGAGGAGGTGTGATGGTGTGGGGATGCTTTGCTGGTGACACTGTTGGAGATTTATTCAAAATTGAAGGCATACGGAACCAGCATGGCTACCACAGCATCTTGCAGTGGCATGCTATTCCATCCGGTTTGCATTGAGTTGGACCATCATTTATTTTTCAACAGGACAATGACCCCAAACACACCTCCAGGCTGTGTAAGGGCTATTTGACCAAGAAGAAGAGTGATGGGTTGCTGCGCCAGATGACCTGGCCTCCACAGTCACCGGACCTGAACCCAATCGAGATGGTTTGGGGTGAGCTGGACCGCAGAGTGAAGGCAAAAGGGCCAACAAGTGCTAAGCATCTCTGGGAACTCCTTCAAGACTGTTGGAAAACCATTTCAGGTGACTACCTCTTGAAGCTCATCAACAGAATGCCAAGAGTGTGCGGAGCAGTAATCAAAGCAAAAGGTGGCTACTTTGAAGAACCTAGAATATAAGACATATTTTCAGTTGTTTCACACTTTTTTGTTCAGTTTATAATTCCACATTTATTAATTCATAGTTTTGATGCCTTCAGTGTGAAGCTACAATATTCATAGTCATGAAAAAAAAATAAAAAATCTTTGAATAAGATGTGTCCAAACTTTTGGTCTGTACTGTATATATATATATATATATATACACACACACACACACACACACAGGGGGGAGAAAAAGTATTTGAAACACTGCTGACTTTGCAGGTTTCCCACTTGCAAAGCATGCAGAAGTGTTTAATTTTTATCATAGGTACTATTTAACTATGAATGATGGAATCTAAAACAATAACATTGTGTGATTTTCAAGTAATTAAGTTGAATTTTATTGCATGACATAAGTATTTGACCACCTAACAACCAGTAGGAATTCTGGCTCTCACAGGCCTGTTAGTTCTCCTGATCTCCACTTACTGCCTGCATTAACTGCACCTGTTTGGACTTGTTATTTGTATTACTGAATCTGTATATGATCTGCATATACAGAGCTCAAACGCCATATTGCCCAGCGACAGCCCTGAAACCTGAAGGATTTGGACAAGATCTGTATGGAGGAGTGGTCCAAAATCCCTGCTGCAGTGTGCGCAAACCTCATCAAGAACTACAGAAAACATCTGCTATCTGTAATTGCAAAGAAAGGTTTCTGTACCAAACATTAAGTTTTGTTTTTCTGATGTATCAAATACGTATGTCATGCAATAAAATGCAAATTAATTACTTAAAAATCACAGAATGTGATTTTCTGGATTTTTATTTTAGACTCCGTCACTCACAGTTACAGAGTACATATGATAAAAATCTAAGACTTCTACATGCTGTGCAAGTGGGAAAACCTGCAAAATTGGCAGTGAATCAAATACTTGTTCTCCCCACTGTATATACACTACCGGTCAAACGTTTTAGAATGCATTTCTTATTTAATAGTTCTCTTTATGTTTATGACTATTTACATTGTATGTAGATTCTCCCTGAAGGCATCAAACTGTGAATAAACTCATATGTAATAATGTAGCAAACAAAATAATGTAGAAAAAAAATTGTAAAAGAACTTTAAACATGTCATATTTTAGATTCCTTAAAGTAGTCTCCCTTTGTTGTAATGACTGAAATATTAACCTTTGGCTGTCTCTCAATGAACCTCTGGGAAGTTCTTTTAAGACTCTTTGGAAAACTGTTTCAGATGACCACCTCATGAAGCTCACGAAGAAGATGTTAAGAGATCAAAGCAGTCATCAAAGCAAAGGGTGGCTATTTTGAAGAAACTAAAATATAAAAATGTTTAGTTATTTCACACTTTTTGTTTACTACATAATTCCATGTGTGTTCATTCATAATATTGCTCCCTTTGGTGAGAATCTACAATTTAAATACTCATGAAAATAACGAGACCCATTAAGTGATAAAGGCATTGTAAAACTTTTGACCGGTAGTGTACACATACATATACATATATATACTGTATATATATATAAAAATACACATAATGCGTGTGTGTGTTTGTTCTGTTTGAGATTAATTAACAAATAAAAAACATTTTTAAGTAATTTTTTATATTTACTTTTATTTTTGATGTAAGTGTTTTTGGATTTTCATGTAAAGGTTGTACCCTGTACAAATACGGATAGAAATGCCCTTATCCTCTTATAGCAAAAATCTGTGGTGTCTTTCAATACTCAGCTTTACTGTGTTTGAAGTTTATGCATAGACATAAACTAGGCACCACATGAGCATCTGGATCACATGTCAGTATTATCCATTTACTGTCATTATGTGAGTGGCATCTGTGTTAAAAAACAAAGGGAAAACAGTTTGGTTACAAAGGTTTCTTGGTCAAGCTGTATGAATATGTGGTGTCTTTTTAAACTGCGAGGCCTAATTCTGCACAAAGCTCTACTGATTTAAATTAAAAAGTAAATTAATGGAAAAAATATTTATTTATTTGTTGGGACCCACAGCCATGAGTTACAAAAGGAAATGTGGTACAGACTTTTCTGGAACTTTCAAAATAAATTGCATTAACCTACATCTGGCACAGCTTAGGAATTGGGGGTAACAGCGAACTTCCCATGATGTCACTGTCCACATAAAACCCCACTTCTCCCAATGGTCCGATCTCTTCCACACGGCCTCCAGAGGGACTGGATAGGGGGGAACAGCGTGCTAATGTCTCTTTGCTGGCAAACAGACATAAACTCTTCAAACTGGATCCAAGGCTGTCATAAGATCACGTGATCATATGCACAAGTTAAGTACTGATGAATTACTGTTGAAAGAATCCAGTATTCATTCATAAAAGGGAGATTAAGGTATAAGCATTGCTTTACTTTCTCTCTGAGGCCTGCAGAAGCAAACTGTGTTCCAGAGTTCTCTGCAGAGACGCTGTCTCTACAAAGCTGAGTCTGAAGGAAGGACAACAGGAGCCTCATCCTGTGGTAACGTGCAGTGTGGTCAGCGGACAGAACGGGCCGCCCATCCACAGCTACGGAGGTTAGCTGGAAGCTAACCCTTTGTTCACAGTGGACCTTTCTTCAAACGTCATCGTCGCCCGGACAACTCCTAAGTACGGTTCATGAGTTTAGGTTTTGGGCAGAGAGATAGAAGTGATTTAGAATGAAATAATCATTAATTGAAATAAACATTTTTCCATTTTATGAAGTTTGGTTTTGTTTGTGTTGAACTCAGCAACTTGGTGCTAGCGGACCATCTGCAGCACACGTGCTCAGCTTTGTGTTCTGTGTTTGTATGTTTTTAAAGTTAAGACAAACTTTACTTGAAGGGTGATTTTAAACAGAATATTGATCATAACGCGCCCTCCGCGCTTATGCATTTTAATTATTTTATTGAAGGTATTTTTAAAGGTATGTGTTTTGATTCTGGTGCTAAGCTATCAGCCTCCTTTGTTAGCTTCAACTGCTAACAGCTAAGGACATGTGCTTGCTGCCAAATAATATTTACCCAGAAAGGTTTAGTTTTCAATCCAGTAAAGAATGTGTCCCTAACATAATTTTACTAAATCTGATAACTATGTAAACACCATTAAGCCCCATTTCCCCAGAAAGATTTGGCTCTTTTCCAAAATATTCCCTTAATAATATTTCTTTAAATATTATTTTAATTAATAAAGGCTGCTAATTAGACACCGTTGAGAAATGGTCATCCAGAAGGTTGGTTTTATTCAGCAGATCATTCTTAAAACATTATTTTATTAAAATAATATTTTATCTGATCTTGCATTGTGAATGGTTATTTAAAGGTATGCTGATTATTGCCTAAGTTAGTTCCAAGACTAACATAACTTCATTTCCAGATTCTTCAAGATAATCCTTGGTTCTAAAACATAAATAACATTGCATGGTAATATCGCATCACTCTTTTGGTCATGGTTCCAACCATCTTTAATCAACTTGTTTATATTGTACATAGCCCATTAGTCTTCCTTATTCTTTAATTCTGCTTGGTAGTTTAGTTGGATTGTTTGAGCATAGTAAAGAGTTTGTTGATGGAAATATGTTTGACTTTGAGTTGACTTTTTTTTGTTAATAAATTAAGAAATTGTGTGAATTCATTCCATGTGTGTGCAGAGTTTTGCTGTTCAATAATGTCAGAGCTCAACTCACACCTTTCTATTTTGTCCTAATACCATCGCCTTACTGGGCTGGTATTCACAGGACAACCCTTAACAGACCAAAATATTATTTGATAAAATAATAAAATATTAATATTAAATATTAAATAATACTCTCAGATTCATAATCACAACATCATGTACGATTACAATATATACAGTGCCTTGCGAAAGTATTCGGCCCCCTTGAACTTTTCAACCTCTTGCCACATTTCAGGTTTCAAACGTAAAGACATGAAATTCTAATTTTTTGTGAAGAATCAGCAACAAGTGGGAGACAATCGTGAAGTGGAATGAAATTTATTGGATGTATCAAACATTTTTAACAAAAAAAAAAATTAAAGTGGGGCGTGCAATATTATTTGGCCCCTTTACTTTCAGTGCAGCAAACTCACTCCAGAAGTTCAGTGAGGATCTCTGGATGATCCAATGTTGTCCCAAATGACTGATTATGATAAACAGAATCCACCTGTGTGTAATTAAGTCTCCATATAAATACACCTGCTCTGTGATAGTCTCAGGGTTCTGTTCAAAGCGCAGAGAGCATCATGAAGACCAAGGAACACACCAGGCAGGTCCGAGATACTGTTGTGGAGAAGTTTAAAACCGGATTTGGATACAAAAAGATTTCCCAAGCTTTAAACATCCAGAGGAGCACTGTGCAAGCAATCATATTGAAATGGAGGACAACGATCAGATGTACACTGCACAAATCTGGCCTTTATGGAAGAGTGGCAAGAAGAAAGCCATTTCTCAAAGATATCCATAAAAAGTCTCGTTTAAAGTTTGTCACAAGCCACCTGGGAGACACACCAAACATGTGGAAGAAGGTGCTCAGGTCTGATGAAACCAAAATCAAACTGTTTGGCCACAATGCAAAACGATATGTTTGGCGTAAAAGCTACACAGCTCATCACCTGAACACACCATCACCACTGTCAAACATGGTGGTGGCAGCATCATGGTTTGGGCCTGCTTTTCGTCAGGAGGGACATGAAAAATGGTCAAAATTGATGGGAAGATGGATGGGGCCAAATACAGGACCATTCTGGAAGACAACCTGTTGGAGTCTGCAAGAGACCTGAGACTGGGACGGAGATTTATCTTCCAACAAGACAATGATCCAAAACATAAAGCCAAATCTACAATGGAATGGTTCACAAATAAATGTATCCAGGTGTTGGAATGGCCAAGTCAAAGTCCAGACCTGAATCCAATCGAGAATCTGTGGAAAGAGCTGAAGACTGCTGTTCATGAACGCTCTCCATCCAACCTCACTGAGCTCAAGCTGTTTTGCAAGGAAGAATGGGCAAGAATTTAAGTCTCTCGATGTGCAAAACTGATAGAGACATACCCCAAGCGACTTGCAGCTGTAACTGCAGCAAAGGGTGGCGCTACAAAGTATTAATGCAAGGCGGCCGAATAATATTGCACACCCCACTTTTCAGTTTTTTATTTGTTAAACAAGTTTGACACATCCAATAAATTTCATTCCACTTCACGATTGTGTCCCACTTGTTGTTGATTCTTCACAAAAAATTTGAATTTTATATCTTTATGTTTGAAACCTGAAATGTGGCAAGAGGTTAAAAAGTTCAAGGGGGCCAAATACTTTCGCAAGGCACTGTAGTCATATTATAAACAAACAAAAAAAATGAAGCAGCAGAAAAACCCTCAGTGTAACCAGATGATTTTAAGCCTTGGAGCTTGAGCCTTCAGTTTATACTCTTACTTATAAAGCATAGTCAAAGACTACCTAGTCAAGTTTAATATATATAATATAATATAATATAATTCAAAAAGGGCCATCTGTGCTTAGCATAAAGTTGGTGTCAAGTTCTTTTGTGAGAGGCACTTAGGTCCCAGTGTTAATTTCCACTTTTAAGTGTCCACTAGTTCAAAAGCCTCATTTATGAAGACCACAGCTCAAAGGACAGAAGGCTTGTTCTTCTCCATTGGGTCAGAACTGCTGCCATGGCATGAAGGGAGACAGTGGTTTTTATATTGTGGCTGATTGCATCTCAGAATCAAAATCAGAATCAGCTTTATTGCCAAGTTTGTACAGATAATCATGGAATTTGACTCAGGCACACTTTGCTCTCAATAATAAAGAATATCTTTTTTTAAATGTACATACAGTACAGACCAAAGGTTTGGACCTAGGTTTGAAGAACCTAGAATATAAGACATATGTTCAGTTGTGGTGGGATTGGGGTTTTGGGTGTTGTATGGCTAGAATTTGTGTCTGAATGAGATGTGGAGGCATTGAGTTGAGGTTGAGGCTTTTCATACTTGCAGAAAAAGCCGGGGTTTTGCTCAGGGTTGGGGGAAGGTCTCCTGTAGGCAGTCCGATTTTTCAAACCATTCCAAGCAGCAGAAGCGTCTCAATGTTAGAAGCTTTTTTTTAGCTTCTCAGCTTAAAATACAAAATCTCAATACAGAAATAAAGCGAGGGACACAATACATAACTTTCAGAATTTATACTTTTTCAAATGACACACTAACACACGGATTTCATCAGATTTCTGTACATTGACTAAAAGACTGAGGATCACACACTTAACAACTGTATCTAGCGAGGGATTAGACCACATGTTTATCAAACCAACCACAGCCAAATTAATGCATTAATCTCTTCCAAGTTCTACAGCTTAAGGACTGGATAAATAAATCAGTTGAAGGCAATATTGAACAAATCTGTTGTTGGCCAACAAAAAAGAAAAGGAAGAACAAACAAACAATCAGCTGGTATTATTGCTAATAAAACTATAAAAATGAATACATTCTAATCCAGTTTGCATTATATTATGAAAGGAGATTAGGTTAAAGGTTTTAGGGAAAATGTGTCAAGATTCTGAAGGTGATTTTTTTCCAGTATGTGTTTTGACCATTCTTTGCTGTTAATTTTGTTCTTTAGCTCATTTTAGGGTTATTTCTAAACAATATTTTATCGGATTAGCTTATCTGGTTCACCGGATAATGTCTCTCTCCCGCAACTGAATTTAAACTCACTGGTGTTCATTGTTCACTGCTGGATTCTGCTGGATCCCGTTACCTGCCTTTCTGTTTCCTGTGACTCAATTCTTTCTCATTCTACGCCCAAGTTCAGCTCCTGTGCTTCCTGTTTGATCTCCTTGAACAAGACCACCTTTTTAAGTTTCATTTATTGTTATTATTGTAACATCGTGCCTACTTTAGTTCTGCTCTGCATTTGAGTCCTTTCTACAAAAACATGACAGAAGGATCCAGCCAGTTAGAGTCAGTAGAGCTTAATTTTGAAGACTATTTAGAGCCTTTGAAAAATAAATTAGACCTGTCAGGGAATATAATGACAGTTTGGCCAAGCCCTATTCTCCCTTTTCTTCCTTTCAGTATTGCTGCTAACTGTAAAAACCTGTTGCAAGAGTGAGCTACGCTTCTTTCTCCTTTGGGCTATTGGAACTGTTGGAAGAGGCAAAGTGTGATCACCATGTTGCTTTGAAAGAAATATTTCACAAGCCACTTCCACCTTAGTGTACATCTCTAAGCCTCTGCTCCTGCCTGTCATGGTTTTCTTTACTGATTTGACCCACATGTAGAATGACACTCAGGAGGCAGGAGAAAAGTTTAACAAGTTTATTTTGACCGGTTGTGGATATGGAACTGGAACCGGGACTGGAAACACAAACTGTGTGGGAAGGGAGATCAGGTAAGTTACTCTTGAGGTTTGAAGTTGAATTTCTGAGAATGAGAATAAGTTCTTGCTTACTGATGAAGGAAACGTGGTAGGCTGAGGGAGAACGATGCAGAGCCTGGGAGGACAGACAGTTACTGCTGAATCAGGGCTTTAATCCAAGTTAACTAGTGAGCTATCTGGAGACGTTTCTTGAGACTTGATGTAAAGTTACAGTTGGAGGGTGAGCAGGGTTTGCTTGCCTGAGATCCTAGGAGTCAAAGGGCTTGGGCTGTTCGCTGGAACTTGATCCAAAATAATTCTAGAAGGCTTGAAGTCTTGATTCTTGGCTGGGGCTGACTGGAGCTTGAAGCCAACACAAATGATTCACAGGAGCTTGGAGCCAGGACCGGGAAGTCACCACCACGGCTAACACTCAGGCACAGGAGTGCAGACAGCCCAGCCTTCTTATACACCTCCAGAACAAAGAAGATTGGTAGCACCTGCTCACCTCAGCACCTATGTACACACAATCAGAGGCTCTGGCGGCATCTATTGGTGAATGATTGTTAATAGCAGGCATGAAACAACACACACAAAATCCCAGACTCCGACACTGTCTCAGAGGATCCGGCCAACATCTCTATTCTTGCTCTGTTGCCATGTATACCTTCCCCACCCCAACCTCCTTTGCTCGCCACAGACGGCGTTGTCGACTGGCTGCCTTTGCTTTTGTTCCTTAAGGTCTGGCTGAAGCCTCTGCTCCTGTTCCTGAGAGTCCGGCCAATGTCTCCACTCCTGCTCTGGAGGGCCTGGCTAACGTTTCCTACTTGGCTGTCTCCGCTTCATTCTCTTGTGCCACTGCTGCTGCAACAACACCTCCATGGTCGCTCTGGTGGTTTAGTGTCGATGACATCTCATTTCCCTGGGATCACCTGTAGATTCTCCAGCACTTTCTATTTCTCCGGCCTCCTGTGGTCAGCAGAAAGTGGTTCCCATGTCCACAGCAGCAGCCGTATTGGGAGTGGTTTTCACATCCATTGTAGCAGTAGCAATGGATCTCATGTCCACAGACAAAGCTTCAGCGACTCTCGTTGCTCACCTTACAGCATCAGATTCCACTGTTTGCCTGCCTGAGAGCCCCAGAGCCCGCTCATCGTCGCCTCAGAGCCTGCAGTTCGTCACTCCAGAGTCCGCTCATTATCATCCCATAGCTCATTGTTGCCTCAGAGCCCCAGAGCCTGCTCCCTGCTGCTTAAGAATCCTGGTCTCCTATGTGCTCCCTCATCCAGCCCTCTCTAGCGCCTCCTGCTAGCACTTCAGCATGGCTTAAAAGTCTTCCACATGCTGACGCTTCTAAGTCCTCCTCCTCTTCATCATCGCCGTCCAATTTCCTGGCTACCATCATCTTCATCATCCCCATCTGCACACCTGGCTCTGTCATCAACATAATTGCCATCTTCATCTCCTGTTCCATTATCTTACCATTATCATCTTCACTACCATTTGCACATCCTATTTAGCCTTCTACAGCTCCACTTTAGCCTCATGTTGCTGTTTCTGTTTTCCAAAGGGGTCATGTTCCTGATCCTTATTTTTCTGAGGGGTTCGAGGACAAGCTGTCCCCAGTTTCTGTTCCCTAGTTATATGACGAGGGTCTCCAGACAAACCTGCCTCATGTTCCTTTTCCCGAGTTCCCTGACAAGGAGGTCCAGGTGGGCTTGCCTCCATCTCCTTCTCCAAAGCTCTGTCAAGGATTCTCAGAGCTTCCATGCCATCTGTCAGTATTCCTTTGAGGGTTCCAGCAGTTCCACCGCTGTTCTCCAGGGTGCTACTGCGGTTTCTTGTGTCAGTAGACCATTCTTCAGAGCTCCTCCGTGGGTTCTTGCGTCCAGTGGACCAGTCTCCAGAGCTCCTCGGTGGGTTCCTTTATCCAGTGGACCATAGAATTCTAGTCTCTTGAGTTCCACCATAGGTTCCAGGCTCTTGAGCTCCAGTGTGGGTTCCAGTCTCCTGAGCTTCACCCTCAGTCCTCCACTTCTCCCAACAGACTTCTTGAAAGGGTTCTCTAAGGGTTCTCAACTCCTCCTGGCTAACTCCTGAAAGGGTTTTCCGAGGGTCCTTCCAGTCCCCTGGTTAAGCTTCAGAAAAGGTTATTCATGGGTTCTCCCAGTCCACTGACCAGGCAAGGGTCTGGACATGGGTTCTCCACATAAAGCCCTTTTTGATCTGTCAAAGTCTAGACCTTCGCCGCCACCAGCCTCCCACGTTCCTGTGCTCCAAGTCTCCAGGGTTCCTGTGCTATAGGTTTCCAAGGTCCCTGCGCAGCTGGCCTCCAATGCTACGTCTCCGCCGCCGTTGACCTCCAAAGCTACGTCTCTGCCACTATCACCGGCCTCTAGACCTCCTTCCTTTTGTTTCTCTTCTTTCCTTCTAGTGTTGCTGAGCTGATCTCAAAAGGCTTCCATCCTTCTGAGTTGAAGCTTCCATGCTTGTGACTCGCCTTCCCCTGGATGGTCACTCATGAGATCGTTTCGCCTTCCCCGTTGGGTTTCTGTGTCAGCAACTTCTCTTCAGCTCTCTGTCATGGATTCTATCAGTCACTTTGCAGTCTCACCACATCTGCAATTAGGTCTATCAAAACTCACTCACCACCTGGAAAACAGTCATCTGTCTGTCTGCCATTCTTTAACCAATCCATTTCTCCTGGAACAAAGTCACAGTGGACCAAACCCTAGTGCAACTTCATCTCATTCTGCCGAGCTCAGCTTTGGTCATATGTGCCACTTCCTCCCTCTGCACGTTCCTACAACCAGATCCAAGTAAGATTCATTCAACTTGCAATATTAAATCAGGTGTCCTCCTTTACAGTCCTGCTTTGAACCTGTTCTATGAACAACAAAGATAACATTGTAATCATTGTATACAATAAATCTGTTGAATGATCCGCCTCTGTCAAACAGAACCTAACATGACGGAGTTCCATTATAGGACACATTATAGGATCTTTGGATATTTGTTACATCTAATGCACAAATCACCAAATACCAAATATTCCACGTTTTAATATTTCAAATTCCTCAATTCAGCACCATGGCCTGGGTCGGGCTGTAAATTCCGTTCCGATCTGGTGTTGCATCAATCAACATTTCCCCACTGATATGAATTTCCCCTACAGCTCTGCACCGCCCAGGTGGGAAAAAAACACACCTGATTATTGCAAGCTAATTCCTGGCTCGCAATCGGTGTTCTTTGCTCACACCACAGTGGAACTAAGGCCACTGTGAAAGCTCAAACAATGTGATTTGGTAAAGTTGACCCATCACTACTTCCTTCGAGCTACTGTTCTCTTATCCAGTTAACTGATGTGTTTATACCTATAAATCCATCCATACACACATATACTAATCCAGTCCCATTTTTGTAAATATTTTATATTTTGCATGGGACAAGAATGAAGATATAACACTTTGATACAATCTAAATTATTTGGTCTATAGCTTGTACAGTGCAAATTTGCTCATACTTATACTCATCGTCTTTTGCTTCATCTGGGACTGGGTTGTGGGGGCAGCAGACTCAGGAGAGACGCCCAGACTTCCCTCTCTCCAGATACCTCTACCAGCTCCTCCGAGGGTGGCCCAAGGCGTTCAAAGGCCAGCAAAGAGACATAGTACCTCAAGCGTTTCCTGGGCCATCCCCTGGGCCTCCTCACGATGAGATGTGCCTGGATCACCTCCCGAGAGAGGTGTCCAGCAGGCATCCGATACAGATGCCCAAACCACCTCAACTGACTCCTCTCGATGTGGATGAGCAGTGGCTCTACTCCGAGCTCCTCCCAAATGGCCAAGCTCCTCACCCTATATCTAAGGGAGTGCCCGGCACATGCTGCGAAGGAATCTCATTTCCGTCAATTGTACCCGGGATTTCATTCTTCTAGTCATGACCCTATGTTTATGCCCTTAGGTGAGGGTAGGAACATGGGCTGACTTGTCGAGATTGAAGAGATCCTCAAAGTACTCCTTCCACCACCCGATAATGTCGCCAGTCAAGGTGAGCAGCTCCTCACCCCCACTGTAAACAGTGTTGGTAAAGCACTGCTTCCCTCTCCTGAAGCGCTGGAGGGTTTGCCAGAAACGATTCGAGGCTGACTGCTAGTCCTTCGCCATAGCCTCATCGAACTCCTCCCAGGCCAGAGTTTTTGCCTCTGCCCCATCCCGGGCTGCAGCACACCTCACAGTACCTGTCAGCAGCCTCAGGAGTCCTACAAGCCAACCACATCCAATGGGACTTCTTCAGCTTGACAGCATCCCTTGTTGCCTGTGTCCACCACTGGGTATGGAGATTGCTAAAAGGCACCACAGCTACGGGGGGCAGCATTGACATAGAGGCAGAGAACACAGTCCTCTTGGACTCTATGTCTCCGACCTGTCTCCGAATCTGGTCAAAGCTCTCCCGGAGTTGGGAGTTGAATACATCCCTGGCCGAGAGCTCTACCAGACGTTCCCAGCAGACCCTCACTATACGCTTGGGTCTGCCAAGTGTGGCCTCCTGGCTTGCTCCTCTTCCAGCGGATCCAACTCACCACCAGGTGGTGATCAGTGGACAGCTCAGCCCCTCTCTTCACCCAAGTGTCCAAGACATGCGTCTGAAGGTCCCAAGACACAACTACAAAGTCGATCATTGACCTCTTGTCTAGGGTGTCCTGGTGCCAAGTGCACTGATGCTTGAACCCTTATGCTTGCACATGGTGTTCATTATGGAAAATCCGTGACTGGCACAGAAGTCCAGTAATGAAACACCACTCGGGTTAAGATTGTTGAGCCCATTTCTCCCAATTACACCCCTCCAGGCATCACTGTTGTTTCCCACGTGGACGTCGAAGTCCCCCAGCAGAATGATGGAGTTCCCGAGAGGGGCACTGTCCAGCAACCCCAACAGGGAGGTCTAGAAGGCCGGGTACTGTGCACCACTGCTCGGCCTGTAAGCGAAAACCATAGTTAGAGGCCAATATTTCTTGACCTCCCGCACAAGTTCAGGCTCCTTCCTGCCCAGCGAGGTGACATTCCACGGCCCTAGACCCAGTTTAAGCATCCGGAGATCTGGTTGTCGAGGTCTCCACCTTTGTCCGCTGCCCAATCCTCTTTGGACCGGTCCCTCATGGTTCCCCCTACAGGTGGTGGGCCCACTCAAGGTTTGGCCTCGTGTCTCTCGTTGGGGCTTGGCCCGGCCAGGTTCATCAAGGAGTAACCTGGCCACCAGGTGCTTGCTGACAAGTCCCGACCGGGCGACGTCACATGCCTTGTTCTAGTGGTGCTCATGAAGGCGTCTAAAACACTCTTTGTCTGAGCTGTCACCCAGTGCATTTTTGCCATGGAGGACCCTACCAGAGGCATTTACACTCTGAACAACATAGCCTCTACAATCATTTTAGCACCCAAGTCCATCCACCACGTTAAAGTGGCAGTTAAAAGAGTGGGTGTAAATTTGCTGTACCCTCAAAATACCTCAAACCATTAATGTCTAAATAACTGGCAACAAAATTGAGTACACCCCTGTTTTGTCAAAATGTCTAAATTCTGCCCAATTAGCCTTTTTTCCTTCCTGGTGTCTTGTGACTTGCTAGTGTCACAAGGTCTCAGGTGGGATTAGGGAGTAGTTGTATTAAATTTGGTGTCTATTTGTCACGCTCTCTCATACTGTTCACTGGAAGTTTAACATGGCAACTATTGGCAAAGAACTCTCTGAGGATCTGTATAAAAGAATTGTGAATAGATGAAGATGGTCTTGACTAGCGGAAGATTGCCATCTCCCTGAAAATGAGCTGCAGCACTGTGGCCAAGACCATACAGAAGTTTAACAGAACAGGTTACACTTAGAACAGGTCTATCCAAGGTCAACCAAAGAAGTTGAGTGCATGTGCTCAGCAAAAATAGAGCGAAGGGGCGCAAAATACAAGGTGAATATCAGAAGTTCAACAATTGATCCCTGCGTGACCCCAGATGTTAATAGAACAATGGAGGATCTGAAATCATTAAATCCAACACAAAACGTTCTCTTGGCCAGATATGATTTTAACCACTCTAGTGCAATATCCCGGATGCGTACACAATGTTCTAAGTGGGATATTAGAATGTCATGGTCCACTGTAGCAAAGGCAGCTGTTAAATCTAGGTGAACTAAGATTGCATGGTTCCTTGAATTTGTAGCTAGGAGAATGTCGTTACCAACCCTCAACAATGCAAATTCTCTGCTGTGAAAATGTTTAGCAGGACTAAAAGATTTTAAGCACCTCATTCTTCTCCAGAAAAACTTCCAATTTGTAATAAACTATTTCCTCCCAAAGGGGAGCTTTGAAATAGGCCTAAACTTTGATGGCAAATGGGATCAAGGCTATATTTTTTGATCAGTGGTTGCAATGTTCAATTCAATTCAGTTTAGTTTATTTATACAGTGCCAATTCACAAAGTCATCTCAAGGCACTTTACAAAGTCAGTTCAATCGAATCATACAGATTTCAAGTGGGATACGTGCATTCCAATTAATCCTAACTATAAAAAGTCCAGTCGGATTCAGTTTATTATTCAAATTGTTTAAAACTTTTTCTATCTAAGGAAAGCCAGCAGATTGCATCGGGTCAGTGACTTGCAGCATTCAGGCCTCCTGGATGAGCGTGTAGTGACAGTGGACAGTCACTTGCATTGACTTTGCAGCAATCCCTCATACTGAGCAATGCATGTAGCAACAGTGGGGAGGAAAACTCTCCTTTAACACGAAGAAACCTCCAGCAGAACCAGGCTCAGTGTGAGTGGCCATCTACCACGGCCGCCTGGGGGTTTGAGAAAACAGAGCAGAGACAAAAAAAAAGAACACAGAAGCACTAATCCAGTAGTACTTTCTATAGGAAAGAAAAGTGAAAAATTAATAGTTATAGCTCCTTTGGTGGCTTCATCTAGGAAAGCTAAGCAGATGAGCTCTGAACCAGTTTTCAAGTCTAGAATATGCAAGACAGCACATACAATTGTTCACCGTAGAAGCTCAGCCATTAGCTATGTCTAGGAGAGACAGGGTTAAACACTGAAAGACAGGGCAAAGTTTATCATCTGTTTAAGGTGAGCATAAAGTTGTTGGCAGCAGCGTGGCCGATGTCCCCCTCCAAGAAGGTGCCACAGCTAAACACAGAGCCAGGTCAGATGTAGCTTTTAGGAAGAGAAAAAACAGAGAGAGAACATAAAGTTAAAAGCTGAAATAACAGCAAATAACGCAAAATTGGAGTGTAGTATGAGAATGTAGTAGAGAGAGTAAAAGTGGTCATTATGTCCTCCAGTAGTCTAAAGGTGCTTTCCGACCAAACGCGATATCAGCGAATTTTTCGCCTCATTCGCATCCTGTCACTCGTCTGTCAATTCAACAGCAATTTGCTTAGCCAATGAGTGACAGCACTCCACTCTTTTCACCACATCATCAAATAGGAGGAGCTTCTATATGCTGCTTGCTGGTTTTAACTCAACATAGAGGGAGTCACGGTGCTTTATTTTTGGAAAGTCGAACAATGCCTCTGGCGTCGACGTCCCTGGGTTAACCAGAGACGGAACCAGTTTGGAGAGTGCCACCAACTACTCCAGGAGCAGCATCTGGATGACGGTCGCTTTCAGTGGTACTTCCCTCTATCCAGGACCCAGTCTGAGGACCTGCTGCCCCGCGTTGGGGGACGACTCATCCTCTGGGACACCAGCTACAGGCACTATATGCCCGCTGCAGAACACCTGTTCATCTGTCTTCGGTGAGTAAATAAATCTCAGCTCAAAAGAATAACAGCCAAATTGTAATGTCCAAATCTTCTAAATATAATAAACATTTTTGTTCCTAAATATATATAGATGAGGACTGCCAAAATACACCAGACAAGATCAGATATGACAACAGAATGTAGCAATGTACCTTGAATAATTATGTAATAACGATTAATTGAATACTTATGAATAAAATATAATTTCCTACATGAACATAAATGTACCCTGAGCAACTGCTGTGAGTTTCATACTTGCATGCTGAAAAGAGGGCTATAGTCGCGTTGCGAATTGACAGAAAAGTTCATATTTTTTAACTCCAGCAATATTCTGGAGGTGAAAGAAGGACATCCCAGAAACCTGTTTAATATGGGATTTAAACAACTTGTCCTGGTCAAAAATAACACTAAGACTTTTTTACTTTATTACCAGAGGTCAGTTTAATGCCATCCTCAATAATTTATTGACTAAGCAGTTTCTTTTTCGAAGATACCAATCCAAAGATAACAACTTCTGTCTTGTCTGAAGTTAAAAGCAGAAAATTTAAAGTCATCCAAGTTTTTATGTCTTCAAGACATGCTTGTAGTCTATCTAACTGGTTGGGCTCATCAGGATTTAAAGATAAATAAAGCTGAGTATCATCCACATAACAGTGAAAATTTATCCCATGCTACCTGATAATTTTACCTATTGGAAGTGCCTTTCCCTCCTTACATGCCACATGGCAACACGCCCCAAAGCAACACAAAGTCAACACACCCTCTATAGGAAATCTATAGGGATTTCAGAAAAAATCAGAGCAAAAAATCCTTAAAGTCACATGTTTTCGAATCGCCGCCTCTCGTAAACCGTTCGAGGTATAGACATGAGCCTTCTGGAGATTTATCTTCAGACCTTGCTGGCACTCACACTGAAGGAATTCTTTTGATAACTTTTATCATTTTGTCATTAAAAAGGAGCACCAAATCTGTCCTTCCCAAAATTGCAAAAAATTGAAAGATTATCAATTTTTCTACACTGTCATATCTCCTACACGGATTTATGTAGACACACGAAAATCTCCAGGATTGTTCACCAATCCCTGCTGATACCTACGGTCCAAACATTATTTGGATACCTTTTATCGTTTTCGCGTGAAGTAGGTTTGTTTGAGAGTGAAAAATTCACCTTCACTTGGGTTAAAAATGGTCAAAATGATCCACTTTTTCACAGGGTCACACTTCTCAGACAGATTTTTGTAGAAACTTGAGAAGCTCCATGATTGTTCAGCAAGGTCTGCTGATCTATACGGTGCATGAATCACATCGATAGCCCTTACAGTTTCCGAGTTATTAGACGTTGTTCGAGAGCATGTTCAGGCATTTTTCTGTTTTTCTCCATTTTTCCCTTTTTTTCACCTAGTGTTGTGCCTTTAATATTATATTTTCAGCAAAAACGTGTTAATATTCTCGTTCCCCTGTCCGTTCTGAGAAAAACGGTCCAAGAATGACGTCGATAGCCCTTACGGTTTCCGAGTTATGGGCGGTAGTTCAGGAGCATGCGCCTCCATGTTAAAAGCCCAGGCCAGGGGGAGACAATAGTGAGGTGCTGCATTAGAAATGCTGCAGGTGTCAAGTTACAGACACTCTTTGCTGATTGGTTGATTCACTCCTCACTGTTCTATTTATAGCTCTGTGTATCTCCTACTGTCTATGTCTGTATATGATTCTGTCTATGTTTCTGCCTCTATTCTCTCCGTGTCTCACACTCGGATACACACACACGCTCACACACACCACACACATTCATGGATTACTATCTTTGTGAGGACGTTTCATTGACTTCCATTCATTTTCATTCGTTTCTATGGCCTAAACCTGACCCGACCCCCTAACCCTTTGACCATCTTCATAGGAGGCAAGTACTGGTGGTCATTTTGTGTTGAGTACTTAAACAGCATGCCACCCCCCCCCCACTCTGCCATGATTGGTGGTTGCCTAGGGAGGAGGGACCGTGTGAGTGTTTCCCACAATATAAGCTTTCCGTCTGTGGGTTTGTGCTCACACAGAGTGTTTTCTTCTTTGGCCACCGCTGGTGTAGAGTAGCAGGAGGTTTCACTGGATGCGATGACAATGGTGACACATTAGCACATAATTTGCCAGATTTAAGGGACGCCTTAGGCTTACTTTTTGAAAGAATTCGAAGAGTTTATATACAGACAGCAGATTATGGTGAAATCTCACAATGCTAACAGAAGGACGAAGAAGACCCACAAGATTTTTTGGACAGGATGAGACGTGTTTTTAGAGCAAACTCTGCTATACCATATGATGAAGCAGAGGCAGGAACCTATCAGCAACAGTTGAAGAGAGCCTTTTTGCAAGGCCTTAAAATTGAACTCAGATGGTATATACAGGTCCTTCTCAAAACATTAGCATATTGTGATAAAGTTCATTATTTTCCATAATGTCATGATGAAAATTTAACATTCATATATTTTAGATTCATTGCACACTAACTGAAATATTTCAGGTCTTTTATTGTCTTAATACGGATGATTTTGGCATACAGCTCATGAAAACCCAAAATTCCTTTCTCACAAAATTAGCATATCATTAAAAGGGTCTCTAAACAAGCTATGAACCTAATCATCTGAATCAACGAGTCAACTCTAAACACCTGCAAAAGATTCCTGAGGCCTTTAAAACTCTCAGCCTGGTTCATCACTCAAAACCCCAATCATGGGTAAGACTGCCGACCTGACTGCTGTCCAGAAGGCCACTATTGACACCCTCAAGCAAGAGGGTAAGACACAGAAATACATTTCTGAACGAATAGGCTGTTCCCAGAGTGCTGTATCAAGGCACCTCAGTGGGAAGTCTGTGGGAAGGAAAAAGTGTGGCAGAAAACGCTGCACAACGAGAAGAGGTGACCATACCCTGAGGAAGATTGTGGAGAAGGGCCGATTCCAGACATTGGGGAACTTGCGGAACCAGTGGACTGAGTCTGGAGTAGAAACATCCAGAGCCACCGTGCACAGGCGTGTGCAGGAAATGGGCTACAGGTGCCGCATTCCCCAGACCTGGGCTACAGAGAAGCAGCACTGGACTGTTGCTCAGTGGTCCAAAGTACTTTTTTCGGATGAAAGCAAATTCTGCATGTCATTCGGAAATCAAGGTGCCAGAGTCTGGAGGAAGACTGGGGAGAAGGAAATGCCAAAATGCCAGAAGTCCAGTATCAAGTACCCACAGTCAGTGATGGTCTGGGGTGCCGTGTCAGCTGCTGGTGTTGGTCCAATGTGTTTTATCAAGGGCAGGGTCAATGCAGCTAGCTATCAGGAGATTTTGGAGCACTTCATGCTTCCATCTGCTGAAAAGCTTTATGGAGATGAAGATTTCATTTTTCAGCACGACCTGGCACCTGCTCACAGTGCCAAAACCACTGGTAAATGGTTTACTGACCATGGTATCACTGTGCTCAATTGGCCTGCCAACTCTCCTGACCTGAACCCCATAGAGAATCTGTGGGATATTGTGAAGAGAACGTTGAGAGACTCAAGACCCAACACTCTGGATGAGCTAAAGGCCGCTATCGAAGCATCCTGGGCCTCCATAAGACCTCAGCAGTGCCACAGGCTGATTGCCTCCATGCCACGCCGCATTGAAGCAGTCATTTCTGCAAAAGGATTCCCGACCAAGTATTGAGTGCATAACTGTACATGATTATTTGAAGGTTGACGTTTTTTGTATTAAAAACACTTTTATTTTATTGGTCGGATGAAATATGCTAATTTTGTGAGATAGGAATTTTGGGTTTTCATGAGCTGTATGCCACAATCATCCGTATTAAGACAATAAAAGACCTGAAATATTTCAGTTAGTGTGCAATGAATCTAAAATATATGAATGTTAAATTTTCATCATGACATTATAGAAAATAATGAACTTTATCACAATATGCTAATTTTTTGAGAAGGACCTGTATATAGTAAAGAGAATTTGCCCAAATACTGAACCCTGTGGTACTCCACAACTAAACCTGGAGTTTAAAGATGATTTATCATTTACATGAACAAACTGGAATTTGTCAGACAAATAAGATTTAAACCAGTCTAGTACTGTTTCCCTGATCCCTACAGCATATTCCAGCCTTTCTAATAGAACATTGTGATCGCAACACTGAGATCTAAGTACAGACACAAGTCCATTACCTGAGGCCAAAAGAATATCAGAGCTCATCATCATATGATTAACTTGCTGAACACAGCAAGGTTTTCGACTCATCCAGGTGTTAGTAGACCTATTGCATTGGTTCAAAATATGTTTTGGTGGCCCACAGTACATAAGGATGTGAAGGAATTTGTTCAGTCTTGTGCTACCTGTGCAATAATAACACTTTAAGCGTTAAGCCTCAACATACTCTCTCAACATATTCTACCCTGGGTAGAATATGCCTTGAATTCACACATCTCCTCACTGGACGTTCACCTTTTGAGGCCTCACTGGGCTATCAGCCACCCCTGTTTGCTGCTGATGAGAAAGACATCACTGTGTCTTCTATCCACCAACATGTCCGCCACTGTAAGGCCATTTGGAATGTCCAGAGCCTCAATTGAACTGCAGATCAAAACAAGCGTTTCGCTGATCGCAAACGCAGACCTGCACCGGAGTATCAGGCTGGACAAAAGGTTTGGTTGTCGGCACGTGATGTGCCCTTTAAGTCTATGTCTAAGAAGCTTTCGCCTCGTTTCATTGGTTCCTATGAGATCGAGATGGTAATTAGTCTGTCTGCTGTTCATCTTTGCCTACCTGCAAATCTTCGTATCCATCCTACCTTCCATGTTTCCCAGACCAAACCAGTAGTCTCCAGTGATTTTCCAATGGCTAAGCAATCTACAACCACTTTTCAATTCAGGAGTTCTAAAATTTGTACATGTGTTTGGTTACAATTTGTTGTCAGCCATAAATTGACTACAAAGGGACAACAAAGAATTTCCAGTAGTATTTATGATCTGATGCATTTGGTAAGACATGTCCAGATCTCATCATTGAACTCAATGCCACTGACCTGCATGTTCCTGTTAGAAATTAACTTTTTGCATGGGTCAATATTTATGCAGTCAGACCATGTTCCAAAAGGTCTCTGCAGCCCCACAGATCTTACTGTTTATCAATAAGCAAAGAAGAAAACCAACAGAAGCAGACATGATGACGACATTTGGGTTGATATCAATCTGTCAATCAATCATCCTTTCATTGACCTGTCCATGACTGCATATCCAGTGAAATAACTATCAAGGTTAGATGCTAAGCTCAGGCTGGATATGTTGATGCCTTGTTAGTCTTCTGCACAACAATAATTGTATCCTCTTTGCTGGGTCCTGTCTCTGACTCAGGAGCTTCCTGTAGTACCCTGATTTTTAAAGAATGTCCGCAAGATGTCCACAAGTAATTTTTTCCAAGTCAGATTCAAATCTTAAGTCTTTCATTGAAATAAATTTTGTCTCATCAAATCCACAACATCTAGGTCATGTCTAAACCTGCATTACATTAGGTTATGATTTCAAACCTGTTTGTCCTCAGGCTATTATTGTTATTACATAAACATTTAAATATATCATAGTATTTTATTATTTATTAACAATTATCTTTTAATTGTTTAGCATTTATTTATCGTCCAAACATTTGCCAATGGTTGCTTTATATTATTTTGGAAATATAATCAGTCATATTTACTCTAGAAAATTATAGAAAGAGATTAAAACCTGGTAATTTGACATTTCTGAATGAATAAAACAAAGTGTTCTTTTTATCTTTGTAATGTCCAAGTTAACATTTGTTTATCCCTGCCTTCATATTATTGTCTCCATTACACAGGGCTAAAAAAAATCTAGATATTTTTTAATTTTAATACTTTGAAAACACCAGTGGGTTCACACCGGGTACTCCGGCTTCCTCCCACAGTCCAAAAACATGCCTGTTAGGTTAATTGGTCACTCTAAATTGCCCTTAGGTGCATGAATGAGTGTGTGCATGGTTGTTTGTGTGTTGCCCTGCGATGGACTGGCGATCTGTCCACGGTGTACCCCGCCTCTCGCCCATAGACTGCTGGAGATAGGCACCAGCTCCCCCGCGACCCACTATGGAATAAGCGGTAGAAAATGACTGACTGACTGACTTTGAAAACACACCAGATCTCAACTGGAAAAAAAAATCATGCTGGATAACCATACTGATATGGAATGGGTAATGTGTTAGGAACAAAAGTATGAATCATCATTTGATGAAAATAATCAACCCAAATAGTGCTTAATCTGAAGTGACAGAGAGATTTAAACTTAAAGACTAATGCGGCAGCCTTGTTCAATTTGTCAAAATATCATCGCAGCCCACTCAAAATAGTACTCGGTAGTTTGTATGGCCCCCACATGCTTGTATTCATGCCTGACAACGTCGAGGCATAGTTCTTATGAGATGATGGATGGTGTCTTGGGGTATCTCCTCCTAGATCCTGACCGAGCCATCACTCAGCTCCGGGACAGTCTGAGGTGCAATCTGGTGCCGTTGGTGGAACCTAAACATGATTTCCCAGAGATGTACTATTGGATTTAGGTCAGGTGAGCATGGAAGACAGTCAATATAATCAATTATTTCATCCTCCAGGAAATGCCTGCATGTGCTAGATACATGAAGCCAGGCATTACCATGCACCAAGAGGAACCCAGAATCCACTGCACCAGCAAAGGGTCTAACAATGGGTCTAAGGAATTCATTAGGATACCAAATGGCAGTCAGGGTGCCATCGTTTATTCTGTAAAGAGCTGTGTCCTTCCCTACATATGCCAGACCAACACTGACCCACTACCAAACCGAACGTTTACCGCAGCTTCTCCAGAACCTTTCACATCTGTCACATGAGCTCAGAATCTCCTCTCATCTGTGAAAAGAACTGGGTGCCAGTGCCGAATGTGTCAACTCCAGGTATAGCCCCATGCTACCAGTAGTGATACTGACCCTGCTCAAACTACTAAAAAGCAGTCAAAAAATGAAGGAAAAATGTTTGTGGCCTCCACCTGCAAAACCTTTCCTATTTTTGAGGTCAAATCATTGTCACCCGTTTAGTGCACCTGTTGTTCGCTTAACCTTTATTTAACCAGGTTAAAGTCCAGCTGAGATTAAAAACCTATTTTTCAAGGGAATCCTGGCCAAGAGTCAGCAACAAATAAAATACAAATTATTGTTACATAATTAAAAAGAAACAACGAACTTTGGAAAACAGAAACATGTTATTGAATCTAATTTGGATTTAAAAGCACACAGTAAAATAAATTCAAGTAGTTTTCAAGTCTTTAACAAATTCCAAGCAAATGGAGCATAGTTAACAAGATACTTTTTACCCAATTCAGTGCAAGCACAAGGGACAGAAAGTAGCAGCAGATTATGTGAGTGACAAGTATAAGGGTCAACATTTCTTATTGCAGATTCCTTCAGGTGGCCAAACCAGGCCATGAGCAATGGTGTCTTGACAATTTACAGTTTGTAATGAACCTCAGAGAACTGAGGTAGACAGAGTCAGTTACCTGAACACATTGTTAAGAGGCAATCATATACAAAAGATCTTTATAGTCCAAAAAAGTTGCAGCAATAAGCTGTTTTTTAGCTGTATATGAAAAAAAAAACAATTAATTAAAAAAATAAAAACCCAACTTTAACTTAAACCTTTTTCCAAAATTTACACATGGGACTTGAAGGTGAGGGAAACATCAGTTAAGATGCCTATATATTTGTATATGTAAACCAACTCTCATTTTGAGCAATGAGGGGATCTTTTGTGTTCTCCTAGAACTGGAAAAATACATTAATTTGGTCTTGTTTATATTGAGAACCAGTTTCACCTGCAAAGCGATTTATGAAACCGGATTTGAGATTGTGGGTGCTGTTTCTGCGTTAAAAATAAGAAGAATGAAAATAGATGAGAATAGAGGATTCTATGTAGGATTATCTAAGGTCTGATTTGGAGGCAATCACAAACAAAAGCCATGACATATCTCCTATGATAAAACTCCTTGCAGCACTTTTTTTCTGTTATACCAGTGCACTAACGCTGTCAGTGAGATTATCTGCTGCTGAAGCGTGCAAAAAACCTGATCATGGCAAAGTGCGCAAAGCCTGTGTAGCTGTAATTGCACATCATGCAAAGGACCGACTGTGCTGTGATTCGATTCAAATTCAAAAATACTTTATTCATCCCAAAGAGAAATTAAATGTTGTTGTCGCTCATAATATAAAGGTTTCTTAAAATAGCCAATGTTGATGGGTGTGGGCAGGAAGGATCTCCTGTAGCGGTCTGTCTTACAGCAGATCTGAAGAAGCCTCTGACTGAAGACACTCTGTTGTACAATCTCATGAAGAGGGTGATCAGGGTTCTCCATAATGTTCTTCATTTTATGAAGAATCCTTCTTTGTACAGTGATCTCCAGAGGTTCCAGATGAATCCCCAGAACAGAGCAAGCCTTCTTTATTAGCTTGTTGATCTTTTTGAAGTCACGTGGGTCTGATGCTGCTACCCCACCAGATGATGGCAGAAGAGATCACACTCTCCAGAACAGACTCATAGAAGATATGCAGCATCTTGCTGCAAACACCGTAAGACCTAAGCTTCCTCAAGAAGTACAGTCTGTTCTGTCCCTTCTTGTAGACGGCTTCACAGTTGCATCTCCACTCCAGTCTATTGTCCAGGTGAACAATGTTTATATTATAATTAATAGGAAAGAAATAAAGTAGTTTTAAGGCAGCCTAAATCCTGCATTTGCAAACTGGATGCTAAAATCGCTTTTTAGCAGGTGAAAAATGACTATTTTAAGGCAGCCTACTCCATGTGGTGCATGCTTTAACCTTGTCACTAAACAAAACAAACTGAATTTTTGACAGTTGTGTCATTGCAGAGCAGTTGGAGCTGGATCAGTTTGATTATGTTTTATTGAAAGTGAACACATGCCAGGGGAGGGTTTATACAGAAAAAAATCACTTTGTGTCATCAAAAGTTTATTGGCAAAACAAATAAAATGAATTCAGTAAAATGTACAGAACTACTGAATACATTGGAGAAATAATCTTGTCAGGGAAGAGGCTGCGATGACAAACCTGCTGCTGTGAATAGTGACGACAAAAGTTAACAAACTGCAGTCCAGAAAACAGGGGCAGAAAAGAACACAGGGAAAAAATTAGCAACTGGATCATTCATAATGATGCAGCACAGCAATCCCTACATGCTTCAACTGCCACAGCAGAAAGGATCTGTTCATTTTTCCTCCAGCTCCACTGGAGGCAGTAGCAGCCAGTCAGTAGCACACGTAATTTCCTCATTTAAATAAAGCGGTCTGCCCTCCTTTGCACATGTAATCCATTGTGCACATAATCTTTGTAGATTGCACACAACACGCCAACTTACCTCATGTGCTTTTTTTTTTTGGCAAAAGCAATTTTGCGTCCCCTATTTTGAATCTTTGAAGATCAGGCTGTCTGTCAATGCACTGTTCCCTATTACTGAGATAGTTTGTGAACCAAGTGACAGCATTGTCTGAAAAACCAGAATGCTGAAGCCTGACTTTCAAAATTTCATGATGAAGATATATCAAACGCTTTTGACAAGGCTGTTTTTCCATTGCCAGGGGCTATTCTACAATATCAATTGCCAGCTTAAAGAATACAATATCTTTAAAATTTCACATGATCTAAAACTTTAAGGGCTTTATGAACATCAAAAACAGAGAAAGAGATAAAATTAAATGGCCAACCAGGGAACACTTGATGAACTGCACAATGTGTAACAGAATCAGCTCCCACAGTCAGATAAAGAGCCAGAGAATGATTGTGCGCCTTGTTAAAACTATTTAAAACTTTTATTTTATCATAGGCAGGAACAGAATATTTTAAAACATAGGTAGTCAGAGCCTGAGAGCTTTAAATCATGGAGAGACTTTTAATGACTTTCAAGAATCTGTACAGATTATTGAGATTCTCAATAGTAACTGATAAATAATAATCAGATTTAGCTTTCTTAACAAAAGAGGAGCATTCATTTCTTAATTATCTAAAAGCAGTCCAGTAAGTGGGAAAGTTAGATTTCTTTGCCTTGGCCCAAAGAAAGTTACACTTACAAATACAATCTGCTAACTCTGGGGAGATTCAAGCATTATCTCTCCCCTTTACACTGTATCTTTTAATGGGGGCTTGTTTATTCACAACTTCCATAAAACAGTCTATAAAAATATCCAAACTATCTCTACATCTGGGATCTGTCCAATTTTCTTTCATTCAATAGTGGAGAAATCGTAAAACGTTTGTTCACTAAAATGTTTAGGGTTCTTCTTTAATTTAGATTTTGGTATCTTAGTGGTTCTGATGGCTGCAACACAACGGTCACTTACATCATTACAAAAAACTCCCAAAGCTGAAAATGTATGAGGAACATCTGTCAATATCAAATGAATCAAGGTAGACTTTTCAGGGGCTTTAGGATTTTGTCAAGTTAGTAACTGGGTGAGATTAATTGAATCACAGAAACCTTTAAACCCATCAGAGACTCTATTAAGCCAATCCCAATTCAAATCTCCAGCTAAAACTATTTCACTAAAATTCAGCCTGAACAGAAATTGCTTTAAAGAGAGTAGTTATTTGGAGGCAGATGAGGGCCTATAGCATCAAGCAACAATTATACAAAAACATTAGAAATTCGCACATTTCAGTTTTATGGAGATGGATTGAGAAATGTTGGAATTATGAATCTGACAATATTATTTAATATTAATATTTTATCACATAATATTTAAGGGTTGTCCTGTGAATGCCGGCCCAGTAAGGCGATGGTATTAGGACAAAATGGAAAGGTGTGAGACGAGCTCTGACATTATTGAATAGCATAAACTCTGCACATATATGGAATGAATTCACACAATTTCTTAAAATACAAGAATTTATTAACAAAAATAAGTCAACTCAAAGTCAAACATATTTCAATCAACAAACTCTTTACTATGCTAAAACAATCCAACTAAACTACCAAGCAGAATTAAAGAATAAGGAAGACTAATAGGCTATGTACAATATACACAAGTTGATTAAAGATGATTGAAAACCATGACCAAAAGAGTGATGCAACATTACCATGCAATGTTTATGTTTGAGAACCAGGGATTATCTTGAAGAATCTGGAAATGAAGTTAAGTTAGTCTTGGAACCAACTTAGGAAATAATCAGCAACATTTAGACAACCCTTCACAATGCAAGGTCAGATAAAATATTTTAATGAAATAATATTTAAAGAATGATCTGCTGAATAAAACCAACCTTCTGGGTGACTAATTCTCAACGGTGTCTAATTAGCTGCCTTTATTTATTCAAATAATATTTGAAGAAATATTATTAAGGAAATATTTTGGAAACGAGCCAAATCTTTCTGGAGAAATGGGCTTATTGGTGTTTACTTAGTTATCAAATCTAGTAAATGATGTTCAAGGACTATTATTCACTAGCTTGAAAACTAACAACCTTTCTGTTAAATACTCTTTAGTAGCAAGCACGTGTTCTTACCGGTTAGCAGTTGAGCTAACAAAGAAGCTAATAGCTTAGCACCAGAAACAAACACATACCTTTAAAATACCTCGGTTAATATAAGGGTTAAAATGCATAAGCGCGTTATGATCAATGTTCTGTTTAAAAATCACCCTTTAAATAAAGTTTGTCTTAACTTTAAAAACATACAAAGAACACAAACCGGCATGTGTGCTGCAGATAGCCTGCTAGCACTAAGATAGCCGAGTTTCACAAAAACAAAATCAAACTTCATAAATGAAAACGATGATTTCAATCTAAACCACTTCTATATTATTGTGCCCAAACACTTAACCTCATGAATTGTGGTGAGAAATGTTGTCCAAGCGACGATGATGTTTGAAGAAGGTATCCACAGTGAACAAAGGGTTAGCGGGAGCTTCTCACGATCAGAAGGTGCGTTCGCTCTCTGAACAAAAAGGTTAGCTCCGGAGCTGTAGCTGGGCGGCCCGTCCTGTCCGCTGCGGTCTCTGCTGTCTTCCTTCCAGACTGGGAGACTGCGTCTTTGCAGGGGGTTTCTCTCGAACACCGTTTGCTCCTACAGGGCTCGGAGAGAAAGTCAAGTGATGCTTGTACCTTAATTACCCCTGTTCATGAATGAAAATAGCGGATACACAGACAGTATTTCATTCGTACTTAACTTTGCATATGATCGATGATCGTATGGCTTCCTTGGATCCAGTTGAAGAGTTTATGTCTGTTTGCCAGCAAAGATACATCAGCGCGCTTTTCTCCCCTATCCGGTCCCTCTGGAAGGCCGTGTGGAAGAGGGCGGATGTAGCAACAGCTGTGCTTTTATTTGGGTAGTGGCGTCACAGGAAGTCCGCAGTTATCCCATTTCCTGGCTGTGCCGGAAGAAGGTTAATGCACTTTATTTTGAAAGTTCCAGAAAGGTCCGTACCGGAGTTTAATGTTGAAATCCATGGCTGTAGGTCCCAACAGAAACAACTGTCAAGGCATCAAATCTTGATTTGACACAAATAGTAACACTGCCACCTTCTGTCAGTACGATAAGCAATATATCCAACAATGTTGATATCTGCATCAGTAACAGATTTGGTCAACTAAGTTTCAGGGATTACAATATCTGCATCTGTTGATTTAACCCAGATCCTGACCATGTACATCTTGGAAAGCAAGCTGGGCACATTAAGATGAATCATTTTAAGACCAGACAAGGATTTAGAATCAGAGGGTGTCTGGACACACAGTAATTCAGGACCAGGGTTGGGCTACACATTGCCAGATATAAGCAATAGTACAAAAATCAACATCCTCTGACTTCTTACGTTCCACATTGAATCAGACATGTCTTTTGTTAAAATCAAGCAAGATTTCTCATGAAACATGAAATAATTATGCAACAGTAAAAGATCCTGAAATTGAGGTAAATCTCCAGACAATGATGATAGGAACATGTCCTGGGTCTTATGAATTGGTGGATGCACTGATTGTTCAGTAGACCTAGCACAAGCATAACTATGAACAATGTTCCACAGGGTAAATACATGGCTCAGTGTATTCACCCAGAGATAATCACTTGTTTTCAAGCTCCACACAGTCAGAAGACAAAATAAAGAGATAAGAAATTCCATTGTCCACAAATCTCTGCAATTTGTGGATCATTGTAGAGTCAGTGGTTATCCTCAAACAACACAAGCCTCGGCAAATTGTGCAAATGATCTCCACAAGCAGCACAAGCCCCGGTGCAGATAGACTTTACAATCAGCATAGGCTGCAATGCAGTCCAAATAGGCCAAACAAGCAGTAAAGGCCCCACAGCGGTGCAGATCGTCTTCGAAAATACCACTGGCCCAGAGTATTGAGAAAGGCTTCAACAACTTGGTTAAAAACCAGCCGGACTATGGCTACTTCCTGGGTCACCGGTTAGTTATTACAGACCGGAGAGCAGGTGGAGAAGGTTAAAAGACCGCCCAAAACTATAGCTTAAAGGAAGACACAACTTGTATATGTGTCTTTGCTTCAACAAACCTGAATCAAACTTATGGCTCATTAACAGGCCTGTGCAGAACTTGATCTTGCAGGACACCAGCCCTCGAGAACTGGAGTTGTCCACCCCTAGTCTAAAGTCTATAAGCTCCAGTCTTTCTTGCAAAAAAAAAAAAACTAAAGACAAAAATAAAATCACTAATATAACACAAGTAAGTACATTTTATTTATATAGCACATTCGTCAGACTGCAGTCATAAAGTATCATAATTTGTCTATGTGTTGGTTGTTTGAGTTTGAGTACGGTTTACTTGCTCATTCATGTTTATTAGGTCCATTCTGGTGTTTATTTCTACCTGGATTTCTGTGTTAGATGTTTTTAGTTTGTATTTTCTTAGATCTGTCTATCCCTATTCATGTTATTTTGGTAGTCTCATATTTTACTTATTTCTGTTCACTCAGATCTTTTCTGTTACCTCCCTGCACTCCCTGCTCATCTGTATTAATTAGTCACTCTCCCTCACTTGTCTTCAGTCTTTCTCCCTCACCAGCAGATCCTGATTCCCCTCTGATTAACTCCCTGTGATCATTGGTCCATTCTCCATCCTACCTCAGTCCTTATACTCCCTGGTTTCATTATTCTCCACTGGTTCCTCCATTTTACCTGCCTCTTTTCCATGTCCTGCTGATTCTGACTGTTTATAATTAAACCTTTTTTATATACTCCTCTATGCTCTGCATTTGGGCCTTCCATAATGCATTTTGACACAAAGTGCTTCACAGTAAAAATACAGTTAAAGCAAAAAAAATTATAAAATAAATTCCAGTGATCGCAATTAATGTGGTAGTTTATTTCACAGTCTTGGTCCAAGTGCTTGGAAGAATCTGTCTCCTCGCCTCATAAAGTAAGTGCGAAGGACCGTCAGGAGTTTCTCCTCTGAGGATCTCAGGCTATGTGCTGAAGTGTAAGGCTGAAACAAGTCACAAATGCACGGAGGAGCCTGCCCATGCAGTGCTCTGAATGTCAAAACTGGAATTTGGTTGTACAACCTAATTCTCTGGCTTTGTTAGAAATTCCTTGAAAAGTTTAAATATTTTGTAATCTGTTTTCAAAAATACCTGTATTAGTCTAATTATACAAATAGTCTGCAGTTGAAAGAGAGAGCTTAAAGCTGCAGTTGGGAGTTTTGAGAAAATGGTGGCCCTAGCCTAAATATTTGAACAAGCACACCTTACAAGCTAGTAAGCAGGGCCATCGATGACAGAGAATAAACAGCTATGGCACATTCACTGGTTGGGAAAAAACATCAACAATAGGCTTTACATTGACTATGGCTTGCCCAAACTTTGAATACAAACTTGGTCCCAATTAGACAGCGTCATTAGCACAGAGATTAGCACAGCTGCAGCACACCAGCAATCTCGAGGTTGAACAAAGGTATGTGCTGTGTGGGAGGGAGGGGTGTTAACAGCACTTACACGAGTGTGATTGTCACCTCTAAGACATTCCTCCTGGGTCTGAATGGTTGTTTATGACCTGGGAGCAGTGCATTTCTGCAAATGGAAGTGGGACCACTGAGAGGAGCCAGAGGATCTTGATTTTTTTTTACATTTTTCTCATATTGTACTTGTTGGAATAATTGTATATAGATTTATCTTATATTTTTTCCTTTTCTATTAACTTTACAATTTGATCTTTATAACCTTTCATGATGTATGTGTGAGTAAAGATGTGATGAGTTTGTCTGCAGGCAAGGATCAAAGGTGGAGCTGAGAAGGAAGCAGTCACAGTTGAGGAGGTCATAAAGATGATGGCTGATTGTGCTGAACAGAAGACACACTGATCTTAAGATGGGGGAGACTGTGGAAGTTTGTTGTTACAAGATAATGGTGTTTATGACCTGTTTACGATGCAACTGTTTTTCCCGTCCTTTAGAGAGCAACGTTTTTTGTAACTAGGGACCCCTGAAAGATAATAAAAAAAGAGCTGCGGACAGATTGTTTTCAGAGTGGTAGGAGATTTGTAACTGAAAGCACATCTCTCTCCGTTCTCCTCGCAGCGAGTAAAATAACTAATTCATTGTCTTTCTCTTCTTTCTGTGATGTTATAAGTATTTTAGGTTGTTTGAACCCGACAGTACTGTAAGGACATAGTGACAGTTTTAACAAAAATGTTTTCACAAAAGTTACTCACTGCAGCTTTAATGGGATTGAAGCTGGCTGATTGGGAGAATCATGGCACCACAAAGAGAACTATAAACTGAAACATTGAAAAGGATTATAAAACTCTTTCAAGAAGGTGAATCGGCACAAAGTGTGGCAAAAGATGTTGCTTGTTCAGTTAGTTGGGTGTAAAATTATAAGGAAAATATTTAGGTTGCAAAGGGAACATCTAGGTAGACCACGGAAGACATAAACATCTCCAAGATGGGATTGATTCCAAAATCTTCTGTGAAATAAGGAAATGTTGGAACCTTATTTTTATGAAGAATAATGTTTTTCATTAATGCCTATAGTAATGTAAGATGCCATAAATGCTAAACAAGATCAAACAAAGCATTTGTTTCATATTTTTCCTTTGCTTGATCTGAAAAAAATGATGTGCTATTAATTACATCAATGGTTTTAAGCATATTTTACATTGTCAGAATGTTCAGTTGTTAAATGAAATAGTTGTTTCATATGAGTGATTATAAATTTTTACAAAATAAAACTGAACATCCTTGAACTTTACAATTTGTTTTGTAAGGCTTAGAAAAATATTTAAACTTTGTAAAACAAAATCAACTCTTGAATATTTACTTTATTCCAGAGTCACACAAGGAGGCAACATGTAGATTCTATGCTCCTCAGCTCCAGAACCAGCAGCCCGAAGACCTGAGATGTGCATAAACAGTTGGCTCTTTGAAATCAGGACTAAAAATCTTATTTACTGCTGCTTTCCACTGAAGGTCAAAAGTTGCTTTATGAGGTCATTTTTAGCTTGTTTAAGATTTTTTATTTGTTTGAATTTTACAGTTTTACAATTTCTTTTTATGTTTTACTTTAATTTTATTATTTTTTGTGTTGCAATATAATTCTCTTTATCTCTCTTCTTTTATTTTCCCATGAAGTTCTTTAGTTGATACAAATTAACTTGCCTGCCTTTCCCTACATTTGATCCTCTTCATCAGTGGAATGATATACTAATACTCTTTGAGAACATACTGGGGACAGTCGGGTTACTAGATGTCCCCAGTCTCATGGAAAGGTCTGTGCCCCTTCACAGTTTTTGTCTGTTTTTGCTTTTTTGTCAGGTTTAAATCTTTCAAATCATCAACCACATTTTGATATCAAACACAACATACTTCAAGATGACCCAAGTAAATAGAAAATGCTTTTTAAAAAATAATTATTTCATATTTAATTGAAAGGAACCTGGCTTTATGTACAAAAGCATTTGCCTCCTTTATATATCATGAATTATATCTCAATTCTAAGAGGTTGCAAATACTTTTCCACGACACTATTTGCTGTGCAATTGGAGAGAGACAGAACAATATAATGCAGTAGGTATTTAATCTGTATATAATCATCTGCACTGATGACCATAGGATATGGCGTCACATTCCTGCCAAAAGTCAGAGGAGCGTATTAAGCAATCATAACAGTGCATCTTTTAATCGAGAGAGTGCATAGCTCTGATCGTGGGCAAGCACCTTTATTCGAGAGCCTTTGAACGCAGCACGGTGAGCAGTAAAACATACTACCTGCACCCATCTGTTTGTTCTCGCAGAAAAATTACGCTCTCTCGCTCTGTTTAGTGGGCGTATTTGTCAGTTGGGGGCAGAAACTCTTCTGATTGATCTGACTGGCCGGATTTTCAACGCCCCCAACCATCCAAGGCCAACCACCCATCCTCCCAGAAGGAAACCTACACACACCCCAACATTCGAACAACTCCCAGAGCACATAAGACATTGGACACCCTTTTTGACCCCACCCCACCCCCTCCCGCAGACCCTCCTCCCCGCCAACAGAATGTGCTCCTTGAAGGAAGGAGCACCTGCAATGAGATGGGACCTACCCGCCAGTTTCGGAGGCCCTTATGCCCACCGATACACCAAAGGTCCCCGAGCCAAGGCCGGGCGCCCAGGCATGCACCAGCCCAAAACCCCGGCGACATACCCTCCAACACCCAAGACCCCCAAGGCCCAGCCAAGACCCCAGCCCGGGGGCCGATACGCCCCAGGGACCCCGAGCCCCCAAGCCCACCCCAGACCCACCCAGGAGCAGCACGGGCACCAGGCCAGTGACCTATGTCCGTCGGCGCAGGCCCCCCAAAACACCGCATGCAGCTACCAGATGTCCCCCCCAGAGCCACCAAAGCCCCACCCCGGCCGGGACCACAGCCCCCAGACCCCCCAGCGATCCCAGCCCAGGGACACCCCAAATGCCCCAACCCAGACTCCCCACCGAATCCGCCACAACGCCCCACAGGATGAAGCCAAGGGCGCCCCGCCCCCACTAGGTGATGGAGCCGATTAAAGGAGCCCAGAGAGATTGATCTGATGTGGAGGCAGAGGCTGTCTCAAGGCTTATATAATCCAACAGAAAATTTCTATACTGATTAATATTAAGAAGGTTTTTATTTTTCCAGTTCATGAGGATAGTTTTCTTAGCGATGCATAAGGCAGTGAAAACCATGTGAACTGAATTTGTCTTTCTATGATGACATCATCTAAGTTGCCCAACAAGCAAACTGAAGGGGAAGGTGAAATATTACATCTCAGACACTTTGATAAGTCTTCACATATCAGGCACCAGAACCTCTGAACGGATGTACATAACGATAGTGCATGGATATAATTATCTGGTATGTTGCTTGTGCAGTGTAAGCAAATATTGGAAGGTGCCAAGCCCATCCTGAACATCCGTTGACCTGTATAGTATACTCTATGAAGGATTTTATATTCTTACTTCTTATCTATTTGTGGAACTGTAGTATCATCAATTGGCTACGTGATAAAATTAGGTTATCCTCTTCTCTCTTGGGTCACCACTCCCAGCACCTTCATATGGTTGGTGTTATTACATGCTTCAGCTGGTACTATACAGATGTCATGGGTCATCCCTGATCCACTCACAGTTAGAATTTTTTAATCTGGGACTCTTTATCATCAGCATCTTCCAGAACCAACCACTCATAGTGGCTTTAATTCTCTCTTTTCCACAGGATATGTTGTGACATGGCTCAGCCATAACTTTTTTAATTCATTATTCTCAGTGGAATTTACAATCAGAGGGCAAACATCTTTTATGTAGTCTTCACTTCCTTCATATGATCTCTTCTCTCCCACCAGTATTTAAAGTTTCTTGTACTGATAAAAGTTGTCTGTGTCTGAATTAGAGGTCGCTGAACACCTCACTTTCTCCATTTCAGGGACAGGCGATGCTTGTTGTGGTATTTGTTGTATCTGAGCCCCTTTTGCTCTTTTGCAAAGTTTTTCACTCTCATTTTCATCTCAGTTTCCTGTGCATACTAAAATCCTGCCTTTTTCTGCCTCTTGAGCAACACATCATGTGCAATAAGAAATTTGACTTTGGTTCCACTTTGCTCTCAATCAAAACCTAAATAAATATAAATATACAAAAAAGGCTGAGAAACCCAGCTTCTTGAGAGAGGCTGGACTCTCTTCTACTCTGGAGTAGACATCCCTGTTGGGGGTGCATGATAGTGCCTCTTACTGGGACTTTGTCATTCTGCTGGTGGACCCCCACATGGGAAACGACAGTGACACCTGGAGGGTGTGATTCAGAGGAATGGCCTCCCCGATCTAAACCTGAGTGGTGTTATTATTGTTGGACTTGGGCCAGTCATAGATTGTCCATAATGAACACCATGTTCAAGCATAAGGGTGTTCATTAGTACACTTGACACCAGGATACCCTAGGCAGGAGGTTGATGATTGACTTTGTACTCATGACTTCAGACCTTCGGCCACATCTCTTGGACACTCAGGTGAAGAGAGGGGCTGAGCTGTCCACTGATCACCAACTGGTGGTGAGATGGAAGAGGAGGAAGCTGGACAGACTTGACAGACCCAAGCGAATAGTGAGGGTCTGCTGGGAACATCTGGTGGAGCTCTTGGCCAGGGATGTATTTAACTCCCACCTCTGCTTTGACCACATTCCAGGCGAGGTCGGAGACACAGAGTCAGAGTGGACTATGTTCTCCATCTCTATTGCCGATGCTGCCGCCTGTAGCTGTGGCTGTAAGGTCTGCGGTGCCAGTCGCAGTGGCAATCCCTGAACATGGTGGTATACAGTGGCAGTAAGGGACGTCGTCAAGCCGAAGAATGAGTCCTATCAGCTGTGGTTGGCTTGTGGGACTCCTGAGGCTGCTGTTGGGTTCCGTGATGCCAAGCATGCTGTGGTCCAGGCTGTGGTAGAGGCAAAAACTTGGACCTGGATAGGCCATAAAGAGGAACTACTGGTCGCCATTGAAGCGATTTTAGGAAACTGTCTGGTGCCTCAGGAGAATGAAGCAGTGCTTCGCCAACACTGTTTACAGTGGGGGTGGGGAGCTGCTGACCTCGACTGGGGACATTATCGGGTGGTGGAAGGAGAACTTTGAGGATCTCCTGATTCCTTTGTGCCTTCCCTGGTGGAAGGAGAGACTGGGGACTCAGAGTCATATTCGTTCTCACCCAGGCCGAAGTCTCCGAGGTGTCAAAAAGCTCAGAGGTGACAAGGCTTCGGGGGTGGATGAGATCCGCCCTGAGTACCTCAAGTCTCTGGATGTTGTGGGGCTGTCATGGCTGACATGCCTCTTCAACGTTGCTTGGCGGTTGAGGACAGTGCCTTTGGACTGGCACACCGGGGTGGTGGTCTCATAAGAAGCGTGACCAGAGAGTGTGTTCAATCTACAGGGGAATCACACTCCTCAGCCTTCCTTGTAAGACCTATGCCAGGGTATTGGAGAGGAGAGTCCGGCCAATAGTTGAACCTGGCTTCAGGAGGATCAGTGTGGTTTTTGTCTCGGACATGGAACACTGGACCACCTCTACACCCTCTAGTGGGTGCACGAGGGTTCATGGGAGTTTGCCCAACCGTTCCACAAGTCTTTCGTGGACCTGGAGAAGGCATTCGACAGTGTCCCTCGTAGTGCCCTGTTGGGGGCACTCCAGGAGTATGAAGTTGGGGGCCCTTTATTAGGAGCCATCCAGTCTCTGTTGTTGGGACCCAGCCATGGATAAACATGGATGAATTTGGACTCTGAACTGTACACCTGCTGGTATGAACTTTTCTCCACGTTTCAGTGCCACACTGACTTCCACTTCAGCCGAGGAAGAAGAGGTATCAGAGCTGAACAAAAACACCATGTTCTAACATGGCAGTCACTTTCCATGTGGGTCTCTTGTGACTGGTACTGAACAGGAGAGGCACGACGTGCGAATATCTCCTTGCTGGCAAGCAGACATGACTCTTCAACGTGGATCAAAAAGTGACTACGATCACACCGATTGCATGCAACACAGTTAAGTAATGATTTGCTGTTCAAGTATCCAGCATACATTAAGAAAAAGGGTGTAGTAATAAGACAAGCATGGCTTGACTTTTCTTCTGAGGCCTCCAGAAGCAGGCCTAATCGCAGTGGACATCCCCCATGGCCTGGACCAAATTATAATTTAATAAAATATAAAAATATTAATATTAAATATTTAGTAATGTATTCATAATAATAATCAATACACTGCACACGTGGAGAAGGAGTTTGGTCCGCATTGCCGGCACTAAGTCAAACCTGTTCCCAGTGCATGTCGGACTCCGGCAGGGCTGCCCTTTGTCACCTGTTCATAATTGTTATGGACAGGATTTTTTGGGGACCAGTGGATATCGTTTCTTGTTTTTGCAGGTGACATGGTCCTGTTGGTCTCCTCTAGCCAAGACCTAGGGCCTGCACTGGGGTGGTTTGCAGCCAAGTGTGAAGCAGCACGGATGAGGATCAGTTCCTCCAAGTCCAAGGCCATGATTCTTGACCATATATAAGATAGGAATTTCTGTCTATTCCTCACTCAGAGTCTCTCTCAGCAGCTAGCTGAATCACTCTTAAGCTAGTACTTATTGGCAGGCATTTTTAGGCTAAGATAGGAGCTCTCTAAAAGGACTCTGAGAATCTTTGAGAATACACGTCCAGTTCTTCAGCAGGAAATTGTCAGTTCTTGCTGAATATGCAGACGACAAGATCTAAAAGCTTTGTTAAGCTCCGTTTGAAGATAAAAAGAGGGAAAAAGTTCACTTGCAAGCATGTTAATGAATTCACTCGTCCTGAGATGCTCCTGCCACCTCAAGGCATGCAGCAAAAGTGATGTTGCTGTGTGCGAGACATTTGTCTATATATAACCTTTGTCTGTGACATCAGCAGAACTAAATCCTGGAACTAAAAAGAATGCTGGGTGGTGTAGTCTGATCAGCCTTCTTTCCGATAATGCTGACCCAATGAGAGTTTGTTACTGCAGTGTTCACAAAAGCCCCAAGGAATTTCCTTCTTAGTTTTATTAGGGATTTTCATCTTCTCTTCATAGGTTCTTGTGTACAAGTGTGTGTGTTTATATACGTTTAATAGCCTCTGGGAGACTCTTCCGTGTGGCAACAACATAGGACAAGACAGATCACGTGTGAGGTCATGGTCACGTTTAAGAACTCGCAAAACCAGAGCATATAACTATAGATTTTCTCCTTTGTCTACTAATTTATTTAACTGTATTCCATCTCTGCGCTGTTTCCTGATATCACAATGGTTGTACATCATCTGCAATTCAACACCCCGCAGTGATTTATCTCATCATCAGACTCCCTTATCTACTGAGGTCAGTTAACAGCTCAACTAGTGTAAAGATACATGTTGTTCTGGAAATCAACAAGGACTCACATGCAAAAAAACTCCAGAGGAAAAGATGCCAGAACAATCCAAAAGTTGTGGTAAGACTCGATCATTTCTAAACTAAAAACAACAGGAGTTACTGTATATTAACAGTTTTCACAAAGTTACTTTTTTTTGTTTTACCAAGAAGCCATCCATTGCCTGCTCAGCTCCGATTTGAAACACATCCGTTATGATACTTGGCAAGGGTAATAATCACAAACAAAGCAATGCAGTCTACTGTGTGAAAAGTGTGAAAGTTTTTTTCTGAGTTTGATATCTTCCACAAGTGCTTCTAGAGCAGTGCTTAAAGAGTTTTCTTCCCATTTTTTCTTTAAGGTTGTTTTGTATGTCATGTTTTACTTCTGAGGGTGTTCTGTTTTCTCTAAAGATGTTTATTTTTTCTATTTGCTTTTTAAACTTCTGTCTGCCTATTATATGTGCTTTCTAAGCTGGGTCTCTGCACAAAATTTCATTATGGTTTCATAATGACAATAAAGATTCTATATTCTTATAAGCATGCATTAGAACATAACAAATTAATATAACATAACATATGGGCTACATCACAAATATAGTCTTCAGTAAGTGCTGTAATTTTGATACAGGGTTATGTGTCATTTATTTTAATTTTTTAATATGTTAAGTATTAGGGACGGGTTTACCAAGGTCTGTATTTACATAGGCTCAGCCTGTCCAATATTGACAGATCTACCAACCAATCACATGTCTTGTGATTGGTTGGTAGATTGGTTGGTGCCACTTGAATGATTAGAGATTTTGTTTGTTTCCTCCAATGACTGAGAAGCCATGTTGGTCTGCTGCTGCTGCTATTCATACAACTATAGTCATTAACACCTCTTGCCAGCCGGCATGTTTCCGACAATTTTCGGCACAGACATACATATGGTGCTGTAATCGGCCGATATCCACCAGGAATTAGCAGGATTCATGGAATAGATTCAGCAGGGTCTTCATCCTGTTTGACCCAATGCAGGCAATCTGATTACGGGGAGCTGCTCTCTGCCTGCTCCCTCCTCCTGCAGACGCTGGTTCACTTAAGTGCCGTCAATAAATTTCCAAACCAAACACGTTGTTTAATGGTGGTATTATTTTGTGTGTTTTGAAGAAAATGTATGTGTGTCTGAACAGCTGATTTTATGTATGACCAGCTGATTCAGAATGTTATTAAATTCAGCACCCTGCCTAGGAGCTGAAAGAGTAATCTAGAAAGCTGATGTATCCTTTTTCCTTTTGGTTCAGCCTTCAGGCATGGTTTATGATTTGTGGTCCTTAATATTATTGTAGTCGCTCTTGAGTTTTATTAACTTTTCCCTGCACTACCTCGGCGCTACCTTTTTCATTTCTCCTTGTCCATTGGCCAGTAAGTGAACAGCAGTCTGTTCACATTACATGCCCCGATCATACCTGCTCAGGAGCAGGGATGAAAAAGATTGGTACCGGTAAGGAAAAAACAGTAATGGAAATGCTTGTAAAGTGGGCTGAGTGGAGTGGAGCCAGAGTAAGTAGAGCCTGTGGAAAAGGGGTATCAGGTCCCACTTAAGGCCTTCCCTAAATACTTACAGACTTAGACTGTTTGCCAATGTTTTCTACATATGCACACACCTGAAGTTCTCAAGCAAGTTCTCAAGTAAGGTTTTAAAACAAGAAGGCTTGGGAGTGGATTTTCTCCTGTTGCATCAACATTCTCCCGCAGTCCAAACATTAATGTCAGGTTTAATACTTATTATAAATGATGCATGTGCTACGTATACTATAAACTGATGCACAGAAGCTAAAAACTGCCTAAAACTACTCAGGTCCTAATAGCTTAATAAAAGCTGAATGACTTTTCAGCTTGTTAATCTATCATTCATCTCAACTAGTGTTAGTAGTACATGATGATTTAGTGAGCTCTTCCAGCCAATCTGCAGCACCCTGCTAGCAATGTTTCTTCACTGTGTTGCAAAGATCATTTCACTCCCACTTCTCTGAGAGTCCCAAGCCATTTACTCCAGATCATGTATGGTTTGCTCAAAACAGAGTTGCAACTGCAAAACAGACCCCAACACACATACGCACTGGTGAAAATCTCGGCCATGAGCTGCAAGAATATTTTACCCGTCAATGTAAATGTACAGAGTTAGGCTTTCTGAAAACAGTGGAGTGGAGAAAACGATGCTTGGGTTTGTACAGGTATCTCCTCATCATTATATTTGGATGAAGAGTTAGCCCAAGTTTGTGTGTACCCAAACAGAATTGGATTTAGGGTCTCACTTCTGTTGAAACCGACAGGGGTCGGACAATGAAACTGAAACACCTGGTTTTAGACCACAATAATTTATTAGTATGGTGTAGGGCCTCCTTTTGCGGCCAATGTGAATGTGCAAAGTGCATAAAAATTGGGGTTGTAACTGGGATGTGAGAGACCCTACTGCTTCTTGACAACAGTCTTCCCACCCCAACCCCGAAGCCCAAAGTGTTTCTAGTGTATTAAAATGGATGTGCAGGATGAGGCCAAATGTAACGTGGCGGGGGGTGGGTATTACTGAATGTTGCTCCCTCCATGCCCACCAGCCCACACCCCAAGACTCTACTGCTGTGTAAGACACCACGAGGGAGCCAAGGGGTGGCTTTCATTTTCCTACTCTGAAGCCCTGACTTGTCTCCCCCAGGAGGTTTTACATTAATTCACACCTTGGGATAGTTGACCATCACAACTAAGCTGGCATCTTAATGTTTAGATCTTTATGTTTGGATTGTCAGGTCAACAACAACCCAAAAATTGAATGGAGAGCAGGGCCAGTAACGCCGAGGAGGCACCCCCTCACCCGGGGCACAGGCAGTCACACCACTGGGAGGCACAGCAGGCCAGACACGGCCCACCCCCGCCTCAGTGACTGCAGACACACCACCTTCACCCCAACATCAACACCTCCATGCCAGACCCACTGCCATCCAGGTGCAACACCCAAATGCCCTGTCTGCCTAGAGACCTCAATGCTGAGGTGGCATTTCCCAAACCCCCTATGTCACTAGGTAATGTATTCAAATATTGGAGACCAATTTCAAAGTTATTCTGTTAGGTTTTCTTATAAGCCGACATTCTTTCCATAGAAAAAAAGTTCTAATAACACATTTTAAAAATGCATTGTATTTAAACTAATTTTATTATTTGAGTTCTGAAGTATTGTTTTTTCTGCAATGCTTAAAACTGAAAGAACGATGTGGCATCTATTTCATTCCAAATCTACATTAGTGATGTCACCAAGAAGGCAAAGTGAGCTGCAAACTGGCACTCCAGGAGAGTTAATAGATCTTCACGTATGTTTAGTCAGAAGCCATATACAGGTGGACAGTGCCACAGAGCAGGTAGCTAGTCATCAGGTAAATCTCCCATGCAGTTTGGACATGTTGGTAAGTGAAATACCCATTTGAAACATATTTTTTCCTGTGTAGTGTGTCTGTGAAGCATTATGCATTGGATCAGCTGAAGGCTGGCATTTTTAGTATGTGCTGGCATGTATATTATACAGGGGTTGGACAATGAAACTGAAACACCTGTCATTTTAGTGTGGGAGGTTTCATGGCTAAATTGGACCAGCCTGGTAGCCAGTCTTCATTGATTGCACATTGCACCAGTAAGAGCAGAGTGTGAAGGTTCAACTAGCAGGGTAAGAGCACAGTTTTGCTCAAAATATTGAAATGCACACAACATTATGGATGACATACAAGAGTTTAAAAGAGGACAAATTGTTGGAGCACGTCTTGCTGGCACATCTGTGACCAAGACAGCAAGTCTTTGTGATGTATCAAGAGCCACGGTATCCAGGGTAATTTCAGCATACCACCAAGAAGGACGAACCACATCCAACAGGATTATCTGTGGACGCAAGAGGAAGCTGTCTGAAAGGGATGTTCGGGTGCTAACCCAGATTGTATCCAAAAAATATAAAACCACAGCTGCCCAAATCATGGCAGAATTAAATGTGCACCTCAACTCCTGTTTCCACCAGAACTGTCCGTTGGGAGCTCCACAGGGTCAATATACATGGCCGGGCTGCTATAGCCAAACCTTTGGTCACTCATGCCAATGCCAAACGTCGGTTTCAATGGTGCAAGGAGCGCAAATCTTGGGCTGTGGACCATGTGAAACATGTATTGTTCTCTGATGAGTCCACCTTTACTGTTTTCACCACATCCGGGAGAGTTACGGTGTGGAGAAGCCCCAAAGAAGCGTACCACCCAGTCTGTTGTATGCCCAGAGTGAAGCATGGGGGTGAATCGGTGATGGTTTGGGCTGCCATATCATGGCATTCCCTTGGCCCAATACTTGTGCTAGATGGGCGCGTCACTGCCAAGGACTACCGAACCATTCTTGAGGACCATGTGCATCCAATGGCTCAAACATTGTATCCTGAAGGCGGTGCCGTGTATCAGGATGACAATGCACCAATACACACAGCAAGACTGGTGAAAGATTGGTTTGATGAACATGAAAGTGAAGTTGAACATCTCCCATGGCCTCCACAGTCACCAGATCTAAATATTATTGAGCCACTTTGGGGTGTTTTGGAGGAGCGAGTCAGGAAACGTTTTCCTCCACCAGTATTACGTAGTGACCTGGCCACTATCCAGCAAGAAGAATGGCTTAAAATCCCTCTGACCACTGTGCAGGACTTGTATATGTCATTCCCAAGACGAATTGATGCTGTATTGGCCGCAAAAGGAGGCCTTACACCATACTAATAAATTATTGAGGTCTAAAACCAGGTGTTTCAGTTTCATTGTCCAACCCCTGTATGTTTGTTTATTCCTTCTGTTATCCTGATGTTAGTTTTGTTCGCTCTCCTGCCTCCTAGTGTTAGTATTCTTTCTCCTTTCGCCCATAGTTCCCTTGGTGGTTGCTTTCTCATTTATTTATTACTTAGAATGGTTTTCTCCTCTGGTTATTATTATTATTATTATTGTTGTTATTATTAGTACAGTTCTCTTTGCTTTTTTGGGTTTTCTAGTTTAGTTTCTCGCTTAGTGTTTCTGTGCTTGTTTACTGTTAGGTTATTTGTTCTTGCTGCATTCTTCTAGTTATTAGTTTATTTTCCTTGTTCCTCCCCTTGTCCTTAGATCCCCTTCAGTTATTATTTACCCAGAAACACAACAACTGATTCTGACCAAAGTAATCAGCTATAGGTGTGAAAATGCTCTAAATCGTTTTAATAAGTAATTATTAAGCTAAAAAAAAGCTTCAGACAAAACCCACTAAAATGATCTTTGATTAATGAGTCTTCGACTGCTTCAAGAATCCAACCTATCTGTGGAGCATAAAAGTCCACTTACAGCATGCGCTGGGGCAGTTCACAGGTGAGTGTGAAGCGGCTGGGATGAAGATCAGCTCCTCCAAGTCTGAGGCCATGGTTCTCTACCGGAAAAGGGTGGCTTGTCTTCTTGAGGTTGGAGGGGAGTTCCTGCCTCAAGTGGAGGAGTTCGAGTATCTGGGGGACCTTGTTCATGAGTGAGGGAAGAATGGAACGGGAGATTGACAGATGGCTCGGTGCGGCTGTAGCAGTAATGGAGGCACTGTGCCTGTCCATTGCGGTGAAGAGAGAGCTAAGTTGAAAAGTGAAGCTCTCGATTTACCGGTTGGTCTACGTTCCTACCCTCACCTATGGCCATTCATTTTGGGTCATGACCGAAAGAACGAGATCCCGGATACAAGCGGCTGAAATGAGCTTCCTCCATAGGGTGGTCGGGCACCCCCTCTGAGATAGGGTGAGGAGCTCAGCCATCCAGGAGGGGCTCGGAGTAGAGCCGCTGCTCCTCCACATCGAGAGGAGCCAGTTGAGGTTCCTCGGGCATTGATACCAGATGCCTCCTGGACGCCTTCCTCGGGAGGTGTTCCAGGCACGTCCCCCCGGCACGTCCCGGGGGGACGTGCCGGGGGGACATGCTGGAGGGACTATGTCTCTCGGCTGGCCTGGGAACGCCTCGGGCTCCCCCCGGAGGAGCTGGAGGAGGTGTCTGGGGAGAGGGACGTCTGGGCGTCTCTGCTGAGTCTGCTGAGTCTGCTTCCCTTGCGACACATTCCCCGATAAAGCGGAAGACGACGAATACGAATGAACGAATACAAGTGAACGCCAGTGAATATTAGGTTCACATTTAATGAGTATGCTACTGACTTCTATCTACTGCTATTGTTTGTGCTGAGTTGAAAACTCGATGTACAGACACAAAACAGATATTCATCATGCTCTCAAATCGGCTGAGTATCCCTTTAGTGTACAAGGCTAGAAGGTAGTGTGGGCAGGACAGATAAAATAGGGACCATTTCAAATCGACAATTTACATTTCCCTGTTGTAATGTTTTTTTTTGGTTTCATCACAAGATTGTGACACTGGTAAGTCCTTGGATCTGTTGGGGTGCTGCCTGTTGTCAGTGAAGATGTGCAATTCACTCCAAATCAACTCCACCCTCCACCTTCATCTATTGCCATCACTATTGAGGGAGGTATTGTGCTGAATGATCTCTAGAAACTACCCGAGACATTTTGCCTCTTGTTTGGACTGCCATACGCTTTGCATGTGGACTACCCTAAAGCCATGAAAACACATTTGGTTTCATTCAATGATTTATGCTTTGCTTGGGAGAGAACATTTTCCCACCAAAACTGCAAAGTCTTATGAATATTTCTTGTCGAGTGAATGCAAATGTACAAATGATGACATTTGGCAAATTTCACTTGTTCATTAAGTGGATTTTGTTGTTCAGTCCTTTTGTATTGTTCACTACATTAATACTCTCCAGTCAAATTGTCAGTCCATGAGTTCATCAACAAGTCACTAAAGGCTGCCCACATAAATGAGATCCATTAACAGTCATTACCTTATCAGCTTTCTACGCTCATAAAATAAAGGACTTTGCACTTGAAGGTATGTATTTTTGTTTATTTTTTTCATATATACTTTTTATCTACCAGGGGCATTTACGCCCCAGATAACATAGCCTCTAGGATCATTTTGAGCACTCAAACCCCTCCAAAGGTTAGAGTCTGAAAGAAAGCACATATAATTAGTTACAGTAAAAGCTCAGTCAATTTCCATGTCTAGGAGAGAGAAAGGGTTAAACACTAAAAGACAGGTCTATGTGGATCATCGGTAGAGGGTGAGCATTAAGTTGTTGCCAGCAGAAGCTCGGACGATTACCCTCTCCAGAAAGGTGTCACAGGCAGACACAGAGCCAGGCCAGGTGTAGCTTCTAGGAAGAGAAAAGAGAGAACAAGGTTAAAAGCTAAAATAACAGCAAACAATGCAAAATTGGAGAGTAGTGTGCGAATGTAGCGAAGAGGGTGAAAGTGGTCGTTATGTCCTCCAGCAGCCTAAGCCTATAGCAGCATAACTACACAGATAGTTTCATTTCAGATTATTTAGTTAAACGGCGCTTATTTACAACAATGTCGTCTCAAGGCACCTCACAAAGGGTCCCACTGATGGTCATTGTTATACTAAAAACCACAATGATTGGGATACCTCCCTCTGTCAGACTGATTATAACCATTGGAAAAGAGAAGGGGTCATACAGGTAGCAGAAGTGGAGGGTGTATTTGCACCTCAACCATAACTGAGCCGGTTTAGGCTAAACCTGACTCCCCCTTATTCCAACCAACAGGGAGGGAAGAAGACGGAGGTAAAAAATAAGGAAGATAGCTCAGGATAAACTAAGCCACACTAACTATAAGCTTTATCAAAAAGGAAAGTTTTAAGCCTAGCCTTAAAAGTAGACAGGGTGTCTGCCTCTCGGACTAAAGCTGGGAGCTGGTTCCACAGGAGAGGAGCCTGATAACTAAAGGATCTGCCTCCCATTCTACTTCTAGAGACTCTAGGAACCACCAGTAAACCTGCAGTCTGAGAACGAAGTGCTCTGTTAGGAACATATGGAACAATCAGATCTCTGATGTATGATGGAGCTAGATCATTAAGGGCTTTATATGTGAGGAGGAGAATTTTAAATTCTATTCTGGACTTAACAGGGAGCCAATGAAGGGAAGCTAAAATAGGAGAAATATGATCTCTCTTTTTAATTTTCATCAGAACTCTTGCTGCAGCATTTTCAATCAGCTGAAGGCTTTTTACTGCATTTTGTGGACATCCTGATAGTAACGAATTACAATAGTCCAGCCTTGAAGTAACAAATGCATGGACTAGTTTCTCAGCGTCGCTCCTGGATAGGATATTTCTAATTTTGGCAATGTTCCGGAGCTGAAAGAAGGAAATCCTAGAAACCTGTTTAATATGGGATTATGTCCTGGTCAAAAATAACACCAAGGTTTTTTACTTTATTATCAGAGGTCAATTTAATGCCATCCAGGTTAAGCGATTCACTAAGCAGTTTCTTTTTTAAAGACTCCGGTCCAAAGACGACAACTTCTGTCTTGTCTGAATTTAGAAGCAACATTTTTTTTTATCTTCAAGACATGCTTGTAGTCTATCTAACTGGTTGGGCTCATCAGGATTTATGGATAAGTAAAGCTGAGTATCATCAGCGTAACAGTGAAAATTTATCCCATGCTGCCTAATAATTTGACCTATTGGAAGCATATATATAGTAAAGAGAATTGGCCCAAGTACTGAACCCTGTGGTACTCCACAATTAACCCTGGAGTTTAAAGATGATTTATCATTTACATGAACAAACTGGAATCTGTCAGACAGATAAGATTTAAACCAGCCTAGCGCTGTTCCCCTGATCCCTACAGCATATTCCAGCCTTTCTAAGAGAATTTTGTGACTGACTGTATCAAATGCAGCACTGAGATCTAGCAGAACCAGAACAGACACAAGTCCATTATCTGAGGCCATAAGAATATCATTAGTGACTTTCAGCAGAGCGGTTTCAGTGCTATGATGAGCTCTGAAACCTGACTGAAACTCTTCAACAACTCTTTATCAAGCCTAGTACTGTTCCCCTGATCCCTACAGCATATTCCAGCCTTTCTAAGATAATATTGTGTGCACCAAAAGCAGCACTGAGATCTAACAGAACAAGTACAGACACAAGTCTATTATGTGCTGTGCGAAGCAAAATAAACACTCATTGTCGCATTTTATGTCCTCTTAAAACAGTGAGGTTGCGGAGTCCAGACCGCCATCTTTACCACAACTCGCAGGATGATGACAATAAATGGCGTCCATGATTGCTAACCACCATCACGGCTTTCAGTTTGACCCACTCCGGCCATTCCGGTTTGTCCTAAACCATTTTGTAGTGGCTCCTGAGGATTTTTTTTATTGCTTTTTCTGGCACTGATGCATTGTACGGTAAAATCTATGACTTGTCACTCTCTCTGCTACCTTGGTGAACACCTTCTCATTTCTACTTGTCCCACGAAGCTGCTGCGGAATACTGCAGTCATACTCATATGGCTGACCACACAATTGGCAAACCAGCGAACAGCACTGTTCACATCACACTTCAGCTTTGTTCAACCCAAATGGGGCCTGCTTCCGAGCAGGTCCTATAAAAAGGCAGTAACAGGCTGGAAAAGTCAGTATTGGAAAAGGATGCAAAACAGGCTCAGTGGAGTGGAGCCAGCCAAAGTAGAGCCCATGGAAAATGGGCATAGGGCAGAGTCATCAGCAAACCTTTGTGGATGGCAAACTGGGAAGTCCAGATGGCAAACTGGGAGACCCAGAGCCCCCTCGCCACCTCAACATGTTGGAATGCAGATTTTGCCAGCACCTCCTGCTGCTTCTTCAGCACCTCTCAGCAGGCTACAGCACAGAGCAGATTCCAAATCCCTGTCTGCTGCTGCAGTAGCTGCCACATTCCCAACAGCAGCAGGAGAGACTACCAGTGTTCAACCTTCAGCCTTAGCACCATCATCACCATCATCTCCTGCTCTGTCATCATCATTGTCGCCAAATGCATCTGTTTTTCTATTGTCATCATTGTCGCTATCTGCACCTCCTGTTCAGTCTTCTACAACATCACTTCAGCTTCATGTTCTTATTCCCAAGTTCTCAGATGAAGGTGTCTATGTGGGCACGCATTGTGTTCCTGTTCCTGAGTTCTGCGTCAATGGTGTCCGGGTGGACGCACATCATGTTTCTGTTCCCAACCTACTGACAAGGTTCTCCGTGGGTACTTTCTACAAATGAAAAAATCCTCATCTTTTGGTATACACTAAGCACCTTAATCAAGTAACTATGTAACAACAGAGACAAACATGGTGTATAAAGTAAGATAACATAAAAAACTCACAAATGATCTCTGAATCTCAAACCTACCTATAGCTGTCAACATATCCTAGATGAGGAAAATCTCTGCACTGCATCAATTACATCAGACAGGACGTTACATTTCCTGGAATAGGAATGCATAAAAAAACTCTGAGCCTGTGTAAAGTTTGTTTCAAAATGCTAGGATTACATTTGACAGCTGACTGACCTGACAAGTGCTGCAATTGGCAATGTTTGTTCTGCTAAAGTGTAAGAAGGTGACTAGGCATGGGTAGGTTACTGGTCACGGGTCATACTGAGTTTCCCATCATATCATTGCTAAAGTTTAAAGTTGTTTTAGTGAGTTATCAGAGGACATTTCAGAGTAACCAAAGCTTTTTCCACAGCTCCCCTACCTCTGCTATTTGGTCTGTACTGCTAGTAACCTGGCTGAAAGAAAGATTCTATTCTTCTTCCCTCACCGAAAAGAAAGAGATGTAAATTTTGAAAATATTTCTGGTTGCAAAAAACAGGAACAGTAATATTGTGGAAACTAAAGGACCACCAGCTCTCACTCTTAAGCCCTTTTTACATTAGTACCTAATCTATTGGGGTCAGGTCAGATCAGGTCAGTTTAACATGGTTTGATTCATTTTTCATTACAATTTAGTACCATCTCTATGGGGACAGGATCATTAATAGCAAGGCCGCCACATGATCCACAGTGATGTGATAGAGACACAAAAAACACAAAAACAACCTAGACTGCTGCTTCATTGATGTCTGTTGTCAGACTCAGAGATAAAGAAGAGAGTCAGGGAAGGTTCTAGGCAGCACGTCACGATGCACTGTAGTATGGTATGGGGTTCCCTTAGTGCCAAAAAATGTTTATGTGTCTATGTAAGGTGTATATGTAGTGTGCTTATGTAATGGAATGTGTCTATGTGTCTGCAGGGGGGGTAGAGAATTTGTTCCATCAAACCAGCTGGGAGAATTCAGCCTAAAAGTACTACAGAGCTTCCTATGAAGACCATTCACTGTGATGGATGTGTGGCACTCCTGTCTGCCCCACAGATTCCAGGGCCAACACACTGTATAAACACCAAACACACCGTATGTACTTAGCTATTATTAGATGAAGTGGAAACACTCGGTGGTATAGATCTGACATTCTAAGAGCTGTTTGTATGGTTTTAGTTCACAGAAGGCAAATATTACTTCTCTTTCCAACATATATGTATAGCCCCCTTTTTACTTAAATCTTAATTATGGGTCACTGTGGTTCCTGCTAACTTTGCACATTTATTTAAAGCTGTGAGTAAACGGGGTTTTCAAAGTCATAGTGGAAATGCCATCTTCGCCACTCATCTGATCATCATGGGGATTTTGTTTTACTATTGAGTTTCCTACGATGGAAAGGCCAAAAACATCTGTCAAATGTGGTTTCTTCTCTTAGTAATATGTATATTATTCTGACATCATTGGATGATAATGAAGTCATTGTTTTGTAAGAAAACTTTAAAAATGAAATGTTACTTTTAAACAAAAACGGAAGAGATTGTTTTATAAAAGTCCATTTATTTATTTTCAGGTGTTATCTGACGTTTGTATCCACTGAACTGCTGTCATTATATATTTGGGGAGTCTTTCTTTTTCCATGGTGGAGTAATAGTAAATCATACTAAAGAAGTGGGTGCACAACTCTGAATTTATTGTAAATATACTCTTATCAACCCAGGTAAAAATTCAATTTTATATACAAGCTTAAATGTATACATACACCCTCAATATTATTTAAACAAATGGCCCGTAGTACGTTCAGAGACACACACTAGACATATACTCTTTGTAACCATCAGCCAGCTTTTGGCAGAGTTCTGGCATTTCTCATACTGTTACCACAAACGCTTGACATTGTTCTTGGGTTTGGAAGTCTAACCTTGTCAACTCTAAACTTTGTTAATTTTATTGTGAAAAAAGAATTTCATCAGACCATAAAATGTATCTTTAAATGGAATTTGACTTTTAAAGGTTTGTTTATTTACTGGCCCGAGTTGCTGAAGACTTTGGACATTGTGGGGTTGTTATGGTAGACATGCCTCTTTAATGTCACATGGAGGGCTGTGGTCCCAAATTTTAAGAAAGGGGAAAAAAGAATGTGTTCCAACTATTGAACCTGAGGCTTCGGCATTGTGGCTGCTGGGTGGCTTCCCTGGGACTCTCCACTGCTCTTCTCTGGGGGGGTTACGGTAGTCCTGGCGGTGGTGCTCCTGGGGTTCCTGTGCTTTGGCGGGCCTTTGGATGTCTGTGGCTCGGATCTCCTCAGTATCCGCCTGGGGACCACGGGGCAGGTCGGTGGGTCCTCACACTCCCTATTGCATATTTTTGTGGAGAAACCTTGTATACAAAGCGTGTCCACACTCATACTTACAAGTATTAAGCTTCAGGTGTTGACAGATACACAGAGGTTCTATATTGGGCTGCACCTGTCACTAAGTACATTTTAAATTCATAAATACTGTGTGCTATTTTGTAAAAAAAAAATCAGCTGCAGGTGTTTAAGCAAGCAGGGTGTAATCTTTTATTCACTTCATCCTTCTTTCTCTCCTCCACTCTTTCCTTCTTTTTTCCCCTTTTTCCCTTTTGCCCCGTCTCTCTCTTTTTCAAGCTTCTGTTTTCATTTTCATTTCAGTCTCCGTGTCCGTAACAATTGAAATATTCCCAAAGAAGTTTATAATAAAGTTTATTTTATAAATATCAAGTAGAGCTTTAAAGCATTAGCTGTGATGCTCCGCTTGGGCAATTTCTTGGCACTCAGACAGCAATTCTGAGCGATACTCTGCCGGACAGGACACTGTAAAAAAAAAAAAAAAAAGAGCCACCCAATCCTTGTATGTCCAAAGTCTTGCCTGTGTGGGTTCAACTGTGCCAGGGCTGCCTCTTGCCAACAACCATGTCCTGTTCATAGACAAGATCTAATGGTGCAGTCATAAAAAAGAGGGTGTCTGGTTTGAGAGCATCAGGGCCTCATCTTTGCTTTTTGCAGACTATTTGGTTCTGCTTGCATCTTCAAGCTATGACCTTCAGTGAGCACTGGAGCGGTTTGTTCAGTTCCTCTAGGTCTGATGCCATGGTTCTCAAGTGGAAAAAGGTGGACTGCTCCCTCCGGGTTGGGGGTCTCTCTCTCTGCCATACCTACAGGAGTTTATATTGTATCTATGTAACTTATTCATGACTAAAATATCGAGAGTCAGACAGACAGATTAGGGCTACGTCAGCACTAATATGGCTGCTGCTAAGGTAAATTGTGGTGAAGAAATAACGTAACTAAAAAATGAGATCCCAGATACAAGTGGCCAAAATGAGCCTCTTCCATAGGGTGGCCAGACTGAGCCTTAGAGCTACCATCATCTTGAGGGAGCTTGAGGTAGAGCCCCTGCTTCTCTGCATCAAAAGGAAGGTGGTTAGGGTATCTGATCAGGATGCCTCCTGGGTTCCTCCCTTTGGACATTTTCCATTGGGATGTGCCCAGATAATCTCTTTTGTCCTGGGAACACCTTGTGATCTCCCAGAAAAAGCTGGAGAGAGTTATTGTGCAGATGTCTAGGTTTCCCTACTGGACCCATTACACTCATTATCCAATTTCACATAAGCAGAAGACAATAGGTGCATGATCTTTTAAAAACAAATGTTGAAACTGATGAACGTGGAATCTGCAATTGTTTAGAAAGGGCCAAAAGACTTTCCCAACTTCTGTTAATTGAAAATTTACAGAAGTTGCCTCTAGCAGCATAACTACAGAGATAGCTCAGGATAACCTAAGCCACTCTAACTATAAGCTTTATCAAAAAGGAAAGCTTTCAGCCTAGCCTTAAAAGTAGACAGCGTGTCTGTCTCACGGACTAAACCTGGGATCTGGTTCCACAGGAGAGGAGCCTGATAACAAAAGGATCTGCCTCCCATTCTACTTCTAGAGACTCTAGGAACCACCAGTAAACCTGCACGAAGTGCTCTGTTAGGAATATATGGAACAATCAGAACTCTGATGTATGATGGAGCTAGATCATTAAGGGCTTTATATGTGAGAAGGAGAATTTTAAATTCTATTCTGGATTTAACAGGAAGCCAATGAAGGGAAGCTAAAATAGGAGAAATGTGATCTCTTATCCCCGCCTATCCCCCCATAGACTGCTGGATATAGGCACCGGCTTCCCTGTGACCCACTGTGGAAGAAGCGGTATAAAAAATGACTGACTGACTGACCTCTATTTTTAATTTTCATCAGAACTCTTATTGCAGCATTTTGAATCAGCTGAAGGCTTTAACTGCATTTTGTGGACATCCTGATAGTAAAGAATTACAATAGTCCAGCCTTGAAGTAACAAATGCATGGACTAGTTTCTCAGCGTCACTCCTGCATAGGATATTTCTAATTTTGGCAATGTTCCGGAGGTGAAAGAAGGAAATCCTAGAAACCTGTTTAATATGGGATGCCAATATTAGAAGTTAGTCTGTGGAAGGGGATGGAGTGTGAGATGGTGTCAAAGGCCGCACTCAGATCCAGGAGAATAAAGAGGGAGTGGAGACCAGAGTCAGCTGCCAAAAGAATTGGTGATTTTAATAATGGCCATTTCAGAAATATGTGAAATATATATATAAATTTAAATGACATGTCCTGGTCAAAAATAACACCAAGGTTTTTTACTTTATTACCGGAAGTCAGTTTAATGCCATCCAGGTTAATTGACTAAGCAGTTTCTTTTTCAAATACTCTTGTCCAAAGATGACAACTTCTGTCTTGTCTGAAGCAGAAAATTTTAAGTCATCCAAGTTTTTATTTCTTCAAGACATGCTTGTAGTCTATCTTACTGGTTGGGCTCATCAAGATTTATGGATAAGTAAAGCTGAGTATCATCAGCGTAACAGTGAAAATTTATTCTATGCTTCCTGATAACTTGACCTATTGGAATCTTATATATAGTGAAGAGAATTTAATTAATATGGGATGCCAATAGAAGTGAGTCTGTGGAAGGGGATGGAGTGTGAGGTGGTGTCAAAGGAGAATAAGGAGGGAGTGGAGACCCGAGTTAGCTGCCAAACGAATTGGTGATTTTAATAACGACCATTTCAGAAATATGTGAAATATACATATACATTCTTCCTAATGCAGAATGGAAAACAATAGTGGCAGATCACAGACTGAGGTAGGATTTTGACAGTTTTCCTCATTTTTTATCAGTGTTTGCTTTATTTGCTGTTGTTTCAGCTTTTAACCTTGTTCTTTCTATTCTCTTCCTAGAAGCTACACCTGGCCTGACTCTGTGTCTACCTGTGACACCTTTCTGGAGAGGGGAATCATCCGAGCTTCTGCTGGCAACAACTTAATGCTCACCCTCTACCGATGATCCACATAGACCTGTCTTTTAGTGTTTAACCCTTTCTCTCTCCTAGACATGGCAATTGACTGAGCTTAACTGTAACAAACTCTATGTGCTCTCTTTCACACTCTAACCTAACTGGCTCAGAGTTTATCTGTTCTTTCTTTCTAGATGAAACGACTAAAGGAGCTACATCCATTAAGATTTACTTTTCCTTCCCATAGAAAGTACTCCTGGATCAGTGCTTCTGTGTTCTTTTTGTTTCTCTGCTCTGTTCTCTCAAACCCCCAGTCGGTCGTGGCAGATGGCCGCTAACACTGAGCCTGGTTCTGGTTCTGCTGGATGTTTCTTCCTGTTAAAAGGGAGTTTTTCCTCTCTGCTGTCGCTACATGCATGCTCAGTATGAGAGATTGCTGCAAAGTCAACGCCAGTGACTGTCCACTGTCTCTACATGCTCATCCGGGAGGAGGGAATGCTGCAAGTCACTGACTGGACGCAATCTGCTGGGTTTCTTTAGATAGAAAAACTTTTTATCCAATTTGAATAAAAAGTTAACTCTGACTGCACTGTTCAATTGTTAGGATTAAATGGAATGTATGTACCTGACTGTTGTGAAGTGCCTTGAGACAACGTGTTGTGAATTGGCGCTATATAAATAAAACTGAATTGAATTGAATTACTGCATGAATGAAATAGTCAGTCAGTCATTTTCTGCCACTTATTCCATAGTGAGTCGCGGGGAAGCTGGTGCCTATCTCCAGCAGTCTACGAGCGAGAGGCGGGGATAAACCTCTATCAGATCTAGGTCCAAACTCTATCAGAACCAGGAAGAAACCTTAATCAAAACCAGGTCCCAACTCCACCAGAACCTGGCACAAATCTCCATAAGAACCTTGAACAAATCTACACCAGAACCATGTACAAGCATCCATCAGAAACAGGTCCAAATTCTATCAGAACCAGATACAAATCTTCATCAGATCCAGGAGGAACCCTCTATCAGAATCAGGAACAAACCCCCATCAGAACCAGGTCCAAACTCCATCAGAACCAGGAAGAAACCTCTATAAGAACAAGGTCCAAACTCCATCAGAACCTGTAACAAATCTGTCAGAACCAGGAAGAAAACTGCACCTGAACCAGATCCAAATCTCCTTCAGAATCAGGAGGACCCTTCTATGAGAACCAGGTCCAACATTCATCAGAACCAGACCCAAACTCCATCAGAACCAAGAGGAATTCTTAACCAGAACCAGTTAGCAACCGCCATCAGAACCAGATCCAAACTCCATCAGAACCAGGATCAAATCTCCATCAGGACCAGACCAAAACTCCATCAGAACCAAGAGGAATTCCCCATCAGGACTAGTTAGAGACCTCTTATCAGAACCAGGTCAAAACTCTATAAGAACCAGAATGAAACCCCCATCAGAACCAGGTCCAACATCCATCTGAACCTGGAACAAATCTCCATTAAAACCAGCCCCAAACTCCATCAGAACCAGGAGGAATTCTTCATCAGGACCGGTTGGGAACCCACTATCAGAACCATGTCCAAACTCAGTCAGAACCAGGAAGAAACCTTAATCAAAACCAGGTCCCAACTCCACCAGAACCTGGTACAAATCTCCATAAGAACCTTGAACAAATCTACACCAGAACCATGTACAAGCATCCATCAGAAACAGGTCCAGACTCTATCAGAACCAGATACAAATCTTCATCAGATCCAGGAGGAACCCTCTATCAGAATCAGGAACAAACCCCCATCAGAACCAGGTCCAATCTCTGTCAGAACCAGAATGAAACCACTACTCTGTGACTTAATGTTAGCATTTAGCTTCTCTTTATCCTCTCTTCTCTCTTAGCTGAAGAACACTTTTTCCTTTTTTAGGTAATTTCTTGTTTGTTTTTGTGTTTCTTCAGCGTATTTGTTGTTAGTTCATTCTTTTTCTGAATTTTCTGCTATTTCTTATATATTTTAGCACTGACTTCAACTTCTTAGGCTATATTTTTGCTTCAGTCTATGCTTTTTCAGCTCATCCATGGGCAGCTCTTTCCTTCTTTTTGAATGTTTATGTCAGTTCTTGTATTTCAACAAATATTCCAAACAGTTTTGAGGTAACTTCACCTTGTTACGCTGTTTTATACCTGATAGTCTTCCTGCTTAAACAGATCACATGATAGTTTTTGTTTGCTGTTTCTGCTATTTCTACTAATTTATCAGATTTCAGCTGTCAGCTTTATCAGAATTCTGCTGTCAACCTTAGCCACTATCTACCAGCTTTCAACAGGAGTTTAGCATTTCTGTTTTCTTCTAATTCATTAAATTTCAGCAGCTTGTCTGCAGTCAATTTCAGCTTGTTTCTGCCAGCTTTCAGCTAAAAAATTCAGCTTTCAGCATTCACACTGCATTTTCGCAGGAAATGCAAATTTTCCAAGTTGTGTGAATGCTGGAGGCATTCACAGTATTGAAATCCTGTTTCTCTTTATTATATGTATCTAACACTTTTTTTGGCACCTATCTCCTCCTTCATACTTTGTGTTATTTCAGCCATTCAACTTTTAAAATGTTCAGCTCATTTAGGACATTACAGCTATGACTTTTGGTATTAATACTTTTTATACTTTTTAAAATATTCAGCTTTTTGTGCCGATTTTTGGCCCATTGAAATGAATGGAAAAACCTAAAAATTCAGCACAATTCAGCTAAAACTTTGTGCTCTTTCACAACTTACTACTTCTACATACTTTCAGCTAGAAACCCCATTCAACTTTTAAAATGTTCACAAGCCATCAAGCTATCTTCAAATAATTCAGCTTTTTCATATCTGTTGCAGTTCTTCAACGATCGCAATTCAGATTTTACGCAAAATTTTTGAAGTTTTCGATTTTATAATGTTATCCTATGGCGGAATTTGTCAGTTGGTAGTGTACACTCTAGGTTTTTGAATAACCTGAGAAAGAACAAACAAACTCTCCTTGCTTGCTTAATTTTCATTTTACTGACACAAATTATATATCAAAACGTAGGATTCTCTTTCATGATTCAGAAAGTGTCATCCTCATTGATGTGGGAGAAACAGATTTCCAACAATATGCCCTGAAGCAACGCAAAGTCAACACACCCTGAATGAAAAACCTATAGGAATTTCAGAAAATTCTGAGCAAAAAATCCTTAAATTCACATGTTTTCGAATCGCCGGCTCTCATAAATCGTTCGAGTTAGAGACATGAGCTTTGCACCAATTAATCTTCAGACCTTGCTGGCGCTCACAGTGATGGAAGTGTTTTGATACCTTTTGTCGTTCTGTCATAAAAAAGGTTTGTTTAGGAGTACCAAATCTGTCCTTCCCAAAATCACTTGAAATTTCAAAATTATCCACTTTTCTACACTGACACATCTCCAACACTGATTTATGTAGACACATGAAAATCTCCAGGATTGTTCACCGATCCCTGCTGATACCTACAGTCCAAAAATTGTTTTGGATACATTTTATTGTTTCCTCGTGAAGTAGGTTTGTTTGAGGCTAAAAATGGTCAAAATTATCCACTTTTTCATAGGGTCACACCTCCCAGACAGATTTTTGTAGAAAATTGAGAAGCTCCATGATTGTTCAGCAAGGCCTGCTGATTAATACACTGCATGAATCAAATTGATAGCCCTAATAGTTTCCGAGGTATTAGACATTGTTCGAGAGCATGTTCAGGCACTTTTCTCCATTTTTCCCTTTTTTTCACCTAGTGTTGTGCCTTTATTATTATATTTTCAACAAAAATGTGTTAATATTCCCGTTCCCCTGTCCGTTCTGAGAAAAACAGTCCAAGAATGACGTTGATAGCCCTTCTGTTTCAGAGTTATGGGCAGTAGTTCGGGAGCATGTGCCACCATGTTATAAAGCCAGGCCATGATGAGACACAAAGTGTGGTGCTGCGTGAGTGAGAAACAGCAGCTGTTGGGTGCTCATTAATTACCATAGCAACAGGACACAGCTGCCAGTGAACTTAAGTAACCTCTGACAGAGAGTAGCTCTGAGGCTGAGCTCAGGCCAGAAGCTTCCATCAGTGTTCACAATAAGTCAGTCATAGCTGACAACCACACTAGACTTTCAAAATAAGACCTACACATACTCTACAAAATAAAAGCCTTTTTTTCACACTGAACATCAACCTTCCATATTTACTAATGATTTTTTTAAAGCTGATAATAGCATAGACAATGATTTCAGACAAGCAAGCAGGTTCTATATGACTAATGGAAATAACACAGACTTGAAAGGACAACCCTGCTAGATTTTCAAAATAAGACAAAACATGCTCTACCAAACAAAAGCCTTTACAATTTAAACTATAGAAAATTGCAGCACTGGGCTTCACACTAATGCCGGAGCTCATCCAGTGTAGGAAATAGGACCAGGTCAGCCCTTTAAAATAAGGCTTACTGAAATTTTCAAAATAAATGCCTCAATCTTCCATAGTTACTAATGATTTTTTAAGCTGATAATAGCATAGACAATGATTTTAGAACAACTAACATAACTAACCCAAGCCTGAAAGGACAGCCTTGCTGGACTTTCAAAATAAGACAAAACATGCTCTACAAAATAAAAGCCTTTACATTTTAAACTATATATCATTGCAGGACTGGACATTATACTACTATTGGAGTTCACCCAGTCTTGGAAATGGAACTATGCTGGTCCTTTGAAATGAGGCTTACTGAAACTTTAAAAAGAAAAGCCTCAGCCTTCCATAGTTTGTATTGATTTTTTAAAGCTGATAATAGCATACACAAGGATTTTAGAATAGCAAGCAGGTTCTTTATATCTAGTGGAAGTACACCAGACCTAAAAGGACAACTATACTGGACTTTCAAAACAACACCTAGACATAGCCTACAAAATAAAGGTCTTCATATTTCCCACAGTGATAATTGCAGCATTGGTCTTAACACTATTGCTGGGACTCTGTGATGGAAATGGATCTACTTTATCTACAAGAAGAGCTCTAGATAAAAATCCTAACCTTCTACCCTCAATCATGATGCACACCGTTCTGTTGCTTTGGTTCTGTACCTCAGCCCCACAACTTTTGGCTCTGGTCCGAGAAGCACGCACCAAGAGGCAGGCCCCGTCTAAATTTCTTCAGAGATTTTCTAGTTTATTATTATTATTATTGTGTGAATGCTGAAGAGTGAATAATTTTAAACGGCAATTTCATAGACTTTTGAATATACGCTGTAGTAAGCATTAGCATTTTAGCTAATCTTAGCTTATACATTACTTTTTGCATGGTAGATGGGTTAAATTAATATCAGCCTTCATGCTAGTGATAGCCAATATGCTAATGTTAGCATTTTAGCTTCAAGTATTTCTACTAATTTATTAGATTTCAGCAGATTTTCTGCAGTCAATTTCAGCTAAAAAAATTAGCTTACAGCATTCACACTGCATTTTCACAGGAAATGCAAATTGTTCTAGTTATCATTATTATTATTATAATATTTAAACCATGTTCCCTTATCAACCAGTCATTATTAGTAAGGTCATTTACACAGGGGATTTTCTCAGGGCAATTCGTTTCTGATATAAGGCCTCCTTCCTTTCCCAATCTGAATCTCCAGCTTTCTATGAGATCATCTCATCACAATAGCCTGCTGCATCTGGGGCATTTCTGGAAGAAGCGCATTGCCTCTTTATTTAATATGCAGGAGTGGTCAATTCCGTTAGTCAAGCCACTCGTCCTCTAAGGCATTATGCCCTACCTCCGGTGCATCCTGGCAAGTTGTAACTCATAACTTTATCATTCCTGCTCATCATGTTCCAGGTTATTCTATTGAGTTCCTAGGTCTTCTGTTGTCTCTGCCCATCAGTCTACTCCAATTTCTCCTCTCAAAGTCCTACGGTCTGATCTCTTCATCCTTGCTAATATCAACCCGCATTCTATTATTTATCAGGTTTAACCTTTTTCTACTTTCAAATCCTTTTCCTTCGCGTGACCCCATTTCTCACACCAGAAGGAGCCCCATGTCCACATCCTGGTTTCTCAAATATTTTAGGCAGTTCCTAGTTCAATGCATCATGCCCTCAGCCAGTTTTCAGGCCATTCCTTCAAAATAGGAGCAGCCACTACTGCAGCGACCCAAGGTCTCACCTCAGCTGCTCTCCAGCAATTGGGTCATTGGTCTTCTTCATACTTCTCTTCCTATGCTTGCCCGGATTTCCACTCTGTTTTATCAGCTCTCAGGTAAGAGCTCCCTTCAATTCCTGGTGGTGGTTGGCCTTTATCCATCATTGGCTTAGTTCAGTCGTCATGTTTCCGTTTTGCAGGACTCTTCCCTTCAGCACCTGCCAGTCGTTTCTAATTTTCTCCCTCACTCTAGCTCACCTATTTTTTTCAAAAAGTAGTTCTCAATTTGTTTCGCCCTTCTTTCATTGGAGGCCGATTATTCCTCGTCTTTTCATGCTTTCATTCAATGACTTTTATTCTCCTTCCTGCTTTTTACCTTGACGTTCAATTTATTCTCCAACCCCTACTAATAGATCTTTATTTTAACTTTATTTCATATCTTCATCTGCATTTCTTTTATGGCATTTTCAGCACTCCATTTCAAAATTTCTTCATCTCATTTTATTTTTCCTCCTTTATCCAATCCTATTCCCTGTTTCATTTATACTTCTTCTTCTTCCCATTCATTACCCTCTCATTTCCTGCCTTTATTCCTTCATTACCTGTTCTATCTATTCTTTTGCTCAGCTGATCTGTTCTTAGCTTTATTCCATATCTTTATTCATAAATCCTCTGCGGAATATACCTTTATCACGCATTGCCATCACGGCATATCTATCATCTTGCTCTGCTCTCTAAGCATATAATCATCAAGCATTGCCAACACGGCATATCTATCATCTTGCTCTGCTCTCTAAGCATGTAATCATCAAGCATTGCCAACACGGCATATCTATCATCTTACTCTGCTCTCTAAGCTTAATCATCAAGTGTTGCAAACGCGGTATTTATATCGCCTTGCATTGCCAGCACGGCATATCTATTACCTTTCTCTGATCTAAGCGTAATCATCAAGCATTACCAAAAACGGTATATCTATCACCTCGCATTGCCTAAATGGCATATCTATCATCTTCTTTGCTTCTCTATTATTTTCCTTGCTTCATAGCCTGTTTACAAACTTCTCTTTCTGCTTTAATCTTTCCTGCGGCTTTCGCTTCTCTCTTCCATTCTTATTTCATCCTACTCTCCTGATAGATGCCCCTCTCTAGTTCTCAATTAGGCCTCATCCCGGCGTCGGCCCTTATTTTGGGGGGAAGACATCTCTAAATCTAAGCCTTACAAATGATCATCTTAGCTCATGTCATTCTCAGCATTCATGTCTTCCTCCCAGGTCTGATGCCAAAGAAATAACCATGTAATTTCACATCATTAAAACTTTTCTAATTGCCATCCCTTTCTTTTTCAGTCTTTTCAGATTGAAATGGAGTTCAGATGAAAATTCAGAATGAAAGACTCACCTTCACCATCTCCACCTTCCAATGACTCTTCTGTGCATCTCCCTGCCTTCCAATCAGCATCCTGTACATCTGATTCTCCATCCAATCACTTTCCGACGCCTTGCTTTGAAAGGACCTTCAGCTATGTTCATCCTCGCTTGTCAGCTGAGCTCATCCCTCCTCCACCATCTTCCTTCACATCTACTCCTGGCTTCCTCGCTCCCTGGCTGCCAATCCACCACTAGTGTCGGATCAGAGGGAAGACATCTCTAAATCTAAGCCTTACAAATGATCATCTTAGCTCATGTCATTCTCAGCATTCATGCCTTCCTCCCAGGTCCGAGCCCCAAAGAAATAACCATGTAATTTCCCATCATTAAAACTTTTCTAATTGCCATCCTTTTCTTTGTGAGTCTTTTCAGATTGAAATAAATGTAGTGGTATGCTTGATTTATTTAAGTTATGTAATTTCAGGAAGAAATTGCTTCTGACCCTTAAGGGCAAAACATAGTCACCTGTACTCGACTCTGTGGACAGCATACCGATCACAAGTATGCCAAGCATCACGGCCACTCTCTTGCCTTGCACTGAGGTGTATTCCTCTTCTTTGTCCCTAGTGTGGTTTATTGGTCTTTTTGTTTGCCAAAGCTACACGGAAAATTAGTTCTAAAAAGCTGTGGACAGTGTGCGCGGAGTCCACGCTGCTCACAGTACACCTAACTATATTCTGCCCTTTAGGGTTTAAAAGTTTAATCTTAAATTTGGACTGGATTATAGATTTTAGTTAGTGATATTCAAAGACTTTTCCTTATCAATGCCATATCATTATTCTAAAACATTAATGGATATGAAATATTTTTAACCAAATATGTCCTCTAAATGAGTTTACTGATCCATGTTGAAAGGTTCAAACCTTTTTATTTTGCAGGATGGCTGGGTTGTTCCAAATGGGCGTTTGTCTGCATGGGAGATTTGAAGACTGTGATGGCAAGCCACACAGGGTAAGAGCCACACCCTACTATAATCTGGTTTTCCTTTAATTTACTTTGTAGTCATTACTTTAAACATTCCTTAATTATATAGTTTCTGTTTATTCCTCTATCACCTTACAATGTTTATATGAAGTGCACACATATTAACACTGCAAGGTCAATTCAGTTCTATGTTGTATCAATACTCTTTTCTTTGTTTGAGTTTACCTGGCTGTTTGGTGTTTGGCTTCCCCTTCCTGATGGGCAAAAGGTGTGGCTAAGGGCTGAGATTCCTGAAGTACTGCTGATGGCCTCATTGGACTGAACCAAACGCTTCATGCCAAGTGGGGGGAACCTTAGGGGGTGTTTTGGATTTATTTCCTGTTATTATGTGACAGCCATTTTGTCTTCCCCTATTGTGTGTGTCTGTGGTTTAGCTAAGCCTGTATTTAAGGGCCCTTATGTGTTAGTTCAGGAGGTTAAACTTACAAAGCAATAATCCGGATCATCCCACACGTGATATTTTAAAACCATGCTGGGAAAAAGAAAAAAAACAAGTTAAGAGTTTTGGTTGGATTATCAATAATATAGCAGAAGAATTTCAAATATATGAAAAAGAAATAAGTTCAATGTTGCCTTTGCCAGTAGTGCCACCGTGGCTGTTACCAGAAGCAGTGGTGGATATGGCGTTGATGGAAAAGAAAAAGGATCCAAAATGTAGATTAGATTCAAGTATAATACAGGAATATATAAACAATTACTATCATTATGTCCAGATTTACACAGACGCATCAAAAACAGATGAAAAAATAGGAGTAGCATTTGTAATACCAGAATTTAAAATAAAAAGTAGGAAAAAGAATTACAGATGGATTATCAGTATATTCAGGAGAATTATTAGCCATATTGTTAGCAGTGCAGTGGGTGGAGGATATAAAACCATTAAAAACAATCATTTGTTCAGACTCAAGTTCAGCATTATTAAGTTTAAAACATAATCATTCAGAGGGTAGACCAGACATTTTGTTGGAAATAAAACTTACTTTATTTAGAATACAAAGAATGGGATTAATATTAGTGTTTTTATGGGTACCAGCACATGTAGGAGTTGGAGGGAATGAGAAGGCGGACAGGATGGCAAAGAAGGCAACACAAAACAACATTAGCTTTATAATAAATATTAGTAGGTCAGAGGCAAGAAATATAATTAAACAGAGAATCAGGAAAGAGTGGCAAAAAAGGTGGGATGAAGAAAAGAAAGGAAGATGGTTTTACAGAATCAACAAGATAGTAGGAGAAGTAAGAACAGGAAGAAGGAGTAGAAAAGAGGAAAGATTAATTACAAGATTAAGACTAGGACATACAGGACTTAATTCTACATTGTTCAAGATAAAGAAACATAATACAGGAAAATGTGATTATTGTGGAGAGGAGGAAACAATAGAACATGTAATATTGAAGTGTCAGAAATATGAACAAGAAAGAACAATTTTAAGGAGAGAATTTGTAGGTATTAAAGAAAATTTTATATTGAGAGATACTTTGCAAAGAAGTTTAGGTAGCAAACATATTCAAATTATAATTAGATTTTTCAAAAGCACTAAATTAATAAATAAAATTTGATTGTTGTAATAGTAAATAAGATTTAAAACCATGAAGAACCACACTCCATACCAGTCGGTGGCGGTAATGCACATCTTCAAGTTATTTGCCAACTGCCAAAAAACAACACAGAAGAAGAAGAAGAAGTTCAGGAGGTTGGTTTTGGTTTGTATCTGTCTGAGTCTTGTCAGTGATAATTTTGAGTATAGTATCTTGAGTTGATCTCTTTTATTGGCATGCCTGAATAATTGCCAATTTTGTTAACCATTTTGTCATGTTTTTTAGGTAAATAAAACCCACTTTTTTTTAATTCAACACCTGTGTCCTCTATTCTGTACTGCTTGGTTCCTGACAAAGACCTATTACTTTTTAGATATTCCCGGCTATCAGATGTACTGATACTGATGCTGTTAAAACAGCTGTGCTGCCTAATTCAAGGGCTGATAAATGGAATATCTGAGATACACATTTCCTTACATAGCATTTGTTCAAATTCTATCAATAGACTGCCTGATGGATTTTTCCAAACCTTCTTTAAGATATATATTGTAATACAGGGGTTGGACAATGAAACTGAAACTGACTTTTATGCTCCACAGATAGGTTGTATTCTTGAAGCAGTCGAAGACTCATTAATCAAAGATCATTTTAGTGGGTTTTGTCTGAAGCTTTTTTTTAGCTTAATAATTACTTATTAAAACGATTTAGAGCCTTTTCACACCTATAGCTGATTACTTTGGTCAGAATCAGTTGTTGTGTTTCTGGGTAAATAATAACTGAAGGGGATCTAAGGACAAGGGGAGGAACAAGGAAAATAAACTAATAACTAGAAGAATGCAGCAAGAACAAATAACCTAACAGTAAACAAGCACAGAAACACTAAGCGAGAAACTAAACTAGAAAACCCAAAAAAGCAAAGAGAACTGTACTAATAATAACAACAACAATAATAATAATAATAATAATGATAATAATAATAATAATAATAACCAGAGGAGAAAACCATTCTAAGTAATAAATAAATGAGAAAGCAACCACCAAGGGAACTATGGGCGAAGGGAGAAAGAATACTAACACTAGGAGGCAGGAGAGCGAACAAAACTACCATCAGGATAACAGAAGGAATAAACAAACATACAGGGGTTGGACAATGAAACTGAAACACCTGGTTTTAGACCTCAATAATTTATTAGTATGGTGTAAGGCCTCCTTTTGCGGCCAATACAGCATCAATTCGTCTTGGGAATGACATATACAAGTCCTGCACAGTGGTCAGAGGGATTTTAAGCCATTCTTCTTGCAGGATAGTGGCCAGGTCACTACGTAATACTGGTGGAGGAAAACGTTTCCTGACTCGCTCCTCCAAAACACCCCAAAGTGGCTCAATAATATTTAGATCTGGTGACTGTGGAGGCCATGGGAGATGTTCAACTTCACTTTCATGTTCATCAAACCAATCTTTCACCAGTCTTGCTGTGTGTATTGGTGCATTGTCATCCTGATACACGGCACTGCCTTCAGGATACAATGTTTGAACCATTGGATGCACATGGTCCTCAAGAATGGTTCGGTAGTCCTTGGCAGTGACGCGCCCATCTAGCACAAGTATTGGGCCAAGGGAATGCCATGATATGGCAGCCCAAACCATCACCGATTCACCCCCATGCTTCACTCTGTGCATACAACAGACTGGGTGGTACGCTTCTTTGGGGCCTCTCCACACCGTAACTCTCGGATGTGGGGAAAACAGTAAAGGTGGACTCATCAGAGAACAATACATGTTTACATTGTCCACAGCCCAAGATTTGTGCTCCTTGCACCATTGAAACCGACGTTTGGCATTGGCATGAGTGACCAAAGGTTTGGCTATAGCAGCCCGGCCGTGTATATTGACCGTGTGGAGCTCCTGACGGACAGTATTGGTGGAAACAGGAGAGTTGAGGTGCACATTTAATTCTGCCGTGATTTGGGCAGCCGTGGTTTTATGTTTTTTGGATACAATCCGGGTTAGCACCCGAACATCCCTTTCAGACAGCTTCCTCTTGCGTCCACAGATAATCCTGTTGGATGTGGTTCGTCCTTCTTGGTGGTAAGCTGACATTACCCTGGATACCGTGGCTCTTGATATATCACAAAGACTTGCTGTCTTGGTCACAGATGCACCAGCAAGACGTACACCAACAATTTGTCCTCTTTTGAACTCTGGTATGTCACCCATAATGTTGTGTGCATTTCAATATTTTGAGCAAAACTGTGCTCTTACCCTGCTAATTGAACCTTCACACTCTGCTCTTACTGGTGCAATGTGCAGTCAATGAAGACTGGCTACCAGGCTGGTCCAATTTAGCCATGAAACCTCCCACACTAAAATGACAGGTGTTTCAGTTTCATTGTCCAACCCCTGTATGTGCCATGTAATATTTATAAAAATCTTAGTAGCCTTTTGTAAAGTTTTTAAACATGTGCATGGATGTTTAGATGCCCATAACAATTTCAACTCATTGGCTATAGCAGCCCCATGCTGCTATAGCCAATGATACAATGTTTGGCTAGCAGTGTTTTTGAATAAAGTATTCAAAAATACTTTATTCATCCCAAAGGGAAATTAAAGGTTGTTGTAGATCATATTACGCAGGTTTCTTCAAAGAGTTGTTGTAGATGCTGATGGCTGTGGGCAGGAAGGATCTCCTGTAGTGGTCTGTCTTACAGCAGATCTGAAGAAGCCTTTGACTGAAGACACTCCTGTGTTGTACAGTCTCGTGAAGAGGATGCTCAGGGTTCAGCATAATGTTCTTCATTTTATGAAGAATCCTTCTTTGAACAATGATCTCCAAGAGAACCTCTGGAACCTCTGAACAATGATCTCCAGAGGTTCCAGAGAAGTCCCCAGAACAGAACCAGCCTTCTTTATTAGCTTATTGAGCTTTTTTAAGTCCTTGTCTCTGATGCTGCTTCCCCAGCAGATGATGGCAGAAGAGATCCCACTCTCCACAACAGACTTATAGAAGATATGTTGGAAACACTAAAGGTCCTGAGCTTCCTCAAGAAATACAGTCTGCTCTGTCCCTTCTTGTAGATGGCTTTACAGTTGCATCTCCACTCCAGTCTGTTGTCCAGGTGAACACTGAGGTGGTTATACTCCTTCACCACCTCCGCTGTCATGATGGAAATAGTATTTGACCTATTCTTGTTTCTGGAGAAATCAAAGAACATGATCCTCACAGTGCTGCTAGCTTTGTCCAGGTGACAGTGGGTTTGTTGAAGCAGGTGTATGATGGCATCTTCAACTCCAACTGAAGCCTGTGATCTAATTCATCCCCGACCACACATCTTTGATATTGTTTTGCTGGAGCTTGCTCTCCAGCATCTTCTTGTACATCTCCTTGCCGTCTAAAATCTTGACTTTAAGTTCCTTCTGTAATACTTACTGGGCAAAGCAGGGAACGAGAAAGTAAACAGAACATAAGCTAACATAAATAGTAACTCTAGAAAGAACTAAATCTAAGGAAATGGAAAAAACTAAAAGTAAACAAGCACAAGAATACTAAGCCAGAAACTAAAACTAAATAAAACCAAAGAAGGGAAATAATCATAAGGAATAGACAAGGAGAACTGTACTAAAAATAATAAACCAGAGGGAGAAACAATTCTAAGGAATAAACAAATGAGTAAACAATAACCAAAGGGACCTACGAATGAGAGAAGAAGGAACTACTAAAACTAAGGTGTAGAAGTGTAGACAAAACTAAAACACCGGAATATCAGAAGGAATAAATGAACATAACTATTAAATCCAAAGCAACAGAAACACCTAACTGAGAAAGTAAACAAACACAAAACCCAAAATGGCAGATCCTGACATTTTCTGCATCTAATGAAACAATTAAACCATTTTTGGATAGTCTGTTGCATGAAATAGCCTTCTTGTATTATTTATTGCATACCAACTTTTAATAAATCCAGCCTAGTCAGCATATATAATAGGTGTTTCAAGTTTCATTTTAAATCTTGTGGCCAACGTCTTGCAGATGATCCTAAGATCTTAGTGATGTTAGGCCGTGGCTGGATGGTAGTGAGGGATTTTTATCAGACTTAAGATTAAGATTTATGTTAGCACGATTCATGTTTGGAGAGAAAATCAAGGTTTCCTGAATTTCTATGACCACCTGTTGAAAGATGGAGGCCAGGAGTGACCAAAACTCTTTGTAGAATTCTGCAGGGAAGCCATCAGATCCTGGAACTTTGCTGTTATGCTGTTATGCTTCCCCAATAACAAACCTTGGATCACCAGTGACCTGAAGGACCTGCTTAACAAGAAAAAAAGAGCCTTCAGAGAGGGAGACAGAGAATTATTGGTTTCGGGTGGACGCCTCCTATGCTTCCACGGAGGGTCCACCCGCCACGGCTTCCTCAAGCTGTTTTCTCCGGCGTGGGTCCAGTCCGGACCGGAGACGCCATAGTCGGAGCTCATGTGGCAGCGGATGATGGGCTTCGCCGAGTACCTGAGGATCTTCCCCGAGGATTTGGACTCTGTGCACCTCATTCTGGAGGCGGAGTTCCTGGGAAGGGGGTGGCTTGACGCTCCAGCACCACTCTCAGCTGGAGGTCCCTTCGCACCCCTTCTCGAGGCCGTGAGTGCTGTCGCCGGGTCTACAGAGCCACAGCCGGCCGCCGCTGGGTCTTCAGAGCCACAGCCGGCCGCCGCCGGGTCTTCAGAGCCACAGCTGGCCACCGCCGGGTCTTCAGAACCGCATTGTGTCCCGGAGGAGCCCGTGGGCAGGCTGCCTTCATTTCCTCGCCTGATTCCAGAGGAGCCCGTGGGCGGGCTCCCTCCACTTCCAGGTCCTGAGCACCTTCTCAGTTTTCTCTGGGGGGTGCTCACGGAACGCAACCATGACACACAGCCAGACACACAGCCTGTCTCCAGGTCTGACACACAGCCAGACACACAGCCTGTCTCCAAGTCTGACACACAGCCAGACACACAGCCTGACTCCGGGCCAGACACACCACAGCCTGTCTCAGGGCCAGACACAGTTCCTGGAGGGTCATCCACCCTGCTTGGCCGACCTCCAGATCTCCTTCCTGGGTCCAAGCCTCTGCAGGCCCCGCCTGGGTCCAAGTCTTTGCCATGGTTCTGGCTTCATCGCAGACCACAAAGGACCTCGCTTCATGGGTTCCTCTGGCCTCGTCGCCAGCCTCCTGATTGCCTGCGTCTCCGCCGCTGGCTGCTCCGCTGTCGGTCTCCTGATTGCCTGCGTCTCCGCCGCTGGCTGCTCCGCTGTCGGCCTCCTGATCACCTACGTCTCCTCCGCTGGCTTCAGAGACCTAAGAACTCGTGTCTCACCCTAGTGGTTTATTTTGTTTTTGGACTCTCAGTTTCCTTCAGTTCATGTTTTACGCTTTATTTTTATCTTGGTTTATAGTTTCATTTAGGTCTGCTTACTGTCCTGCCTTTAGTCCCTTTCCTCATGTTTTGGTTTCATTAGGTTCACCTGTTCCCTCTGCCTCCCTGCCTCCTTGTCTCACCTGTTCTTAGTTCATTTGATTACCTGCCTTTGTTCTCCCTCTGTATATTAGTTGGTTTTGTTTCATTGCTCTTTGCTGGTTCCTCGTCGCTCTCAGTTGCTGCTCTCATTCATGCCATGTTCCTGCAGTGTCGCAGCTTCATGCTGCTTCCAAGCTCTTGTCTGTGCTTCGGTCCACCCCAAAACCCTATCATGACAGAGGAGTATAAATACCTCGGTGTTCACCTGGACAACAGACTACTTTACTGTTTGTTATTGTTAAAATTGTTACCTTTTCTTTATTCTCTTTCAACTGACTTGCAAGTAGTTTGCTAGATTTGCTGCTAGGATCAAAGCTCTCCAACCAATTTCTGAATTTGGAATTGCATTCTTGCCTTTAGTATGCTATTAGTTTCTAGTTTTAGTTTTCTAATTCAGTTGAACACATTTATTTCTTGGGATGTAGCATAAGTAATTTCCAAATTTATTTTTCTGTTCCTGGTTCCACTTTTTTCTTTTTTTTTCTCCTAAATGATGAATAAGAAATTATTTTGCCCCGCATAACAACTTTTGCTGCCTCCCAGAAGAGACAAGAAGAGAACCTGGTGAAATCTTTATCTTTAAGTTTTGTTACAGATTAATAATTGTTTTGTTTCTTTAAATTCTTTTATTCCACCAGGCTTTTATGTCATGATTTTTATTGCGCTTTTTATATGCTTGTTTTTTATACTAAGTTTAATATAATGTGTTTTATGTTGTACAGCGCTTTATGACTTTGTGTCTGTGATGGGTGTTTTATAAATAAACTTTACTTAAGTAATGTATTAAACCTCCAAGGTTTTCCAGGTGGTGTTAATGGTTTTTCCATTACCATCAGAGTTACTGGTGTGTGATCGCTTAAGGAAATGGGAAGAGTTTGTGCCTCACTTACCTCCTTCATAACAGATTTTTTTGATTAGAAATAAGTGTATATGGGAGTAAGATGGGTTGACAGGTAAGAAAAAAGATCGGTATCAGATGGGTGACATGAGCCCCAGGCATCACACAGACCATAATCTTCCAAATACTGCTTTAGTGTCTTAACTGACTATAAGTTAGGAAGTGCAGAGGAAGTGCTGCGCCTGTCTAACTCTGTGTTCAGAGTGAGGTTAAAATCTCCTCCCACCATCCATGCTGTTGAGTTGAAAGGGCGGAACAAACTGTGATAAAAGTTGGACTCATCCACATTTGGATCAGTGAGAATCTATGTAAAATCTAAATATAAGTCATAAGCATAAAGAAAACCATTACAGGTCCTTCTCAAAATATTAGCATATTGTGATAAAGTTCATTATTTTCCATAATGTAATGATGAAAATTTAACATTCATATATTTTAGATTAATTCCACACTAACTGAAATATTTCAGGTCTTTTATTGTTTTAATAAGGATGATTTTGGTATACAGCTCATGAAAACCCAAAATTCCTATCTCACAAAATTAGCATATCATTAAAAGGGTCTCTAAACGAGCTATGAACCTAATCATCTGAATCAACGAGTTAACTCTAAACACCTGCAAAAGATTCCTGAGGCCTTTCAAACTCCCAGCCTGGTTCATCACTCAAAACCCCAATCATGGGTAAGACTGCTGACCTGACTGCTGTCCAGAAGGCCACTATTGACACCCTCAAGCAAGAGGGTAAGACACAGAAAGAAATTACTGAACGAATAGGCTGTTCCCAGAGTGCTGTATCAAGGCACCTCAATGGGAAGTCTGTGGGAAGGAAAAAGTGTGGCAGAAAACGCTGCACAACGAGAAGAGGTGACCGGACCCTGAGGAAGATTGTGGAGAAGGGCCGATTCCAGACCTTGGGGGACCTGTGGAAGCATTGGACTGAGTCTGGAGTAGAAACATCCAGAGCCACCGTGCACAGGTGTGTGCAGGAAATGGGCTACAGGTGCCGCATTCCCCAGGTCAAGCCACTTTTGAACCAGAAACAGTGGCAGAAGCGCCTGACCTGGGCTACAGAGAAGCAGCACTGGACTGTTGCTCAGTGGTCCAAACTACTTTTTTCGGATGAAAGCAAATTCTGCATGTCATTCTGTAATCAAGTTGCCAGAGTCTGGAGGAAGACTGGGGAGAAGGAAATGCCAAAATGCCAGAAGTCCAGTGTCAAGTACCCACAGTCAGTGATGGTCTGGGGTGCCGTGTCAGCTGCTGGTGTTGGTCCACTGTGTTTTATCAAGGGCAGGGTCAATGCAGCTAGCTATCAGGAGATTTTGGAGCACTTCATGCTTCCATCTGCTGAAAAGCTTTATGGAGATGAAGATTTCATTTTTCATCATGACCTGGCACCTGCTCACAGTGCCAAAACCACTGGTAAATGGTTTACTGACCATGGTATCACTGTGCTCAATTGGCCCGCCAAGTCTCCTGACCTGAACCCCGTAGAGAATCTGTGGGATATTGTGAAGAGAACATTGAGAGACCCAAGACCCAACACTCTGGATGAACTAAAGGCCGCTATTGAAGCATCCTGGGCCTCCATAGGACCTCAGCAGTGCCACAGGCTGATTGCCTCCATGCCACGCCGCAATGAAGAGGTCATTTCTGCCAAAGGATTCCCGACCAAGTATTGAGTGCATAACTGTACATGATTATTTGAAGGTTGACGTTTTTTGTATTAAAAACACTTTTCTTTTATTGGTCGGATGAAATGTGCTAATTTTGTGAGATAGGAATTTTGGGTTTTCATGAGCTGTATGCCAAAATCATCCGTATTAAGACAATAAAAGACTTGAAATATTTCAGTTATTGTGCAATGAATCTAAAATATATGAATGTAAAATTTTCATCATGACATTATGGAAAATAATGAACTTTATCATAATATGCTCATATTTTGAGAAGGACCTGTATATAAGAATTCTAAAACTTTTGACCGGTAGTGTAAATAAATATGAGGAAATTCTGGTGTACTTAGTGTATTCAGCTCAGATTTGGATATGTAGGTTTCCTGAAGTAAGACAATATCTGCTTTGAGTTATTTCGTTTGATCTATGGTTTTATGCTTTTCAATATTATTTCCAATTCCAAGGAAATTCCAGTTGAGAAATCGTATTGAATTAATATCACAAAGTAAGTATGAGGTCTAAACTGAGTTTGTTCTCTAATGCCCCTTTTCCACTGGCTCATTTTATTTACTTTTCTTTTTTTTTTTTTTACGTGTCCTGTCTGACAAAGTAGCACTCAGAATTATTGTGTGAGTGCCAAGAAGCCCAAAAGAAACCGAAAAGTGCACAGTACTAATGAATGCAAAATGTATTTGGTGGTAACTTCGGCACGATATAGAACACAATGTGTATCTGTTAACCTGTGGGTGTAAGTGTGAGCGCGCTTGTATATATAAGGTTTCTCCATATAAATATGCAATAGCGAGTGTGATGAGCCACAGACCTGCCCCCCTGGATCCAAGACAGACATGGAGGTGAGACTTTTTCTAATTACGCTGAGTTCCTCCCTCCCTGCCGAAGAGGAAACACAGGAATCGCAGTATCGCACGTCAGACAGACCATAACGCACCGTTAGAGCTAAATTCATCTTAATTCTGTATTACTGGTATTTCAAGTACATGTGAACTGAAAGGGTTGGTAAATAAGCTGCTTTCCTTTGTTAACCAAAACCGCTAAAGCTAGCACCAGTAAAGTCAAATATTTACATATGACTGGTCGCTGAAATATGAGAGTCAACACACATTCCCCTCCACCATTTTTGTAGTCCATGGCTAGGTAAAACGTTAAGATCAGTTATTGATACCCAATCCAGAAAATATTTCCTTAAATAGTATTTTACTAAATACGGATAGCTAATTAAACATCATTAAGAATTAATTATCCGGAAGGTTGATTTCTAGTTAAGCAAATCATTCTTTAGGATATTATTTTATTAAAATAATGTTTTATCTACTCTTCTGATTGTGCATTGTGATTGGTTGTTTGAAGACATACCAATTATTGTTCTTAATATGTTCTGAGACTCATCTTAGAACAAATCAGTTTCAGAACTGAGTTCTAAAACTGATTTGTTCTCATTTCCAACTTACTCAAGATAAACCTTGGTTCTCAAATATAGATAACACCGAATGTAATTGCATCATTTTGTTTGTTATGGTTTTCAACCATTTTAATTGGTTTTCTTCATTCATATACAGGTCCTTCTCAAAAAATTAGCATATTGTGATAAAGTTCATTATTTTCCATAATGTCATGATGAAAATGTAACATTCATATATTTTAGATTCATTGCACACTAACTGAAATATTTCAGGTCTTTTATTATCTTAATACGGATGATTTTGGCATACAGCTCATGAAAACCCAAAATTCCTATCTCACAAAATTAGCATATTTCATCCGACCAATAAAAGAAAAGTGTTTTTAATACAAAAAACGTCAACCTTCAAATAATCATGTACAGTTATGCACTCAATACTTGGTCGGGAATCCTTTTGCAGAAATGACTGCTTCAATGCAGCGTGGCATGGAGGCAATCAGCCTGTGGCACTGCTGAGGTCTTATGGAGGCCCAGGATGCTTCGATAGCGGCCTTTAGCTCATCCAGAGTGTTGGGTCTTGAGTCTCTCAACGTTCTCTTCACAATATCCCACAGATTCTCTATGGGGTTCAGGTCAGGAGAGTTGGCAGGCCAATTGAGCACAGTGATACCATGGTCAGTAAACCATTTACCAGTGGTTTTGGCACTGTGAGCAGGTGCCAGGTCGTGCTGAAAAATGAAATCTTCATCTCCATAAAGCTTTTCAGCAGATGGAAGCATGAAGTGCTCCAAAATCTCCTGATAGCTAGCTGCATTGACCCTGCCCTTGATAAAACACAGTGGACCAACACCAGCAGCTGACACGGCACCCCAAACCATCACTGACTATGGGTACTTGACACTGGACTTCTGGCATTTTGGCATTTCCTTCTCCCCAGTCTTCCTCCAGACTCTGGCACCTTGATTTCCGAAAGACATGCAGAATTTGCTTTCATCCGAAAAAAGTACTTTGGACCACTGAGCAACAGTCTAGTATTGCTTCTCTGTAGCCCAGGACTGGGGAATGCGGCACCTGTAGCCCATTTCCTGCACACGGTGGCTCTGGATGTTTCTACTCCAGACTCAGTCCACTGCTTCCGCAGGTCCCCCAAGGTCTGGAATCGGCCCTTCTCCACAATCTTCCTCAGGGTCCGGTCACCTCTTCTCGTTGTGCAGCGTTTTTTGCCACACCTTTTCCTTCCCACAGACTTCCCACTGAGGTGCCTTGATACAGCACTCTGGGAACAGCCTATTCGTTCAGAAATTTCTTTCTGTGTCTTACCCTCTTGCTTGAGGGTGTCAATAGTGGCCTTCTGGACAACAGTCAGGTCGGCAGTCTTACCCATGATTGGGGTTTTGAGTGATGAACCAGGCTGGTAGTTTTAAAGGCCTCAGGAATCTTTTGCAGGTGTTTAGAGTTAATTCGTTGATTCAGATGATTAGGTTCATAGCTCATTTAGAGACCCTTTTAATGATATGCTAATTTTGTGAGATAGGAATTTTGGGTTTTCATGAGCTGTATGCCAAAATCATCCGTATTAAGACAATAAAAGACCTGAAATATTTCAGTTAGTGTGCAATGAATCTAAAATATATGAATGTTAAATTTTCATCATGACATTATGGAAAATAATGAACTTTATCACAATATGCTAATTTTTTGAGAAGGACCTGTATAGTTCATTCGTTTCTTTATTTCTTTATTTGGCTTGGTAGTTTTAGCTGAATTGTTGTAGCCTAGTAAAGAGTTTAACTGAAATATGTTAAACTTGAAGATGAATTGTTTCTGTTAATACGTTCTTAAATTTGAAAGAGAATTTGTTGTGATTTTGTTTTATGTGTGCAGTGTTTGCTGTTCAATATTGCCAGTGCTCGAATCAAGCTTTCATCTATTTTTCTAATACCAAAGCCATGGACAATAATTCTATTCTGTTTATATATTATAGCTATAAGTCTCGGTTTTATGGCAATTGGTTTGAGAAGACAAGAGAGTCATATTGTTTTAAGGAGTACTTTAAGGTGTAAATGAAGACTGAGGTGGGGTTTTTTGAAACAAGTTGATACAGGTCCATTATGAGCAATATGTGGTTTATTTTCATGGAAACAAACATCTGTATATTTTGGGTGGGAGAAACAGTCTGAAGGAGCCGTCCAACCGCTGAGTCTGCACAGCTGGTCTGATGGTCAGGTTATACGAGTGTATCATTAACTGCTGGTTCTGATAAGGACCAGAACTGGCTGGTTCAGTTTAAACTAAAACACACCCCCCCACCCCCCCCACCCCACCCCCAACACACATGGACACACACAAGAATCACCAGTGAAGGTTGTTCAGAACATAAATTGTTTTATCATGTCTGTTTTTGTTAATTCAATCTTTTTTGAAACTCAAACAAAGCTCACTGCAGATTAAACCAGAATCTATTGAGCAGAGGTCAAATTCTAGGATTGTTTTTGACTTTCTTCACACTTAAATGAATTAGACAAAGAAATGTATATCTGCTATGCTTTTAGTATAGAATATAAATAGGTTAAAATAAAATATTAGGATACTTCAAAATGGTTTGGAAAAAAGCTGTAAGCTAAATGGATTCACCAAATCCCAGCAAAACTATTAAATTCCAAGTTTTATGAATGTCCATTCAGTTGTTTTTCTTATAACAGACTAAACCATTTCATCCGATAAATTAACATTCTGACTTTGCAATATTACATTATTGTAATTATGGGATTGTTAATAACTAGGAAGAAAACACAAATCAAAATATTCAGCTAAAGGGAAAATATTGTAGAATTATTAAGCAATTTGAACTTGGAAGATTTAATGCATGTATGAATATAAAAATAAGTGAAGTTGAAGGAGAGTGATTGGAGACTGAGAATACAGGTCCTTCTCAAAATATTAGCATATTGTGATAAAGTTCATTATTTTCCATAATGTCATGATGAAAATTTAACATTCATATATTTTAGATTCATTGCACACTAACTGAAATATTTCAGACCTTTTATTGTCTTAATACGGATGATTTTGGCATACAGCTCATGAAAACCCAAAATTCCTATCTCACAAAATTAGCATATCATTAAAAGGGTCTCTAAACGAGCTATGAACCTAATCATCTGAATCAACGAGTTAACTCTAAACACCTGCAAAAGATTCCTGAGACCTTTAAAACTCCCAGCCTGGTTCATCACTCAAAACCCCAATCATGGGTAAGACTGCCGACCTGACTGCTGTCCAGAAGGCCACTATTGACACCCTCAAGCAAGAGGGTAAGACACAGAAAGAAATTTCTGAACGAATAGGCTGTTCCCCGAGTGCTGTATCAAGGCACCTCAGTAGGAAGTCTGTGGGAAGGAAAAAGTGTGGCAGAAAACGCTGCACAACGAGAAGAGGTGACCGGACCCTGAGGAAGATTGTGGAGAAGGGCCGATTCCAGACCTTGGGGGACCTGTGGAAGCATTGGACTGAGTCTGGAGTAGAAACATCCAGAGCCACCGTGCACAGGCGTGTGCAGGAAATGGGCTACAGGTGCTGCATTCCCCAGGTCAAGCCACTTTTGAACCAGAAACAGTGGCAGAAGCGCCTGACCTGGGCTACAGAGAAGCAGCACTGGACTGTTGCTCAGTGGTCCAAACTACTTTTTTCGGATGAAAGCAAATTCTGCATGTCATTCTGTAATCAAGTTGCCAGAGTCTGGAGGAAGACTGGGGAGAAGGAAATGCCAAAATGCCAGAAGTCCAGTGTCAAGTACCCACAGTCAGTGATGGTCTGGGGTGCCGTGTCAGCTGCTGGTGTTGGTCCACTGTGTTTTATCAAGGGCAGGGTCAATGCAGCTAGCTATCAGGAGATTTTGGAGCACTTCATGCTTCCATCTGCTGAAAAGCTTTATGGAGATGAAGATTTCATTTTTCATCACGACCTGGCACCTGCTCACAGTGCCAAAACCACTGGTAAATGGTTTACTGACCATGGTATCACTGTGCTCAATTGGCCTGCCAACTCTCCTGACCTGAACCCCATAGAGAATCTGTGGGATATTGTGAAGAGAACGTTGAGAGACTCAAGACCCAACACTCTGGATAAGCTAAAGGCCGCTATCGAAGCATCCTGGGCCTCCATAAGACCTCAGCAGTGCCACAGGCTGATTGCCTCCATGCCACGCCGCATTGAAGCAGTCATTTCTGCCAAAGGATTCCCGACCAAGTATTGAGTGCATAACTGTACATGATTATTTGAAGGTTGACGTTTTTTGTATTAAAAACACTTTTCTTTTATTGGTCGGATGAAATATGCTAATATTGTGAGATAGGAATTTTGGGTTTTCATGAGCTGTATGCCAAAATCATCCATATTAAGACAATAAAAGACCTGAAATATTTCAGTTAGTGTGCAATGAATCTAAAATATATGAATGTTAAATTTTCATCATGACATTATGGAAAATAATAAACTTTATCACAATATGCTAATATTTTGAGAAGGACCTGTAATTGGTGGGGCTGACACAACGCTCTGTCCCCAGAAAACAGTCATTTCAAATGAACCCTGACTAAATATGTTGGCAGTTCCAGCTCAGCTAGGTCTTAAAGACAGATCTTAAACCATCTGAAGATTGAAAAAGGAAATCTAAAACACAGATCAAGAAAGTCAACAGTGTCAGGACAGAAAATTCAAAGCAACATAGACTGCAAAACCAAGAGGTAACAAAAACAATTAAACACAACTGAGTGAATGCATCTAAAGAAAATCCACAGAAACCAAATATCTGTCATAAGTAAACAGAAAACTGTTCTTGTTGGCAAACAGATCTAGACTGTGATTAGAAGGAAGGGAGAATTCAGCAATGAAACACTAATCTGTTTTATGATACTGGACCTTTAGTAAGGATCAGCAACATAAGTCTAACCTGTGCCCTCAGAAGAAACAAACAGAGTGACCTGTAAAAACTGAACCTGTGAATGAAACAACTCAGTCTGAAGTTGGTCTGGCTAAGCTGCTGAGCCTGTGAAAAGGTGGGACTCAGTAATTATATCAACACAGCAGCACTTACTGTGTCACATAAGTTACAGCTGGAGGAAAAGACCAAAACAATGACCATATCACTCATGTTCATGTTTGTGCTGATTACCTAACTTAGTTGCTAATATCTGTAAAACCTATCTGTCATATCTTCAGTGATTTGTTTGACCCCCATATAAAACCACTCTCAGAAGAAATAAAGTTAGTAAACAATATATTTCTTTACAGAACATGTTCTGGTTACACCGGATTCTCTGGTCAGGAAATCACAGGCAGGAACTCAGGTTGCACAGGATGCTCTCTGAGAGAGAGGTACTGGTTAAATTGGAATAGGCTGCTAATAGTTTAAAATGTCCAAACTAGCTTACTTCTTCTGAGGGAAATGCTGAGCTGGAGGGAGTCTACTGGTGGGGCAGAGAGTTACGCAATCCAGAAGGTGGTCCAATAGAACATCAACCAAGATGAGTAGTTGCAACCACAAAGGCAGGAATTTAGAGGAGTTCAGAAACGAAGCCAACAGTCAGCAATTGAGAATCCAAGAGAATTAGATTAGCAGTCAGGATGCAGTCCGAAGGGTTAAAGGTCTGGGGTTCGAGATCCGTCCACACCTCACAAGCACTAATAGGAAAGCAAAGCACAGGGTTAGTACTCCAACACAGCAAAACTGGCAAAGATACCAGAGGCTCAGGCATCAAAGGACACATCGAATGACTGGTGACTGGCTCCTAAATACTCCTCCAAAGGCCTGCACAATCAGATTCAGATCAGGAACACCGGTCACCGGATCACACTGCTTGCAGAAGGGTGACCTCTGGTGGTCCAGTGGCGCACAATACTCCCAAGCCCCAACAATGTCTCTCTTTTATGTTTAAGATGTTACTTTAGATGTAGTTTTTGCTTGGTTTAACTTCTCTATGTTAGCAGATTCAAAAAATAATTAGAGTTAGAAGAAAAAACATTTTTTCTATCTTTCTCATCCTTATTGTCACTGAATGGCTGAACAGTACTACACTGAAAGACATTTGATCATTGAAATTAATCAAATTCCTGTCACTATTTTGGAAGATGTTTTATTGTGTTTGGCTTCAAAACTAGCTTCAGTGTTTATGATCATCACAACGTGAAGAATGTCACTGTAGTCAAAAACAAGACTGGAGTGAGCCAATTCCATCCATCACCATCCTTTTAAAGTGAGAAGCCATTCAAGTTAGAAATTAAGTCTTTTTGATTTTGTTGACCCGAATATGAAAGCCAAGATTCACTAGTGACATTTTTATTCATCACTTTAGCGGCAGAGAAGCATGTTTAGGTGATGCAAGGTATGTATAAGGAGTGTGAGACAATGGTGGAGTGTGTGGCAGTAGTGCCCAACGGGCTCTGGGAAGGTGTGGGATTACATTAGGTCTGAACAGCTTCTGCTTTGCAAGGCAGATGATAAGATAATGTTCAGCCCCCATGCACCTTATCAGCTGCCCCTCTAGTCTTATTCACAGACAATATTGTGAACTATAGTAAGTGTAGGGTGGTAGAAGAGAGCCTGGAAGGCTGAAGAAAAGGCCAAACAACGCAGACGTGAAAAAAGTATAAGTGAAAAGTCTGGTTTTCATGGCTGGATTTTCAGTTTCACATCTAAAGGAAAAGTCAAACAAACCATGAGTCCGACTCAGAACATCAGACACTGAGCTACACATAAGATCTCCACATAAGACAATTGAAAGACAGTGAAAGTCAGACTGACTGCATTTTATAGGAATGAGAGGGAGACGGGGGTAAAATGGGGAAGCTGCAAGGAGTATACATAATATGTGCGAAAATGCTGAAGGAATGAAATTTCTATGTGATGTGTGGCAGCCCCTCCCTGACAGCAGCCTATCACCTTCCAGGGAGAAAGAAGAGAGAAAGACCAAAGCATGGATGAAGTGACAGAGGTTAATTTTTAATTACTCTTTCCTAATGTAACTTTACATAAAGGAAACACTCACCACTATCACACTAGATCACAAAGATAACTGCAATCAATCATTACCAGGCATAAGAACTCAGTTTAATCCATGTTACTGATAATTTGACTTACCCCAACAGAATTGCTTTATGCCCAGTGAGCACCATATGACTAAGAGAAAGTTATCATGTTTGTAGTTACTTAGTCTTATTAGGTTCCAGGAAAACAAGCTGTGGAGGTTTTTGGGCATTTGGCTTGTTAAAGGAAATGTAATTATCTATTAATTATACTTTTAATGATAAATGTACTGTCATATTAACAATCACTAGAGTTCATAGTAATAACATAACTTGTCAGTTATGAAATTACTATATTACTACTGATTACCAATCAGAACGTGACATACTTAGATCTTATTTCAAAGCAGACAGTTTAAAAACAGTTTTGCTTATTTGGACAGACAAAGCAGTCAGTGTGTTTGATGAAAAACTCAGGTAGTAAGGTACATTATTCATCATAGGTGAATTTGCTTCTTTGTGATTGGGTCCATTCAGAGACAGTTTGTGTGCTGATTGGTCAACTCTAGCACCCCTAAATGGCCTGCCCTGTCCAATCACTCTGTTGCATTTATGTGTTATGTAATTGTGTTGCTTGGATGTGTGTCTGAGGGGAAGGAAGTTAAAGCAATTCTTTCTTCTATTCACTCTTTTCTAGCAAGAGGAGCACCAAGGTCTGCAGCAGGGTAAGTTACCATGTTGGCTTTCACTTTTAATCTCTTTGCATGGTGCACACCTTATAGGAGAGAATGCATTCTACAGCCACACACACACACCCACAAAGATTCTTAATGTGTGCAAAGCATTTGCAACAACTCAGCATTATTCAACATCTAAAAGTCATACGCAGAAATGAAAAGAATGAAATTACTGTGTAAGGTGCATGTGCATGTGTTTGTGTGGGGGGGTGGGGGAATTGCATTGATTTTCATTGTGATAAGCTGAAAAATTTGATCTTAAAGTTGTATGTGTTACCTTTGCTCATTTGAAGTTTTGCTTAGAACAAGCTTTACACCTCTTAAACCAATCAAATCCCATTGTTCAGTTAATGCCTCTGGTCCCAGCCAATCAGATAGACTCAGCAAACTTTATAGGAGCAAAGTCAATAGTCTTCTTACAGTCAATAAACTATCCATGAGCGCTGAGCGCAAACTGTATTGAACTGCTGCATTGGTCCTGTGGAAACGTTTTGCTTTTGTTTCTGATGTTATAGAAACATATTGAAATTACAACTTTTCCTTTATTTAATACATTTTTGAGTCAGATGGAAGTGCATTAAGTAAAGTGCTGATCCAGAAAGGCTGAATCTTATCTGTCAGTGTTAGCTCTGCTGCAGAGCTCACCCATACACCTTATTCAGGTAGCAGTTAAATTATTCCAATGAAATGTTGGAAACTGTCCTTAGAAGCCAATAGTTCATATGTTGCTGCTGATTATAACTAAACAGGTGTAACACCAACAGGTCTCTTAATAACATGTAAACAGTTGTCAGTCTTCCATCATGTATTCACATATAATAATGCATTTGTGTTATTATTGTTAAAAAGAACACTGCAATAGAATATAATTTATTGCTTTATTGTCACTGCAGCTGTGAGGTTTAGGGAGTCGTTGCTGAAAAGGATCATAGCTGGCAATGTGAAACAAGGGGCCTTGAGGTCAATGTAATGGCCTGCCAGCCCCACCAATCATAGCTGGCAGACCCGCTCTTTTCGCCACACAGGACATGAGGCAAAGAAGTGATTTGGAGAGCCACAATAGTTGCACTGTTTAGACTCCTTACAACACTGCAGTTCCTCAGGGGAGAGACGAGTATGTCCAACTTGCATGGGTTCTGGTTCAGGAAGGGACATGTTAATAGTTGGACAAAATGAAGTTGAGGAAGTCTGGGATAACTGGGGTCTCACAACAGTTCTTTCAGTTCTTAATCTCCTTCTTTCTCTCATTCTATTATCTATGCGGCTAGCCAAGGCAATTAACTCATTGAGCGCCTTAGGTTCATCAATGAGAACTAATTCATCTTTCAATGTTTCATCTAATGACTGAAAAAATTTGCTTTAAGAGCGCAGGAGTCCCAGCCTGAAGCGGCTGCCGGTGTACGAAATTCAACAGATAACTCAGAAACGGGTCAATTTCTCTGTTTGCGCTCCCATAAACAGCGAGCAACACTTGTCTGATCTGTCTCTGTAGCAAACATCAGTTTAAACTCCTGCAGAAATTCTTCATAATTACAACCAAACTGATTATAATCGGTAAATTGGGCTTCAGCCCATCTCAATGCTTTGCCTGTTAGCAAACCTAGAATAAAGGAAATATTAACATCATGAGCCGGAAAAGGTGCCTTCTCCGGGTCAGGGCGAGGTCCTGCCTCAAGTGGAGGAGTTCAAGAATCTTAGGGTCTTGTTCACGAATGAGGGAAAAATGGAGCGGGAGATCAATAGACGGATTGGTGCTGTGTCATTAGTGATGTGGGCGCTGTACCGGTCTGTCCTGGTGAAGAGAGAGCTGAGTCAAAAAGTGAGGCTTTCAATTTACCAGTTGATCTACGTTCCTACCCTCATCTATGGTCATGAGCTTTGGGCATGACCGAAAGGACGAGATCATGAATACAAGCGGCCGAAATGAGTTTCCTCCACAGGGTGTCTGGGCTCTCCCTTAGAGATAGGGTGAGAAGCTCGGTCATCCTAGAGGGACTCAGAGTAGAGCCGCTGCTTCTCCACATCGAGAGGACCCAGTTGAGATGGCTTGGGCAACTGGTTAGGATGCCTAGTGGATGCCTCCATGGTGAGGTGTTCCGGGCACGTCCCACCGGGAGGTGGCCCAGAGGAAGACCCAGGACACGCTGGAGGGACTATGTTTCTCGGCTGGCCTAGGAATTCCTTGGGATTCCCCCGGACAAGCTGGCATAAGTGGTTGGGGAGAGGGAGGTCTGGGTCTCTCTGCTTAGGCTGCTGCCCCCGCAACCCAACCCCTGATAAGCGGAAGACAATGGATGGATGGATGGATGGATGGATGGATAGATGGATTAACATCATCATGTGGAAAAGACTGAGGTGAGTGATTAAAGACCAGTGAACACTGAAGAAGAAAACCTCCACAAATGCCAACCTCTCCGGAAAATTTATCTGCTGTGAACTTCACACCGCTATTGAAGAGGAGTGGACCAACATCCCACAGGCCACAATCAACAACCTGATCAACTCTATGCGAAAGAGATGTGTTTCACTGCATAAGGCAAATAGTGGTCACACCAGATACTGACTGAATGTCCTACCTCTTACTATGAACTCACAAATCTTAGGGTTAGGGATAAGAATGAGGGCCAAGACATGAAGTGAAATTACTCCTAAAACACAACTAACCACTTTGAAGCTCATAACACTCAGTGTTTGTTCTAACCTAGATGTCAGTTTTGCTTTGCAGCTGCAACTTTCTGTAATAGTATTCAAACTCCATTGAAACATCAACAATGCTGAATCATTGTGTTTAAAAAACATAGCAAAATCGGGACTTTAAGAAAGAAGTTTTTTTGCTGAAATACACTACCATCTTGGTATGACTGAGAACATGCAAGCTTATGTTTTTGTGTTGAAGTCATTGAAGTTCCTTCTGCTTTTCGAGTCCAGTTCCTTGCTTGCATAGGAAAAGCTTGCTCTGGCTTTGTCCAACAGCTACTTTCTTAAACAATTGATAGATGTAAAGTCAGGTGGACTTGCATCACTGCTAAAAGGTTACAGAATGAAATAGAAATAGGACTTTCTAATCATGATTTCTAATGAAACCAACAGATGCTTGGTCAGGGATAGGATTATTTTTGGTTTGCGTGATCCTCCCCAGCAGATCCTGAAGTGACTTCTCTAACATTTTTAAACTTAAACTTGCTGAGTCAGTTCTGAAAAAATGCTAAATCAAATCCAATTTCAGTTTTGTGTACTTCAAAAATCTAATTATGTTTTCATGTTGTGTGTGTTTGTGTGGGTATATGTCTATGTGGACATATGTTTTTGCCTTCTCAGAAATCATCAAAATCCCAAGAATGAAGATTGCAGTTATCGGTCAGAGTCTCTTCGGCCAGGAGGTTTACAAGGAGCTGAGGAAGGATGGCCACACCATCGTTGGGGTTTTCACTATTCCTGACAAGGACAGCAAGGCTGACCCACTGGGTGAGAACCCTTATTAAAAAGGCATCTCAATGCTTAGCTTTTTCATAAATACTTGTCTAAACCACTGTCTATCCAGCCATGCATTTTCTATACTCACTAAATCATTGTGGGTAGTGGGAGGGTCTGGTGCCCATCTCCAAAGGTCAATGAAGGGGAGACTGGTGCACCCTGAACAGGTTGCCATATCACAGGGGCCACACTCGGACCTAAGGGCAGTTTAGAGTCACTAATTATCTTAGCATAGGGAGAACATGCAAGCTCACTGCATGATGGCCCCTGTTGGACCACTTGTTTGCTGAATATTGGACCATTTGCACGTTGCTGGATGCCACCAGGCCTCCTGGCGTTTTCGGCCATTTTGTATCCCGGACAGTCCGTTCCTACAGATCCCGTCGGACACTACGACTGATATGATGGGGCGTCCCAAGTCTGACGTCACAGGACACTATGTAGGAAGGCGCCCATTTTGAACACTCGCCTTCAGCTGGAGACCGTGACGTGGTGAGCACGCAACTGAAGCATCATCTGGAGAAGAGTCCCGAGTGGATTTCACTTATTCTCCTTCGTTGGCCAACGAAAAATTAATAACTGGGATTTCTGGAATGAGAAGGCCAGAAATTTCACTTTTGCCGATCGAAGACGTGAGTTTAACACGTAACTTAAAAAACCACGGAGTTTCAAGGAGATGAATCGCCACCTTGTTTTTGTCCTAGTCGACTGTGACGGTCAGATCATATTTTTCCCTTTCACCAAGGAGGCCAGAGGACGAAGATTGACCGCTTTTCCTGAAGTTAACTGTGGACGCACATTAACTTCCAACTTCCACCGCAATCTCTCTCAACGCCGCTCAGAAGGAAGGCTTCAATAAAGTAAAGCACATCCTTTTATTATTATTTTTAACATTTCTTTATTAGGAATAGCCAGGCAGGGTACAGGAAGTTTTAGTGCGATTAGATTCGCTATTTAATTTAATTTTTATTGAAACTTTGATGTGCCGTGTTGGATGCCTGGAAGCCGCTGCACTACCCAGCTTTGTGTGTGTTTTGCGGGGTTGTTGAACACCTGAGAGCAAGCGCAAGTGCGCTGTGAGACTGGACTGTTATAATAACCTCATTTTCTTTGTCTTCAACCTTACTGCTTACTAGCTTGCCGCCAAACGTTTTATAACCCTTTGTCTGCTCACCTCGCCCAGCGTTGGGGGATGTTTTATGACTGAGTATAACTGAGTTACAGTTTGAGGTGCGCCCGAACTTCCACTCACCACCACATCCCTTTGTCATATTATCATTTTTGCCATAACTGCTGGTTTGATCCCATACTTATTACATATTACATATTTATTTTGTTTAGTTAGATATTTTACCCCTTTTGTGTAGAACTTTGCATGTTTGAGTAGGTGAAGATTATTAAATCGGAAGAGCGGATTGTATCAGGGCTGTGATTTAATAAATGTTCACATAGATAAACAGAAGGCGTTTTGTGTTTATTTTATGCAAGAGTGACTCATCAGTCAAGATAAGGTTGAAGTTCCACACGTTCGGCAGAAACGGTCGATTAAACAGTGACATCTCTGGTAATAGTTATTAATTATTACTGAGTATTTAACGGTTGTAATTATCAAAGGTGTTGAGCCACAATTACAACACCAGAAGACATCTCTGGTCTCGATTCATAAATGAGGATTTTGGTTAAGAAATTAATTTAGTCAAATTATGATTTTTAATTATAACTATTGATAAAGATTAATTAATCAATCATCATAAATCTAACATATGGCGCCCCTGGGTGGGCCTTAAAAAGACAGACATCAAATCACTGTTGCACAGAATAAATCTCCGTTTACTAGACTAGTTTTATTGTGAGATTTTTGAGTTTCACACAGAACGTTTGTGAATTAGGGGATATTTTGACTAGAGTTTGCTCAGTTCTGCTGCAGAGGATAAAATAATCTTTCAGAGGTGTTTGTGGTGGATGCAAGGTGAAAGTTGGTTTAACTTGCGGAAAATTTAAAGTTAATTTCCAGCCGGCCAGCCTGCTGCATCAGCTGCATAAAACCAGCGCTGATAAGCAGCAGACCTGCCCCAGTGTCCGCTGGGCATAATTACAGTTGTGACCAACATCCTCCCAGTCAGGTAGAGAACAACACTTACATCTGGTGGCCATTTAATAAAATAGCAGTTGCAGCTGGATTTCCCAAACCGCAGACCTACACTCGGTACCATCTGGTGGTCACTAGTGAGAATTGCATTTCCTACCTTGATTTTAATCACTCAATTCATTAAAACAGGCAGATAATTCCATCACCTATGATCAAAAGGGCATAACTTAAAGTTGAAAGTTGAAGTTACAGATCATTCATTACCACTTTTGGATAAAATTTAAGCACTTTTGCTGGGTTTTATTGTGTGGAGCATGTTTTGATCTGACTCATAAAAGTAACTTAGTTGTCTAACAGGAAGGTAGGTGATCCATATTAGAGAGCACTAACATTTATTTGAAGCTAAGACCAGCATTGAATGTTTTAGCTCCGTTTTCCCATTTAAAAAATTTTATTTTTAATTTGGTTTTGGGTTATTTCAAAATTCTTTCTCTTCTTCTTTCTTTCCCTTTTTGTGTGTGTTTGCTTGATTACTCCCACTAAAGCATAGACTTGGGTAAGCCACAGTTTGAACAGTCAAACCTGTGCGCCCATTTTAAGCAAACCCATACACCTGGAAGATACATATATGAATCAGACAGCTAGCTGAACAGCTTAGCCTGTTGTGTGCTGCTAATTAATTTAGCAATCATTTAATCACTGAGCAGCTTAGCCTGTTGTATGCTGCTAATTAATTTAGCAATCCTTTAATCATAGAACAGCCTAGCCTGTTTGTGCTGCTGATAATTAATTTAGTAATCATTGGTCACTGAACAACACAGATAGTCAGTTTTGTGTGTTTGCATTGTGCATTTTGGGCCAAAGATGGAGGGAACATCCCAGACTGCAGCTGGTGATGTGTGTATGGTGGAGGACCCCATAGGAATGCAGGCACAAGAGGTGATTGGGTCATTGATTCTGTTGTCCCCAGAGGAGCGTAAAGGTCTCAATGATTATGGCATTGAGCAATGTGAAGCTAGGATTCAGGAGTTGCTCCAAGTCATTAAAAACCCACCGAAGGACAGACAGGTCTCAGATGTGTTAGGACAGCTCACTATGTTATATCAGCGAAGGTTAATGTTGGAAGTTGACCAGCATGTTAAACTGCAGTTCGAGCTGAATGATACTTTGCAGACGGTGGATGTCCTTAGAGGTGAACTAACAGAAGTTGAAAATAGATTGGACACAATAGAGGGTAGCCATGCCACCCACTCCCCCCCCCCCCCCCCCTTCCCTGGAGGAATGGGGGGGCGAACCGAAACCCACCTCACAGGTTGAAACCTTTGCGGGGTGAGCCACACCTGCGAAACCCTGAGAGAACCTGCAGGTCAGATCTGGAGGATATAGAAGCTGCTCTCCACAGATTACCTTTCCAGGCTCATGGGGTTCCCCATACATCCACTGAGGCAAGGACAGGTGTAAGTAGTCAGAATAGGTTCAGTGGTGCGGTGTCCCACCCCACTGCAATCAGCAGCCATGAAAGGTACCTGGCTGGGGACTCAGCAGGTGTAAATAGTTCACGGCTCAGATGCGAGTAGCCTTCAAACTTGACTCGCAGTACGGTCCTCTACAATCCCTCACCTCTGCCAAGGCGACAGGAAAGCCGCCCCTGGGATTCAAGTGGTTCCTACCGCCCTCAACCGCTGCCCAGGACCCGAGTCCGGGAAGCACAGGGCCCACCGTTGTACCGGGAGCAGCCTCCACTGCCTCCTCCGAGGATGAGGCGTGATGCACTGATATACCCTGAGTGCAGTCGGAGTGAACTCTCCGATGATGACTCAGATGGGCCGGCACCAATCCCTGAGAGTGGATTGTGCACCCGCCAGCTGGCCAAAGACTTCGAGCGCTTTGACCCTAATAATGCAGAATCAAACATTGATGATTATCTTAGGGAAGTTGAACGCTGTCTTCTAGATTTGAATTGCCCATCAGCATGGGAAAAACTGAAGCTCATCTGGAAGACAACATCCAGGAGCGTCCATGTTTTCATGGAGAGCCTGACCCCCGCAGTCCGAGACCGTTATTTAACCCTTTGCGAAGCTTTAAGGGAAGAATATTCTGTGTACACAGACCAGGCCTCCGCCACACTTGGTGCTTTCACTATCCAGCAAAAGAAAAGCGAAGCACCCAGGGAGTATTACCGGCGCTTGAGAGCCGCTTACTTTCAAGGACGCAATGATCCCGACATTGAGGAGGAACACGCTTTTAAATCCCTGTTCCTCCACAACCTTCATGAAAGTGTGCAATATGATGTTACTATGTATTGCAGAACACAGACCATCAGCATGCAAGAGATCCGCAAATATGCTCAGATGGCGTGGGAAACACGTGCTCGCCCGACCAAGGGATCAGAGGGCGAGGATAGGGTTTTACAGATACAGGCAGAAAGGAACAGCTTTGCATTGGAAGATCAGGAAATGCCTTCAACCAGAACCCATGTTAAGAACAGGTTCAGGGATCAATGTAGGTTTGGTCAGCTGGACCGGGGGGGTGGTACTGAATACCAACCACAGTCAAAATTGCCGGACCACTTCCGGTCGAACAGACGACCTGACCATCATGTGAAGCCTAAAGTTAATCCTGATGGTAATGGATGGAACCAACACGCAGAAGGGATTATGGGGAAAGAGATGTAGGATGCCCTATGCAGGATGGTGACAGAAGCGGTGCATCAGGCCACCACGCCCCCACAAACCTTGAAACAGGAAGCCGACCGTCCAGTTAAACCGGACCCAAACTTCCCGTCAGCATGACTAGGCGTGGACCCAGTCTCCACAGCCATCAGAGTCTACCTGATCGGATGGGGAGACAAACCTGGGAAACTCCAAGTACCCCTTTGGACCTCCCCAGGAGAAACACCACAAACCATCTTTTCAAGGTTCTCAGGTAAACTGAACCAAAATGGACATGCACGTCGTCTATACTGTCTGATCATGATAGGAGGACGTTTCTAACTGAGTTTATATTTTAAAATAGGATCAGAGATCAACTTGATGTGCTCAATCATGTTTGAGGAGGTGAGTAGAGCCACGCTCTCCTTCAATGAACCATTTCAGGCCGACGCTTGTGATGTAAGCATCACCAGCCGCACCCAAAACCGATCATGCATCACTAGTTGGGTGGAGCTCGACATCACACTCGAAGACATGACTCTGGTGCACCCCACACACCCTGCACATAAACTGTTTAGAGTTTTACCTTCAGGCCGCCGCTACAGAGCACTGTTTACTAAAACCAGCCGCCACAGAGACAGTTTCTTCCCCCAGGCTGTTTCTCTGAAGAACATTCAATAGAGTACAGAACAACAGTATACAGATGTTGCAAATGCACCTTTTCTGTTAGATATGTGTATGTTGTACATTGTAAATTGTAAATTTGTATATTCTGTAATGCAGAATATTGCATTGTACATTGTATATTGTACATTGTAAATTGTAAATTTGTATATTCTGTAATGCAAAAACAGAACAAAAGAGCAAAGTGTACCGGAGTCAAATTCCTTGTTTGTATGCACGAACCTGGCAATAAAGCTGATACTGATTCTGATTCTGATATGTGCACATTAAACAAAGAGCTTTTTCTTGGTGGCCAGGACCTGCTGGACAGGCTGGCCCCACTCATTAACTGCCACCAGGACCAACTCTGGGTCCAGGCGGAGGTGCAAAATCCACTGGGTGTAAGCAGCAAACCACTCTTTGTGACCAATCAGGTCACCAGCTTAGAGGAGCCCAAAGAACCTCTCAGGCCCTCGTCAGAGCCGGTGCACCTCTGAGACACAGCTGCACCCAGCCATCCAGGAAACTCCTCCCAGATGCAGTCATGCATTGCTTGGTTCTTTAAAGAACCCAGGTGTGAACACTTACAACCCCACAGTGGTGGAAGGTGTACACCTGGAAACCATGTTCATACCAGAAGTGCTACTAGCATTCTGGCTGGGAAATTCATCAACCATTAGAGAGCTATATGACCGCTTGTGCCAAAAAGACCCCCTTTTAACTGAGGCACAACACAGCCACACAGCTCCGCCCTTTCCTCAAGACAGCCAGAGTGTGCACCTCCAGTGTGCAGATTGGCATCAAACAGCTCTCCCATGCTGTGGACATTGTTCCAACAGACCAAAGGGGGGTCACATTATCCTACGCCCATTACTCTCCTGTAGGGTGCCATAGGAGCTACAAAGCCACACTCCACACCCTCCAACAGATCGCCCACTGGCCTCCAACGTCTCATGACACCCAGGTCTACATCAAAGGATGTTTAACCTGCCGCCAGTTTCAGCCATCCCAGCCAACCAGTCAACCTCCGCTTCAGCGAAGGGGGGTTACATTACCTTGGTTCCACCTTCAGACCAACTGGGTCAAACCAGCTCCAAAATTAACAGGAGGTAACAAATTCCTCCTCACTGTGACATGCAGCTTCATCAAGTGGGTTGGATGCTTGTCAGAAAAGGTTGACGCCGTCATCCCAGCTGCTGATGTTTTGCTGAACCAGATGAAGTCCTACATTGAACTCTCCTCCCCTAGAACAGAGCTTGTCTCCATGTCTGGGAAAGGAGAGACCAGTGCGTAGGACTAGTTAAATAGGTGCATGTTTCATGAACTCACACTAACATGCACTAATCACTAACAACTTTCTTCAACAGAAACTGTTAAAAATATAACTACCTCCTAGAGCACAATGTTAAACTGTAAGTTGGCACAATATTTTTCCCATTAACACTCGGCATGCACTGCAGACCCTCACAGAAGTGATTAAGAATGATTTAATGGACACTCACATTGCCAGAGATTTTATGCAAAATCTTATTAAAGGAGGTTGGTTCATCTGTAGACAGTCCCACCGAGGCACAGATACCTACTGGCCTAGTTCTGCTGAACTTAGTAGGGAAAATCCTAAGTCCACCACAGCAAACACCTTGCAACTTCCACAAACACACCTGGCTTATAGCCTAGGTACTGCAATTCAATTATTATGTTCTCCCTCTTTTCACATCTAGATAGTTTAGAGATAGGAGTCATATTAAAACCCATCATCATTTGGAAGAGCTAATGGTTTAAGCCTAAACCTGTTTTAAACATTCGTTTTTTTTCCAAGATTACACACCGCATATAGGCAGGTTAAGCGTCTACAGCTCAAGATTGATTCCCTCACATTCATTCCCCCACGGTTCATAGCACCGCCTTTGCCAATGACACAGCCAGGTTCCAGTGCCTAATAGAAGTTGGACGAATAAGCTATGAACCATGATTTTGTTTCTTTTTATATATATACATATATATATACATATATGTACGGTATCTTTTATTGTTGTTTCATTTTGTCTCAGGGTTACCAAAAGCTGATGACCAAAAGAATGCATTGATGATATGAATGTATTGTTTGTATTTTCTCATTGAACAACATAGAAAGGTACGAGATAGTTGGAGTTTAGCCCTGCACAGGTTAACCTTTACTCTGCCCAGTCATAGGTTTTGAGGAACACAGAGACAGTTTGTTTGTTCTGCTTCGCCACGGATCACTGATTGTTCAACAAAGGACAGAATGGTCCCAGTAGCTTCAAAGACTGCGATTTATCTCACCCTTTGAACCTAGGGGGGAATGTTGGACAACTTGTTTGCTGAATATTGGACCATTTGCACGTTGCTGGACGCCACCAGGCCTCCTGGCATTTTTGGCCATTTTGTATCCAGGACAGTCTGTTCCGGCAGTTGCACATTCTTTCTAATTTTTGTTTTATTTTATCTTTTGTTGATGTAGCCCCACCTCTTCCAGCAATTAGTACCCTAGGGAATCACTATGTGACCCATGCTCCAGCTTGTCTTTGTCTAATGTTAAAATATGGAGTTTGTCCTGTAACTGGTGAGTTGCCAGTTTGAATCTGTCATCTCAGTTGTTGTGTCCTTAGGAAGACACTTCCTCTGCCTTGCCTGCCTCTGGTAGTCAGAGGGCTCAGTGGTGCCGATTGTATGGCAGCCTCGCTGCTGTCATTCTGCTACAACGTAGCAATGTAGCACTATACAAGGGCAGGCCCTTTGCCATTTACCATGATCCTAAACATTAAAGTGTGACAAAAAAGCAAGAACAGAAGAAATCTGTAAGGAGGCACAAAGTTTTTCATGACACAATAGCAAAAGTAAATTGTTTCCAATGTGGACATAGTAAAGAAGAGAATATGTATGTTGCTCAGGAACACACACATTCATTAATGCTGCTGTGGTGACAGGGTTCAAACAAATTTGTCTTTCACGGTAAATCAAAGTTTATTTTTGTTTGCTGTCATTATCCTGGTAGATAATACTTAATATGTGCATAATATGTATTTGGAATCATAGTCATTATTGTAAAATCCGATTGTACAATATTCTGATCATAAAGGGCTGCTTGGATGGGAATATTTTGTAAATGATAATACTTCCAAAGCCGCTTGCCAATAACATATTAGATGACTTGGATAAACTTCCACTGTCCTTTATGAGCACACCTAATATAGGTCACTGTGATCCAGATGCTAAACTTTAGGGAGATCTGTGGGGACATTATTATAATGAACAAGATGTCAATTTGTCATGTTAAATTTATAATTATTAATTGTCATTTTACTGTATCATTCTTATTTTATTTTAGATGTTTTTGAAGTGGGATTTTATTGAGAGGTTAGAACCAGGCATTGTCTTTCAAACAGTACTTAATGCTCTTATATTTCCTTATGTTGTGACTTATTTACAGTTGTATGTTGTTAAATATAATTTACTTGATTATTATTATTATTCATTGAATTTGACATGAGCGTACATTATTACACAGGGTAAAGTGAAATATATTTAAGTGTCAAGTATGATTTATTTTGGAAAAAGGAAGATATTTATTTTGAAGAGTTCCTAACAGGATTGGGTTTTGTCTCTGTGCTATCTTGTCAGCTGTTGTTAGTGTTGCTAGGATACAATCAGCTGTTCCGTTGATAGCAGTTGCCTTGCTTGTTCAATGAAAACCGAACATTAACTGTTCAGAAAAAGACATCTGATCCTCCGTCATGATTGAAGAAGTTTTCGCTAAGTAACACCCTTTAAAAGAAATAGCCTTCTAGCCAAAACCAGAGTGAACCTCACCAAGTTAATTATATGCCTTATAACATTTTACAGTGCCTTGCGAAAGTACTCTGCCCCCTTGAACTGGTCAACCTCCTGCCACATTTCAGGCTTCAAACATAAAGATATAAAATTCAAATTTTTTGTGAAGAATCAACAACAAGTGGGACACAATCATGAAGTGGAATGAAATTTATTGGATGTGTCAAACCTTTTTAACAAATAAAAAACTGAAAAGTGGGGCGTGCAATATTATTTGGCTCCCTTACTTTCAGTGCAGCAAACTCACTCCAGAAGTTCAGTGGAGACGTTTAAAGCCGGATTTGGATACAAAAAGATTTCCCAAGCTTTAAACATCCCAAGGAGCACTGTGCAAGCAATCATATTGAAATGGAAGGAGTATCAGACCACTGCAAATCTACCAAGACCCGGCCGTCCCTCTAAACTTTCATCTCGAACAAGGAGAAGGCTGATCAGAGATGCAGCCAAGAGGCCCATGATCACTGTGGATGAACTGCAGAGATCTACAGCTGAAGTGGGAGAGTCTGTCCATAGGACAACAATCAGTCGTACACTGCACAAATCTGGCCTTTATGGAAGAGTGGCTAGAAGAAAGCCATTTCTCAAAGATATCCATAAAAAGTATCGTTTAAAGTTTGCCACAAGCCACCTGGGAGACACACCAAACATGTGGAAGAAGGTGCTCTGGTCAGATGAAACCAAAATCGAGCTGTTTGGCCACAATGCAAAACGAAAAAATTGGCGTAAAAGCAACACAGCTCATCACCCTGAACACACCATCCCCACTGTCAAACATGGTGGTGGCAGCATCATGGTTTGGACCTGCTTTTCATCAGCAGGGACAGGGAAGATGGTCAAAATTGTTGGGAAGATGGATGGGGCCAAATACAGGACCATTCTAGAAGACAACCTGTTGGAGTCTGCAAGAGACCTGAGACTGGGACGGAGATTTATCTTCCAACAAGACAATGATCCAAAACATAAAGCCAAATCTACAATGGAATGGTTCACAAATAAACGTATCCAGGTGTTGGAATGGCCAAGTCAAAGTCCAGACCAATCGAGAATCTATGGAAAGAGCTGAAGACTGCTGTTCACAAACGCTCTCCATCCAACCTCACTGAGTTCGAGCTGTTTTGCAAGGAAGAATGGGCAAGAATTTCAGTCTCTTTGTGCAAAACTGATAGAGACATACCCCAAGCGACTTGCAGCTGTAATTGCAGCAAAGGGTTGCGCTACAAAGTATTAATGCAAGGGGGCTGAATAATATTGCACGCTCCACTTTTCAGTTTATTTGTTAAAAAAGATTGACACATCCAATAAATTTCATTCCACTTCACGATTGTGTCCCACTTGTTGTTGATTCTTCACAAAAAATTAGAATTTTATATTTTTATGTTTGAAGCCTGAAATGTGGCAAAAGGTTGAAAAGTTCAAGAGGGCCGAATACCTTCGCAAGGCACTGTACATTGCTGCCACATTTTCATTAGATGGTTGTTTATGTAGAAAGCTGTGGTTACAACAAAGGCCGTACTTCATGTCACTAATAAAAACCATCATTTTTGAAACATGTACTACAAAACAGAATGTTATACATATCCAGCCAGAGTAAAATAAAATAAAATTAAAATTAAAAGATTATAGTTGTGCAATTGAGTATTATTATATTTATTTTACACTGCCTTAGTCTTCAAAATAAATCGTTTCTCTGGCCAAAAAGAAATTGCATTTTTCATTTAGCACATGTTTTACAAAGGATATCCAGACATGGGACTACTACAGTCTTTAGTATAAAGACTTGCTTATAATTAATTGTTGAATCCAAACATGACAGAGTTTCAGAGGTTTAAAAAAAAAGCATTTTCATGAACCTCTGAAATAGTTCTGGTTTTATTGGAGGTGTTTTATCATTGTTGAAGTCCAATTTTGTCTTTGCCCCTAACTGATGAGTTGTTGGCTAGAACTAACCTTTTAGGAAGAATGTTGACTTGAATAACTGCCAGTTGTTCCTGCTTTTTATCTTTGTTTTTACCTCACTTGGCCTCTTTTCTTTTCTTCTCCTGCAGCCACAGAGGCAGAGAAGGATGGTGTCCCTGTTTTTAAGTTCCCCAGGTGGCGAGTGAAGGGTCAAGCCATCCTAGAGGTGGTGGACCAGTACAAGGCTACAGGAGCAGAACTTAATGTTCTGCCCTTCTGCTCCCAGTTTATCCCCATGGAGGTCATTGACCACCCCAAACATGGCTCTATCATCTACCACCCCTCCCTGCTGCCTCGTCACAGGGGAGCCTCAGCAATCAATTGGTCAGTGATGCTGATTTTTTTGGGGGGGTTACAAATAAAAGGGAATTCTGGTAGCAGTCTGTTTAACTGTGCTTCACAGGACCCTTATTCAAGGAGACAAGAAGGGAGGTTTCACAGTGTTCTGGGCTGATGATGGACTTGACACTGGACCAATTCTACTGCAGAGAGAGTGTGATGTTGAACCTAATGACACAGTCAACACAATCTACAAGAGATTTCTCTTCCCAGAGGGCATCAAAGGCATGGTGAGTGACACAGGTGAAGTTAGCCACTGTATAAATAAAAACGCAGAGTACATCCAATCATTGGGACTCCAATGAATGTATATTCCCTTAAGGTACATTAAAAGAAAAGGGTCTGTATTTACATGCCTGTACCATCTTTTGGCATCTATTTCTCCAGAGTTTACAAAGTGTTAGGTAAGACTCCCTGGAGTTTGGGTATAAACACCATCAATGAATTCTCATAGAATGTTTTAAAGTGAATAGGAACAAGACCACGTATTAGGACAAATAGCTGAAAACAAAATTTGTTAGAAATAGGAAAAGGATACAAAATGAAATTAGAACTCAACAGCCAGAAACAAGAGTCAAGTTTATTAACCCAACTGTAAGAATCCTGGAAATTCAATTACCATTAAGAAAAAAACATTTTGGTGCTGTGGGTTGAAGATGCTGCATGTGTGGCAGGGGGGTTGCATCCCTGTTCAGATATGGAGTCACCGGCATTTGGATTGGCCGGGCAGTGACGGTCGGCTGAGCTGGTTGGTGGTACTCCCTGGGCTGACGTTTCAGTGGCGATGTTAAAAAGTGAAAAATAAGAAAGAAAAAAACAAACGTAAGGCTAGGTAATTTCTTTATATAGCACCATTCATACACTAGGCAATCAAAAGTGCTTTAAAGTGCCCATGACATCAAATTTTCATGATAAATCTAATTACATTTGTAAGGATTATGATTATTGATTAATTAATATTTATCAAAATTATAATTAAAAATCATAATTCAGGAAAATAATTTCTTAACCAAAAATCATTACTTACAAATAGAACTCAGGGACTTCCTCTGTATTGTGATTATGTGCTCAAAGCACTTAATAATTACAATTAGTTATTTATCATTAATAATTTATAATTACTAACCAAGGTTCAAAAACCTTCACCTAACTAACAAGCACTATTCTACACAAAGGGGATAAAATGACCACCTAAAAATGATAATAAAATAAAATATATACACATTGAGTGTCTATGAAGATCAAACCAGCAGTTTTATGGACAAAATGTGCAATTTAGGTTAACTTGGAAAGTGAAGCCCTCCTGGTGGGCTGACGTCTCAATTTTTGGCGATCAGCTGCTAGTTGGTGAGGCCCTGCCCTTAGCCACTAGCAGCTGATTGCCCCAAATCCCAAACAAAGAGTCATAAAACTCTGAGGAGGGAACTCAGTGAAAGATTTCCAGTAATAAAACTGGGACAACAGAGTGGTCAGGCCATGAGGCTCAGACTTTGAAGACTTTGAGGTTGCTTTGAATGGAAAAACTTTAAAAGTCCTACTTCCAACTCCTGGCTGATTTGGGATCAGCCGGACAAAACACAAACACCTTGCTGATCGCATCCACGCTGCGCGATTCAGCACACTTGCACAACAAATCAAACACAGCTCAGCATAAAACCCTTCAATCAGTGTTGCATGTAACAAGTTAATACACTGGTGATTCTAAATCACCTTAACTATGCCTCCTCCTGCCCAGACTTCTAAATGCACCAATCCGATTTAATATAAAAAAAAGAACAAAATTACTTTGAAGTTGATTTCTTCTCTCCATCGGTTGAGGATGGGTCAAGTCTGAAGAAAAACCAGGGGTGGGATCGCTTGTCCATGATCAACCCAACAAATAAAACCAGTAAACTTCTCATCCATCCAAAACGGGGAAAAATATGAAGAACCGTTTTGTTGACTGAACCAACACCGAGGAAATTCGTTTCCTTGAAAAAAACCTGCACGGGTTTTTCACCTGCCGGGTGTCGGCGTGGTCTTCGATAGGTATATGAATCTTCTGACCTTTTTGTATCAGACAGAATTCCACCTTTCAAGCTCTTCTGGGAATGGCCTTGTGGGGAAAAAGTTTGCCTGCGAGCTTTTATCTCTCCAGATATGCACCTCCGTTGTGTCGTCCTGTAAGACACGCTGGAAACGGCAACGAAAGTTTATTTTCCGCGGGTTTTATACTCCCGATGACGTCACAGTTGCGACATTTGTTGAGCTGTACGTGTTGAATTGCACAGCCTAGTCGGTCTGTCCGACCAAAATGGATGATTCCAACACATTTATGGAAAGGAAACATTGATAAAAGATTTTAAAAAGTAAATTCATGGCACTGAAATGAACAGTTGTTGAGATATATGATCATAGATTCCACAAAAATGCATTTTCAGACTTCTCCTTTGCGATTTTGTTGTGCTTTTTTACCACGTAAAAGAGGAACCCCCGCAGGTAAACTGACTGCTGCTGCAACGACCAGCAACACAGACAGCAGTGAAAAATCAGATTTTGTTTTTAAATATATTTCATTCTCTATCACATAGAGACGCAGCAGAGTCAGAAGAAAGTCAGCTTTCATCAGATGGAAGACCACAAGTGCTGCTGCGTGTGGACGGCCATCTAATTCGGCCAGAGTCTGTTTTTAACGGATGCTGGAGTACGACAAAAGATTTACATTAGAATCTTTAGAGAAACATTTATTTAAATATGTTGTATGCATGTGTAATTTATCTTATTTTAATGATAAAATAATTAATAAAAATGTCAGATTTTTAATTATTAACAACTGCCGATATTTGTCTTACCTGCTGAGCCTTGATCCGTTTACCAACAGCACCAACAGCCTTTTCTTTGCCGATCTTTTCCCATCAGATGCACTGAACAGCGTGGCTATAGACTCTGCTTCAACATTGTCTTTCGTCTGTCAGATATCCTGACCTCTGACATAATTTCACTTGTGAATTCAGAGATTTCTTGTTCGAAGCAGTTTGCTGAAAAGTCCTCCAATCACAACTGGCTGTGCTTGATGGGACCAGCCCATCTGTCCCTCCTCAGTTTTCCAGCTCTGATCCAGGCAGCTCTGATCCTCTTCACTTCAGGAAAGTAGTGCAGACTAACGGCTGCTGTCGTAGTATTGCTGCCACCACCAGCAATGCACAGTTTCACCATATTAACGCTGTTTTTAACTCAACTTGGCTTCTACCTGAACCGTTTATCAGTGACGCTCACACAATGAATGATCCTTTGATGTCATTTCCAGGTGACTTTGAACTTGTAAAATGTAACATTGAAGAATGCATAGTTTGTGTCCAATATTGTCTTTTATCATTTCTTTAATCCTAATATCATGTCAATTACTGCCCAATTCCTTCAATATATAGATTTTTTCTTTCAATTTCTGCATTTTTGGGAAAAGCATGTCACAGGCACTTCAAAGGAAAGCACTAGAAAAAAAAAAATAATAACAATAACATTTAAAATGTTAAAAGCAATAAATAATAAAATGTTTGTGTCCCATCTCCAAGTACCCCACAACCTGACAGAACTATTCATATTATGGACAAACCAACTCAGTGACCCTAGTGGACTGTGGTCATACAGTGCCCCAATTTATAAAGTGGCGTGTCGTGAGCATACACAGGGTAGAATATATTGTAGTGCTCTATAATTTGAGCTACGGGGATGGTTTGGATGATGTTTAGTGGTGGGCTGAGAATGGATCCTTGAGGAACCCCTTAATCTATTTTATGTTCGGTCAGATTTAGAATTAATAAATGACACAAATCAGTCACTGACTGCCATATAAGGACTGATCCAGTTTAGCTTAAGCTTTAGTTTAAATAATCTGACCCATTTTCCATTCTATCAATTAGTCAAGAACCCCCCCCCCCCCCCAACCCCCCCCCCCCCCCACACACACACACACACACACACACACACACACGTGTAGCAGATGTTAATGCTATATTAAGTTATACTACAGTATAATTATTAAGTAAATCAGTCAGTTACATCTTCTCACCTCATTGTCTCTTCTTTCTTGTCTCTTGTGTGTCTGGCATGTTTTTCAGCTGTCCAGCTTTTAAAGTTGTCTTGACTTTCTCGAACTTTATCAAGAGTGGAGCTATTCCCATACAAAATCTGGGGAAAAATCCAAAAACACCCCAAAAAAAACACTGAAATATCTTACACATGACAATTTTACTGTAACCATATTTATATTAAAAAATCACTTGGAGAATGAAATCCATAATATGGTTAGCCATTTAGATTTTCAAAGACAATTATAAAGCGAAAAAGAAGAAGCACAGTCTATCTGATTTAGCAGGTCCTTTACCAGTTTAAGGTGTAAGCTGTGTATGAACCACAAAAAAACACAAAAATAACTAGAAACAATTCCTGCGTAAAATGCAGTGTGAATGTTGAAAGCTACATTTATAAGCTCAAAACTGCTGTAGATTTTGAAGTCAACTTTAGAAGTGTTGGTGAATGCAATCAATTAGCAGAAACAGGAGAGGAGAGGAGAGGAGAGAAGAGGAGAGGAGAGGAGAGGATGAAGCTCAGCTCAATCTAGGAGGAGCTGGGAAAATTAAAAGGGGAGAATGGTCGGAGAGGAAGTGAAGATTAGACCAGGAAAGGGGGAAGAATGCATAAAGAACTTCTGTAGAGTAAAATTTGTACAAACAAGAGCCATTTGTTTTTAAAAAATGAATCAAGTTTGAAAACTGAGAGCAGCTAAAGTGCACACTGTCAGCTGGAAAATTCCATCACTGGATTACATTGTAAAAAGGAAAATAAAAAAACTACATAGAACTTGCAGTTTTAGAAAAACAGATACTGAAATAGTAGTTCAGAAGAAGAAGTTCAAAAATGTATGAAAGAAACTATAAGCAACTATAATAATATAAATATTTAATTCAGAATAAAGAGAAAACATCAGTCACAAGATTTGGATATTTGAAATTTAAAATGAGTTTCTACCAATAATACAAAGTTGCTCAAGGATTTTTTATAGTATCGGTTGGCATTGGTTGTTGATATGTTGTTTTGCCCCAACCCTTATTAGCATTTTGGTCTTTGATAATGTTCTTTGTCTGCAAATAACTGCATATTGTTCCCATTTTATGGAAATCACCATGTATGATTCTAATACAGGCTAATTACATGTTTCTTTAGAAAATCCTTACAGCTGCCATGCAAATAATCACAGTCTTAAATAATTGTCATTTATTGGATTTGCCTTCTTATGATCCACTTGTCTACTGCTACTTTCCAATATGATCAAAATGGGACAAAAAAGTTCTGAAAATCATCATGTGTTTGTGGTTCCAGGTAGAAGCTGTGACGCTGATTACTGAAGGGAAGGCCCCAAAGATAACACAGCCTCAGGAGGGCGCCACCTATGAGTGCATTCAGAAGAAAGAAAATGCTAAGGTAAACAAGTGTATTATATCATAAAAAGGATTACTGTTAATAACTGTTAACCTGGGTCTAAAGTCTGCAAACACTTTTAGTTCTAACTTTAGACCTGACGTACACTTGTGTCCTGGGATACATACATACATACATACTCATACTCATACTCTCGAGGGCACACATCACTCTTTGTTGCATACTATTGGCGTGATTGTAGTCACTTTTTGATACAAGGATTCAAAGTAGAAGTAGAAGCCTTACTCGCCCATGAGTTTCAAGGCGTTCAGCTGACGCGTGGTCTGGTCCCGCTATTAGCCGCTGTCTGCAGCCAGAATGAGACAGAGCAGAGGGGGAAGGTACCCTTGGGTCAGAGGTTCCAGCTCTGACTCCTCCTCTTCCTGGGCTGTGTTAGGAATAGGTTAGTGTGATGTCGAAAGGTGCAGAGGTTCGTACAGGCCCTCATGTAGAGTTTAAAGTCCATGTTCATCCACGTTTCACTTCATGGCTGGGGTCCCAACATGAGTAAATGCTAAAAATGAAATCATATATCTCATCTTACTTTTCTCATCTAAAATTATTTCTAGGTCTTGCTGACGCTTTTAAATCATGCAGCTGACTGGCCGGACAAACCATATGTCATCAGTACATCACTCCCCCAGAGTTGCCCCTGTACTTAATGTAGCATCTGCTTGACACAAAAACACAAGTAATTGCCTTTTTTAATTAAATTGACTCTTTGTAAATACATTTAGGCAGCAAGGGGTTAAAACTGTGCATCACCTGTTTCCAATACAATCTTTGTGTTGATTATGCGTACAAAGGAATGCTGGCTGCCTTTGCAGAGGCAACAAGTGAAAATTCTCATCTGGGAACTTGCTCCTTGTAACAGTACATCTGGTTTGTTTGAAGGACAAACAAGTACAACAAAGCAAAGCAGCCGATCGGTTCTTTGTTTCTGATTAATAAATAACATACCCAGCTGCATTCTTACAAAGACACTTCCAACTTACCTAAATAAAATAACCTTTCTGTTCATTCAGATATGCAACATTTCTTTCTGATTTAATGACTACATCACATCTGGCTGATTAGGCTGAAATCAATAGCACTGCTTGGAACATGCTTACTGGGTACACTTGACAACAAAGGTTTTAAAACCAGATTTAGTACACGGTTTAAAATTCTCTGGCTCTGAGTAAAGAGTAGACAACCCTCGACACCTTGCATAGTGCACTATGTGATGCTTAGAAAAGAAAAAAGAAAAAATGCCTTGTTTAATTAATTCAGAAATTAACAGGTTTTTATCATTAGGTCAATTTTATATATTATCAATTTAATAAATACTTTAAACTAGCTTTTAACAATGTAGTACTCTGAATTAAACCAAAAACATTCAAAATAATTGATAAATGCTCGAGTATAAATTTGATCTAGGGACAAACAGTCCAGAAATTGATCCTGAATGTCTACCTAACACAAATGGATTATATATACTTCAGTCAATAAAGATTTGACACTCAACTTGAATATCTGTCATTATGGAAGATCTTAATGACAGATATTCAGATATGTGGAATAATCATCTGAAACCTTATAAAAAATTTAGGTTACTGAGGTAGCGCAATGAAAAAGAAGTGCTGCTTTACTTTTACTACTAGTAACTCATGTAAAAGTGTACGGTAGATTCTCCTCAGACTGAGATCTGTAGAATGTGAAACCAAGAGCATAGCTGTCATGCTGATGATCACTATAAAGCTGATCAGATTTCTGTGTTAGATCTGAATGCATGATGATGATGACAGCTGCTTTGTGTTGGTAGATTGACTGGAACCAGCCAGCTAAGGCCATCCACAACTGGATTAGAGGGAATGACAAAGTGCCTGGGGCCTGGGCAGAAGTTGATGGACAGGTAACCGAAGAGCCCCACAGGTTCTGTGTTTATTTCTATGCTGAGCACGTCAGAAAATTTTTATTCCACACAGACTGAATCAATGTTTCACATAAGAAAACACAGCTTGTCTTGTCAAATTTACAGCTGATACATTTGTGCATACCCAGAGATGTTAATGTAAGAAGAAAGTGTTTTCACTGAGTACTGCTGTCATCTCTCCCTTTGCAGGAGGTGACTTTCTTTGGTTCCACTCTGGTGGATAACGGAACTGTAGCCAATGGCCAGCCCCTGGAGATTCCTGGAGCCTGTCAGCCTGGCATAGTCACTAAGACTGGGCTGCAGCTGTTTGGAAACGACGGCAAGATGGTGAGTCAGCTCACACATATGAATCAGTATAAGAGCTTCACTGTATGATAACCTTGATTAAAAATACCACGGCTTCTCCAGCTCCTTTTAGCAAAATAGTTCCAAGGCAGGAGTAGGTGTCTTTTGCCATCTCCATGTGGTCTGTGAAAGAACCGATTTGGTGAGGGGTTTGAGGTCAGCCCACCTCTGTAACACCCCTGACTCATCATGCGAGGTAGTCTAAGCCCTGCATCGGCCGACTTGCATAGGGGCAAGCTGGCTTCATGAGTCGAGGGAGGGATGCAGTGATGACCAATGGTTTGAGCGATCAGCCTGCTGAAGGATTTAAAGTGTAAACAAGAGCTAGAAATAATTTCTGACAAGAGTAAGAAGGTAAGATATGTAATTGATATTTGTAGCATTTACTTAGCTAACAACAAGGTCCGTACACTGAGTTGGTCGTCAATATTGTTTTGAAAAGAACTGTATAGGGAGACTTCCAACACAGATCTGCTGATGTTGTTCCGCTCGGTCCATTTTATGTCTGAAAGCTCACAGCTCTGTGGGAAATTGTCTTATGATTTATGAATGGCCAGAGGGAGCTGGTCAGGTTTATTATGGAAATGGTTTGTGCAACCGTATCACATTATTTATACAGAAAAATGTAATATTTGATTTAATTGCCCTTAAATAAAAGAGAAAAATAGTTGTTCCTACACTAGCCCACTGATTATTGGAGACACAATGTGATTTACAGCAGACATGCTGCTCGTAGCTTCCCACAGCAGTTTTAAATAGTTCAGTTTGATACCAGTAACCAGCCTAGGCCAACATGCAACTAATTATTTCTATGAGAATACAAATAACTGTGAAACCTTGTTGTTGGGATGGAACTAATGAATTTCATGTTTTTCCAGCAGCTGGGTCACTAAATCACTAACCAGGTTCTGTTTGCAATGAAGCCAAAGCAAAAAGACATTAACCCTGTTCAGCAAAGATTTTATCTCCAGTCATATCATCATAAATCTATCTATCATAAATTCATATTCAGGGTTCATACACTCTTCCCTCAGTAAAATTCCAGCACTTTTCAAGCATTTTTAAGGTAAATTTCCAAACTTTTCCAGCACCAAACATCAGAGCAGTCTTTACCTCTGTACACCTTTTTTTAATTGAGCTTTATAACTACAGCACACACAGTGACCCCTATGTGAAGGGAGCCTATCAATATAAAAAGTGTGCAACTGAGTAAAATTGTGCAGTATTAGTTATCAATATGAAATGGGCATATGGGCAGAAGCAGTGGCGATTGCTCTAAGACTGCAAGGGAAGCTCAGCTTCCCCTAAAATGTCAAAAAATAAGTGATCAAATATATACTGCTGTGTGTACATGTCATTGACTAAATATGCGCTACAACGTGCTCAACTTTTGTTGAGAATCAGCTTCTTATCACTGGTAACGACGCGGCTTTCCTCTCACTCATTCCCACAGCTTCACAGTGCTTTAAACAGTGAGTTCAATAGCGAAGCAAAAATGTTGGACACTGTCCCGCCCATCGGACGCTCAGCGTCTCTGGGGGTCTGTGGAGCAGCCTCGGCTGCAACGAAACGAGATGAGTCATTGGATAAATGCTGGGCTTTGTCCCGCCCATCGGACGCTCAGCGTCTCTGGGGGTCTGTGGGGCAGCCTCGGCTGCAGCGAAACGAGACAAGTCATTGGATAAATGCTGGGCTTTGTCCCGCCCATCGGACGCTCAGCGTCTCTTGAGGTCTGTGGGGCAGCCTCGGCTGCTACGAAACGAGATGAGTCATTGGATAAATGCTGGGCTTTGTCCCGCCCATCGGACGCTCAGCGTCTCTGGGGGTCTGTGGGGCAGCCTCGGCTGCTACGAAACGAGATGAGTCATTGGATAAATGCTGGGCTTTGTCCCGCCCATCGGACGCTCAGCGTCTCTGGGGGTCTGTGGGGCAGCCTCGGCTGCTACGAAACGAGATGAGTCATTGGATAAGTGCTGGGCTTTGTCCCGCCCATCGGACGCTCAGCGTCTCTGGGGGTCTATGGGGCAGCTTTTGCATGATGATTAGATGATCTGTCTGAGGCTGAATCCCTTTTGATTGACGGCAAAATGAGCGAATCAGTGATCTTGAAATTGAGCTTCCCCTTCTTGAAAGACCAGCATCCGCCACTGGGCAGAAGAAGCCCAGAAGACGTCAGAGCCACAGCGCGCATGACGGAACAATGCCAAGCCACAGCTACGTTTTGCATCATCAAACTATTTGCTAACCACCTTTAGTAGTGTTTTTAATAAAATGTTTTGTTGTTGCACATTTTGAAGTACAGAAGATGAAATATAACCATAGCTCTCTCCATCCTTCAAACAGTCAATTTGCAATTTACCTGCAAAGTTGTAAACTAGCCTAAATTTAGGAGTTATGGCTTGCCGCTCGAGAGCGCCAAGTGTCCCATCTGTCAAAATAAGGTGAGATCTTTCCATGTAATCCATGCAACATTTAGTAACTGCTCACAGTTAACTCCATAAAAATTACAATAAACACCCTTATGTGTAATCCATGCAATAATAATTTAAATACACAGTTGAAGCAGTAGAGAGTGAAAACAAGCATATTCTCATATTCTGGGACTGAGAGCCTGGAGAGGCCTGTGTGGAGCCACATATTATCTGCCTTATCTTTTGCAAAAATATAAACAAGTGTATCCAAAGAAATGATGTATGGTGATTTTCCATTCTTTTACAAGTATTAAATGAAATTAGTAATCTTTGATTATCAAGTTAAAAGATGTGTGATTGAAATATGGTTAAGAACTGATAATTAAAGTAAAAAAACATTAAGGTTTGACATTCTCAATCAGCTATATATGAAAGAGAAAACGATAATCATTTGTGAAGCATGAATAAAAAGAATGAAGTGATGGTTTTGTAACTGTGTTTTAAAGTAAATGCTGAAAGCTTAAGAATGGAATGTGTAATACTGTGTAAAGTTTAAAACTGAGCAGATTAGGGAAATAACTGCAGGATGACTAGGAGTGACGAGAGCCAGCTGCATGCTGACAGCGAACCTTTTTGAAGACCAGCGCAAGGAAGGGAGGATGAGTCTACAGCGTGGCTATTACCGGCATCTCCAAGGCCGAGAAACAGAATCAGTGGGTCACAGTGACCATGACTAAAGTATTGAGCAATAATCAAGAAGCTGAGCTGAATAGGTTGCACAATAACTGAGAAGCCTAACAAGGGGCTGACTGATGAAAGCATCAAGTACCATAAAAGCAATACTGAAGGAGGGAACTGCGGTTGTTTCCTCGCAGAAGACCAGCGAACAAGATCGGACGGAGAAAAGAAGCTTAGATGGAAAAGGAACAGAGACAGCCCAGCTGATCGACTACATTAAAAAGAGGATCAAGCCGTGGGCCCAGAAAGGACTGTGCCTCAAGATTAAGACTCCGATTTAATTCAAAGTAACAAGATGGCGCCGCAGATGGTCGCCTCGGCGTGTTGGTGCGCACTGTTTTGTTTTGTTTTTTTGCTTTCAAACGGTCTTCTGTGATGGTACCCGGAGCTCTCTCACCAGAGCAGAACTCATGAACATCAGGGCTACTACACCAGAGGAGTTATTTCCCACTTTTCTGCCTACTGCTCTGGAATTTTTGCACATTCTGGTCACAGGTGCGCTCACCTTTGTTCACGCGGTGAAACGCCAGAAGAGAGGGAAACGGGCCGGGGTGCTGGTACGTCTTCGCCAGCGTGGACTACGAACACCGTTACCCGGAATATTTCTCTCTAACGTGCGCTCACTTCCCAACAAAATTGAGGAACTACAACTGCTGTTGGGGAAAAACAGGGACTTTTATTCATCGGCAGTTTTGTGTTTCACGGAGACGTGGCTGTGTGGATTAATACCGGACTCTGCGCTGCAGCTGGCAGGATTCCAGCTCTACAGAGCGGACAGAGACACGGAACACTCCGGCAAAGCGAAAGGTGGAGGAATCTGTTTCTACCTCAACAGTGGTTGGTGCAACAACGTGACAGTGATTCAGCAGCACTGTTCTCCAGACCTGGAAGCCTTCATCATAAACTGTAAGCCTTTCTATTCCCCCCATGAGTTCGCTTCGTTCATCCTGGTCGGTGTTTACATCCCGCCGCAAGCTAACGTGCAGGTCGCACAGCGCATGCACGCCGACCAGATACTGAGTGTGGAGCGGACCAACCCGAACTCCTTAGTAATCGTCGTTGGCGACTTTAACAAAGGTAATCTCACCCACGAACTCCCCAAATATAGACAGTTTATAAAATGTCCGACCAGAGAGGACGACATTCTGGATCACTGTTACACCACCATCAGAGACGCTTATCACGCCGTCCCACGTGCTGCACTGGGCCAATCCGACCACATCATGGTCCACCTGATTCCTGCATACAGGCAGAAACTAAAGCTCTGCAAACCTGTTGTAAGGACGACAAGGAACTGGAGCAGTGAGGCTGTGGAGAATCTCCAGGCGTGTTTAGGCTGTACAGACTGGGATGTGTTCAGGACTACTACCAACAGTCTGGACGAGTACACAGAGGCTGTGACTTCCTACATCAGCTTCTGTGAGGACAGCTGTGTACCATCATGCACCAGGGTGAGTTACAACAACGACAAACCCTGGTTCACAGCCATACTCAGAAGGTTAAGACTGGATAAGGAAGAGGCCTTCAGGAGTGGGGACAAAGACATATACAGAGAGGCAAAGTACAAGTTTGGCAAGGCAGTGAAAGAGGCCAAACGACTGTACTCTGAGAAGCTCCAAAACCAGTTCTCAGCCAACGACTCTGTGTCTGTGTGGAAAGGGCTCAGGCAGATCACCAACGACAAGCCGAAAGCCCCCCACTCCATCAACGACCGACGCCTCGCCAACGACCTGAACGAGTTCTACTGCCACTTTGAAAGACAAAGTGACAGTCCTGAAACCATCCCACATGACACCCCACAACAGCTGCAGCCACAATCCACCACCCCCATCTCTCCAACCTCAAGAGGGGCCTGGGCACCTCCAACCCCCACCCTGAAGTTCCCCCCCACCAGTCCCCTACCCACGCCGGGGACGGCTCTTTCCATCCAGGAGAGGGACGTAAACAAACTCTTCAGGAGACATAACCCCCGGAAAGCTGCTGGACCGGATTCTGTCTCACCAGCCAGCCTGAAGCACTGCGCTGATCTCCAGTCTTCACAGACATTTTTAACACCTCACTGGAGACATGTCATGTGCCAGCCTGCTTCAAGTCCTCCACCATCGTCCCTGTTCCCAAGAAGCCAAGGACCACAGGGGCTTAATGACTTCAGACCTGTCGCCCTGACCTCTGTGGTGATGAAGTCCTTTGAGCGCCTTCTGCTCTCACACCTAAAAGACATCACCGACCCCCTCCTGGACCCCCTGCAGTTTGCCTACAGAGCCAACAGGTCTGTAGATGATGCAGTCAACTTAGCCCTTCACTTCATCCTCCGGCACCTGGACTCCACAGGAAACTACGCCTGGATCCTGTTTGTGGATTTCAGCTCTGCCTTCAACACCATCGTCCCAGCTCTGCTCCAGGAGAAGCTCTCCCAGCTGAGTGTGCCCGACTCCACCTGCAGGTGGATCACTGACTTCCTGTCTGACAGGAAGCAGTGCGTGAGGCTGGGGAAGCACGTCTCTGACTCCCTGACCATCAGCACTGGTTCCCCCCAAGGCTGTGTTCTCTCTCCTCTGCTCTTCTCCCTATACACCAGCAGCTGCACCTCCAGTCACCAGTCTGTCAAGCTTCTGAAGTTTGCGGACAACACCACCCTGATCGGACTCATCTCTGATGGTGACGAGTCCGCGTACAGATGGGAGGTGGACCATCTGTTGGACTGGTGCAGCCAGAACAACCTTGAGCTCAACGCTCTAAAGACAGTGGAGATGGTTATGGACTTCAGGCAGAACCCAACCCCACCTGCCCCATCACCCTCTGTGACTCCACAATTGACACTGTGGAATCTTTCCGCTTCCTGGGAACCATCATCTCCCAGGATCTCAAGTGGGAGCCAAACATCAGCTCCCTCATCAAGAAAGCCCAGCAGAGGATGTTCTTCCTGCGGCAGCTGAAGAAATTCAACCTGCCAAAGACTATGATGGTGCACTTCTACACAGCCATCATTGAGTCCATCCTCATCTCCTCCATCACCATCTGGTACACCGTTGCTACAGCCAAGGATAAGGGCAGGCTGCAGCATGTCATTTGGTCTGCTGAGAAGGTGATTGGCTGCAGTCTACTGTCGCTCCAGGAACTGTACACCTCCAGGACCCTGAAGCGAGCAGGGAAGATTCTGGCTGATCCCTCCCACCCCGGTCACAGACTCTTTGAGACTCTCCCCTCTGGCAGGAGGCTGCGGTCCATCCGGACCAAAACCTCACGCCACAAGAAAATGTTTTTCCCATCTGCCACCAGCCTTGTTAACAAAGCCCGGAAACCACCTTGACACTCTCCTTTTCCCCCACACCCCCCCCTTTTTTGCTGACAGGACATTTGTAACTTGCAACTGTATGCGTTACATTAACGCTCAGCTTGAACTCCTGCTTGCACACTGATCATCTGCACTGTTGTACTGCTCTTCAATTCAATTCAATTCAAAAATACTTTATTAATCCCAAAGGGAAATTAATTAACTTGCACCTAGTACTGCTCTATATTTACTCTCACTCACTTAAAACTGTGCACATATATTTATATTATATTGTAGATATGTTTATACTGTTTAATTTGTACTGTGTTGCACCGACTATGCCAAAACAAATTCCTTGTATGTCCAAAAACGTACTTGGCAATAAAGCTTTTCTGATTCTGATTATAAAGCCTTTTTATCCAGACAACAGAAGTGAACTTGATCGGTGAACAGCTGATTGCTCTAAGGTTCAGGCTTCTGGAAGTCCTGAATCAGCCTCATTTATGTCTCCGGGTTTCCTTCAACTCTTCAGCCTCTGGAAACTACTGTCTTCGGAGACAAAGATCCTGTTTAACCATCAAAGCCTGGAGCATCAGTGCCTGCCACCTAAAGGAAGAAAACTGAAGATTGAGTCGTATTTCCTTCAAGAAACCACTCGTTGTTACCAGAATAATTCTTGTCCATCAGGTGCATGGATGAGCCACCATCGTCAAAGCCTCTCCAAACCCACTAGTTTCAGCATCAGGGAAAGACAGGTTGAGTTGATTGATTCATTTCTATTATTGAAATTATTTTGTGTTGCCAAATTTAAGCTGTTACTGACCCCTGCAAAAGCGTAACTAATTTAAGAAAGCATATAAAATTTGATTTAAATCGTGGACATTCAATTATTTGAGTCACTGTATTGTTGGTTTTTCATTGGTGGTAAAAAGTCTTGCTGCCTGGTTCGAAGATATTTTAGGAGGTTTTTATAGGTTGCCTTAGCCAAGTTGCCCTTGGGCTCGTGCTGAGCCACTAAAATTAACCTAGCCCATATACCAAGAGCCAGTTTTAATATTAGGGAAAGAGCAGCTGTGAACAAAAGTGACTGCTGAAGTGTGAATGACTGCTGTGGGCTACTCAGTTGTCCAGACCTCCAGTTGAAGAAGGGCGAGACTTTTGTATGAAGGCTGTCAGAGGCTAGGCGTGTCATGTCCCGACACCAGCTTAAACAGAACTTTCAGTAAACCTGCTTAGTAAGATCTTTCAGGTTTAGGGAAGTCCGGACCCGTTGGATGGATAGCTGGATTGAGCAATCCTTTTAGACATAGAGAAGTAGGAAGGGAGGGGTTAGCTCACCGGACAACGAAACATCGTAAAAAGCTACAGGCCCTTTTTGCAAATGTTGCAGGAAGCTACTTGAGGTCCTCGTTTCAACCATGTTGTGCATATAGTGTTTTTGAGCCAGCTGCCTTTAATACAGCAACCGTTGTCCTCTCCCGCTGCCCGGAGATGTACTCGACTAGCAAGACACAATTACGTACTCAACGTGGGTGTGCTTCATTGTTGTGCCAGAGGACGCCGCTGGTCCCGAGGCTGGTCTTTTCATCAGGTGATGTCTCCTGCTCACACGCCGGTATCACAAAAAAGGAGCAAACCCTCTCTGAGCAGCATCGAGGGTTTCTGAGACTACATTAAAGGCAAAATGATCGATCTCTATTTTGTGCCTTGAAATAAAAATATGAAACTGAGATTTTTAATCAAACTGTTGCTCTTTATTACAAAACTGTGCAGTTAGAATATCAAGCACTGTAAAGGACTTTATACAGAAATCAAGCACTTTCCAAACATTGAAAACACCTTGTTGAAATACAAGCATTTTTAAGGATTTCAAGCACATGTATGAACTCTGCACATTGAATATTTTTTTATATTTTCAAATGATTGTAAAGGACTGGGAATGTTGGAATTTTTTTTTTCAGGAAAAACTGTTGGAAGCCTGAACTCTGGTCTATTTGCTTTCAGTCTGGGCTCATTTATCCTCCGTTGTTAGAAGATATTTACTTTCATAGGAATAAATGTTTAAAAAATGACTAATGCTAGAATAAAGTCTCTGTTTTATCTGTTAGACTGTAAGTAAGAAGCTGTAGGGTTGGTGATCTCATGGTTTCAAGCCACACATCAACATGTTTCCACTGCATTAATTAACTTGAACAAAACACAATAAAACTAATTTTAACTGTAACAAGCTTGAAAGTGAATAGCTGGTATGACCGCCATTATTCCTTATTAGATAAACTGTTTTAAACTCTTCATGTAGTCTTCAAGTCTGATGCTATCTGTTCATTTTTTTTCTTCAGAGGTTCCCACAAAACTCATCAAGTATAATATTATAAATCTACTATTTAAATAACACAACATTTCTTATAATGACAGATAGTCCACGTTTAAGTTAGGAAAAGGTTCAACATAAATTGAATTAAAGTCATCACAGTAACAGTGTGAAAGATTTCACGGTATTTAGCACTTACATTCTACTACCAGAAACATGCACCATTAAAGCCATGTTAGGCCAGGCTCTGACTGGGAGATTGTGGTTTGACACCATGGACCTTCCTTATATGTCTCTTCATCAGCAGCTTTTCGGTAAATAACTCATAACAATAATCACATCTGTACGGCCTCTCCTCTTTGTGTTTGGCAAACACGTGTTTTCTTAGAGTGGAGCCTCTGTTGAAGGATTTATCACAGATGTGGCAGCTGAAAGGCTTCTCACCTGTGTGAGTCCTCAAGTGTTCGGTCATGTGTCCTTTCAGCTTGAAGCCCTTGCCGCAATAATGGCAGCTGTAGGGCCTCTCTCCTGTGTGGACTCTCATGTGGTTCTGCAGGTTGCTCTGACAGGGGATGTGCTTGCCACAGATGTGACAGTTGAAGTTGCCCTTGCCATCTTTGGACTTGTTTTCGTGCATCTTGAGGTGCCATGTCAACACAATCCTTTTGGTGAATATGTAGTTGCAGATGTGGCAGCGGTACAAAGTGGTGGTTGTCTTTTCCTCAGCCAGTTTTGGATCTTCTGGAGAAGTCTGCTGTATCTCTCTGCTTTCCTCCGCTGCTCTGCAGTCCTCTAACTGCTGCACAGTTTTAATTAGCTCTCTTGTCAAAGCGTCACCATCATCGCTGTCCTCCACGGACGCCTGCTCCTTTGTACTGTTGGACCACAGCTCCTCCCTCTGTTCCTCTTTGACCTCTGAAATCTCCTCAAAACTCAACTGCTGCATAGGAGCAATATCGTCTGTGGAAGCAGGTACAGCAGGAGGCTTGGCATCTGAAATGCCAAAAGACAAATGAAGGCAGTTATATTAAACAGTATATTTATTATGAGGAACAAAATACATCCCCCACTTCCATCAGTAGCTTCATATTCTGGATGTTCAGATCAGAAGGCTTATCCACTTTTATTTATAAACAGCCATGATGCTGTGAGTTTGATGTTGATATGATTCAGCGGAGCATTTTCATGCCCTGTATGAGATGAATTAACAGAAGATAAAGAGACAGTTTCAGTTTCAGTGTTTTTTGAAGCATGCTCCAGTCTTTTGCTGCAGCATAATGAAGAGATTGTTCTCCATATTTTGATTTAATATTGGGAACATTGAGCATAATAAGTTGGGCGGAGCGTTTCACTATAGGGAGTCATAAAAGCTTGTAACAAATTACAAAGATAGGGTGGACATTCATATATAAACCTGTACCAATGGATTTTCCTTCGGTTCTGTAGGGATAACCAGTTTACAGTAGAACACAAACAACAGTGATGTGTATGAAAGGATGCATTCGTTATAAAACGTAAAGCAGAGTGGTACATACCATCAAGTTTCTGTAGTGAAGACAGGAGCTAATCTATATATAATGTCACCATTGTCAAACATTGGCATGATTGTTTGGAACAAGGCTTTCCTAGCAGATCCAGTAAAAGATGAACGCATGCGATAAAGGAAACCAAGTTAGGGTTTTGGGCAGAGAGATTTAGGATGAAATTATCTAAACGTTTTTCATTTTATGAAGCTTGGTTTTGTTTGTGTGGAATTCAGCTATCTTAGTGCTAGCAGGCTATCTGCAGCACACGTGCTCAGTTTTGTGTTCTTTGTTTGTGTGTTTTTAAAGTTAAGACAAACTTTATTTAAAGGGTGATTTTAAACACAGAAGATTGATCATAACGCGCTGTCCGCGCATATGCATTTTAACCCTTTTATTAACGGTATTTTTAAAGGTGTGTGTTTGATTCTGGTGCTAAGCTAGCAGCTTCTTTTGTTAGCTTTAACTGCTAACAGCTAAGAACATGTGCCTGCATATGTAAGCCCATTTCTCCAGAAAGATTTGGCTTTTTCAAAATATTTCCTTAAATACTTGACTATTTCCTTAATATTTCTTTAAATATTATTTTAATAAATAAAGGCAGCTAATGAGACACCGTTGAGAATTAGTCATCCAGAAGGTTTGTTTTATTCAGCAGATCATTCTTTAAAACATGATCTTTTTTAAAATAATATTTTTTCTGATCTTGCATTGTGATTATTGTCTAAGTGGGTTCCAAGACTAACTTAACTTCATTTCCAGATTCTTCAAGATAATCCTTGGTTCTCAAACATAAACATTGCATGATAATGTTGCATCACTCCTTCAGTCTTGGTTCTCAATCATCTTTAATCAACTGTTTATATTGTACACAGCCCTTTAGTCTTCCTTATTCTTTAATTCTGCTTGGTAGTTTAGTTGGATTGTTTTAGCATAGTAAAGAGTTTGTTGATTGAAATATGTTTGACTTTGAGTTGACTTATTTTTTGTTAATAAATTCTTGTATTTTAAGAAATTGTGTGAATTCACTCCATGTATGTGCAGAGTTTTGCTGTTCAATAATGTCTGAGCAATACCATCAATACCATCGCCTTACTGGCCTGGTATTTACAGGACAACCCTTAACAGACCGAAATATTATTTGATAAAATATTAATATTAAATAATATATTCAGATTAATAGTCACAACATATATATATAATTCTTGCATATACAGCAATACAAATATTATTTGCGTTTTGTTTATTTATGTTTTTATTTTGTATTTATGTTGTATGTTTATTGCTTAAAGCAGTTTACTTTAATGTGACAATGTCACACAATAACTTTAACAGCAGGACAGCGCTCTACACTGACGGCTAGAGGGCTTCAAGCCAAAACTCCAGTCATCAGCGAGTCAGTGGAAACACAACAGGTTCCAAGCCGAGAAGAGAGAGAGTAGAGCTAAGGAACCCAAGTAGAGCCAGTGGAAAAGGGCCAGTTGTTGCCCAGCCTAATAAACCCAGCCTAGTAAGGATATGGAATATGAGCCGTTATCTTGTCCATCCTTGGGATCAACGTCTTGCAGATGATTTTAGGATCTGCATTTATAAGTGATATTGGACGCTAGCTAGAAGGAAGTGTGGGATCTTTATCCAGCTTGAGGATATAATTTACTATGTTAGCACAATTCATGTTTGGAGAACGTATTGAGGTTTCCTGAATTTCTATGACCACCCATTGAAAGGCGGAGGCCAGAAGTGACCAGAATTCTTTGTAGAATTCTGCAGGAAGCCATCAGGTCCTGGATCTTTCCCATTAGGCATACTCAGCGCCATAGAAAGAGAGAGTTACGACACTCTTTGAACTCGCCGATAGGCGGTCACGTGGTTCATGTAGCTCTCAATAGTTTCAACATCTCAGCAGTGTCAGTCAGTTTGAACAGCTTCAGGTGCGACATAATGCAAAAAGCGACTTTTTTCACTCTTTCCTGCAACTTTTGGTAATTAAATAATAATGAACTGATTACTGGTTACTAAATCATAATTTGAAAATCCAAACAGAAGTAACAATACCAATTATTAATGGTCTTTCTGATCTCCTCCACATGCTAACATGGGAATGCTATAATTGTATTCTGTGCCAGCAGTTAAGAGCTCTGATCAAACTTACCTTCAGATCTACATCCTATACTACGTGGAAAGATCTATTGCCTATGTATTTCAAAAAAATATCCAAATATTACAGATGGAAAATGAGCAGAATTTAATTTTTTTATTATTTAATTTAAAAATTCAATAATTTTTAAACAAATGAGGAAAATAAGTAGCTGTATGAAAATATGACTGAAGACCTGGGATGAATTCTTAATTTTTTTAGAAGACATAATTATTCTATTTTTTGCTGCCATACGAACTGAGTACTTGTATCTATAACAGAGCTGATCGTGCCTGTAGTCTGACAACTGTTGTAAAATTGTAATTCATTGACTATGAAATGTTCATTTAATTGAAACTGTAGTTAAAATCATATTAGATGACAAAACAACTGTGAATTGTGCAAAAAACAATTTTCTGTAAGATATGTAAAATACAAAACTAGCTTTAATAAAGAAATACTTGCACTACCATTTATACAGTTTATTAATTACATCTGCACCAATAAACTGTATCTGATCAAATCTGGACAAGGTAGAAATGTGCCTAAGTCCAAATGAGGGTTCATCCTCCTTTGGCATCATTGGCAGCAGCTCCTTTTGAAGTCAGTCACCACATCTGTTGACCTCCCTGAAAACAATACAGGAACATTTTAGAGGACTCAGAATCACTATCATAGCTGGAAGGTCATACTGGAATGCAAAAAAAGTAAATGCCTTCCAGTAAATACGAAGAAAAGTTAATGTGTTTCTTCAAAACACTATCCCTCTCTCTATAGTATCTCTCCCTCTCTCTCTCTCTATATATATATATAATTTCTGATCACTTTGATTTTTTTTTTAGATCCTCCCCATCAACCAGTCAGCTCCAGCACTCCAAATCAACAAGAATACAACAGTGTTACCTTTGATTGTTTAAAAGTATTTTTTGTTACTGCTGTGTGTACTGATGCTGATATGTTCCAGTAATAATTCTTAATTTCTTGTTCTGTCTTGAGATAGATTCTAATATCTACTACAACTTCACCCAAGACTAGCAAATGCAAAACTAATAACATAAAACAAATGTTAAGTAAAAGTCCTGCTGTAAATACCAGCTTTGTGAAGGTCTTAAAATCATTTTGTTCAAACATCTTGATTCAGCTCTTATTATTTTTAAGGACAGAAAAATGAGATCTTGTTACGTTTGTGGTGCTTTGTATGCAACAAGGTTCAGCAGTTCACTTAAGCCATTCTCGTGTGGTTTACCTGGAAAAGAATAAGAAAAAATGACTCATCTTCACAATCACGTTTAATGATAATGTCCCCATTTATGTGGCTGTTGTTGACAAACAAACTATAACTTTAACTAAATTAACTATGCCAATATCACAGTATTTTTCAAGATGTGCTAGTTCAGTAGCTGGAATTACATTAAAAATGAGAAAATGATCAACGTTAAGAATGTAAGCTGTAATGGACATTTTAAAATGCTGAATCAGACACAATGAGATAAACCCGTCTAAACCCGCCATGCTTGCAATGAGTTACTGCAGTTAAAATACAACAAGCGAGTTAACATGCTTAATTAACTAAACCTGGCGATATAAAATATAATTCCTAAACTGCGATACAGAACAGTCAACTTAAGCTTCACAATAGGAAAATAATGCTGTATTTTCGTCAACTTACCGTAAAAAATCCTTCTGAAACACCGAGAATGAACTACGTCCAATGTTGGAGCTGCTGGTGTTTGGAACTATTAGCAGCTCCATGAACCACGTGACTTCCGCTTTCCATTCTTTCTATAGAAGTCAATGGGAGTGTCGTAACTCTCTCTTTCTATGGCGCTGGGCATGCTTATAACTGCTTCATGGAGTTCACTTGCTGGTATAGATAACTACAGAACCCTTTCCCGTTCCTCATTTAATTTAGGAAGATTAAATACATTTTAGGGCTGCATGGTGGCGCAGTTGGTAGCACTGTTGCCTTGCAGCAAGAAGGTCCTGGGTTTGATTCCCGGCCGGAGGTCTTTCTGCATGGAGTTTGCATGTTCTCCCTGTGCATGCGTGGGTTCTCACCGGGTACTCCGGCTTCCTCCCACAGTTCAAAGACATGCCTGTTAGGTTAATTGGTCACTCTAAATTGCCCTTAGGTGTATGAATGAGTGTGTGCTTGGTTGTTTGTGTGTTGCCCTGCAATGGACTGGCGAATTGTCCAGGGTGTACCCCGTTTCCCACCCTTAGACCCTTTTATCATTTACGTAACCTTGCTAAGTTAAGTCCCATGGTGTCACGTTCTGAACTTGAGATTACTATCCATGCATTCATTTCCTCACGTTTGGATTACTGTAATGCTTTATTTACCTGTCTTAGCAAAAACTCCCTGGAACGTCTCCAGGTTGTTCAGAATGCTGCTGCTAGACTTCTGACAAAATCTTCTAAGTATTCCCACTCCACACCGTTACTCATCCAGCTGCACTGGCTCCCCATTAAATTCAGAGCTCAGTTTAAGATTCTGGTCCTGAATTATAGAGGTCTTCATGGTCAAGCCCCAACTTATATCAGTGAACTCTTATATCCGTACAATCCCCCCAGGTCTCTGAGGTCATGCAATAAAGTCCTACTGGCAGTACATCACACAAGGCTGAAAACTAAGGGTGATAGAGCTTTTGCAACAGTAGCTCCCCGACTCTGGAACTCTATCCCCTTGTGTATAAGGACTGCGGATTCGGTGGTGTCTTTTAAAAAACAGCTAAAAACTCATATTTTTAGGCTTGCGTTTGGTTAGTTTATTTTTGATTTTATCTTATCTTCTATTTTACATTTATAAATATATTATTCCAATTGTGCTTTGTATTAGTGTTGTGAAGCACTTTGTGATCTGTGTCTTGAGAGGTGCTATATAAATAAAATTTTACTTACTTACTTACTTACTAGACTGCTGGAGATAGGCACCAGCTCCCCCGCGACCCACTATGGAATAAGCTGTAGAAAATGACTGACTGATGACTAAATACATTTTAAAATTCATCTTTGTCAAAGTTGGAGGGATCACTATCACATAGACCTACGTAATGTAGTTTTCAAGCTGGACACCTTCTACAGTGGTAAAGCAGCCTAAAAAGCCTTAAAAATGCCCCTTTATTAGTACAGTGATATTGGCTGCTGTTTTTTCTTCCAATTGCTAGATTGGTGATTATGCTACAGGCTGCTTCATACCCTGCATAACAGTTTTTTATTTGGTATTATGAGTCACTGCTAACATAAGCATAACCAGAATAACATTCGCTGGTTAATTTTATCTTTCCAGTAATAACACAGCTGGAGCGTACTGCTAAAGTTTAGGTCCAATAAACTGATTTAGCTGAAGACAACAAGAACTTTTACAACCAACAAATAGAACTTTAGTAACTGTATGTTTTCAGCCACTACAGAAAAACCTGTGAACACATTCTAAATTTACTTAAACAAGGACCCGGTTGAATTTATGACTCCATTTCAGGATTAAATTGTAAGGTTTACTTTGAAAAAGAATGGAGGCAGAATTTTATGCATCTTTTTATGCATAAAAAGATCATGCTCTACAATAACTGGCCTGGTTTTTATTCTAAATATTAAAAAGGCAGAACATTCACCACATTATTTGCTTAACATTCTATAGTAATGTGTAAAATCTTCTTCTGAAATTCAGCTGGTCTTCTTTCTGATGTTGGGTCACGACCTTTTAAAGGTTTTAATGGAAACTTACATATAAATGACTTTGGACTCAGAGCTTTTAAAACGCTGCAGCTCTCTAATATTTAAAGCTACATACATGATATTATTTTTTTATCATCTGAAACTTGGTTTGATACTCTTTCAGATGGAATCATGTAAACACACAACACGTTTAGAAATTCGCTAAAATACATTTTTATTAGTTTTCACTTTCATTTAAGTAAATAAATCTCCCACTGTGTATTAAACAACAATCCACTTTAAATTGGACCATTCTGTGTGTTTTAAACTTGGAACTAGAGAAGGTCGTCCAGACTGGTTAAATAGCCCTTTAATCCAGCAGAACCTGCAGGGCAATTTCTCCAGAACTGATCTACAGGTCCTTCTCAAAATATTAGCATATTGTGATAAAGTTCATTATTTTCCATAATGTCATGATGAAAATTTAACATTCATATATTTTAGATTCATTGTACACTAACTGAAATATTTCAGGTCTTTTATTGTCTTAATACGGATGATTTTGGCATACAGCTCATGAAAACCCAAAATTCCTATCTCACAAAATTAGCATATTTCATCCGACCAATAAAAGAAAAGTGTTTTTAATACAAAAAACGTCAACCTTCAAATAATCATGTACAGTTATGCACTCAATACTTGGTCAGGAATCCTTTGGCTGAAATGACTGCTTCAATGCGGCGTGGCATGGAGGCAATCAGCCTGTGGCACTGCTGAGGTCTTATGGAGGCCCAGGATGCTTCAATAGCGGCCTTTAGCTCATCCAGAGTGTTGGGTCTTGAGTCTCTCAACGTTCTCTTCACAATATCCCACAGATTCTCTATGGGGTTCAGGTCAGGAGAGTTGGCAGGCCAATTGAGCACAGTGATACCATGGTCAGTAAACCATTTACCAGTGGTTTTGGCACTGTGAGCAGGTGCCAGGTCGTGCTGAAAAATGAAATCTTCATCTCCATAAAGCTTTTCAGCAGATGGAAGCATGAAGTGCTCCAAAATCTCCTGATAGCTAGCTGCATTGACCCTGCCCTTGATAAAACACAGTGGACCAACACCAGCAGCTGACACGGCACCCCAGACCATCACTGACTGTGGGTACTTGACACTGGACTTCTGGCATTTTGGCATTTCCTTCTCCCCAGTCTTCCTCCAGACTCTGGCACCTTGATTTCCGAATGACATGCAGAATTTGCTTTCATCTTAAAAAAGTACTTTGGACCACTGAGCAACAGTCCAGTGCTGCTTCTCTGTAGCCCAGGTCAGGCGCTTCTGCCGCTGTTTCTGGTTCAAAAGTGGCTTGACCTGGGGAATGCGGCACCTGTAGCCCATTTCCTGTACACGCCTGTGCACGGTGGCTCTGGATGTTTCTACTCCAGACTCAGTCCACTCCTTCCACAGGTCCCCCAAGGTCTGGAATCGGCCCTTCTCCACAATCTTCCTCAGGGTCCGGTCACCTCTTCTCATTGTGCAGCGTTTTCTGCCACACTTTTTCCTTCCCACAAACTTCCCACTGAGGTGCCTTGATACAGCACTCTGGGAACAGCCTATTCGTTCAGAAATGTCTTTCTGTGTCTTACCCTCTTGCTTGAGGGTGTCAATAGTGGCCTTCTGGACAGCAGTCAGGTCGGCAGTCTTACCCATGATTGGGGTTTTGAGTGATGAACCAGGCTGGGAGTTTTAAAGGCCTCAGGAATCTTTTGCAGGTGTTTAGAGTTAACTCGTTGATTCAGATGATTAGGTTCATAGCTCGTTTAGAGACCCTTTTAATGATATGCTAATTTTGTGAGATAGGAATTTTGGGTTTTCATGAGCTGTATGCCAAAATCATCCGTATTAAGACAATAAAAGACCTAAAATATTTCAATTAGTGTGCAATGAATCTAAAATATATGAATGTTAAATTTTCATCATGACATTATGGAAAATAATGAACTTTATCACAATATGCTAATATTTTGAGAAGGACCTGTATGTCTGTGACCGACAGCGGTTAGCTTGGACTTGCTAACAGCAGCAGAAAGCAGGAACAGTAACAGATCTTTTAGTTTCAACTCCATTATCTGACGTACGGAACCGACGATTAGCTCCTTATAACGTTAAGTTGCAAGCAATAACCAGAAACTCCTACCTGTCCTATGAAGCCTTATCTCCGGCTTGTAGACTAGATCCAGGAGGCGCTGTAGCCTCTGGTTCTCCTGCTGGGTTCGGTAGACCTCCTCCTGGTACTCCACAACCGTCTTTTCAACGAACCCATAGATATCCACGGCAGCAGCGGTTAGCCTCTCTGTAAGGAATGCGTTAAATGAGTGCAGTGTAGCAGCAGCCATGTCCGTCTTTGAATCCGAGCTATAGGAAGCAGCCGCCTGTAGGATGCTGCAGCCTCACAGAATAGGTCATCTGTCGTCCCACTACTGCCCCCTGCTGCTCACAGCTCGGACTTTCACCTGCGGACCGTCTCACTACAACAGTCCTACTCTGCAGGCAATGTCTTTGAAAAATTAAATCAGGAGAATAAATTGTCTGAAGGGGCAACACAAGGATTTAAGGGGTTCTTTATTTATGATTATAGCTTTTTGCTTTTTAGTTGTTGTCTAGTTTCTTGCTCTTAGATTTGATCGAAATCCCTGTCTGAATGCTTTTGACTAGTCCCAGTCTGTCTCTGTTAGTATGAGTTTAATGTGTGTCTGCAGCGTTTTTATTTTAACTATGTCCACATCTCTCTAATTTACCGTCAAGATTAATAATGACTGGCATCAGCACCTTAGCATTCTATAGATGTTTGTTGTTCACACCACAAAAATAAAACACTAGTGTTACATAGTCGATGAATAATGGTGATTTCATTAGGAAGGGATTGAACTTAATATTTTCAGTGAACTTGTTTGAGACTCTAACCCAGAATTTTATGCCAGTTTAAGTACCTTATTTTTGATCATTTATAAGTCATTTAAGTTTATTTTAGTTTATATTTGATTTGCTCTGCTTATTATAACTAAAACTGTATAAGTGAAATTATGGCAGTTGTTTTATAATTTTATTCATGTGACACTTGGTACATTTTCTGGCAATTGTAAAGTTTATATGGACATGGTGTGTCAGAAGAATACTTATAACTAATTTGACCTCTCCTGTTCAATGGACATTTGTCAGAATTACTCAACTGTGATCCTGAAAATGTTACTAAAATATTCCAGTTTTAATACACAGTTTACATTTTTGTGAAAATGTACATTTAGTGGGAACTAAACTAGTTTTGTTTAACAATAAGCTGCTTCCAACCCAGATGCTGACCCAAACAATGCTGACAATATAACTTAATACAATGTCAGATGACCTTACAGGGACATGGAATAAATGCCACTCAGTCATTAAATGTACTGGTTTACAGATTTAAAGCTATAAACATCAAAGAAACATTTCATACAAAGTTTGGGTTTTATTTTTTTATATAATAACATGTAGTTCATACTGACACAGTGAAGTAGTTCCAAATTAAATTGTTTAAATGCCAACCCAAGGTCTACCTGAACTATTTCATTCTGGAGCTATGTCTTCTTCATTGGTTGAAACAAAGTGCAACACAGTTTGAGTTTTTATTTCCTGATGACTCAGATTGAAATGCTCTTAATGCAAGATGACATGATCAATGTGATTGATAAAGTATTTTTTTAATGAGAGACGATATTTTTTTTTGTTATGGTTGCCCTCTTTATTATTGTCCTCTTCAGCTGCTGGTAAAGAATCTGCAGTTTAAGGATGGCAAGATGATTCCTGCAGCACAGTACTTCCTCTCTGGTAGCAGTGCAGCTGTGGAGCTCTCTGAGGAAGAGAAAAGTTTTGCTGAACAGATGAGGGTAGGATGTACTGTTGTACTAAACATAGGAATGACAATGAAATATCAGAAAGTGTTTATGTCAAACAATAGATTCAATTCAATTCAGTAGATTCAATAGATTTAATTCAATTCAATTCCGTTTTATTTATATAGTGCCAATTCACAACACATGTCATCTCAAAGTCAATAGATGTTAGTCTTACATCCCATTTTGATTTCTGTCAGGGCGTATGGAAGACTATCCTGACGAATGTAAGCCTGATTGAAGATTCCACAGATTTCTTCAAGTCTGGTGCTGCGTCAATGGACGTGGTCAGGTAAAGAAAAATTCACCTAAAACTGTTTGACTTTTTGACACACCTAGGAATTATTGTATTATTATTCTCAAAATTGTTAAATGAAACTGAAGCATCATTTATGTTGAACATATCAACATAAATACAAAAAAAAACACTAGACCTTTTCCTTTTAGTTGTGCAGTTGCTACTTATTTCGCCTGCTACTTTGCAAACTATTGGCAGTATGTTAAAGAGCTTCATTGGCTCAATCAAAGACGCTTTGGCCCCATCGTTATTGGTCAATTCCAGAAATAAAATTTAAAAAACTAGAAAAGCACTCAGATTGCAGACCTGCACCGAGGACCTTCAATAAGGTCACTGACGCAGGTGAGCTTCTTTTCTAAGTTCTGGTCGATGTATGTCAGCTGCTTACAGGGTCACGTTCCATGTGGGAATTCAAAGTTGCAGCCCTAGTTTCCTAGTCCTAATATGCTCCTTATCTGAAATTTACATCCAAATCTGTTCATAACTTTTTGAGATATTTTGCAGACAGACAATGACAAAGACATAAACTCCTTGGTGGAAGTAATAACATTGTAATTAATAAATGTTATGCTTTTATGTTTTTGAAACCATCAGTTCTATTGTACTGAGATTATGTTCATCTTTATGAGAGGCTGTTTCGGTCAATAACATGTTGGATGTTGTTTTATGATATGAGGGTTAGTCTTTGTTGAAGTTCTATCTCTTTAAATTAAGATTAATTTTAAACAAGTCTCTGTCTTCATTTGCATTTCATTAACAATCAGGCTTGTTGAGGAAGTGAAGCTTCGCACCAGCAGCTGCCAGTTGCAGAACGAGGATGTCTACATGAACACCACCTTCCAGGATTTCATCCAGATGTGTGTCAGGAAGCTCCGGGGGGAGGATGGGGAACAGGAGCTTGTAGTTGACTATGTAAGTGGTCGGTAACCACTAGAAACAAAAATGTCTGAATGTGTTATTTATTAGTTGTTTCCCTTCCCAGGTGGAAAAGAACATAAACAACATGGTTATAAAGATGCCCCACCAGCTGTTCATCAATGGAGAGTTTGTTGATGCAGAGGGAGGAAAGACCTACAAGACCATCAACCCCACTGATGGCACAGTGAGAGATGACTTCTTCCACATAACTTTATGTATAACATGTCTACATCTGGTTTAAAGAAAGGTTCTAATATAACAAAGCTAGTCTGGCTGAGTTCCTCCATTGGTTGTGTCATCAGTGCTGACTATGTGTTTCAGACACTCAAGGTCGATTTGTTTTGCAGGACATCTGTGAAGTGTCTCTGGCCCAGATTAGTGATGTGGACAAGGCAGTGACTGCTGCTAAGGAGGCATTTGAAGAGGGGGAATGGGGCAAGATGAACCCAAGAGACAGAGGCAGGCTCATCTACAAGTAAGCATTCCTATATGATGCTTGATATCTAAAGTAAGCTATAGTTTACATAATCAGAATCAGTTTTATCCACAAAGGTTGTGGACACACAAGGAGTTTGACTTCTGTTCCAGTTTACTCTCAGTGAAGACATTTACAATATAAAACAAGTAAAAAGGAAAAATGAAAAAACAAAAGGTTTTTGTAAATAGGTATACAGGTCCTTCTCAAAATATTAGCATATTGTGATAAAGTTAATTATTTTCCATAATGTCATGATGAAAATTTAACATTCATATATTTTAGATTTATTGCACACTAACTGAAATATTTCAGGTCTTTTATTGTCTTAATACGGATGATTTTGGCATACCAGCTCATGAAAACCCAAAATTCCTACCTTACAAAATTAGCATATCATTAAAAGGGTCTCTAAATGAGCTATGAACCTAATCATCTGAATCAACGAGTTAACTCTAAACACCTGCAAAAGATTCCTGAGGCCTTTAAAACTCCCAGCCTGGTTCATCACTCAAAACCCCAATCATGGGTAAGACTGCCGACCTGACTGCTGTCCAGAAGGCCACTATTGACACCCTCAAGCAAGAGGGTAAGACACAGAAAGAAATTTCTGAACAAATAGGCTGTTCCCAGAGTGCTGTATCAAGGCACCTCAGTGGGAAGTCTGTGGGAAGGAAAAAGTGTGGCAGAAAACGCTGCACAACGAGAAGAGGTGACCGGACCCTGAGGAAGATTGTGGAGAAGGGCCGATTCCAGACCTTGGGGGACCTGCGGAAGCAGTGGACTGAGTCTGGAGTAAAAACATCCAGAGCCACCGCGCACAGGCGTGTGCAGGAAATGGGCTACAGGTACCGCATTCCCCAGGTCAAGCCACTTTTGAACTAGAAACAGCGACAGAAGCGCCTGACCTGGGCTACAGAGAAGCAGCACTGGACTGTTGCTCAGTGGTCCAAAGTACTTTTTTCGGATGAAAGCAAATTCTGCATGTCATTCGGAAATCAAGGTGCCAGAGTCTGGAGGAAAACTGGGGAGAAGGAAATGCCAAAATGCCAGAAGTCCAGTGTCAAGTACCCACAGTCAGTGATGGTCTGGGGTGACGTATCAGCTGCTGGTGTTGGTCCACTGTGTTTTATCAAGGGCAGGGTCAATGCAGCTAGCTATCAGGAGATTTTGGAGCACTTCATGCTTCCATCTGCTGAAAAGCTTTATGGAGATGAAGATTTCCTTTTTCAGCACGACCTGGCACCTGCTCACAGTGCCAAAACCACTGGTAAATGGTTTACTGACCATGGTATCACTTTGCTCAATTGGCCTGCCAACTCTCCTGACCTGAACCCCATAGAGAATCTGTGGGATATTGTGAAGAGAACGTTGAGAGACTCAAGACCCAACACTCTGGATGAGCTAAAGGCCGCTATCGAAGCATCCTGGGCCTCCATAAGACCTCAGCAGTGCCACAGGCTGATTGCCTCCATGCCACGCCGCATTGAAGCAGTCATTTCTGCCAAAGGATTCCCGACCAAGTATTGAGTGCATAACTGTACATGATTATTTGAAGGTTGACGTTTTTTGTATTAAAAACACTTTTCTTTTATTGGTCGGATGAAATATGCTAATTTTGTGAGATAGGAATTTTGGGTTTTCATGAGCTGTATGCCAAAATCATCCGTATTAAGACAATAAAAGACCTGAAATATTTCAGTTAGTGTGCAATGAATCTAAAATATATGAATGTTAAATTTTCATCATTACATTATGGAAAATAATGAACTTTATCACAATATGCTAATATTTTGAGAAGGACCTGTACATTCAGTGTTTTTACAAAGAGGAAGACATTGTTGAATGAAAGTAAATATTCATGGTATCGATCTGGGCTCTCTGACTGTCAGGTGTTCATCAGAGAGACAGCCTGAGGAAAGAAACTGTCTCTGTGGCGGTTGTTTTTTGCGAGTAGTGCTGTGTAGCACCGACCTGAAGGTAAAAGGGTGGCCTGTGATGTTCTTCAGGCGCTTCCACACCAGCCGCTTTACAGGTTTCATGATCACATGAAACCTGTAAAGCGACGTCAAGGTGACAGGTGTGTAGTCATCAAATCCTGTGAGAGTGCAGTTCCTAAGGGCCCTAAAGATGGCGGAGAGTTTAAAGCAGGAGGGAGCCTCACACAGGTGCTAATAGACTTGTAAGGGGGGAGTGGGGCTAGACAGAGGCAGGCTCATCTACAAGTAAGTACTCCTATATTCTGCTTGGTATCTAGTAAATTGGGCTGTAGTTTACATTAATCAATAATCTGGCTTGTAGTGCTGTTTCAGTCTCCTATAAATGGGTGTTATAAATGAAATACTGTAATTTTAAAGTATTTTTATTAGTTATGCTTAAAGTCTTACAATATAAGAATGAGGCATACACTGCATGTTGTTTCTATGAGTTGTTTCTGTCAGACAAGGTTAGATTTACCAATGCCATCCATCCAGACATCCTGTAGGTGGCCTATATACAGAGTCATTCCATAAATTCAATATTATTGAAAACGTCATTAATTTTAGTGGGTCATTCAAGTGAAACACAGTCTATAGATTATTTACAGAGTGATGCTTTCAAGTCTTTATTTATATTAATTATGGTGACATTCAAGATCAAAGGTTATATTTTAAAAGGTTCTTTTAATCTGACAAACAAGCTTCATCGGAGCACCTATTCTAATTAATGGAATATGATTGTATATACAGTATATCGATCAGGTGAATTAAAGTCGGCATCTGTGCTGTTATTTTGGCTATACTTACGTGTACAATGGTCTGAATATTTAGAAGTGTAGTGGAAAGTAAATCTGCAGATTTTCTGCTTGTTTCTGCTGTATCTTCCACCCAAAAACAATTAATGCAACCACACACAATGTAATCTATTATCAAAACCAACAGATTGAATTAAGTCTGGTTGCACCCCAATTTTATTGACTTGTTTTAATAGTAAAACGTCATAAAGAAAAATGCTATTTTATCCCCATTATTTCTTGTTATTTTATTATTAATATTTTAAGTTATTTACTGCTTCCAAAAAAAGACTTGACTTTTTGAAACGTTTACATATATCTGATAAAAGTATTCCAAAAACAAGATACAACCAACTAAGATCTGTCAAACTGACAGAGATTTCAGAAACAACAGATATTAAAAAATGGTTGCTGACACATATTCGGATGGAAAATGGAATGTATACAGTATAATTGTGGTCCTTACATTAAAAAGTAATTTGTTACTTTACAAAAACAGCAATAAAGCAAATCTCACAAAAATGGCTTTATGTCAGTGCCATATAGTAGTGAGAGCAATCCCCAGGCACTCATGGTCTCATGTTGAGAGAGGAACCTGCCCTTGTTTTTATAACATTCAAATAAGGAAAGCTTGATTCATAGGTATAAGTAGATCTAAACATTGTGAGTATTACCAGGGCTATTTTCCCTGCTTTGGGGTACTGATAATATCTAACATATTTAGCCCAAACGTCCTCTGCACTATCACACTGAAAGAGTTTTTGGGTTATACTGGGTTTATGGTCACCTGCCAATGTGGAAAGCTCCAGAGAAGACAAGCTGTTGAAACAGACTTAGCTGAACAAAGAAGGATTTTTTTACAACTAGGTCCATATCAGAAAGTACAGATCTGTGCACCGATCTGGAGAAAATGAGGGATTCCTATCAAACTAAACCCATGAGCCTTTTTATGATCATTTCAGACGGTACATACACCTCCTATATATGATTTTTGTTATTCAATTCAATTCAATTTGGTTTTATTTATATAGCGCCAATTCACAACACATCATCTAAGGCACCTTACAAAGTCAATTCAATCGAATCATACATATTTCAAATTGGCTACATACAGTCCAATTAATCATAACTATCAAACAGTCAGATTCAGTTTATTATTCAAATTGGTTAAAAGTTTTTCTATCTATTGAAACCCAGCAGATTGCATCAAGTCAGTGACTTGTAGCAGTCACTCTTCCTGGATGAGCATGTAGAGACAGTGGACAGTCGCTGGCGTTGACTTTGAAGCAATCCCTCATACTGAGCATGCATGTAGCGACAGTGGAGAGGAAAAACTCCCTTTTAACAGGAAGAAACCTCCAGCAGAACCAGGCTCAGTGTGAGCGGCCATCTGCCATGACCAACTGGGGGTTTGAGAGAACAGAGCAGAGACACAAAGAGAACAAAGAAGCACTGATCCAGAAGTACTTTCTATAGGAAAGAAAAGTGAAACATTAATGGTCATAGATCCTTTAGTGGCTTCATCTAGGAGAGAAAGACAGCTAAGCAGATGAACTCTGAGCAAGTTTTTAAGTCTAGAGTATGAAAGAGAGCACATACAGTTAGTCACAGTGGAAGCTCAGTCAGTACCTATTTCCAGGAGAGGCAGGGTTAAACACTGAAAGACAGGGCCAAGTGCATCATTGGTAGAAGGTGAGCATTAAGTTGTTGGCAACAGTAGGTTGGCCGATGTCCCCCTCCAGGAAGGTGTCACAGCTAAACACAGAGCCATGTCAGATGTAGCTTCTAGAAAAAGAAAAAACAGAAAGAGAACATAAAGTTTAAAATTGAAATAACAGTAAATAACGCAAAATTGGAGAGTAGTGTGACAATGTAGCAGAGAGAGTGAAAGTGGTTATAATGTCCTCCAGCAGTCTAAGCCTATAGCAGCATAACTACAGAGATAGCTCAGGATAACCTAAGTCACTCTGACTATAAGCTTTATCATAAAGGAAAGTTTTAAGCCTAGCCTTAAAAGTAGACAGGGTGTCTGCCTCATGGACTAAAACTGGGAGCTGGTTCCACAGGAGAGGAGCCTGATAACTAAAGGATCTGCCTCCCATTCTACTTCTAGAGAATGGAGGAACCACCAGTAAACCTGCAGTCTGAGAATGAAATGCTCTGTTAGGAACATATGGACCAATCAGATCTCTGATGTATGATGGAGCTAAATAATTAAGGGCTTTATATGTGAGGAGGAGAATTTAAAATTATATTCTGGATTTAACAGGGAGCCAATGAAGGGAAGCTAAAATAGGAGAAATATGATCTCTCTTTTTATTTTTCATCAGAACTCGTGCTGCAGCATTTTGAATCAGCTGAAGGCTATTAACTGCCTTTTTGTTGACATCCTGATAGTACAGAATTACAATAGTCCAGCCTTGAAGTAACAAATGCATGGACTAGTTTTTTAGTGTCACTCCTGGATAGGAGCCAAGATGGCGCCGCAGATCAGTCGCCTCGGCGTGTTGGTGCGCATTGTTTTGTTTTGTTTTTTGCTTTAAAACGGTCTTCTGTGATGGTACCCGGAGCTCTCTCACCAGAGAAGAACTCATGAACATCAGGGCTACTACACCAGAGAAGTTATTTCCAACCACTGTTACACCACCATCAGAGACGCTTATCACGCCGTCCCACGTGCTGCACTGGGCCAATCCGACCACATCATGGTCCACCTGATTCCTGCATACAGGCAGAAACTAAAGCTCTGCAAACCTGTTGTGAGGACGTCAAGGAAGTGGAGCAGTGAGGCTGTGGAGAATCTCCAGGCGTGTTTAGGCTGTACAGACTGGGATGTGTTCAGGACTACTACCAACAGTCTGGACGAGTACACAGAGGCTGTGACTTCCTACATCAGCTTCTGTGAGGACAGCTGTGTACCATCATGCACCAGGATGAGTTACAACAACGACAAACCCTGGTTCACAGCTAAACTCAGAAGGTTAAGACTGGATAAGGAAGAGGCCTTCAGGAGTGGGGACAAAGACATATACAGAGAGGCAAAGTACAAGTTTGGCAAGGCAGTGAAAGAGGCCAATCGACTGTACTCTGAGAAGCTCCAAAACCAGTTCTCAGCCAACGACTCTGCGTCTGTCTGGAAAGGACTCAAGCAAATCACCAACTACAAGCCGAAAGCCCCCCACTCCATCAACAACCGACGCCTCGCCAACGACCTGAACGAGTTCTACTGCCGCTTTGAAAGACAAAGGGACAGTCCTGCAACCATCCCCCACGACGCCCCCCAACAGCTGCAGCCACAATCCACCACCCCCATCTCTCCAACCTCAAGAGGGGCCTTGGCACCTCCAACCCCCACCCTGAAGTTCCCCCCCACCAGCCCCCTACCCACGCCGAGGATGGCTCTTTCCATCCAGGAGAGGAACGTAAACAAACTCTTCAGGAGACAGAACCCCCGGAAAGCTGCTGGTCCGGATTCTGTCTCACCAGCCAGCCTGAAGCACTGCGCTGATCAGCTGTCTCCAGTCTTCACAGACATTTTTAACACCTCACTGGAGACATGTCATGTGCCAGCCTGCTTCAAGTCCTCCACCATCGTCCCTGTTCCCAAGAAGCCAAGGACCACAGGGGCTTAATGACTTCAGACCTGTCGCCCTGACCTCTGTGGTGATGAAGTCCTTTGAGCGCCTTCTGCTCTCACACCTAAAAGACATCACCGACCCCCTCCTGGACCCCCTGCAGTTTGCCTACAGAGCCAACAGGTCTGTAGATGATGCAGTCAACCTAGCCCTTCACTTCATCCTCCGGCACCTGGACTCCACAGGAACCTACGCCAGGATCCTGTTTGTGGATTTCAGCTCTGCCTTCAACACCATCGTCCCAGTTCTGCTACAGTAGAAGCTTTCCCAGCTGAGTGTGCCCGACTCCACCTGTAGGTGGATAACTGACTTCCTGTCTGACAGGAAGCAGCGCGTGAGGCTGGGGAAGCACGTCTCTGACTCCCTGACCATCAGCACCGGTTTCCCCCAAGGCTGTGTTCTCTCTCCTCTGCTCTTCTCCCTGTACACCAACAGCTGCACCTCCAGTCACCAGTCTGTCAAGCTTCTGAAGTTTGCGGACGACACCACCCTGATCGGACTCATCTCTGATGGTGACGAGTCCACGTACAGATGGGAGGTGGACCATCTGTTGGACTGGTGCAGCCAGAACAACCTGGAGCTCAACGCTCTAAAGACAGTGGAAATGGTTATGGACTTCAGGCAGAACCCAACCCCACCTGCCCCATCACCCTATGTGACTCCACAATTGACACTGTGGAATCTTTCCGCTTCCTGGGAACCATCATCTCCCAGGATCTCAAGTGGGAGCCAAACATCAGCTCCCTCATCAAGAAAGCCCAGCAGAGGATGTTCTTCCTGCGGCAGCTGAAGAAATTCAACCTGCCAAAGACTATGATGGTGCACTTCTACACAGCCATCATTGAGTCCATCCTCACCTCCTCCATCACCATCTGGTACGCCGCTGCTACAGCCAAGGATAAGGGCAGGCTGCAGCGTGTCATTTGGTCTGCTGAGAAGGTGATTGGCTGCAGTCTACTGTCGCTCCGGGAACTGTACACCTCCAGGACCCTGAAGCGGGCAGGGAAGATTCTGGCTGATCCCTCCCACCCCGGTCACAGACTCTTTGAGACTCTCCCCTCTGGCAGGAGGCTGCGGTCCATCCGGACCAAAACCTCACGCCACAGTTTTTTCCCATCTGCCACCAGCCTGGTTAACAAAGCCCGGAAACCACCCTGACATTCTCCCCCCCCCCTTTTTTTTTGCTGACAGGACACCTGTAACCTGTAACTCTATGCGTTACATTAACGCTCAGCTTGGACTCCTGCTTTACTTGCACTGCCATACTTGCACAATGATCATCTGCACTGTTGTATTGCTCTTGCATCTTATACTGCTCTATATTTACTCTCACTCACTTAAAACTGTGCACATATATTTATATTATATTGTAGATATGTTTATACTGTTTAATTTGTATTGTATTGCACTGACTACGCCAAAACAAATTCCTTGTATGTCTAAAAACGTACTTGGCAATAAAGCTTTTCTGATTCTGATTCTGATTCTGATATTTCAAATTTTGGCAATGTTCCGGAGGTGAAAGAAGGAAATCCTAGAAACCTGTTTAATATGGGATGCCAATAGAAGTGAGTCTGTGGAAGGGGATGGAGTGTGACATGGTGTCAAAGGCTGCACTCAGATCCAGGAGAATAAGGAGGGAGTGGAGACCAGAGTCAGCTGCCAAAAGAATTGGTGATTTTAATAATGGCCGTTTCAGAAATATGTGAAATATATATATAAATTTAAATGACATGTCCTGGTCAAAAATAACACCAAGGTTTTTTACTTTATTACCGGAAGTCAGTTTAATGCCATCCAGGTTAATTGACTAAGCAGTTTCTTTTTCAAATACTCTTGTCCAAAGACGACAACTTCTGTCTTGTCTGAATTTAGAAGCAGAAAATCTAAAGTCATCCAAGTTTTTATGTCTTCAAGACATCAGCGTAACAGTGAAAATGTATCCCCTGATGCCTCATAATTTGACCTATTGGAAGCATATATATAGTGAAGAGAATTGGCCCAAGTACTGAACCCTGTGGTACTCCACAATTAACCCGGGAGTTTGAAGATGATTTATTATTTACATGAACAAACTGGAATCTGTCAGACAAATAAGATTTAAACCAGCCTAGCACTGTTACCCTGGTCCCTACAGCATATTCCAGCCTTTCTAAGAGAATATTGTGATCGACTGTATCAAATGCAGCACTAGCTGCGTTTCCATTACAAATGTGCGCAAACCTTTGTCGATATTCTGCCAACATCGAAAAAAGACAATTTTGCAGGAATAAAAATAAAGACATCCTTTGAAGGTTGTATTTGTAGGCCGATTACGTAATGGTGAAGGGGACGAAGGCTAAAGTTTGGCCGGAGGAGAGAGAAAATCTGTGAATAAAATTGGATACATTGCGTATTCTGTGAAGCAAAATGCATTTTACAATGTTTTTAGACAAGAATGTAGTTGTGTAAACCTGAAATATCTGATCGGTTTACCAAGATATCGTTTAATTGCACAAATGCGCCGATGTGTTCGTCCGCTGCCCCAGCAGCCGGCTCGCCTCGCCAGCTGTCAGCTGACCGGGTGGTTGAGGTGAGCTAAACCCCAAGAGAACAGCTGACTCCCGGCACATTGTTTTCAAAATCCTGCTGGGTTTCCCCAATGGGTGGAAGTTAAACAGATATAATTCAGTCAGATGAAATCTAATATTAAGGTTTGGTTTATTTATTATAATAATAATTATCAATGTTATTAGAATACAGATTCAGCATGAGCAATTCAAATTCAGTTTCTGGCCCGAGTTTTTCCCCATAATGAACAAACTGGAGCACCTTAAAAGGAATGTTAAAGTCCTGGAAACGCAAAATGACGTTCTCATTCAGCTTTGTCATTACATGTGTTATCTGTGCACTTGGGAATGTGTTTATAGATACACAGAGGTGTAGAAAGTGTTACATTGTATCAGACATGAGATCTGAAAATAACCAGTTCTTTACTAAAAGCACAAAATCTCAGATTTTCTGAAAAATGACATGATGTCCTGGCAGAACTCGCAGAAACAGTCCAGAACCCTCTCTTTTCCAACAGTCTTGAAGGAGTTCCCAGAAGCAGGAATAAAAAAAGAAACCATTGAATAAGAAGGTGTGTCCAAACTTTTAACCAGTAGTGTATGTATTTCATAATGTTAGATCAACAGTTCCACAATTTAGCCTGAGTTTCTGGGAATTCACAGTGGCCCACTGGACATTTTAAAAGGGCCATTTTCAAAGAATCAGAATCAGCATTATTGGCCACGTTTGTGCACACAAACAAGACATTTGACCCAATCTTGAAAGGAGTATAAAGCTGTAGATTCTCTGTATGTCTTAACTTCATCATACGTGCATAAAAAACAATTGGGCATTAAAAACCCTTCAGTGTAACCTGATAGTTTTAAGGCTTAGAGCTTTAGCCTTCAGTTAATATCCGAAGGCAGCATAGTTAAGTTCAAACAAACACATAGGTCTAAATTATTAATATGGGTCTTCATAAAGCCAGGACTTTTATTCTGTTTAGTATCCAGAGTTCACCCCTAAAAGACACAGTGTAAATGTTGAGATCAACCCCAAAGAGAGCAGCATTAAATGATTTTAAAAAAAAGCGTTGTTACCTTCAAATTCTCCACTTAAAAAACATAATTCAGCATCATTCATTTCTAGGTTCTCATAAATGTGAGTTTCACCCATGAACCTATTTATTTAAACTCGTTCATAGACACCACTGGTGACATATGTAGGTATAAATGATAAACTTTGTTAGCTACCTCAGAGATGTGGCAGCTTGCTGACTAAGATATCCAGCATATTTCATAGCATTACTGACTGTGTCTCTTCATCATCTCTCCCCACAGACTGGCGGAGGTGATGGAGGAGCACCAGGAGGAGTTAGCTACTATTGAAGCCATCGACTCTGGGGCCGTTTACACTTTGGCCCTCAAGACTCACGTGGGCATGTCAATCCAGACATTCCGATATTTTGCTGGCTGGTGTGACAAGATCCAAGTAAGATAACTGACCTTATAAAAGTCAGACAAATCCTGGCTTCAAAAACAAAAAGCATAACTATTTCTCAAAGGATTGTACGATTGTAACCAAAAACTAATTTTCTTTCATTAAAATAATGTAACTCTCTTCCAGGGTAGCACCATCCCCATCAACCAGGCCAGACCCAATCGCAACCTGACTTTTACCAAGAAGGAGCCAATCGGGTGAGCAAGTTTTTTTTTCATATTTTATCTGATTGCGTTATGCAGTAAGACTCATTTGGCAACCGATAAGACATTTACAACATCCTTCGGAGATCATAAAAACACTAAGAGTTACAAGGTGCTGCAAGAAATTCAGGTTGCATGAAAGTTGGTCAGTGCTGAAAAAAACTCCCAGAAGGGTTTTTTGGTTGCTGGGGTACCTGGAAGTTCCACAGGCCTCTGCCATATTGTGCTTAGCTGTGGAAATTATACACATTTTATTTTTAACATCTTTTAAAAGCTACTTAGATAGAACTAGCTCTTGTTTCCCAGTTATTTAACATCTAGTTAAAAATGTCTTGATTTCAAGATGTATCCATCACTCCTGTGTCTTCTAACGAGACCATCTGAATACTAGTTTAGTTTTGTAACAGAAGCAGCTTAACTCTGCTGCCGGATGTTGTGATATTATGAATAATATCTTATTTAATATTAATACTTCAATATTTTAATAATATTTTGATTTGTTAAGGGTTGTTGTGTGAATACCAGCCCAATAAGGCGGTGATATTAGAACAAAATTGAAAGGGATGACCCAAGCTCTGACATTATTGAATAGCATAAACTCTGCACACACACAGAATGAATTCACACAATTTCTTAAAATACAAGAATTTATTAACAAAAATAAGTCAACTCAAAGTCAAACATATTTCAATCAACAAACTCTTTATTATGCTAAAACAACCCAACTAAACTACCAGGCCAAATGAAAGAATAAGGAAGACAGATGGGCTATGTACAATATAAACAAGTAAATCAAAGGTGGTTGAAAATCATGACTGAAAGAGTGATGCAACATTACCATGAAATGTTTATGTTTGAGAACCAAGGATAATCCTGAAGAATCTGGAAGTGAAGTTAAGTTAGTCTTGGAACTAATTTAGGCAATAATTGGTATACCTTCAAACAACAATTGACAATGCAAGATAACATAAAACATTTTAATAAAATGACATTTTAAAGAATGATTTGCTGAATAAACCAACCTTCTGCGCCTAATTCTCAATGATGTTTAATTAGCTGCCTTTATTTAGTACAATAATATTTATGGAAATATTTTGAATAAGAACCAAACCTTTTGGATAAGTGGATCTTAATGGTGCTTAATTAGTTCCTTAAATAATTTGGTTGGGATTGGGTCTAATATACAAGTTGAAGGTTTAGATGAAGATAATATTTCTGATAACTCAGGAAGCTCCACAGGATCAAAACAGTCCAAACACTGATCACGTTTACAGTTATTTCCAATGTTGTCTCACTTGCTGAGGATGAAGTAATCATCTTCGGGAGTATGTCAAAGATTTTATTTTTAATAGAATCAATTTTATTTAAGAAGAATCCCATAAAGTCATGACTGCTAAGAGCTAAGGGAATGGATGGTTCAACAGAGCTATGACTTTGTGTAAGTTTAGCAACTGTACTAAAGAGAAACCTAGGATTATTCTTGTTCTCTTCTATTAATGATGAGAAATAAGCTGTTCTAGCTTGGGTGGGTAGCAGTACAGAAGCTGCAGAGAGGAGTGTTAAACTACAACCCTGCTTCCTGGTCTGAAATCTGGGTTGTCAGAGTTTTGGAGAACTAATAACTTTGGCCAGATTCCTAGAAAGAAGAGTTGCTCCATCGAAATATTCATGTGTATACAGCAAATATGGCCCTACTGGGACATCAGCATGTCTGTAAACTCCCAGACCTGTCCTTGTGTTTTATGATTGTTACAATCAGTCAGTGTACCATTACAGCCCAGGTAACCTCCCCTTGCTCGCCTCAGAGTGTGTGCCATTGTGATTCCCTGGAACTATCCACTGATGATGCTGGCCTGGAAGACAGCTGCCTGCCTGGCAGCAGGAAACACTGTAGTCCTCAAACCAGCTCAGGTAGGATTCACATTTTACAGATGTGACCCAGAGAGCAGAAAATTCAGAGGTGTTTCAGTCATTTGAATTCTTTGGGTTCCAGGTCACTCCACTTACAGCACTAAAGTTTGCTGAACTGGCAGCGAGAGCAGGACTGCCCAAAGGGGTGATTAACATTCTGCCTGGATCAGGTGCCCTTAAATATCTCAGAAATGCCACATTCCTGGACTACAAAAAAAACCACCAAACCCTTTTCCTGAAACCTCTCCTTTTCTTTTAGGTGCTCTGGTGGGGCAGCATTTGTCTGACCATCCTGTTGTACGAAAACTGGGCTTCACAGGTTCTACAGAAATTGGTAAACACATCATGAAGAGGTAAGAGGAGCTCTTACACAAACCTCCATTTCCAAGAGAGAAACAGCACTGCTCACATTGTGTCTATGCCCTGCTTCCTCCAAAGCTGTGCAGTCAGTAACGTAAAGAAAGTTTCGTTGGAGCTCGGGGGAAAATCCCCTCTCATCATCTTCAGTGACTGTGACATGGACAAGGCTGTGCGCATGGTGTGTTCCTTTAGAATACTTTCTCATCTTTTGGTGCTCATGTCTGTGGTTTGCAGTACTGAAGCCAAGCTGTTGTATGTGGATTTCAGGGCATGTGCTCAGTGTTCTTCAACAAAGGAGAAAACTGCATTGCTGCTGGTCGGCTGTTTGTGGAGGAAACCATTCATGACCAATTTGTGAAAAAAGTGGTAAGTTTCACAATCCAAGTTTAAACTTTGGAGCAGGAGAGGAGCTGCCTAATGAACTGATTTAATTTGTACTTTTGTGTACAAATTAGTACTCTTGTTTTTGAACGCTCCGACAAATTTCCTTTCCTCTAAGTTAGCAGTTTGGGGGACGTTTGGACACATTTTAGTGTTCCTCCTGGACAATGATCCCAAACATGGAGAATGCAGGCTAAAATTAAGATGCTGGAATTCCCCTAATCTCAACCCTGATACAAAATGTGTGCAATAAACACCTAAAAGCTGGTTTTGTGACAGGTACCAAACAAATTCAGACGAACTCTTTCATGTCTGACAAAAATAAGAAGGTTCAAATATCCAACTAGAATGATACCAGAAGCTTGTTGATGGCTGTAAAAAGTGTTGTTTCTCTGGAACTTGCCAGAGTTTAATTTCAGTTTCATTCAGTTTATCTATTCACAACAAAAGCTGCCTTCAGACCAAATTTATATACAGAAATATATAGTTAATTTGCTTCAATCATACAGATTCAAAGTCAATAACAAACATTCCAATTTGATCCTAGATCTAAAACAATGTGGTCAAGTTCAGTTTACTATTCCAACTAGTAAAACGTTTTCTATCTAGGGAAGCCGAGCTGATTGCATTGAGTCACTGACAGCAATCCCTCCTCCTGCACCAGCATGTAGAAACATGCATGAATATATATTTGAACCTGTAGCGACAATTCTCAATAAATTTAAACTTTTGCACCAAGCTCCTGTTTATAAAAATAATGAAATGATCCTTTTCGGCTTTTCCAGGTTGAGAAGGTTAAGAAGATGAAGATTGGTGATCCCTTGGACCGCTCCACAGACCACGGCCCTCAGAATCATAAAGCCCATTTAGACAAACTTTTGGAGTACTGTCAGATGGGCGTGAAGGAGGGAGCCACCCTCATCTGTGGTGGTAAACAAGTACAGCGACCAGGTGAGGAAGCAGGAGCTTGAAGATCACAGTCTTTCAGTGGGTCCTGTAAGACATAAACTATACTGTTGACGGTTTCCTGTTTGTTTTGGATTCAGCTTTAAAGTTGTGTTTTGCTTGCAGGTTTTTTCTTTGAACCCACAGTGTTTGCTGATGTCCAAGACCACATGTACATCGCTAAAGAAGAGTCATTTGGTCCTATCATGATCGTTTCCAAGTTCAGGAGTGGGTATGTTGAAATCCAAAGCTGCTTCAGCTCACACACAGTAAACTAAGTAATTGTTTTATCTTGTGTTTTTTATGACAATCTGCTCTGCTGTCTGTCAACCTCCTTCAGTGAGGTGGATGATGTCCTCAGGAGAGCTAATGATACAGAGTATGGGTTGGCTTCAGGTGTGTTCACACGTGACATCAGCAAAGCTATGTACGTGAGCGAGAGGCTTAACGCTGGCACTGTTTTTGTCAACACCTACAACAAAACTGATGTGGCCGCACCTTTTGGAGGCTTCAAACAGTCTGGATTTGGCAAAGACCTCGGTGAGGGAAAACTGACGCTGTCATTCTGTGACTTCTATTCAATCTAAACTACTGTCACTGGATTTAGATATGATAATGCTTGAATGAAATTAACTAATAAACAGTAGTAGAGTAGTAATAAAATCAGAATACAGAGAGGCCCAGAACTGGGGAAGAAATGAACTGACTGATGAACATGTTCATTTTTTGTCTCTCTGTCAACAAACAGGTCAGGAGGCCCTCAATGAATACCTGAAGACAAAAGCAGTGACTATCGAATATTAATGAACTCCCAGCAGAGGGCAGTATCTCAGGAAGACAGGAAGACGTGGGTGGATGATGTGTATAGATGCAGACATAATGATGCTGACTATAATTCTGATTGTGACTCAACTTGCAGTAATTTTTCTAATTCCTTATTCTCTCCTTTGCAACTGAGCCATTATGTAAGCTGCAAGAGATTTGGTCCTGAACTGTCCAGATAAACACTGCAGTCACTGTGCATTTCACTCAGGAGGCGTATCAACAAGATCTTGTTTAGATATAACAACTTCATTTGTTTTAATGTTGCTTTCATTAGCCTAGAAACATTAGAAAGTTAATGTTCCCAACAAATCTTGATTATTAATAAAAACTTTTAAACAGCCCCGTGTTGCAGTTTTTTTTTTTTTTTTTTTTTGGGGAGTCAGTACCTCACTGTACTTCTTTGTTTTAATCAGTTTGTGTGATGGATATAAATATTCACCTACAAAAAGAAATATGTCCAACTGCAGCAATGTTATACAGTCAAAAACACCAAACATGTGTTTGATGCAGAATAATCCAGTTTAATTCAATTCGGTTTATATAACACCAGTTCCCAAGAAGGCACGTTACATGCACAAATCCAATTTAAATGCAGAAATACACTCACCAGCCACTTTATCAGGTACACCTTGCTAGTACCGGGTTGGACCCACTTTTGCCTTCAGAACTGCCTTAATCATTCGTGGCGTAAATTCAACAAGGTATTGGAAACATTCCTCAGAAAGTTTGGTCCATATTGACATGATAGCATCACACAGATGCTGCAGATTTGTCGGCTGCATCCATGATGCGAATCTCCCGTTCCACCACATCCCAAAGATGCTCCATTGGATTGAGATCTGGTGACTGTGGAGGCCATTTGAGTCCAGTGAACTCATTGTCATGTTCAAGAAACCAGTCTGAGATGATTCATGCTTTATGACATGGCGCGTTATCCTGCTGGAAGTGACCATCAGAAGATGGGTACACTGTGGTCATAAAGGGATGGATATGGTCAGCAACAATATTCAGGTAGGCTGTGGCGTTGACACTATGCTCATTTGGTACTAAAGGGCCTAAAGTGTGCCAAGAAAATATCCCCCACACCTTTACACCACCAGCAGCGTAAACCGTTGATACAAGGCAGGATGGATCCATGCTTTCATGTTGACGCCAAATTCTGACCCTACCATCTGAATGTTGCAGCAGAAATCAAGACTCATCAGACCAGGCAACGTTTTTCCAATCTTCTACTGCCCAATTTTGGTGAGCCTGTGTGAACTGTAGCCTCAGTTTCCTGATCTTAGCTGACAGGAGTCTTCTGCTGCTGTAGCCCATCCACCTCAAGGTTCAACGTGTTGTGCGTTCAGAGATGCTCTTCTGCATGCCTTGGTTGTAACGAGTTGTTATTTGAGTTACTGTTGCCTTTCTATCAGCTCGAACCAGTCCGGCCATTCTCCTCTAAACTCTGGCATCAACAAGGCATTGGCGCCCACAGAACTGCCGCTCACTGGATATTTTCTCCTTTTCGGACCATTCTCTGTAAACCCTAGAGATGGTAGTGCGTGAAAATCCCAGTAGATCAGCAGTTTCTGAAATACTCTGACCAGCCTGTCTGGCACCGGCAACCATTCCACATTCAAAGTCACTTAAATCACCTTTTTTCCCCATTCTGGTGCTCGGTTTGAACTGCAGCAGATCGTCTTGACCATGTGTACATGCCTAAATGCATTGAGTTGCTGCCATGTGATTGGCTGATTAGAAATTTGAGTTAACGAGCAGTTAGACAGGTGTACCTAATGAAATGGCCATTGAGTGTATATAGCCAGTTAAACCCAATCATATAGATAGAGTGAATGTCAAACGAAATACTTTACAATTCAATCCTATTTAGAATAAAATGGAGTCAAATTCAGCTTATGGTGCCAATAGTTAAAAGGTTTTTATATCTAAGGAAGCCCAGCAGATTGCTTCAAGTCATTGACTTTGCAGAAATCATGTTTGGTTTTTTTTTTTTGTGGTTTTTTTAAACATGTCCTCTCCAGCAGAGTAGCACTCAGAATCCTTGTCTGAGTGCAAAGAAGAAGCCCAACAGATTTACTTTCACAAGTGGAGCGTTACAGCTAACACTAAAATGCTCCTCTTGATCTATAAATACAGAAAAACTTTATTACAAACTGCTTTGGGAATATTTAAATTGCAATGGCCACAGAGGCGGAAACGAAAAGGAAAAGGAAAAAAAAAGAATCAAGTAAGAGAGAGAGGTCAGGCAAAACAGAAAAAGGGAGACAAGGAGAAAAGAATAGAGGAAAGAAAGAAGGAGAGAAGAGAATACAAGATAACATCCTAGAAGACTGCTTCGTTAACTGTGGAAACACATATATAAAAGCAATTTTACCGAAAAGTGCACGGTGCTAATGAATGCAAGGTGTATTTAGTGGTAACTGCAGCTCAAAATAGAACATTTTAACATTCATGTTGACACTGAAAGTGATAACCTAAAGTTATCAGGCAGCATAGGATAAATTTTCACTTTTATGCTGATGATACTCAGCTTTACTTATCCATAAATCCTGATGAGCCCAACCAGTTAGATAGACTACAAGCATGTCGTGAAGATATAAAAACTTGGATGACTTTACATTTTCTGCTTCTAAATTCAGACAAGACAGAAGTTGTCGTCTTTGGACCGGAGTCTTAAAAACAGAAACTGCTTATTCAATCACTTAACCTGGATAGCATTAAATTGACCACCGTTAATAAATTAAAAAACCTTGGTGTTATTTTTGACCAGGACATGTCATTTAAATCCCATATTAAACAGGTTTCTGGGATTTCCTTCTTTCACCTCCCGAACATTGCCAGAATTGGAAATATCCTGTCCAGGAGTGACGCTAAAAAACTAGTCCATGCATTTGTTACTTCAAGGCTGGACTATTGTGAATCTTTACTATCATGGTGTCCACAAAATGCAGTTAAAAGCCTTCAGCTGATTCAAAATGCTGCAGCAAGAGTTCTGATGAAAATGAAAAAGAGAGATCATATTTCTCCTATTTTAGCTTCCCTTCATTGGCTCCCTGTTAAATCCAGAAAACAATTTAAAATTTTCCTCCTCACATATAAAGCCCTTAATGATTTTCTCTTTCTAGAAGCTACACCTGGCCTGGCTCTGTGTCTACCTTCTGCTGGCAACAACTTAATGCTCACCCTCTACCGATGATCCACATAGCCCTGTCTTTCAGTGTTTAACCCTTTCTTTCTCCTAGACACAGCAATTGACTGAGCTTTTACTGTAACTAATTATATGTGCTCTCTTTCAGACTCTAACCTTGAAAACTGGCTCAGAATTTATCTGTTCTTTCTTTCTAGATGAAACGACTAATTGAGCTACATCCATTAACATTTACTTTTCCTTCCCATAGAAAGGACTCCTGGATCAGTGCTTCTGTGTTCTTTTTGTGTCTCTGCTCTGTTCTCTCAAACCCCCAGTTGGTCGTGGCAGATGGCCGCTCACACTGAACCTGGTTCTGGTTCTGCTGGAGGTTTCTTCCTGTTAAAAGGGAGTTTTTCCTCTCCACTGTCGCTACATGCATGCTCAGTGTGAGAGATTGCTGCAAAGTCAACACCAGTGACTGTCCACTGTCTCTACATGCTCATCCAGGAGGAGTGAATGCTACAAGTCTCTGACTCGATGCAATCTGCTGGGTTTCCTTAGATAGAAAAACATTTTATCCAATTTGAATAAATAACTGAATCTGACTGCACTGTTCAATGGTTAGGATTAATTGGAATGTATGAACCTGACTGTTGTGAAGTGCCTTGAGACGACATGTGTTGTGAATTGGCGCTATATAAATAAACTGAATTGAATTGAACCCAAATGCCATAAAATCCCTCCCCACAGGGGCACACCCCCACAGATGAGCTCCACCACCAAAAGCTGATAAAGACACATCCAAACAGTGCAAGCTCCACATATAGCTCCTCTCCGAGCACCCCCGCTGTATCCCGCCCTCCACCACACAGTATGGTGCAACGGCAAGGCAAGGGTCACGCGCAACGCCACCCCACCCTCTGCCCACTAGTGCAAGAGAGCAGATACCACCACGCATCATACTCACAACGGACCCCACACCAAGGTGGGACAAACTCACCGGGCAAGCAGCAAACACCCGGGGCCGACAGCCCCCACCATACCCCGCAACCACACAAACACACCAAATCACCATCACTGCAACAACAGCCTGGGAGAAACAAAAACTAGCTCAGCTCCACCGTCACCGCTCAGCCGATCCAAATTTCAACTTTTCATTTTAATCAGAACAGATGAAAGACTCAGAGTATTGTTGATTTAAATAAAAGGACCTCCTCTGATTATTCCTGACAAATGATTTCAAAAATTTCACAAAAGACCAGTAGCTCCTGAATCTGATAGGCTGAGCCCGGCATCTTGTTGGTAAGCTACATCTCTGTAAGAAAAAGACACAGCATATCACAGATAACACATGTAATGACAAAGCTGAATGAGAACGTCATTTTGCGTTTCCAGGACTTTAACATTCCTTTTAAGGTGCTCCAGTTTGTTCATTATGGGGAAAAACTCGGGCCAGAAACTGAATTTGAATTGCTCATGCTGAAAATAAACATCTCTCTGTAGCTGTTCATTCAGAGTCTCATTTAATCCATTTTTATCCAAAAATCAAACATTAATCAGGAAAATAGAATAGCAGGTCTGTTGTTAGGCTTTAGTCAATGTTTGACTTTCTTTTGTTTGTGACTGCACCTCTTCCTGGTTGTTCTGCAATTTGTTGACCTCGAAAGCAACAATCTTCTTAGCAAGACATTTATCTCTGGCATAAAAGTGCTGATGTAGAAAAACACATTTCTAGAGGATCATTCGGAATATACTTCATTTGAAATGGTTTTGCAGGAAACCGAAAAACTGCTGCACTGTATGGTAACAGATGCAGATTCTTGTTTTTGTAAAGACTTTCATATTTCTGTACACCAGGTGGGTAAAGTAGCCACAGGTTGTACTTGAGTAAGGGTAGCATTACTTCCATACATTTTCACAAGAACAGAAGAAAAACGTCATTCAAAAAGTTTGTCAAATTAACAGTAAACGTGTCTTTTGTAAAAAAGGCTACTAAAGTACTGAGTAACTGTTCAAAACATCTGATTTAATTAGTGAAAATGATGTAATCAGACAGTCATAAATATAAAGTAATGAGAAAATTCTGGTATTTTAAAGAATAAAATAAAACATATAAAAATAAGTTACATCATTACAAAACAACAGATTCAAGAAGAAGAAACAAACATTTCCCACTCGGGTTTTTTCACATCATTAAACTTCTCAAACTACAGAAAGTATAAACAGTATAGAACAGTGTAGTACTTCCAGTAACAATGTACATTGTTTATTGTATATGTAATCGTTCAGACCGGGAAAACCGCTCCACTCAAAGTTGTAGAAACAGGGTCTCTGCTGGGAACTCTCTGGAACAAAGTTTGCTTCTGTAGACCTCAGAAAGAAAAGTCAAGCCATGCTTGCACCATAATTACCCCCGTTCATGAATAAATACTGGATGCACAAGCAGCAATTCATTCCTACTTAACTTTGTGCATATGACCGCGTATGACACTTTTGGATTCAGTTTGAAGAGTTATGTCTGCTTGCCAGCAAGGAGAAATTAGCGTGCTGTGTCCCTCCTTCCAGTTCTGCTGGGGGCCTGCGTGGAAGAGGTCTGTTTGTTGGAACGCAAGGTTTTTGTTCAGTGACATCACGGGAAGTCTGCTGTTACCCCTCTTGTTCCTGTTCCTGGCTGTGCTGGAAGTAGTAAATGCGATTTATTTTTGAAAGTTACAGAAAAGTTCTTACTGGCCTTTAATGTTGTAACTCATGGCTGGGGTCCCAACACCAGCAGCCGTCCCCTAATGATCCAACCTTGATGAGCTGTTGTCCATGAAGTGGAAATTAGGCCTGTGTTGTTCATGCAGAAGCACAATGACTGAATGAATGTCATTCAGGTAGTACGACGTCTCCAACATCCTTGGTGGCAATCATCTCCGCTCAACATGAGTCCACTTCCATCAGAGAGCAGCACTGAGACCCACTGGTCCCTTATCCATCACAAATGCTCCCTGGCCCACGCAAGATGATGATACCTGGTCCTGGTGGTGTGGTCAGGTAACCTTGCAGGTCATTTAGCACTCAGACCACGCTGGTGTAAACGGTTTGGAGTGGTCTGATGTGACACTTGGGTGGGGAGTTGAGTGGCATTCATCATCCGGTTCTGCAGGGCCCTGTTCACGGTGAAGCGGTCGTCAGTGTGGGATGTGGCTGAAAGACGTCCACTTCTATCCCTTTCTGTGACTCTTCCAGACTCTGCTGATGACACTAAGCTCAGTGGACACTTCTGCCTGAGAACATCCTGTTTGAAGCCTCACAGGTGTCATCTTGGTCTCATGATGTCAAAATGTGGACTGTTTAAATGCCAATCCTGATTGAACCAGGAAATGTATTGGACAAATTATGGTCAAACACCTGTTGTGAATTTTGCCGTTAAGCTCCTTGTTAGAGAAAAGCAGGTTGTGTAAAAAGTACTGAAACATTGAACAGTACGACATGTCCATTCAGACGTTTAGAGAAGGTCACATTAAAGGTTATAATGCATTTTAGTTCCATCCTGAAATTTCACCTGAAAGCTGAATATCAACTTTTGTTAGTTGTGTACAGGTCCTTCTCAAAATATTAGCATATTGTGATAAAGTTCATTATTTTCCATAATGTCATGATGAAAATTTAACATTCATATATTTTAGATTCATTGCACACTAACTGAAATATTTCAGGTCTTTTATTGTCTTAATACGGATGATTTTGGCATACAGCTCATGAAAACCCAAAATTCCTATCTCACAAAATTAGCATATCATTAAAAGGGTCTCTAAACGAGCTATGAACCTAATCATCTGAATCAACGAGTTAACTCTAAACACCTGCAAAAGATTCCTGAGGCCTTTAAAACTCCCAGCCTGGTTCATCACTCAAAACCCCAATCATGGGTAAGACTGCCGACCTGACTGCTGTCCAGAAGGCCACTATTGACACCCTCAAGCAAGAGGGTAAGACACAGAAAGAAATTTCTGAACAAATAGGCTGTTCCCCGAGTGCTGTATCAAGGCACCTCAGTGGGAAGTCTGTGGGAAGTAAAAAGTGTGGCAGAAAACGCTGCACAACGAGAAGAGGTGACCGGACCCTGAGGAAGATTGTGGAGAAGGGCCGATTCCAGACCTTGGGGGACCTGCGGAAGCAGTGGACTGAGTCTGGAGTAGAAACATCCAGAGCCACCGTGCACAGGCGTGTGCAGGAAATGGGCTACAGGTGCCGCATTCCCCAGACCTGGGCTACAGAGAAGCAGCACTGGACTGTTGCTCAGTGGTCCAAAGTACTTTTTTCGGATGAAAGCAAATTCTGCATGTCATTCGGAAATCAAGGTGCCAGAGTCTGGAGGAAGACTGGGGAGAAGGAAATGCCAAAATGCCAGAGGTCCAGTGTCAAGTACCCACAGTCAGTGATGGTCTGGGGTGCCGTGTCAGCTGCTGGTGTTGGTCCACTGTGTTTTATCAAGGGCAGGGTCAATGCAGCTAGCTATCAGGAGATTTTGGAGCACTTCATGCTTCCATCTGCTGAAAAGCTTTATGGAGATGAAGATTTCATTTTTCATCACGACCTGGCACCTGCTCACAGTGCCAAAACCACTGGTAAATGGTTTACTGACCATGGTATCACTGTGCTCAATTGGCCTGCCAACTCTCCTGACCTGAACCCCATAGAGAATCTGTGGGATATTGTGAAGAGAACGTTGAGAGACTCAAGACCCAACACTCTGGATGAGCTAAAGGCCGCTATCGAAGCATCCTGGGCCTCCATAAGACCTCAGCAGTGCCACAGGCTGATTGCCTCCATGCCACGCCGCATTGAAGCAGTCATTTCTGCCAAAGGATTCCCGACCAAGTATTGAGTGCATAACTGTACATGATTATTTGAAGGTTGACGTTTTTTGTATTAAAAACACTTTTCTTTTATTGGTCGGATGAAATATGCTAATTTTGTGAGATAGGAATTTTGGGTTTTCATGAGCTGTATGCCAAAATCATCCGTATTAAGACAATAAAAGACCTGAAATATTTCAGTTAGTGTGCAATGAATCTAAAATATATGAATGTTAAATTTTCATCATGATATTATGGAAAATAATTAACTTTATCGTAATATGCTAATATTTTGAGAAGGACCTGTATATAAAACATTCAACATGCTTTACAAAAACAAAATCTGAATTATGGCAACTATTTTAATAGCTTAACTAATTAAAACATTTTTAAAATGATACAACAGAGTAAGTAAGCTTGAGCTAATCCCATTAGGAACATCCATCCAGTGGTTATACCCACTTATCTGCGGAGGCGCATGGAGCTCATATCCTGTGGTCATTGAGTGAGGTGGGGTACAAGCTGGAGAGGTTGCTAGTAAATCCATCAGGAAGTCACAAATAAAGTCAATGAAATGATCAAAATAAATGAAAACAATAAATACACTAATATACACATCATTATTAATAGCAGACGAAGAGGTGCAGCCTTTAAACCGACTCGGAGAACACACCAGCATCAGCCTGATTAGACACTGTACCTTCTGCTCAGGGCACATTCACATCCACATTTTACACCTAGAAACATCTGGGACAGTCCCAGCAATGAATGGAGAACTTCTGTAACAGAGGATCAGCTGATTCCAGTGAGCTGTAGGAAACCTGTCATGGACTGTTGACTGAATGGACGGAGTATTCAGCAGTAAATGATGCTGAATCTTTAGTTCATCATGATCAATGAAGGAAAAAAAGCAGACTTCCACAATCACTGATGATGACGGGTAAAGGAGCAGGTCAGATGGTCAACGTCTCTACAATAAATGCACTAACAGACCAGATGTATTTTAAAGTAGGTTTGGTGGAGATGGAATCTATGTTAGCATGTTCCTACAGACCACGGAGCGCTCAACACACATCATCTCACCCATATGGTTGAAGAAAACATGCAAATGATTATATTTTATTTAGGTTTGAAATTTCAAGACACGGAGGTGTCAAAACTATTTTATTACAACTTGGATTTATTAACTTTAAGAAAGCAGAGAAATTAGCTGAAGAAGTAAAAAGAAGGTTTAAACATGTTCTAAACAGGGAAGGCATCTAAACATCTACTACAGACCACAATGGAGCTAATGTGTCCTTCAGCATGAACAAAGCTACACTGTAGTGATGAACCAATCAACCAATGATCACAAATGGACAATTTTCTCTTGATCAGCAGGTCCAATGTCTTCCTCCTTCATTAAATTCATTAGAACAGTTCCCACATGTTTCTGTCTGCCTCATGCTCTTTGATGCTCTATATTGTTAGCTTAGTCAAGCACGAATACAGCTCGGCGATAGATGGGTGGATCTCCATCAAACAGTGGGGATTCATGTTGTCACTGTGTGGGTTTGCATGTGTTTATTCATGTCTTTCTTGTAGGTGAACGGTTGGGAGCAGATGCTGCAGTGATAAGGTTTCTCTCCTGTGTGCATTCTCATGTGAGTGACCAAGTTGCTCCTCTGCCTGAAGCTCTTGGGACACACTTCACACGCGTACGGCCTCTCCACCGTGTGGATCCTCATGTGTATTCTCAGACACTCACCCCGGGCAAACGTCTTGCCGCATTCTTTGCAACGATGAGGCCTCTGACCCGTGTGAATTAGCATGTGCCTTTTTAAATGGGTCGCTGTGGTGAATGTTTTCCCACAGACGTGGCACAGATTGTCCACCTTGTGGGTCTGCAGAGATCCAGGGGACCTTTGTGCAGATGGTGCATTGTTTGAAGGACAGAGAACTGGAAAACTTGTTCCGTGTGATTTAGCATGTATCACCATTGAACTCCTGCGAAGGAAAGATTCTCCACACGTTCCACAGTGAAAGGTTATCCCTTTCTTACTGTTTAGTCTTTGCTTTGCCTTCCTCTTAGAGCTCACCAAAGCTGAATGTGTGCTTATGTCATTCCTTTCAGTAGCACTCTCATCATTCTCTGCCTCGGCTTCAAATGAGATCGGCTGGCAGAACTCAGATCTGTCATAACCATCTGCTGCCTCGGCTTTCTCCTGCTCAGTGGAGGCGTGAGGGAAAAGAATCCCTTCCTCTATGATGGCATTATTCTGGGAAAACCAGGAGGATGTCTGTGTGCTCTGTTCAGACTTTAAACAAGCAACAGAGTCACTATTTAGAAGATCTAGCAGTGTTCCGTTGTCCGGCCCGGGCCAGTATTCTGTACCATCCCAAAACTCGGGTTTGATCTGCTTCACCAGCACCTGAGCTGCGTCCCTCGAAGGTTGTTTCCCAGACATGCTGAGCTCCTGGGAAGCTAGAAACACAAAGAATGTTTTCAAGATCATATAACATGAGGATGCCCATCAGGATACTTTCTATCGCACATTCACAGGAGAAGGCATAAGGTTTTATAATGTTAAAAAAAAAGGTCGGCATAAATCTTTCAGAACCTTTTCCACCTTCAATTTGTCTTTTAACCTGTACAACTCAGCAGATCAAAACAACTTAGATATTTTAGGAGGAACATTTGAAATAAACAGCAGGTCTAATTGACTTTTTCTAGATTGCCTAGAGTTAGTGACACACATCAAAACTTTCACACAAGAACGCACCGATTTCAGCTGATTTTTATACGAAGGAGTGCCAAAAGTATTTGCTGGTCTGGCTTCACACACATGCTCCTCTGGGTTTCCACAAGGTTTAGGAGTGTGTTTGTGGAATGTTTTTCACTGTTCTTCTACAAGCACATTTGTGAGATCAGACACTGATGTTGGATGAGAAGTCCTGGCTCATGGTCTCGGTTTTACATTCATCCTGAAGGTGTTCTATCGGGTTGAAGCTTATCCAGCTAGTGGGAAAAAAAATTACTATTTTCAGCACAGTTTCTTAATGACTTGACTACCTTACCACCACTTTAGCTTCTTAACACCGTATGCTGCATTAAACTACAAGCGGCATTAAACATATTACAGGCAGCAAGGGCCTGAATGCATGGCATCTAAATAAATTGCAGCCCAGACAGTTCTTTGCCATATTCAAACTGAATACAGTGATACTGCAATAAACCTTAATTTGTGATTTATTGGCCAATGTGGCGCCCTAGTTCAAGTCTAGCAAAAACACATTTGAAGTTCTGCAAAAGCGTGAAGATAAATATATTATGGAATGATGAAACCGAGGTTGAACCTTTTGGTCATAACTCCAAAAGGTATGTCAAAAACAACATTAAGCATCAACAAAAGAACTACATGAAGCATGGGGGTGGCAGTATCATGCTTTGGGCTGTACAGTGGGGAGAACAAGTATTTGTTACACTGCAGATTTGGCAAGTTTTCTCACTTTCAAAGCATGTAGAAGTCTTTAATTTTTATTATAGGTACTTCTTCAACTGTGAGTGACAGAACCTAAAACAAAAATCAAGAAAATCACATTGTATGATTTTTAAGTAATTAATTTGCTTTTTATTGCATGACATCAGTTTGGATCAGACTGATCGGGATCAGTTTGGATCAGACTGATCGGGATCAGTTTGGATCAGACTGATCGGGATCAGTTTGGATCAGACTGATCGGGATCAGTTTGGATCAGACTGATCGGGATCAGTTTGGATCAGACTGATCGGGATCAGTTTGGATCAGACTGATCGGGATCAGTTTGGATGAATGGTTTGTGTTGATATGCGGCACATGAACTGCTTACATTGCTTTAATTTTTCCATGAACTTAGTATGTCACGTGTTTTATTTAAAAGTTGCACTTAAAGCCCGGATGCTATAATCTTATCCTGATTCGTAACAGCCTAGAACTCTTTAAAAACATCTCACATTTTTGAATTGAATTTTCATCAAGCTAACACAAAAACACATTTTGTTATTTTGATCTAAACAGAGAGCGGTGACAGTAGAGGAGGAACGTTTTCCTGCAGAATAATGAAGAACATGCAGACCCGAAAAAGCAGGCAGCTTAGAACCTACCTGTGTTTGGTACTGCTGCTAGTGCCTCAGCTGACGTCAGCAGCTCGGTGTCTCTGACCGCTTCCATTGACACATACGCGTCATTTTCCAGCCCTAACAAGGTTCTCTCAACAGCACCGAAGATCTCCTCTGCTGCTGCGCTCAGCCGCTCACTGACAAACAATTTGAGCTGCTGCAACTTGGACATTTTGGACGAAGACGGGACCAACCTTTCAACTCCAGCCATTGCATCAGAGTCCGGCGTCAGCAGAGGGCGCGCTAACCTCAGGTTTGATCTGAGGTGCAGTTTGTAAATACCTTACGTATGGATTACTGCCCTCTACTGGATTGGAGGGTAAAACAGATGAGGGACACGTCTTATTATTGTAGTTATCCAAATTATTCTTATCCCTGGCTTTTAATTTCACAAACGTTTCTTCTGACTGAAGATAATTTTAATGGCTTGGGGCGGCCCAACTTGAATATGATAGAGAATCTGTGGATGGAGCTGTGAAGTCCGTATCTTATGTGTCATAATAAAGAGGTGACTTTGTGAGTAACTGAGACACGTCTTTATCCTTGAACAAGTCTGCCGTCAGTACAGTGGAACCTAGAACACCTTGAACACATTTCTTTTAAAAGCTTTAGAGATTAAAGTGATGGCAAGGAGGCACTTCAACCTCAAAGGAAATATGCAAAAAGCTGCTCTCACATACACACTCACACACATACTCACACACACAAACATCAAAAGGCAACTTTTTTTTGGAAGGGAGCAGAGACCAAAACGAGATTCCAGACATGCGCAGGGACAAAATGTAAACTACATGCAAAGAAGACCCCAGCAGGGATTTGAACTCAGTACATTCTTCCAGCAATTTCAAAGTGACAACAGGTGTTCTGTGGAAGACTGATCCTGCCACAATTAAAAAAACACCCAGCAAAAAAAGACTCAAAAAATTCAGTCAGTCAGTCATTTTCTACTGCTTCTTCCATAGTGGATCACAGGGGAGCTGGTGCCTGTCTCCAGCAGTCTACGGGCGGGAGGTGGGTTGCACCCTGGACAGGTTGCCAATCCATCACAGTCAATAAAATCATTACTGGGCCAATTTGTGTCCTATTAAATGTAACTGTTGTGACTATGAATTTGAAAATATTATTTAATATTTAATATTAATAATTTAATATTTTATCAAATAATATTTCGGTCTGTTAAGGGTTATCCTGTGAATACCAGCCTAGTAAGGCGGTGGTAATAGAACAAAATCAAAAGGATGAGCCAAGCTCTGACATTATTGAACAGCAAAACTCTGCACACACATGGAAGGAATTCACACAATTTCTTAAAATACAAGAATTTATTAACAAAAATAAGTCAACTCAAAGTCAAACATATCAATCAACAAACTCTTTACTATGCTAAAACAATCCAACTAAACTACCAAGCAGTATTAAAGAATAACGAAGACTAATGGGCTATGCACAATATAAACAAGTTGATTAAAGATGATTGAGAACCAAGACTGAAGGAGTGATGCAATATTACCATGTAATATTTATGTTTGAGAACCAAGGATTATCTTGAAGAATCTGGAAATGAAGTTATGTTAGTCTTGGAACCAACTTGGACAATAATCAGGATACCTTTAGACAACCATTCACAATGCAAGATCAGACAAAATATAATTTTAATAAAATAATGTTTAAAAGAATGATTTGATGAATAAAACCAACCTTCTGGATGACTAATTCTCAACAGTGTCTCATTAGCTGCCTTTATTTATTAAAATAATATTTAAAGAAATATTAAGGAAATGGTAAAATATTTAAGGGAATATTTTGGAAAAGAGAAATCTTTCTGGAGAAATGGGGCTTAATGGTGTTTACTTAGTTATCAAGTTTAGTAAAAAAATGTTGGGGAAATATCATTTACTGGATTGAAAACTAACAGCCTTTCTGGGTAAATATTCTTCAGCAACAAGCACGTGTTCTTAGCTGTTAGCAATTAAAGCTAACAAAGGAGGCTGATAGTTTGCACCAGAATCAAAACACACACCTTTAAAAATACCTTCAATAAAAGAATTAAAAATGCATAAGGGCGGACGGCGCGTTATGATCAATATTCTGTTTAAAATCACTCTTCAAGTAAAGTTTGTCTTAACTTTAAAAATATACAAACACAGAACACAAAACTGAGCAAGTGTGCTGCAGATAGCCTGCTAGCACCAATATAGCAGAGTTTCACACAAACAAAACTTCATAAAATGAAAAATGTTTAGATCATTTCATCCTAAATATCTCTGCCCAAACCCTAACCTCGTATGTGAACCGTGCTGAGGAGGAGTTGTCCGGGGGACGATGAAGTTTGAAGAAAGCTCTGTGAACAAAGAGGTTAGCTTCAGATAACCTCCATAGCTGTTTGATGGCACAGCTTGCTCTGTCCGCTGACCAAATGGCAAGTTACTGGTGACCACGGTGATGCGTCCGTTGTCCTCCTTCGGGAAACTGCTCCACTCAGAGTCGTAGAGACAGCGTCTCTGCCAGGAACTCTCTATAACACAGCTTGATTCTGTAGGCCTCAGAGAGAAAAGTCAAGCCGGGCTTGTAACTTAATTATCCCGTTATGAATGAATCTACCGGAAACACAAACAGTGATTCATTTGTACTTATCTTAGTGCATGTGATCGTATGACACTCTTGGATCCAGTTGAAGAGTTTATTTCTGTTTGCCAGCAAAGAGACATTAGCGCGCTGTCTCCCTGGCCAGCCTCGCACAGAGTCTGGCTGGTAGAGAAAGGACCATTGGAAAGGTGGGGGTTTTATACGGGCAGTGGCATCATGGGAAGTCCGCTGTTACCCCCCTTTCCCCTTCTGAAGTTGTGCTGTGGAAGTCGGTTAAATGCAATTTATTTTGAAAGTTCCAGAAAAGTTTGTACCGGAGTTTTCATTTTGAAATCCATGGCTGTGAGTCCCAACATAACAAAGTAATTTTATTTATTCAATAATGGATAATATAATCAGTAATAAGCAGAATAAAGCGGAAGACGTCTTCCGCTTTATCCAGGACCAGGTCGCGGGGGCAGCAGACTCAGCAGAGACGCCCAGACATCCCTCGCCACAGAAACCTACTCCGGCTCCTCTGGGGGGAGCCCAAGGCGTTCCCAGGCCAGCCGAGAGACATAGTCCCTCCAGCGTGTCCTGGGCCGTCCCCTGGGCCTCCTCCCGATGGGACGTGCCTGGAACACCTCCGGAGGAAGGCGTCCAGGAGGCATCCGGTATAGATGCTCGAGCCACCTCAACTGGCTCCTCTCAATGTGGAGGAGCAGCGGCTCTACTCCGAGCCCCTCCCGGATGGCCGAGCTCCTCACCCTATCTCTAAGGGAGTGCCCGGCCACCCTACGGAGGAAGCTCATTTCAGCCGCTTGTATCCGGGATCTCGTTCTTTCGGTCATGACCCAAAGTTCATGGCCATAGCTGAGGGTAGGAACGTAGACCGGCCGGTAAATTGAGAGCTTTGCTTTTCGGCTCAGCTCTCTCTTCACCACAACGGACCGGCACAGCGCCCCCATTACTGTGGCAGCCGCACTGATCCGTCTGTCGATCTCCCGCTCCATTCTTCCCTCACTCGTGAACAAGACCCCAAGATACTTAAACTCCTCCACTTGAGGCAGGAACTCCCCTCCAACCTGAAGAGGACAAGCCACCCTTTTCCGGTCGAGAACCATGGCCTCGAACTTGGAGGAGCTGATCTTCATCCCAGCCGCTTCACACTCGGCTGCGAACCGCCCCAGTGCATGGTGTAGGTCTTGGCTAGAGGGGGCCAGCAGGACCATCATCTGCAAAAAGAAGAGACGAAATCTTCTGGTCCCCAAACCAGACCCCCTCCGGCCCTTGGCTGCGCCTAGAAATCCTGTCCATAAAAGTTATGAACAGGACCGGTGACAAAGGGCAGCCATGCCGGAATCCAACATGCACCGGGAACAGGTCCGACTTAGTGCCGGCAATGCGAACCAAACTCCTGCTCCGCTTGTACAAAGACCGGATGGCCCCTAATAAAGGGCCCCCGATTCCATACTCCTGGAGCACCCCGCACAGGACATCACGAGGGACACAGTCAAATGCTTTCTCCAGGTCCACAAAACATATGTGAACCGGTTGGGCAAACTCCCATGTATTAAAAATTTTTGGTTTTATATATAAGTGTAATAGCACAGATTACATCAGTTAAAGAAATAGATTATTTGATAACTGATCAAATAATTTAATGGCATACTAATTGAGCATGTCATTAATTTTGTCATTTATTTCTGTGTGTATTCTTCATGACAGGATTGGTCCTCCATAGACACAACCACTGCCAAAAGTACCCATACTTTTATCAATGTGTGCATGCTTGGGCAGCAAACCTAAAACTCAATCTGTGTGCTGTTAAAAAGGTGTTGCCATTTAAGCAGGCAGGGCTTCCTGAACACCTCAGCAGGACAGGCTGATGTAACGGGAGGTTCCGAGGACCGGAAATTTCAGCCAGACAACAGATAAAATTCAAGAGGTTTATTAAAAGCTCTGGGCGAAGTTCGGCAGGAAACCACCACCAGCGGTTGGCTCAGGAACCCGAGGGCAGACATATACAGGTCCTTCTCAAAATATTAGCATATTGTGATAAAGTTCCTTATTTTCCATAATGTCATGATGAAAATTTAACATTCATATATTTTAGATTTATTGCACACTAACTGAAATATTTCAGGTCTTTTATTGTCTTAATACGGATGATTTTGGCATACAGCTCATGAAAACCCAAAATTTCTATCTCACAAAATTAGCATATCATTAAAAGGGTCTCTAAACGAGCTATGAACCTAATCATCTGAATCAACGAGTTAACTCTAAACACCTGCAAAAGATTCCTGAGGCCTTTAAAACTCCCAGCCTGGTTCATCACTCAAAACCCCAATCATGGGTAAGACTGCCGACCTGACTGCTGTCCAGAAGGCCACTATTGACACCCTCAAGCAAGAGGGTAAGAAACAGAAAGAAATTTCTGAACAAATAGGCTGTTTCCAGAGTGCTGTATCAAGGCACCTCAGTGGGAAGTCTGTGGGAAGGAAAAAGTGTGGCAGAAAACGCTGCACAACGAGAAGAGGTGACCGGACCCTGAGGAAGATTGTGGAGAAGGGCCGATTCCAGACCTTGGGGGACCCGCGGAAGCAGTGGACTGAGTCTGGAGTAGAAACATCCAGAGCCACCGTGCACAGGCGTGTGCAGGAAATGGGCTACAGGTGCCGCATTCCCCAGGTCAAGCCACTTTTGAACCAGAAACAGCGGCAGAAGCGCCTGACCTGGGCTACAGAGAAGCAGCGCTGGACTGTTGCTCAGTGGTCCAAAGTACTTTTTTCGGATGAAAGCAAATTCTGCATGTCATTCGGAAATCAAGGTGCCAGAGTCTGGAGGAAGACTGGGGAGAAAGAAATGCCAAAATGCCAGAAGTCCAGTGTCAAGTACCCACAGTCAGTGATGGTCTGAGGTGCCGTGTCAGCTGCTGGTGTTGGTCCACTGTGTTTTATCAAGGGCAGGGTCAATGCAGCTAGCTATCAGGAGATTTTGGAGCACTTCATGCTTCTATCTGCTGAAAAGCTTTATGGAGATGAAGATTTCATTTTTCAGCACGACCTGGCACCTGCTCACAGTGCCAAAACCACTGGTAAATGGTTTACTGACCATGGTATCACTGTGCTCAATTGGCCTGCCAACTCTCCTGACCTGAACCCCATAGAGAATCTGTGGGATATTGTGAAGAGAACGTTGAGAGACTCAAGACCCAACACTCTGGATGAGCTAAAGGCCGCTATCGAAGCATCCTGGGCCTCCATAAGACCTCAGCAGTGCCACAGGCTGATTGCCTCCATGCCACGCCGCATTGAAGCAGTCATTTCTGCCAAAGGATTCCCGACCAAGTATTGAGTGCATAACTGTACATGATTATTTGAAGGTTGACGTTTTTTGTATTAAAAACACTTTTCTTTTATTGGTCGGATGAAATATGCTAATTTTGTGAGATAGGAATTTTGGGTTTTCATGAGCTGTATGCCAAAATCATCCAAATTAAGACAATAAAAGACCTGAAATATTTCAGTTAGTGTGCAATGAATCTAAAATATATGAATGTTAAATTTTCATCATGACATTATGGAAAATAATGAACTTTATCACAATATGCTAATATTTTGAGAAGGACCTGTAGGTTAGAGGCTGAGCAGAGGGCTGAGGATAATTCAGGAGTGAAGCCACTAACCTTTTCAGAATCCGTTGGGGAACAAGGTGAATTTCAGCTCCTCAGTGCGGGAGTTCGGTCACCTGACTTAAGTGACAGGAGGATAACGTCACACGGGCTCTCAGGTTTGTAAACCCAGTGAACAGGCAGAGAGCGGAAGTCAGGAGGCATAAACAAGGGTCCAGAATCCAGCAGCCAGTGTGGATTCTGATAAGTGCAAGGCAGGGCAGAGAAATCCGTGAGACAAAAACGAGATCAAATCAGAGCAGGCAAACAAGGAAGGACCGCTGGACATTACTCACACAAAGGCTTTCGAAAAGCTGGCACTGTTTGTCAGAGAGCTGCTTATAAAGGCAGGAGAACAGGTGGAGCATGTTAGGTGTAATTAGGGAGCTGGCTGTACATATACTGTACATAAACATATTGTCCCACAAAAACGTCTTGTTGGTCTGATGTAATATTCACATTTTCTGAGAAGCTGAATTTGGGCTTAGCAGTAAGCTAAAAAGCATTTGAATCTGCATAAAAGAATAGCAGAAATGTATAAGTGTAGTATAGGTCTATTTAATATGCGAGTATGATTTTTCTGAACTGATAAAATTACAAAAATTATTTCACCTTGGAAGAGAAGCAGAAAGCGACATTTAACTGATCACGTTTTTTAATTTGTTGAGCAGCGCCACAGCGCCCTCTGCTGGACAGCAGCTGAATGATTCACAACTAACAAAAGGCTGCGTTCTGTGAATTTGAACCCCCTCCCCTTCCACAGATGATTGTATTGTCATTGTTCTTTGATTTCATTGGTGCCGTCTGAGAGCGGTGATGGGCAGCATCCTGCAGGAGCGGGTAGCACGGCGGTGTGTGGAGAGGGTCTCCATCGGTGACAATGAATGGATGAAGGCTTCGAGGAGAAGCAGCAGGCTGACTGTGGCAGGGTGGGTTCTTAACATTATTAATGATGCTGAACAGCAGGAACCAGGAGCATGAGGCGCAGTGACTGTTCAGCTGTGGCATATACTGAGATCTGTTAGTGTGCAGATTCTGCATACTAGAATAAAAACACGGTTGACTCCATGTTTATTTTTTCTGGACGTATTGTCGTGTGGAACTGGGATATGATGATTTCTTTTGTCTTGTACTTCATAATTTTAAGGACCAAAATGGGAAGGCGGCAGGCACAAAGGAAGAGTCCTCAGTCGCAGTGCCTGATCCAGAGTCAGGAAAACAACCATGAGAAGGTGGGTGCAAAGGATTATTCCTGGTATTTCTTTTTTATATATATATATATATATAATTATTTTTAATGAACATTTTTGTTTCTGAATATAAAATCAGACAAACTTCTCTTAAATGAAATTAAAACAATGTAAACATCTTTGAAAGGCATGTATCAAATAATGTATACCCTTCTCGATAATCAAAGTAAAATAATCAATTCCCATTAAAACCCTTCTTATATTAGCCGAGTAGCTTTTTGCATGTTTCCACTCATATTTTGATGAGCTCTAATTCTTAAAAGGTGGAAGGCCTCCTTTCCATCACCTTAACTTTTAGCTGTGTACTCAGATTTAAGCCAGGATCCTGGCTGGGCCACTGCTTAATATTACATGCTGTCACAAGAAACATGTTGGTCGATTTTAAGACTACTTTTAGGTTAAATATCCCATTGTTGTTGATAATTTTGGCCTCAACTGTATATTCACAGAGACCACAAAGAAGAAAGCACAAGTCTAACACTTCTTTGACCAAATGCAGTGCTTTTCATCAAAGGTGAGATGGTAGTAAGAATATATTTTGTTATTTGGTTGTTAAGATGATCAGACTTCCTTTCTCCTGCAGTGCTCAGGGAACCTCCATGTCTCATCCAGCAGCCTCTGAAGAAGACAAAATGATGATAGAGGTGTCATCAACTGCTGAGCGCTGTGTCCATAGAAAACACACACGAACAGGCATGAGAGCAAGCAAACACACAATTGACCAGCCCTGCTACAGCCTGCCTCATTCCAGTCCTGACCAGCAAGAAGAGCTCTCACCCAAGCGGGAGGGGGAAGCTCTGAGCAGACCTCTACAGCAGGACAGTGACACAGACTTGTCTGAGTCAGAAAGACTTCCCTTGTCCTCCAGTCCAATCGCCTCACAACTTGAGCTCAGGCCCGAGGTCATCGAGGATGAAGACCCAAACTCTCCCAGCCTGAGAGTCAGAGCAGGGGACCATGGAGAATTTGACTTCCCAGACTTTCTCCCTCCACCTTTTAATTCATGGAGCCTCAGTCAGCTGGCTTTCTTCTACAACACAGAGGACAGAGGGGCCCCTCGGCCAAGGCTCATGGGCACTTTGGAGAGGTTCCTGGAGAGGTTGCTGCAGCTGGAGTGGTACCAGATCCAGACTGTCAAGGCGGAGCATGGCACACAGGAGGTGTCAGGAGTGCTATCCAGCTGTCAGAGGTCGACCGCTTCTGCCCCATCACGCCTTAGCTCTCCTAAATGCATCCTCCAGTGCCAGCGTGCCTTTCCCCTCACCCTCCTGTCCTCACTGGCCAGCCACTCCACCCTACTGCCTGGCTGTGTCTGCACTCTCTGCCGGATCTGTTACTCCACCCGTAACACATCATGCTGCCGCTCCATCCACAGCCACAGTCATCCGTCCAGACTGAGTCCGATGATAGATTGCAGCAGAAGGCCTGCACCGCTCCCTAAAAGGAGCTACAGCGAAAGCCGGGTCCTCTCCACAGACAGAATGCTCAGGGCTCAGATGGTCGTCAGCCCTGCAAGGACCAACAGCCACTTGAAGAGGATGCAGGCTTCAGGAAACATTCGCAATCCCATCCAAGGTGCTTCACGAAGGTCCCATTCCTCCATCAGGGGCTGTAGTGACCAGGCTGGGAGAGGGAACGAGTCAGACTGTACAGTTGGACTGGTCAGAAAGAGGAGTAGCTCTGAGCAGAGGAAATGTGGAGGAGACAGGCAACTGAAGGGGTCAGAGAAAGGCCAGAGCAGTTCTCAGTGTAGAAAAGGAAGAGCTGAGCGGGGCAGAGCAGTTGGCTGCACAGAACTGGAAATAAAACCAGATGCTGTAACTGCAATTATAGATAATTTGCCCAGGTCCAAATATTCCCCAATCCAGATGCCCAGCAGGTCCAAACATGTTGAATTTGTTACATAACAGCAAGCTGTCTGTAAGCTCAGACACTGTCATCATTTAAAGACTCGATCATTATTCAAATGTTCTCATTACTGGTTTTTTGGTTATTTCAGCTGTAGACATGATTACAAGCATAATGTGATATTTACTGTAAAACATCTGGAACATACATCAATGTTTACATGAACATTTGTCATGGAACATGGAGATGAAAAGATCTATTTGTTGTTTTCTAAAAGATCCCAGGTTGTCATCAACAATCAGCTACGCTACCTTACAAAAGTATTCATGCCCCTTAAACTGTTTTATATTTTGTCACATTACACACACATGCTTTAATGTATTTTATTGCATTTATGTGGTAGGCCCACACTGCAGGGATTCTTTCATGGAGCTTGGAGATGTGAAGTGGAAGGAAAGTTATACATGGTTTTATTTTATTTTTTTACAAAGACAAATTTGAAAGGTGCACCATGTATTTGGATTCACCCCCTCCAATTGAATACTGAATTTATGAGGCTGCAGGTCTCCACCAGCTTTAATCATCTACCGACTGACATTTTTGCTGAAGAGCATCAATTTTCAAAACTTTATGTTCTCAGTTGGATTTATGTTTGGACTTTGACTAGACCATCCTAACACACGAATAAGCTATGATCTAAAGCATTCCAGGGCTCGGGCTGTATATTTAGGGTCGCTGTCTTGCAGGAAAGCGAACCTCCGCTCAGGTTTTCTGCTGCTTCTAACAGGTTTTCTTCCAGGATCATCCTGGATTTAGCTTAATCCATTTTACCATGAATTCTGAACAGCTTCCTATCATTGCTGAAGAAAAGCAACCCCACAGCATGATGCTGCAGCTACCATGTTTTACTAGGTGCAGAGATGGTTTTCTGCCACACACAGTGTTTTGTATGTAGACCAAACAGCTCAATCCTGGTCTAATAAAAGCACTTTTACTCACATGTTTGCTGTGTCCCATACATGACTTGCTGCAAACTGCAAATACGGCTTGTGGAATTGGTCTTAAACTTTTTTTAAGGCAATATTTGTGTAGTGTACAACTAATAGCTGTCTTATCAACATATTCCTTCCCCTGAGCGATGGATCTCTGCTGCTCCCCCGAAGTTACCATGGGCCTCTTGCCTCCTTCACTGATCGATGCTCTCCTTGGCAGCCTGTCAGTTTAGGTGGACGTCCATGTCTTGGTAGGTCTGCAGTTGGTCCGTCCACTACATGGTCAGATGATGGATTGAACAGAACTCTGGGAGATGTTCAAAGCTTGGGAAATTGTTTTAGAACCTAACCCTGCTTTAAACATCACCACAACTTTCTCCCTGACCTGACTGATGTGTTCCATAGTCTCCATGATGCTGATTGTTCTCTAATGTTGTCAAAAGAATCTCTGAGGCCAGAAAAAGAACAGCTGCCTATTCAGTTATATTCAATAAATTAGAATGTCATGAACAGAAATAAATGCTTGAAAACAACAGTCTGTGTGGAATTAATCTTCATATAATGTGACAGTGATTTATTGAATATGACTGTATGCTTACTTCGTTACACAATTGAAAGCAGTTGGTTGCACTGGATGTATGTATGTATTTAGGAATAAATAGGAGTAAAAGGGGCTGAATACAAATGGACACCCCACTTTTCAGATTTTTATTGGTTAAAATATTTGAAAGCAAAATGTAATATTACTTTCACTTCACAATTATGTACAACATTGTGTTGGTCTGCCACATAAAACAAAACAAAATAAATTAACTTGTGGTTGTAACATTACAAAATGTTACTGGAATACAGTTCCAGCGGTATAATGAGTTTAGCAAGCCCTGTACATCATGTTATTTGACCATCATGTTTATATGAAGAGGTTTACAGTTTTCCATCTTTGAATGTGATGTGAGTGAATTAGCCAATACTTTATAAGCTGTCAAAAAAGTATTAAATACATGATAAAAAAAAATCCAACTGTGTGCAGATCTTCAAATAAGCATACCATGCCATAATTTGCAGATAGGGTACATCTAACGCCCCTCCTTCAATCGCCACCTTACCATGGGGAAGGTGTTTGAGTGCTAGAATGATCCTATGTTGTCCAGGGCTTAATTGCCCCTGGTAAGGTCTCCCATGGCAAACACGTGTTGGCTGACCATTCAGACAAAGAGCGGTTCAGAAGCCTTCATGAGGACCAGTAGAACGAGGCATGTGATGTTGTCTGGTACAGCAGAGCTGGGGTCCTATACCCTGGAGCTTGTACAGGAGGTTGGGAGATATCAGCTGCAAATAGTTGGGCTTACATTCACATACAGCATGGGCTTTGACAATGACACCTGAATGGGTGTGATTGGGAGGAATGGCCTCCCCGATCTGGTGTTTCATTAATGGACTTCTGTGCCAGTCACGTATTGTCCATAACGAACGTCATGTTAAAGCATAAGGGTGTCCATCAGTGCACTTGGCACCAGAACACCCTAGGCAGGAGGTCAATGATCGACTTTGTAGTCGTGTCTTTTGACCTTCAGCCACATGTCTTGGACTCTTGAAAAGAGGGGCTGAGCTATCCACCAACTCCCACCTCTGGAAGAGCTTTTCCCAGATTCCGAGTTTGGAGACATAGAGTCCGAGTGGACTATGTTCTCCTTTATTGTTGATGACGACCGGACATAGCTGTGGCCGTAACGTCTGCGGTGCCTCTTGCGGCGACTATCCCTGAACCCTGTGGTGGACCCCGGCAGTAAGGGACCAGTAAACGTGTAAGTAATTTGTGTGTATATATATATTATATAGGTAAGGTTTATTAATTTATTTATTTAATTTGTAGAATTTAAATATATATATATAAATAGATAGACCGACACGAACCACACTCCATACCAGTATGTGGCGGTAATGCTACTAAAAGTTTGTTGCCAACCGCCAATAAAACCAAGAAGAAGAAGAAGAAGAAGACAGAACGTTGTTGTTCGAGCGGTCCTCTGGAGCGGTGTTAGTTTCAGGCCGGAAATATTTGTGGAGCTGCACCACCATGGACGCTGGTTCTCAGCGTGTTTTACAGTACTTAACAGACGTCGAGGAGGCAGCTGAGGATGTTCTTACTACTAAACAACAGGTACCCGAACCCCAAGGAAAAACGATTAACTCAAAGCCTGACATCTGCTCATTTCAGCCAAACATCTAAACTAACAGCTAAACGGGGAGCTAAGCTAATAGCCTGAGGATGAAAGCTCTTACATTTCTTCCATAAAAATAACTGATTAATCTGCCTGTGTACTCAGGTCTCATAAAATAAGTGAAATCCATCCTCAGATTATTAACATCATAATATAATGCCCTTTATAGCTGTTATTATTGTTCATGTATTTATTTATTTTTCCCAAATAAACTCTTACTGTTAACATTGGAATTATGAGTGGAAAGTTGCAGCAATGCATTGACAGCTGGACCACCATCACTAAGAACGCCACTATAAAAGCAGAACCATCGGTAGTTTATTGCTCTGTAACCTGCAGGTGTTTGTGAAAATGACCTTAGAGAAACAGATTCATTAGAATAGTAATAGACATTTTAATGATTTAGATTTGATTTTTTTTTTTCTCAGTGAGTGAACATGCATGACGTTGTTTTAGTCACCTTATAAACAAACATTAGAACACATATAGACCGAATTAACATCAGCGTCATCCTCCGTAACTCATTGCTTCTGTCTAGCTTGTCTAGAAATTGTATAGCAAATAAACACGTTGTGATGTTGACCAAATTCAAACTGGGAAGGGTTTTAAGGCCTTTTCCAAACTATTTGAATTCCAACATTCTACATTGAGAAGGATTTAGAACAATTAAATGGACTGAACACATTTAGAGCTTTTCCGCTCCTACTGAAAACTCAAAGCGCTGTTACACGGTTGCTGGTGCCTTTCACTTATGTTGCCTTTCAATGCAAGCTGCAAAAATACCATAAAAGCTCTATGTGAGCTTCAACAGACGTTTGTTGGCCTGTTATTTGGGACAGAGCAGTTTTTAAAAACTAAACCTGGATGGCTTTTTGGAACCATTTACAGGAGAAAGCTTCCTGTCTAGTAAGTCCATGACTGGTGATCGGAGCACATATAATTGGGTCTTTTGGGCTATTAAGTCACATGCTCCACTTTCTGATTTGCAGTGTGGCGGAAAAAGATTCACACTGTAGCAGGACACAAGGCAAAACACTTCATAGGTTTGCAGAATCTATAGGGATACCTTACAGACCATTAATTACCCAGGGTCAGTCTGCTGACCTCTACCTCTCTGTCCAGTTTCTAAATCCTAAATATTCAGAAAGTCAAACAAAACAAAGCTCCATGATTTCTGCAGCAGTTTAGATAAAAGGTGGAAAAATATCAACTAAAAAGCTCCGTCCATTTTGCAAGTCTCAAGCTGATTCAAGACAGAAGTTTATTTTTTTTCCCTTTTTCCACATGCCCTGTTGCCTTGGTTATGGGATGCAGCAGCACCATGGTGCTGCTGTATGTTGTGCAGAACTCAGGTTGTCTGTTGGTGTTTCAGATTGTAGACCTGGACATGAAGAGAAACAGGAACAGGGAGGCGCTGAGTGCTCTGAAACATGAGATGTCAGATTCAGGTTAGTGATCTTCATGCTGCAGCATTGTTACTGTAAAACTAGATTTCCTGAATTTCAATTATACACTCATGGCTCGGTGTACAAATGTATTATCTATACCAAGTTGTAGAAGTATAATATGGTTTAAAAGTGTGACTGCCCTTAAAGTGATGTTTATGTGCACTGCTGTTTGCAGAAAAAGTGAAGGTTTGCTTTGGGGACATGTTCATTAAATTCCCCAAATCCAAAACAAGAGAGATGATCCAGAAAGGTGATCCTTTTCAGATGAAACTTTCTAAAAGACACAAAAATCTTAAATTCATAAAAAAGAAAATCTAAATTCATTTTTCTTCTCTGTAGATCAGGAGCAGCTTGACAAGGAGATCAATGATCTTCGTAGAGAGCTGAAAACAAAGGTCAACTGTCTCAATGAGATGCAAGGTATGCTCCGCCTCCTCACATTCCACTGTATGATACGGTATACGGGGGAGATCATGGTTAATCACATTCCTGAGCTGAATTTGTATATAAAGCTTTAAACGAACATCCAACCTTTTCATTTGACGGCATTCATTTGTTGAGGAAAATCCCAGGAAAGATGATTAAATAAATCACTGGTTGAGCAATTATTGGTTCATTGACTAACGGTCCCTTTAAAAATCATTTTTATTTATTCATTTAAACTTCACTTTTTCTAGGTTATTGAGACAGGACTTTTTCCCTCAGCCACTGGCTGCTAGGCTGAACGAGGACCTGTTTATATCTCGTCACCACAAACAATGAGCAGGAAGGTTAGGAAGATATAATTTCTCTACTTCAGGTGGGTCTGATGTAAATATGTGGAAGAGTACTCATACCCAAGTATGGTTGAGGATCTCTGATGACCTTTCTCTTCTAAACACCCTGGAAACCTTCTTAGAGGCCATGAAATCACAGACTTGTTGACGTACCAGAACCAGTAAACTGAGAATGGGTTTTCACTGACCCTTTCATTGGATCATAAGTCAGGAGAAAATGGTCCTACTTTCATGGTCATCCCACTCCTCAGACCCAAATCCTGGGGTAAACCTGTGGGGTACGAATTATCAACAGAAGAGGTACCAATAAATGTAAAACTTGTTTTTTTTTACCTGGGATTTTCCATGACTATATACATTTATTGTGATTAAAGTTTTAAAGTTGGATTTTGCCTTTTTAGTGTGAGAGTTTTCCACTGCAATAAAAGATTATTGTATTTTAAAACGTATTTCACGTCATTTCAATTTGACTCCGTTCTATGATGCTGAAATGCTTTAAAAGCATCATGTTGTCTCTGCTAAATGTTTGCAGAAAACAAATTAAGTTTAACCAGGATATGGATAGTTAAGGATGCAGGGTTCTGTCAGGATTAAACTTTATTAGCCACATAAAAAGTTGATTAGCCGCCACATGATTACAGCGCTGGTTAAAAAAGAAACATGCATTGTTAAACTCAAAAATAATTTATTACAAGCTTAGACAAAGACCTTTGAGGAGAAACCGCAGACTAAAACAATCAGTAGAGCAGTGCTGGTTGTAAATATAAAGCAACTCATTAAATGTTCTCGTCACTGTGTCTAGCTACTGGTAACCAGGTCCTGCTTCTCACTGACCAGCAGTGTTCTCGTATCTGACTGAGTAAAACCCAAACTCTATATTTTCTAAAAAAAAAAAAAACTAGAGACCTAAAAAGTGTTGAAATGAATAAAACATGATTTACTTTAATGCACAGTTCTGACAACAAATACATAAAATCAACATAATGAAGTAGTTGATTCACATTCTAGAAAACATAGGACCAAACCTAGAACAATAGTTATATTAGTTACTATTTGTACTCATTGTCATATACCATTTTATTTCTTTTTTCTTCTTCCAGAAACAGAAATATCTCTCATTTAGATCTAGTTTTATTTCAGCTCCTAACTGGGCTCTTTTTGCTGCCTGTGCCTGATGGGGAAAAATATGAAACAACACCGTTTTAGGATATTTTAATTACATTTTATACAAACTAAGACAAAGAGAAGAAAAATCACAGGAAAGTTAAAAGTTATATTACAAGCAGTTAATTGCCACTATGGCAAATTGCAGCCAAATTGAGCTCGCCATAGAGCACTATTATTCACCTGGTGCGATGTGGTGCAGAATTCTTCACTTTGACACGCAGCGTTTACTGGGAGATCCTTTTGAATCAGACACACAGCTGGTCGCTGCAGTCTATTTGATCACTTTCTAACCCACAGACATGACGGCCTTTCATATTGGGTTAGAATAATCCATCAACAAAAAGAAAAGTCAACAGGAACATCAGGTTGTGCACAGGAATTTCATTAGACAGTATATTCCTATGTTATAGCTGTTTTATGTGTCTGAAGTTCCTTAGAAAGTAATCATGATGCGTTTTCTTCTTTTTGCTTCTAGGAAACCGTGAGCTCAGAGGCTACAGTCTCTCTCCGCTGTCTGCTGATGAAATTAAAGCTATTAACAGCCTCTTAAAGAGATGACCCGCAGACCTCTTCACACATAAATCCAAAGACATTTGGAGCCAGTCTGATCTATACTTTGAAACAGTTACAGCCCATTCTATTCACAGCTCTGGCAAATGCAGACAGATCCAATGAATTTGATCATTTCCTGAAGTCAGACTGATATCTTATGGGTGTATCCTCTCAGATTAATAACTAGCAACACTTACAGCGTTCTTAATCAAGACATTTGGTGCATCTTTCTGAAGCTCAGTGCTCCTAAAGTACTGGATGGAAATATGCTCATCTCTCTTGCTCCTGGCAACACTTATCATCCAGAAGATGCCTTAGCACCAGGTCTAGACAGGAAGTGGCAACCTATGAACTGAATTTAAGAATTTATGTTGTTTTTTTTATTGTATGTTGTTTTAGTTTATTGGGCAGACCCTCTTTATTTGCCACATTCTGAAGAAACACAGTATTAAACAGTTTTTTGGTGTCCATGTTTCTTTGAACCAATGATTTTCTTCTAAAATGTTTGATCTTGACAAAAATAGCTGAAGTTGATTGAATTTAGTGATAAACCACTCTGCCCATCACCTTTAAAACAGAAAAACAAGTGGTTCCCAGACAGCAATGATCAGTTGAAGGCTCATGCATCCCTCAGGTTCTGCATCCGGTCCTTGCTGGATTATTAACACTTTCAGAAATAGTTTATCTGCTGCAAATATATTTCTACGGCTTTCTTTTTATGCTTGAAAAGGCTTTCTAATTTAAAAACTAAAAGAGAGAGAGATGATGGCTGCGCTCTTTTCTCTGAAAGTAACCAAATGCTAAGACAAGAGGACGTGGATTCCATGCATATCTGTCCCTCCTAAAGCAATCAGCCTTCTCATGAGTTTGACAGTGATTTGGACTGTAGTACAGCCTCACCTGGGCTCCTATTGCCACTGTGCTGAAAGTGAGTCAGCTGATCATGTAATGACAAGGTGAAAACAGTATAAATAGGGTTTAATTATAAAGTTTTAAATCTATATCTTTGCAATAAATCCATAAGGATCTGATCAAACTGCATGAATATCTAAAAAAAAAAAAAAATCCAACATGAAGGAATCATTTTGACCAGAAGGTGGCAGTACAGTACAGGTTCACATTTCTGCCTCTGATTTGCAAATAATTTTGTTTTCACCTCCGTAAATTATAAAGGATGTGAATGTGAAACATTGGATTATTTTCCTCCTGCTTGTTTTTTTTTTTCATGGGGCACATGCTCCTCCAGTCAGATTGATAAATACTTAGTGTGTTGTTGTCATTTAGGGGAGGGAGCAGATTATTAGAAGTATTGCAACCTCTGACATGTTGACACAAACACCCTGAGGTACTAAGACAAGGGAAGGGCTGATGACAGTGGAGAACGGTTTGTGTGTGTGTGTGTGTGTGTGAGAGAAAAAGGAAGTGCTGGTGTTTTCAGCTATTGCTCTTGACACGCTTTGGTTGCGTGTCACAGTTTAGAGCTGAAACCAGGCAGTTTTGATGAGTTCATGAGTCAAACGATGGGAACCTGCTGATTGTCTCAACAGTCAGATGAGTGCCACACAAGGCACTCAACATAATGTTTCTGTTACTGATGACTTATTCTGCAAGTATCTTGTTTACCTGTAATAAACTAGAACGATTAAACAGTCTCTGACAAACCCTTGATAAAGTACAAATGAATCTGTACGCTAGTTTGAAAACGCAGAGTGAACCTGATACAAAAGCCAGATCCAGACACAGTCTCCCTCACATGATCCAGAAAGCTGTCATGTTGCAGAAACTCTTGAATTAACAAGCTGCTGAACACATCCAGCAGTTGTCCGTCTCTGGGCAGGAACATCAATTTATCTGCAGTTTAGTTCAGGATGTTGAACTGTTCACAATCCCTTGTATGTGGTAACCGTTCCTTCCTGCTGTGGGACTATATTGTTTAATGACTTCCAAAAGAATAATCTTACTTCATTGTCATTCCTGTGTCATCTGAGAGTAGAATTTGGTGAGTGATTTATTAGAGCTTAATGGCTGTGGGATAACCTCAGTGCGTATTGTTGCTGAGTTAGGAGTCAAACAGAAGGACATTTTTTAGTTTGGGGTAGATGATAATTTGACAGGCATGGCTGAGATTAATGTGTTGAGTTAAACAAAATGGGTGACAAGACGTTAGATCCCTGTACATTGCTGCAAAGCATTCCTTACTTCCCCTGTGACCTTCACAGCACAATGAGCTGAAACTACAAAAAACTTCTTCACAGCTTGACGTGGTTTGGATACATAGTTTTAAACACAAGAACTGCCTTTAAAATAGGACAGAACACCTGTAGGTGGAACATCTGAGTCAGTTGCCAGTGACTGTCCACTGTCTCTACATGCTCATCCGGGAGGAGTGAATGCTGCAAGTCACTGGATGCAATCTGCTGGGTTTCCTTAGATAGAAAAACATTTTAACCAATTTGAATAAATAACTGAATCTGACTGTCCCTTGCAAAATGGACAAGTGTGACAGCAGCTCACCAACAAACATTGTCCATAAATCAGTCATGCTCCTTGTTTGACCTCCTGCACAGGATGTTTCTGAGTGACCTGTTGGGTATTCAGCAGATACTTAACTGCAATGGATTCCAGCCTTTTCTGGTTTAGCCCCCTTTAATGCTGCCTTTATGATCTTTCTGGTTCCTCTTGTTGGCCTTGCTCCCAATAAGCCTTTTGGAATAACACAACCTGCCTCCTTTGTATCCTTTTTCCTAGGTAACTGTGTTAATCTGTTCTGTCCCAGGTTGGTAACTGTGTTTTTGACTGATGCTGCTACTGCATCTGTCTGATGTATTTGTTATTCCAAAACAGTTTTTTATCACGTATTCAGAAGCTTTAGGTCTGATGTCACTATTTAAATGCACAGGAACAGGTTGTACTTTTGAATGGTTGTCAGTCCTCCAAAGTACTGTGCAAGCTCATGTTTAACAAGAACAAGTTCTAAGTCCAGTTCACACACTTTAAAACTAAAATAATTTGTGTTCATAATCCTTGTATAAAAAAAACAAAATCACACCTCAACATGAACTCTTTTACATGGATTTATTCATTTGTCGTGAAATTAAGTTTACAGGAGTGCTGTTCCTGGAGAGGATCTGATGGTGTAGTCATTAAGTGGAGATTGGGTTTGGGAACCACAGGGTCTCATCTTATCATTTTTGCAGATGATATGTTTGTGTTGGCATCTTTAAGACATGACCTGTAGCGCACACTGGAACTGTTCAGTTAAGTGTGAAGCAGCCTCTATAAAAGTCAGCTCCGCATTTAGTTTCTATGCTCATCAGCTTTGGAACCAACTGCCTGAAGATCTGAGATGTGCAAAAACTGTTTTGTTCTTTGCTTTTGTTTTTCATATTTATATACTTTTACAAGATGCTTCAATTGTCTGTTTAATGTAGAGGTGTTTTTTGTCACAGTATTTTATATTTAAACCTTAAATGACCAGGAACGGATTGACTGAGATCAAATATCTACTAAAATGCCTCATTGCCATCAACCCAATCTTTAGCTCCCTCTAGAAACTCAGAACTCTGACTGGTCCACTCCAAAACATTCACAATTCCCAGTAAGGAAAAACATGTTCGTCAAAATGTAATTTTAAACCTATTCTGTCAGGAGCATAAATTATTTAGGTGTCAATTTTAATAGCCTACATGTGACACTATAAACTTAAAAGTTTTATTGTTAAATAATTAGACTGGTTAAAAATGTGGCCAAAATTACATGCACAAGTTTACATTTTAGTGTGGCTCAGTAACTAGTTTTAATGTTGTTACCTAACTTTACATACAAAAACATCAGGTCATATTGATAGATGGCAAATACCTGGTCTGCCCTGAAAAAGTCAACATGCTGAAACATTTTGCAAAAAATATATTGAAAATAAACTGATATTTTTTTTATTGATAACTAATTAGTCAGTGTGGGTCAGGTACCAGCTTTACGTCAGATTATAACAAAGTGAGGGTGATTGAGAACCAGTGCCCCTCCCCACCGCATAACAGAGCACATGTTGTACCAGCTAAAAAATGCTGGTGTGTTGCAGTTGTGTAAATACTGTGGCATACCAGCATCTTGAGCTTGATAGAATCCTAAAATGAACCCTAAACTGAAGAGGCAGCCAGTGAGTGAGGATAAAACAGGGGTGTGTGCTCTCTCTTTTTTCATGTACCAGTTAAAAGACATGCAGCTGCATTCTGCAACAGCTGGAGACAAGACAAGGATGTCTGTGAGACGCCATTGTATAAAGAGTTTCGGTAACCGAGGTGTGTTGTGATAAATGCACGGATTACAGTTTCAGTCCTGTTTTAAAAGAACACGTCTCACTTTCGCCGGTTGTTATTTTACCACTGAGGTGATCTGCCTGTCAAGATTAAAATTAGTGACAGCAGGTTTTATCTACTGAGGCAGTGGGCCAAGCACTACAGAGGATGACCCACTAAAGACCCCGGGACTAAAAAGCAAAACTTCTGTCTTTCCGTCATTAAAATTGAGGAACTAAAGAGTCATCCAGGGTCTTACTTCTGTAAGGCATTCCAAGAGTTCTCACGTTTAAGGGGAAAATAAACCTAGCAGTCATCGTCATAAAAATGAAAGGCACGTTTGTACTTCCTAAAATTGAGCTCAAGGGAAGCAGACACAATGAAAAAAGCAGAGGCTCAAAAACTGAGCCCTGTGGGACCCAACAAGAATGGGAAACGGAGGAAGATTTAAAACTGCCCAGGCTGATATAGAATGTCTTTTCTGTTCAATCAGGACCTGAACCAGTCAAGGGTTGTCACTCAAATGCCTATAAAATGATCTAAACGAGATAATAAAATGTTGTGATCCACCGTATCAAATGCAGCTTTTGAATCCAATAAAACTTAAAATCACACAATTTCCAGAGTCTGTAGCCGTCATCGTTTTAACGGCCGACTTAACCCACATACGGAAGAACACTCAGAGAACAGTAAACAGTTTTGGAAGTTTATTGCTAGAATTCTGGAACAGATAATGATCAGCCACGCAGACAGGAACCGGAGGACTGCGAAAAAGAGGGAAACAGGTCAGGTAAGTACTTGGTGAGTGACAGCTAACAGTCTGTTTCAGATGGCAGGGAGGACTAGATCCACCAGGGAGATGGCAAATGAGTCTGGAGATCCAGGAGGTCCTCTTCTGGGAATCCACCAGGAACTTCCGTGGTCCAAGTAAGCGGATCGTTGGAGGGTGGACTGGGTGCATGCAGGCGAGGAAAGAGTACTGGATAACGGACTGCCAGCTGGGACTTGATCCGGGTTCTTCTGATGCAGGGTGCGATAAACCATCAGACTGAGTCAAAAGACTGACTATGGAACCTGGAAGGAGCGAGACAGAAACAGTGAGTAATTTCTCTTAATCAAAGAGACACAAGATTTTCAAAATACAAGATCTGGCCAGGTGATGGTACCGCTGTAGGCAAAACACTCAGGCAAAGAAGTGCTGGTGATCCGTCCCCTATATACTCCTCCAGATGATCGTCAAAATGAGGAACACCTGTCGCACCCAGAGACGCAGCCCTCAGCAGCAACTGATGGTGGAAGAAGGTAAGCAGAGACTGCAGACTCTGAGAGTAGCTGAAAAAGTATAATTAAAAACCCTGAGCAGTGCAGATTCTGTGCTCTCAAGTGACTTATAACCACACCGAAAGACCTCAGAAATGTTAGGTGCCATTAAAAAGGCCATAAACTGTAGACGATTTTCTCCAAAATCTTCTAAAGAAAAGAAAGCTTGGAGATAGGTCTAAAATTCTACACAACAGTTGGATTCAGGCTGGGCTTTTTAATCAAATGCTGCACCACTGCATGTTTCCAGTCATTTGGAACAACACCTTCAATACACCAATACATTTGGGACAGTTTCATGCTCCCAACTTTGTGAAAACAACTGGATAGTCCCTTCCTGTTCCTACAAGACTAAGCGCCTGTGAAAAAACAAGATCCACAAAGTTTGGCCGAGCGAATTTGGTATGGAAGAACTTGACTGGCCTGAATAGAGTCCAGACCTTAAGCTGACACAACCTCTTCGGAATGAATTAGAGCAGAGGCTGTGAGCCAGACCTTCTCGTCCAACATTGGCGTTTGACCTTTCAAATGAGCTTCCAGAACAATAGTCAGATATTTCCATAAACAGCCTCCGAAACTTTGTGCAAATGCGGCAGGTGCAGCATCAGAGCTAAGGTGTGGTGTTCATTGGTGTCATTCACAGCTTCTTTAAGGGTCGGTGTGACACTGTTTTTCCCCAACTAGATAATTTGTGCACCAGGTTACACTGCAGGTTCAAATTATGGAAAATGTCCATCAGCTGATGATTCTGTTGATTAGAAAATGAAGCACAAAATGAGTAGTGTACCTCTACTCTGCTCAGAGGTATACAAATTAGTGCAGATGTAACGAATAATTCAAAGGACCAAAATTTCAGCCGAACATAGCAGGTAAGATTCAAAAGATTTATTGAAAGCTCTGGAAGATGATCGGCAGGAAACCACCAGCTGCAGGCTCAGGAACCTCTGAGGGCAGACAGATAGGTTAGTGGCTGAGCAGAGTACTGAGAAGAGTGACAAATGCAGAATAAAAGCCACTAACCTTTTCAGTATCTGTTGAGAGATAAGGAAACTGAATTACAGCTCCTCAGTGTGATGATCCAGTACAACGTCTAATGGGTTCTCAGGTTTGTACTTCCAGTGAGTAAGCAGAGTGCGGTAGTCAGGGAACAGAAACTGGGTCAAAGCCGGAGAAGCAGTCAGGAGACAGGATCTGAGGGAGAGGCTTGAATCGTCAGTCAGGGCACAGAAGCAAGCTCATGAACGGGAAGGCAGATTTAGGCAGACGGATCCAGGGGTTAGGCAGAGAGCCGTAGTCGGGAGGCAGAAGCAGGGTCGATGTCCAGAAATCAGAAGCCAAGAGAATATTTGACATGGGCAGAGAAATCCAGGGGGCATAAATGAGATCAGAATCAGGCAGCCAGGGAAAGAAGGAACGTTAGGCATTTACTCACACAAGGCTTTCAATAATCTGGCACTGTTTGTCTGCCAGAGTGAGGTTTGATTAGGGAGCTGGCTGGGAAGGAGCAGGTGAAAGAAATCCTCCTAATAGCTCAGATGATGCAGACAAACAGAGCAGAATCGTAACAGCAGAACCATCTCTAGCCATTCTTGGTGCTCAAATCGCCATGATGGACATCCCACACCCAAATTAATTGGATTAATTAAAGGTTAAATTATCTCTAAACGAGATAATAAAATGTTGTGATCCACCCACCGTATCAAAGGGAGCTTTTGAATCCAATAAAACTAGAATCACACAATTTATTTATTATGACTTTACTGTCTTGTTGAAAACTTGAATGGTTCCATTTCTTTTTATTTTTTAATCCTCCTTTGCTATTGGTTGCTCATTTATTTAGTTGTTTTTTTCATCTTTCTAATTCTCCCTTTTCTTTTTTAAAGGTATTTTAGTTTTTTCTGCCAGTGTATTTTATTACTGACATTTTGCTTTCTTTCCTTCAACTTATTAAAACCATATTTTATTTTCTATAGACAGCCTCAGGGTAGATTCTGTTTCTCATCATATTGGAAATACCTCAGTGTCATTCTGGAAGAAAGGAAGGTAATTCCTCAGAAGAGGAAGGTCTGGGGATCTCTGCTCAAACTGGTGGAGAGTTGCAATAAAAGGGCAGATAAATGGATTCATAATTCTCCAATGTACTGGACTCCTCCAAATAATGAATCATTAACTGACTCTACCAAACATACTCATCTAGGGGATGAAGCTGAAATATGGATGATTTGCAATCATATCTTAATTGAAAGAGGGAACGGGTTTTCTTACATATCATATACAACCTTAGAATCAGAACCAGAATCAGATGTATTCGCCACATTTGTGCACAAAAACACAAAAAACATGAATAATGTTAATATATGGAAAGGAAAATAAACTTAAAAGTAACTGTGTAAAAAAAAAAAAGGAAAGAAAATCAACAAGAAAGCTACGTTCCACAAACAACTCAGGATCTCTGCACTTTTTTGCCTTTTTTCTATTATTTGCATAAACTGAAAATGTTCATGTTATACTGTAACATTAAAAGGTTTATTGTAAAATAAAGTAATGATTTCTGCCAAAGGTTATGGAGCTGTCTCTCTTTGCATCACTGACAGTCTACAAACACAAAGGTAGCAGAGGTAACAGAACACACAAGACCTAAAAATAACCTGAAAGCTAAAAAGAATGAAAACATTTCTCATTTACCAGATACTTTCTAACTCATTGAAATATTTTTCTTTTTTTGGAATTCTCTAAATGTAGATGCACACAGGATTTTTTAAAAACAAGATGTTTTTAAAATAAACACGAGCTGTGTCCAGCTTAATATCTAGGATGTGTTAGTCTGTTAAATCATTTATTTATGGTAAGTATGCATGGGCCTTAAGAATCCATTTGTCATGAACAAACATTAATTATTTCTATTAATACCAGAGGGGAGATCACAAAGGGAGTGCAGTCAGTGTTCCACAGCTCTGCAGTAAAACAGGATTTCACTAATATTTCAAAACTAAGGCAAAATAGAGAGTTGGCATTTTAGTGTTTTAAACATACCTTTAGAATGATTACCATGGTTAGCATTATTAAGTGTAAACATGAGTCTCCAGAAGAGTTTACACACACTTTCCATAATCCTGGATGTTCTGTAACAGATAGAATTGGATTTTTCAAATAGATAAAAAAAACCGCCTGCTTAACGTGGTGGAGGGGTTTGAGTGCTCAAATGATCCTAGAGGCTATGTTGTCTGGGGCCTAAATGCCCCTGGTAGGGTCTCCCATGGCAAACAGGCTCTAGGTGATGGGTCAGACAAAGAATGGTTCAAGAACCCCTCATGAAGAACAAAATATCGAGGCACGTGACGTCGCCCGGTACGGAGGAGCCGGGGTCCCACCCTGGAGCCAGGCCTGGGATCGGGACTCGTCGGAGAGCGCCTGGTGGCCGGGTTGCTCCTCGCGGGACCCGGCCGGGCCAAGCCCGAACGAGAGACGCGAGGCCATCCCCCAGTGGGCCCACCACCTGCAGGGGGAACCGTGAGGGACCGGTGCAAAGAGGATTGGGTGGCGGACGAAGGTGGCGGACGAAGGTGGAGACCTCAGCGGCCCGATCCCCGGATGCTTAGGCTGGCTCTAGGGACGTGGAATGTCACCTCGCTGGGGGGGAAGGAGCCTGAGCTTGTGCGGGAGGTCGAGAGATATCGACTAGAAATAGTCGGGCTCGCCTCCACGCACAGCGTGGGCTCTGGAACCCATCTCCTTGAGAGGGGTTGGACTCTCTTCTACTCTGGAGTGGCCCACGGGGAGAGGCGGCGGGCTGGTGTGGGTTTGCTTGTTGCCCCCCAGCTCAGCTGTCTCGTGTTGGGGTTTACCCCAGTGGATGAGAGGGTCGTATCCCTGCGCCTTCGGGTTGGGGAGAGGTCTCTGACTATCATTTCAGCCTACGGGCTGAGTGGTAGTGCAGAGTACCCGGCCTTCTTGGCGTCCCTGTCGGGGGTGCTGGATAGTGCCCCTCCAGGGGACTCCATTATTCTGCTGGGTGACTGCAACGCCCACGTGGGGAACGACAGTGACACCGGGAGAGGCGTGATCGGGAGGAATGGCCTCCCCGATCTGAATCCGGGTGGTGTTTTGTTATTGGACTTCTGTGCTAGTCACGGATTGTCCATAACGAACACCATGTTCAAACATAAGGGTGTCCATCAGTGCACTTGGCACCAGGACACCCTAGGCAGGAGGTCAATGATCGACTTTGTTGTCGTATCATCAGACCTTCGGCTGCATGTTTTGCACACTCGGGTGAAGAGAGGGGCTGAGCTGTCCACTGATCACCACCTGGTGGTGAGTTGGATCCGCTGGAGGAGGAGAAAGCCGGACAGACGTGGCAGGCCCAAGCGCATAGTGAGGGTCTGCTGGGAACGCCTGGCGGAGCCCTCGGCCAGGGATGTATTCAACTCCCACCTCCGGGAGAGCTTCGACCAGATCCCGGGGGATGTTAGAGACATAGAGTTTGAGTGGACCATGTTCTCCGCATCTTTTGTCGATGCTGCTGCCCGTAGCTGCGGCCGTAAGGTCTGCGGTGCCTGTCGCGGTGGCAATCCCAGAACCCGGTGGTGGACACCGGCAGTAAGGGATGCTGTCAAGCTGAAGAAGGAGTCCTATCGGCTGTGGTTGGCTTGTGGGACTCCTGAGGCAACTGACGGGTACCGTGAGGCCAAGCGTGCTGCGGCCCGGACTGTGGCAGAGGCAAAAACTCGGGCCTGGGAGGAGTTCGGTGAGGCCATGGATAAGGACTACCGGTTGGCCTCGAAGCGATTCTGGCAAACCGTCCGGCGCCTCAGGAGGGGGAAGCAGTGCTTCGCCAACACTGTTTATAGTGGGGGCGGGAGACTGCTGACCTCGACTGAGGACATTATCGGGCAATGGAAGGAGTACTTCGAGGATCTCCTCAATCCTGCCATCATGCATTCCGTGGTAGAAACAGAGGCTGGGGACTCAGGGTTGGACTCTTTCATCACCCAGGCTGAAGTCACCGAGGTGGTTAAAAAGCTCTGCGGTGGCAAGGCTTCGGGGGTGGATGAGATCCGCCCTGAGTACCTCAAGTCTCTGGATGTTGTAGGGCTGTCATGGTTGACACGCCTCTTCAACATTGCGTGGCGGTCAGGGACAGTGCCTCTGGCTGGCAGACTGGGGTGGGGGGACCGGAGGGTGTGTTCCAACTACAGGGGGATCACACTCCTCAGCCTCCCTGGTAAGGCCTACGCCAGGGTATTGGAGAGGAGAGTCCGACCGATAGCCGAATCTCGGCTTCAGGAGGAGCAGTGTGGTTTTCGTCCTGGCCGTGGAACACTGGACCAGCTCTATACCCTCTACAGGGTGCTCGAGGGTTCATGGGAGTTTGCCCAACCGGTTCACATGTGTTTTGTGGACCTGGAGAAGGCATTCGACTGTGTCCCTTGTGATGCCCGTGGGGGGTGCTCCACGAGTATGGAATCGGGGGCCCTTTATTAGGGGCCATCCGGTCCCTGTACGAGTGGAGCAGGAGTTTGGTCCGCATTGCTGGCACTAAGTCAGACCTGTTCCCGGTGCATGTTGGACTCCGGCAGGGCTGCCCTTTGTCACCGGTCCTGTTCATAACTTTTATGGACAGGATTTCTAGACGCAGCCAAGGGCCGGAGGGGTTCTGGTTTGGGGACCAGTGGATTTCATCTCTTCTTTTTGCGAATGACGTGGTCCTGCTGGCCCCCTCTAGCCAAGACCTACAGCATGCTGTGGTGGTTCGCAGCCGAGTGTGAAGCGGCTGGGATGAGGATCAGCTCCTCCAAGTCCGAGGCCATGGTACTCGACCGGAAAAGGGTGGCTTGTCCTCTTCAGGTTGGAGGGGAGTTCCTGCCTCAAGTGGAGGAGTTTAAGTATCTCGGGGTCTTGTTCACGAGTGAGGGAAGAATGGAGCGGGAGATCGACAGACGGATCGGTGCGGCTGCCACAGTAATGGGGGCACTGTGCCGGTCCGTTGTGATGAAGAGAGAGCTGAGCCGAAAAGCAAAGCTCTCAATTTACTGATCGGTCTACGTTCCTACCCTCACCTATGGCCATGAACTTTGGGTCATGACCGAAAGAACGAGATCCCGGATACAAGCGGCTGAAATGAGCTTCCTCCATAGGGTGGCTGGGCACTCCCTTAGAGATAGAGAGGAGCCAGTTGAGGTGGCTCGGGCATCTATACCGGATGCCTCCTGGACGCCTTCCTCGGGAGGTGTTCCAGGCACGTCCCACTGGGAGGAGGCCCAGGGGACGGCCCAGGACACGCTGGAGGGACTATGTCTCTCAGCTGGCCTGGGAACGCCTTGGGCTCCCCCTGGAGGAACTGGAGGAGGTGTCTGGAGAGAGGGATGACTGGGCATCTCTGCTGAGTCTGCTGCCCCCGCAACCCGGTCCCGGATAAGCGGAAGACAACGAGTACGAGTACGATAAAAAAGACCAACTTTTTATACTCACCTTCCTATTATCTGCTAAAGTCTCACCATGTTTAAAAGAAGCATCTTTAAACAAGCTGGTTCTTTCACCTTTCACCTTTCACCTTTATGCTTCCTCCATCTTTTAAACCCTTCAGTGAGACTGCAAAATGTCTTCTGAGTCTTCTTCACTCTATAACAGCTTCTACACCAAAGTGTTGAAAGTATAAAATTTTTAGCACTCTGGTAGAGTATTAGGTACATTATGCTGACTGGTAGTGATGTTTGGTACCACGAATTTCCTTTCTGATCCGATACCAAGTAAAATTTAGACTGGTATCGGCGATACCGATCCAATACCGATACTGGTGAACATTACACCTAAGGAATGTGTTGTTGTTTTATAATACTGGGTGTATGGGAAGAAACTTGTGCCATCAGAAACTGAATTTGAATTGCTCAGACTGAATCTGTATTTGTGTAATTTGAAATTAAATGCATTGGTTTGAAAATGAATTTCACTAAACTGAAACTGAATATAATGGTTTAAAACTGAAGTTGTGTGCTTTAAAAATTGCTTTGTTCTGTTTTGAAAATTCAGTTTGATTACCTTCACTTTCAGGTCTGACATTCAATTTCAGTTCCAAAATTCTGTTTTTTGTGTCACACATTGGGGTTCTAGAAGCCACAGATTAATCAAACACAGATTTAATGATTCACGGATGTCATTCACTATTGCTGGGTCCAAATTCAGGACTGCATCCTTTGAAGGATGCATTTGTAGGCCGATAACGTCCTGGATGGGGTGACGAATGCTGTCCAATCTCCAAGGTTCCAACAAATACGTCCTTCTTATCCCCATATTTGAAGGATGGGTCCGGTGTATCTTCCGCGACCCACCCTATCCCATGATTCATTGCGGGTCGAAGTAGATTGTTCAAACGGAAGTAGCAAAGGCCGGAGGAGAGAGAAAAGTTGTGAATAAAATTGGATATATTGCGCATTCTGTGAAACAACTGAACTTTTACAATGTTTTTAGATGAGAATGTAGTTGTGTAAACCTAAAATATCTCATCAGTTTTTCAAGATATCAGTTAATTACATATGTTAGTGTTTAAGTTGTTGAAAGTTTTGCAAATAAATTAAACAAATGGTATTTGTCATCAATGTATTTTATCTAGTGTTAGATTTCTATATCTATGAAAACAAAACATATGTTCAACATTTTAAATGGCTGAATAATGAACAAGATAATAAAACAATAACATTTTAAAACAAAACAGCATTATAAGCCATCAGCAATATGTTAAAGGGTAAATAAAAACCGTGTAGTCATTTACAGTAGAGACAGCGTTATTAACCTTCAGGCTCCATTTGTTCGGACTCACAGCTCTGCGCTTCACGTTAACACGGTTGCTAGGAAACAGAAGTTACGTTGAGGTAAAGGCAAGAGAAAAGCAGACCGACGTAACACCAGCAGCACACTATGCTAATCTGGCATGTTTAGCTAACAACTACAGGTAGCATAAGTGTTACTGTTTGACCATCATTTGTTTACATGACTTCTTATAGATGCTCATTTGACCTGGTGATTAACATCCGCCAAGTTCATGTAGCTGCACTGCTGCAGCTCAACATGCCGTAAAGGAAGTTTCACCCGATGTGAAACGTAAATCAATGAATCTGTGTTTAATTAATCTGTGGCTATCCTCAAGGATCCGGATGTGTGACACAAAAAACTGAATTTTGAAACTGAAATTGAATTACAGATCTGAAAGTGAAAGTAGTCAAAATGAATTTTTAATACAACAAAATACATTTTAAAAGCAAATTAATTCAGTTTCAAACCTTACTATTCAGTTTAGTGAAATTCATTTTCAAACCAATGCATTTTATTTCAAATTACACAAATACAAAATCAGTCAGAGCAATTCAAATTCAGTTTCTGATGGCACAAGTTTCTTTCCATACACCGATGTTTTTTGTAATTGCTCTGTATATGTTATGATTTGGGGTTGTTTGGTTTTTGGTTTCTGTTTTTTTCTTATGTTTTTCACAGTTAAGGTTTTGACTCGTTCTTTTGTTTATTCTTCTTCTTAGATTTTGAATCATGTTTCTGTTATTTTCCTGGTCATGCTTTAGTTTTGTCGTCTTGTTCATGTTTTGTCAAGTTTGGTTTTCGGATCTGGTTATGCTTTTGTTTCATGTTTTTTCTAGTTTCTGTTAGTTTGTGTTCAAGAGTCTCTGTTTTTGCCGCAGCCACGTTTTGTTCTGTCTGTCAATTAAGTTTATTCGGTTCACCTGCCCAAACTAATCTGTCTGCTAGCTCCACCTGGTTTTCACTCCATATATATACACACCTGTTCTGTCATTCATTGCGGAAACATTTTTCATGCTCAAGTCTTGTTTTCGGATCATGACATGTCTGTCTCGCCTGCTCGTTTGTTGTTTTGTTCCTGCCTCCTGCTGTGAGTGAGTTTTTGTTTTTTGTCATTAAAACCTTTTTACTTACCGACATGCTGCCTTCTAGTCTGCATTCTGGGGTCCTATATCAAGTAAGCCCTAACAGTATAATTTAATGACACCTAGTTTATGCAATGCACTTTAAATAATCAATTCTTTAGTAAACCTTACTTGAATCTAGACTTTTTGGCCTATGAGATGATCTCAGTAATATACATTCCAAGCTGAACTCATGCAGCAATTTGCTGAAGCATGAATTTATTTCATTTCTTGTTTTATAACCATAATAATTTATTTGAACAACAGCAACAGAGCTTAGCGCCACTTGCACTGTTCCACGTTTTCTCTCTCTGTACCTAGATGGTGCCTGCCTGCAGTACCGAAGGTCTCTACCAGAGATGTCTGTCCATCTCATCATAAATGTTGTGGTTTAACCTGAGGTGTTTCACATGGTTTGTTGCGTTGCCACAAATTTCCACAAACATCACAAACCACGGCTGTTAGCGAAGCTGAAATAGCTCCACACATGACTCCATTTACGCTCTGCTATCATGTCTGAGTGACTGACTAACTGAGCAGCAGTGGTATTCTGCTTTGCATCACACACTTACCCAACCGTAAGGAAAAGTAATTCCCACCAACCGGAGAATTTAGACAAGATCTCAAAAGCTTAGTTTCTTTCAACTGTGTTCCTGTAATTATTATCTCAAATGACTTAAGTATCAAAAGGATACATTTTTTCATTTGGAAATCGATTTTAGAGCATAAAAATCTGGTATCGAAGGTATCAGTATTTCAGTATCAATCTGCGCACAACTATTGACTGGTCAGAACAGGGGTTCCCAAAAATGTCAGCCTGTGAATCCCAAAATAACAGTACCAGAGACCCCCTAATGGGTCAACCTCGTATTGGCAACCTTACGACCCCCTAAAAACACAAATTATTTCACTCTACATTTGTGACGTGCCATGAAAAAAGTAAAAACAAGTCGGTAGAGAGCAAATGGAGAAAAAGAGGACTACATAACTTTGGAGAACATTCCTAGTTTCCAGCTGACATTGACCCAAGACGAGGATGACGAATAAAACTTTGGACTGGCGCCAGAGGAGCTACAATGTAAGATATCAAAAGCTATTGTCATCACAACATTTGAAGAAGACAGAGACAGCAAAATGGAGAATTCTACACTTTGGACAAAGTCATGTAGCCGCAAACTTTCTCCAGAGCTCATGTACAAAATATGGATGGATTCTTTAGCAGCAGAAAGCGGCAGGACATGAGAATCATCAGACATCTCATTCTCACTTCTTCTCACAGTTTATATTGTGTGCGTGTTACCGTTATATTTGCTGTTTTAATTGTTTGGACAGTTGAATGCTGTTTGTTAAATGCACACATTTATTGTAATTCAGTGCTGAAAATGATCTTTACATAGAAAAATAGTGCTGTGAGTTCAATGACAGTGCAATCAGTTGCATTGGAGTTTCTGTTGACAAAACATTGAGGGAGGTGTTGCAGCAAGCTATACAAAGTTATTCAAATTGTCTCTTTAATTTATTTGATAAATAAATATAGAGTGAAATAATTTAATGGTATATTTAATTATTTAAGAATGTATTAAATAAATAAATAGTACAATTAAATTATTTAATAGGTATATTTAATGGTACATTTATTTATTTCATGATATATTTATTTATTACTCCTCAGTGGTCACATTACAATGATTCTGAAAATCATCTCGCGACCCCCACTTGGTGTCTTGCGACCCCCTGGGGGGTCTCGAACCCCATTTTGGGAACCCCTGGGTCAGAAAAGGGATTGGATTTTTAGCTTCCCACCTTTAAAAGTCAAGTGTGAGTTGGAATTTTGAAGAACTCTTTAATGTTTATTGTTTAAGCTCTGTTCCAGCTATACCTGATAGAATAATAAAACTGGAATTCAATCGTGAATAAAGTTAGGTTGTCACAAAAGCAACAGTTCAATCAAATCATGTTTTTCTCTAGCAGTGAGAATCCCTCTGTGCTTAATTTGAACCACCCAGCTGGTCATCTGTGTTCAAGTTGCAGATGAATTAGTGTAACCCTGAGGTAAAAGGTTAGTTCAAAAGTGCTTCTCTTTCCTTGAAGCCATCTCAGACTGTAATCCATTCATCTGTTAATTTACTACATGAGGTAAAGAAGATTCAGACAGTATTCACATGTCAGATGTATGTTACTGGAATTTTGGTGGGATATTTTCTCCCTGTTCATTTAGCAGTTAAATATTTGTGTCAGACAGCATGAATGAAATAAAATATATGCAGGCCTGCCAGTAAGGGGGGGACAAACAGGTCTGCTGAGTAGGGAACATGGCAGGCGCGATGGAGCTGGCTACAGAAGTGTTTGGGGTCTTATGACACTGTACCTCCTGATAGACTGTGTTGGGCCTGGCAAACCTGTCAGCGGGCTTGGATCGATGGGTATGCAGCTGGAGCCGTTAGCACACAAAATAAGTACTCTAGACTAAATGAATCTCATGCCCAATTTACCCAAACGTCAGCACTGATCAGTAGCCAGGGGGATTGTGGCAAGTCATAAAAATCTACTCTTTTATGGTTAAATTATTACTCATTTGTGTTTCAGGCACTTGTTGTCCCCCTGATCTAGGGGTGTCAGGGATGGCTGTGGCCAAAAGCTGTGTTGCCACTGTATAAGTGAATATGGAGGCAGAAAATATTTAAGATCTGTTCAGCTCAACAGAATTTATTCTTACAATAGCATATAGGCTGTTACTTCCTGTAAAATAGAAATTAAATATGACTTTTAGGAACAAGGAACATAAGGTCATTGAAGTTCCAGGTGAGTAACAAAATCAACAGCATTACATCATTCCTTGACAATAATGTCTTTAACACATACATATGTAAACCGAACCATCATGAAAACATGTCCACTAACATACTTCTCATAAATAACAGAACTCGACAATGTTATTTGGTTACTAAAATGTCCTGGTTAATTCAACTGCTTCATTATATTAACAATAAAATGCATCTTTACAGTGAGTAGCTACTGGTTAACTAACTACTAAATACTAGTAGTTCACCTTGTTCGCTGATGGTGGAGGTTTCTTCCTTAACGATAAAATAGAAGAAAGTAAAAAAGCTTCATATCCACAGAGCTGTGCAGTTTGGTGTATGTATGTGTTATGAATAAATAACTGAATCTGACTGCTCTGTTCAATTGTTAGGATTAATTGGAATGTATGTACCTGACTTTTGTGAAGTGCCTTGAGACGATATGTGTTGTGAATTGGCGCTATATAAATAAACTGAATTGAATTGAATTATGTCTTTCTCCTGTTGTTTCAGGGTGTGGCTGGCACGTGCAGCTGGAGTTCACCAAGGATCACCCGGAGGAGCAGACTCCCCGTGGTGGTTGCCAGATTGTTTTGCTTGCATCACCGGTAATCAGGCTCTCATCTTTGTGTCTTAGCACCTTGTAGTTCTGACACTTACGTTGCTGTCTCTCTTTGCCAGAAACTGGCCTGCTTGTGTGTATCCCTACCCTGGGCTTTTGCTGTCCGCCTCCTTGTTCTTAATGTCTGTCTGGAGGAATTCTTCCTGGATTCCTCTCCCGGTTCTCCCTGTCGCTCCTTTGGCAGCCCTCCTGGAAAATGTTGCCTGGAAACCTGCCAACCTGAGCTGCTCATTCACCTGCCTGTCCACCATCCAACTTACGACCACTCTGTCACACCAACCAGGAGGGAAAAAGCAGAAATGCAAATATAAAATTCAACGATACACCAATCTGATGAAATGATAACTTCAGCTTCTTTGGATAAACTTTGCCTCCTTCTGCATCTCCTTACTTGTCAACAACAATGTGCTCTCTGCTTCTTCTCATCTTCAACCAGCCTCCAAATATAACAAACATGACAAAGAGAGAAACAAATAATCTCTTCAAGTTGGTTAGTGTACAGCAAAAAAGGAGTGGGGTCATAAAAGAGCCTTGGAGTCCCCTACACATTAAATCAGTAGAGTCTGACATGATCTGGTTTTTATGGACACTGAAGCTTCAGTCTGAAGCATAAGCTCTAGCCCACTCTACAACAATTCAAGAGATCCCCACCAAACTATGCAGTCTGGCACTGTTGATCACACCATCTTAATTAACAAAGACTGCTAGGAAGACTAAAACAGTGAATTTGCCAGTGTTTGCAGTCATTGTCACTGGACACTTTAAGCAAAGCAGTTTCTGTCTAATGCATTTTATGAAGACCAGAATTTTATTTAAAAGGGCGAGGACAGAGCAGGTTTAGAGGAAAAAAGTGCCTGTGACATGCTTTAATCACAAATACAAAAATTAAAAGAAACCTTTTAATATTGAAGAAATTGGGCAGAAATTTACATTGTATTAGGATTAAAGACATGATAAATGACAACTGTGACACAAAATAGGCATATTTCGTTGTTAAAATTTGCAAATCCAAAGTCCCCCCAGAGGTGATGTGAAAGGGGAACCCTCTGGTCAGTTATTGTGTGAGGGTCAATGATCAACTGTTCAGGTAGAGGCCAAGTTGTGTAAAAACAGCGTTGATGGTGAAACTGTGCATTGCAGGTGGTAGCAGTACTGGGTTAGGGGTTAGGTATATTGCATGTAATATTTACAGGGGTTGGACAATGAAACGGAAACACTTGTCATTTTAGTGTGGGAGGTTTCATGGCTAAACTGGACCAGCCTGGTAGCCAGTCTTCAATGATTGCACTTTGCACCAGTAAGAGCAGAGTGTGAAGGTTCAATTAGCAGGGTAAGAGCACAGTTTTTCTCAAAATATTGAAATGCACACAACATTATGGATGACATACCAGAGCTCAAAAGAGGACAAATTGTTGGTGCACGTCTTGCTGGCGCATCTGTAACCAAGACAGTAAGTCTTGTTCAAGAGCCACGGTATCCAGGGTAATGTTAGCATACCACCAAGAAGGACGAACCACATCCAACAGGATTAACTGTGGACGCAAGAGGAAGCTGTCTGAAAGGGATGTTCGGGTGCTAACCCGGATTGTATCCAAAAAACATAAAACCACGGCTGCCCAAATCACGGCAGAATTAAATGTGCACCTCAACTCTCCTGTTTCCACCAGAACTGTCCGTCGGGAGCTCCACAGGGTCAATATACACGGCCGGGCTGCTATAGCCAAATCTTTGGTCACTCATGCTAATGCCAAACGTCGGTTTCAATGGTGCAAGGAGCGCAAATCTTGGGCTGTGGACAATGTGAAACATGTATTGTTCTCTGATGAGTCCACCTTTACTGTTTTCCCCACATCCGGGAGAGTTACGGTGTGGAGAAGCCCCAAAGAAGCATACCACCCAGACTGTTGCATGCCCAGAGTGAAGCATGGGGGTGAATCAGTGATGGTCTTGGCTGCCATATCATGGCATTACCTTGGCCCAATACTTGTGCTAGATGGGCGTGTCACTGCCAAGGACTACCGAACCATTCTTGAGGACCATGTGCATCCAATGGTTCAAACATTGTATCCTGAAGGCGGTGCCGTCTATCAGGATGACAATGCACCAATACACACAGTAAGACTGGTGAAAGATTGGTTTGATGAACATGAAAGTGAAGTTGAACATCTCCCATGGCCTGCACAGTTACCAGATCTAAATATCATTGAGCCACTTTGGGGTGTTTTGGAGGAGCGAGTCAGGAAACGTTTTCCTCCACCAGTATCACGTAGTGACCTGGCCACTATCCTGCAAGAAGAATGGCTTAAAATCCCTCTGACCACTGTGCAGGACTTGTATATGTCATTCCCAAGACGAATTGACGCTGTATTGGCCACAAAAGGAGGCCCAACACCATACTAATAAATTATTGTGGTCTAAAACCAGGTGTTTCAGTTTCATTGTCCAACCCCTGTAGCTCCTTTAGTCATTTCATCTAGAAAGAAAGAAGAGATAATCTCTGAGACAGTTTTCAAGGTTAGAGTCTGAAAGAGAACACATATAATTAGTTACAGTAAAAGCTCAGTCAGCTATGTCTAGGAGAGAGACAGGGTTTAACACAAATTGAGAAAAAGGAAAGAAAAGAAAACCAAAAAAAATAAAAACTCTATTTATGTATTTCTCTTTTTCAAAGGACCTCTATTCAGTTGTGTTTTTCAAGAAGGGCTTTAACTCCGTCCAGATTTTACGATCTGAAGCTCTCCTTCTTTCCGGTCCGACTCCCATCCTGCAGTCTGCATTGTTAACTCCAGATCCATTTCTTTCTCTGGAATGTCCATGTTGACTCCGAGCTCATGTAATCCAATTGCAGCGGCTTGGGGGTCATTATCACCTTTACTTTCCTGTCCTCACAAAAAATCTTCAGTCTTCCTGGATAAAAGATCCGTGACTTTATTTTCCCTTCATTAAGTACTTTGCGTATGTCTTTATATTTTGCATGTTCCTCGAACACTCAGTTTGTGAAGTCCTCATCAAAATATATCCTTCAATCATTTACTATCTTTGCTCTCCATGCAGCCTGCAGGACTTTTGTTTCATGGCATATGATTAAAATTGAACCAGAATAGTTCTGGGCCGGTCCTTTGATCCTGATCTTGGGCCTATCCGATATGCCCTGTCTACGTGGAGTTCATCTGTCACTTCCAGATTTCCATGAACCATTTCATTTGTTCACAAAGTCAATCATGTTGTTTCCTTCACAGTTTTCTGGAACTGAGTAGATTCTCATATTATTTCTCCTGATTTGAATTTCCAGTTCCTCGCATCTGAATTCAAGTTGTTTTTACATTTGAAGGAGCACTTTAGAGGTTTTCATTTCATAATCTTCACACTGATCAGTTCGCTGTTCAGCTTCATCCATTCTTTTTTTAATACTTGTGAAGTCTCCATGAAGCACATTTAACTCTTCCTTTAATGATCCAAAACTAACTACAGTTTCAGATTGAAATTCTCTCAGTTCTTTGAGTATTTCAGCCATACCTGAGGATTTAACTGATGAAGGGTCCTCTAATGTCTCCTCTCAATTGTTAAAAAATTGTTTTGATGTTCATACCTGTTTGTTTGGAAGATTGCTTTTGTTTTTGCTTGGACATTTCTCACTGTCCTTCTTCTCCACTCAATGTCCAGTGTTTTTCCGTCTTAAAAGCTCTTTGATCCACGGTTACGTCCACTTTTCAGTTAATTGTTTGCAGCAACTTTCACAAACACACTTTCCCCAGTGGCCATCTTGGAAATATTTCAGCAATAAAGAAAGAAAACTATTGTTGGGACAGAAATTGTATAAGAGGAATCAATTTTTACCTTCACTATATGCCAAAATAATTCTTTATTAGAAAGGTAGCATTATAAATAAAAAAAATAAAAAAAGAAATTGCAATGGCTGTTTTTGTTTTATTCTTTTACTTATTTTAAACACTGAACAATCATAACAAAATCAGAACAACAAACCACCCTTAAACAGGAGGTACTACTAGTATGCTGGTAATTTCACCTTGAAATTAAAAACATGTTGAAACATCTTATCCAGTTTGAACTAAGCAGTGCCCTACAGGCAATTTGTCATAATGTACAACTAAAAGGCATTTCTTATTAGGAAAATAAGTAAAAATACAAGCTAGTTTTAATTCATTTGACCTTTACCTTCATGTAAAAGATGATAGTCGAATAGCTTGCTCCAGCTGTTACAGTACAAAATAATATAATATGCACAATGCACCAAGACAGTTTAAACACCAGGCTGCCCTTATTTAAGCTACTTGTGGTTCTCATTAAACAAGCGGTAGCATATTTAATGCTGTTTATTAAACCATGCCAGGAGTTGCATAGAAAGCAAATAAAGACTCTCTCTGGCATTCCAGATGACCTCCAATAACCTTCCACTGCTCCAATTAGATAACCAGGAACCAGAAACATTTTCGCACTACTGAGTAAAAACAAGCAGGCCTGTCTTCAAGCACCTGCGGTCATTATTACCAGCCATTCTTGCATTGTGTGGATAGTATCATCATCAAACCATTTCCAGTTGCGGTGAGCAAAAAGTGACAAAAACACATTCTCTTCTGGATGAGACTGACGATTACCTCTCACTATCATGTCTTTCATCGGACTGGATGTACCTGATCCTTAGGTATAAATACATGTACCATTTCACTTGTTATCTAAAAAACCACGTCCTTTAAGATAGAGAATGTTAATAAGAATCACCACATGTGTAACTGTATATACAATTAATGTGTTATAGGCACTAAATAACTTATAGCCTACTGAAAACACATTTTATTTAAAAAATATTTGGATTCAGCTTGTAAGAGAAAAGGAAATGCTGACATTTGTCACGAGCTTCTCACCCTCCATAAATATCACACATGATTTCACATATATTCATAAGATAGCAAAGATATTACGTAACATCCTGGAGTGATGAGCCATGTGAAACACAGAGTTATGTGTGAGTAAATGACACTCCACTGCTGTGACACAAATGCAGACAAAGAGAGGTGGCAACCTCTTTCATTTTTTGTGCAAGCAACTTTTTTCCATGTATACCCCTATTTATTTACATGGCACCAACAGAATCTATGTCCCACCCTTCTAGATTGTAGATACGTCTGTTCATTTCAGATTCCACACCCTGTCCCCTCTGTGGAAAGGTGGTGTCCTCGTTTTTGCTATTTGTGTTGCAAGGGGTCTCCTCTTTTGCCTGAGGAAAAACAAAATGCATTTAGAGGCATGTCATGTGTTGACTGTTAATTTATCTTTGGTTTAACATTATATGCTACTGTCAGTTGGATATGTTTTGGACTGCACCTACAGCGACAGATAAGAAGCTGCAGAGACAGAAGACATATATTCAACACTTTTCTTCCTAGACTCAGCACGGTTACCTGTCCATGCAGAAGCTACTGCACTCAGAGTCGGTCTGCAGCTTGCATGCACAGCGTCTAGTGGCTGCCCCACTCCTCCTCCTCCATTCAGTCTCGACAGAACGCTTCATACGCAGTGAACCCGGGTAACTGGACATACCATATGGTACAGTGTGCCTGCCAACATAATCGGTAGGACATTACCTTGTTAACAAATGTCTTTGTGTCATCAAATGTAATAGCAGTTAACACATAAATATAAATATGTATATGTGTGTGTATATATATATATATATATATATACACACACACACTACTGGTCAAACGTTTTAGAACGCCTTTCTCATTAATGGTTTTCTTTATTTTTATGACTATTTAGATTATACGTAGATTCTCACTGAAGGCCTCAAAACAGTTAATGAACACATATGCAATTATGTAGTGAATGAAAAATTATTAAAGAATTTAACAATTTTTCATTTGCTACATAATTGCAATTATGTAGCAAATCTAAAACACAGGAAATATTTTCTATATTTTATATTTTTAAACTAGCTGCCTTTTTCTGTGAAGACTCAAATATTAACCCTTGACCGTCTCTCATTGCACCTCTGGAAGGTTCTTTTAAGACTCTTTGGAAAACTACAGGTCCTTCTCAAAATATTAGCATATTGTGATAAAGTTCATTATTTTCCATAATGTCATGATGAAAATTTAACATTCATATATTTTAGATTTATTGCACACTAACTGAAATATTTCAGGTCTTTTATTGTCTTAATACGGATGATTTTGGCATACAGCTCATGAAAACCCAAAATTCCTATCTCACAAAATTAGCATATCATTAAAAGGGTCTCTAAACGAGCTATGAACCTAATCATCTGAATCAACGAGTTAACTCTAAACACCTGCAAAAGATTCCTGGGGCCTTTAAAACTCCCATCCTGGTTCATCACTCAAAACCCCAATCATGGGTAAGACTGCCGACCTGACTGCTGTCCAGAAGGCCACTATTGACACCCTCAAGCAAGAGGGTAAGACACAGAAAGAAATTTCTGTACGAATAGGCTGTTCCCAGAGTGCTGTATCAAGGCACCTCAGTGGGAAGTCTGTGGGAAGGAAAAAGTGTGGCAGAAAACGCTGCACAACGAGAAGAGGTGACCGGACCCTGAGGAAGATTTTGGAGAAGGGCCGATTCCAGACCTTGGGGACCTGCGGAAGCAGTGGACTGAGTCTGGAGTAGAAACATCCAGAGCCACCGTGCACAGGCGTGTGCAGGAAATGGGCTACAGGTGCCGCATTCCCCAGACCTGGGCTACAAAGAAGCAGCACTGGACTGTTGCTCAGTGGTCCAAAGTACTTTTTTCAGATGAAAGCAAATTCTGCATGTCATTCAGAAATCAAGGTGCTAGAGTCTGGAGGAAGACTGGGGAGAAGGAAATGCCAGAATGCCAGAGGTCCAGTGTCAAGTACCCACAGTCAGTGATGGTCTGGGGTGCCATGTCAGCTGCTGGTGTTGGTCCACTGTGTTTTATCAAGGGCAGGGTCAATACAGCTAGCTATCAGGAGATTTTGGAGCACTTCATGCTTCCATCTGCTGAAAAGCTTTATGGAGATGAAGATTTCATTTTTCAGCACGACCTGGCACCTGCTCACAGTGCCAAAACCACTGGTAAATGGTTTACTGACCATGGTATCACTGTGCTCAATTGGCCTGCCAACTCTCCTGACCTGAACCCCATAGAGAATCTGTGGGATATTGTGAAGAGAACGTTGAGAGACTCAAGACCCAACACTCTGGATGAGCTAAAGGCCGCTATCGAAGCATCCTGGGCCTCCATAAGACCTCAGCAGTGCCACAGGCTGATTGCCTCCATGCCACGCCGCATTGAAGCAGTCATTTCTGCCAAAGGATTCCCGACCAAGTATTGAGTGCATAACTGTACATGATTATTTGAAGGTTGACGTTTTTTGTATTAAAAACACTTTTCTTTTATTGGTCGGATGAAATATGCTAATTTTGTGAGATAGGAATTTTGGGTTTTCATGAGCTGTATGCCAAAATCATCCGTATTAAGACAATAAAAGACCTGAAATATTTCAGTTAGTGTGCAATGAATCTAAAATATATGAATGTTAAATTTTCATCATGACATTATGGAAAATAATGAACTTTATCACAATATGCTAATATTTTGAGAAGGACCTGTATTTCATGTGACCACCTCATGAAGCTCATGGAGAGAATGCTAGGAGAGCAAAGCAGTCATCAAAGAAAAGGCTGGCTATTTTGAAGAATCTAAAATAAAAGAGTTATTTAACACTTTCCTACATAATTCCATGTGTGTTTATTCACTGTTTTCTTTGCCTTTGGTGAAAATCTACAATGTAAATAGTCATGAAAGCGAGGGACCCATTTAGTGAGAATGTATTTCTAAAACCTTTGACACTCTCCACCTTTTTGTTAAATCTTTAAAATAAGAAAATAGATTCAAAAACAGTTTAACAATTCATAATAAAGAAGTGCACTTTACCATGAAAAAATGAGCAGAAAGAGTAAAATAAAGGATAGTCCATGAAAATTATATGAGAAAATAACCAAATCTTTGCCATTAGAACAGCAATTTAAATTATTAAATTAATAATATATTGGTATAAATATATATAGATCCCACAAGACCGGACTGGAAGTAAATGACTCCGGAAATGCGCCATGTTGCTAGTATACCTGTAAACGGTTTGGGGTCGCCTAAAGATGGCGGTGTGAGCAGTTGTGCTTGTTGTGAGTCCTCAGACAGCTTCCTCCAAATATTGGATATTGTTTTTAATTGTCATTCCCATGAATAATTTATTATTCAATTCACAAAACCTTCACAAAACTCTTCAACTAAAATTGAGCAACCTAACCCCACTAAAGAATCCGTTTTAACGGACAAATGTTATCACGTGTATGCCGCTTTGGCATCGATGGAGACGGACGGCAGCAGCGGCGATAAGATATGCCTGGATGACGTGAGTGTCTCAAACTCATCTACACCATCTAAAGCAAGGGTCCCCGAACCCCTGACGTGGGTCCAGCTCCGGACCCTGAGAGGGTTTTGTCCAGACCACAACGCATTTTCTTATTTAGAGTAGATATAGGCATTTTATTTTTGCCGGTGTCAGTACCAGATCTGCTTGGGTGGTCAGATCTGCTCGGGGCCCTGTGCCTGCCGAGGACCTCACACTATCTGATTGGCTAAACATTGGCATGATGACGTAAAACATTGTGGTTGGTCCGGACAACTTATTGATGTAGTTTTGGAGGGACTGCAGTTTGTACGAAACATGGACGACTTTTACAAAAAAATATCCCATGACCTTTTGAAAGGAACTTACCACAGCCTAACCAGCACTTCTAAAAGTCCCGAAAGCAGAAAAGCCACCATTCGGAAGGGTTCAAAAAATTACACAGTTATAGATGCCCGAGCCACCTCAACTGGCTCCTCTCGATGTGGAGGAGCAGCGGATCTACTCCGAGCCCCTCCCGGATGGCCGAGCTCTAAGGGAGTGCCCAGCCACCCTACGGAGGAAGCTCATTTCAGCCGCTTGTATCCGGGATCTCGTTCTTTCGGTCATGACCCAAAGTTCATGGCCATAGGTGAGGGTAGGAACATAGACCGACCAGTAAATTGAAAGCTTTACTTTTCAGCTCAGCTCTCTCTTCACCACAACGATCCGGCACAGTGCCCCCATTACTGCGGCAGCCGCACCGATCCGTCTGTCGATCTCCCACTCCATTCTTTCCTCACTCGTGAATAAGACCCCGAGATACTTAAACTCCTCCACTTGAGGCATGAACTCCCCTCCAACCTGAAGAGGACAAGCCACCCTTTTCCGGTCGAGTACCATGGCCTCGGACTTGGAGGAGCTGATCTTCATCCCAGCCGCTTCACACTCGGCTGCGAACCACCACAGCGCATGCTGTAGGTCTTGGCTAGAGGGGGCCAGCAGGACCACGTCATCTGCAAAAAGAAGAGACGAAATCCACTGGTCCCCAAACCAGAACCCCTCCGGCCCTTGGCTGCGTCTAGAAATCCTGTCCATAAAAGTTATGAACAGGACCGGTGACAAAGGGCAGCCCTGCCGGAGTCCAACATGCACCGGGAACAGGTCTGACTTAGTGCCAGCAATGCGGACCAAACTCCTGCTCCACTCGTACAGGGACCGGATGGCCCCTAATAAAGGGCCCCCGATTCCATACTCCTGGAGCGTGTTAGAGAAGGAACTGGAATGTGTATGAGCCGAAAATGATGAGCTTCAAGAAAAATACAGCGAACAGGACCACTGCCAGCGAGGATGGAATCTGAGAAATAAAGAAAGAACTGATGTCTGAGGAGATCAGACGTGATGGGATCAAGATGCCAGGGAAAATAGCACCCCACTGAAAACAAAATATGGACGACATTGTCGACACAGTGCATCGGATCAGTCCAAAGGAATAAACTGAGTGAGATACGTAATCATTCAGTTCACAAGAATACAGGTCCTTCTCAAAATATTAGCATATTGTGATAAAGTTCATTATTTTCCATAATGTCATGATGAAAATTTAACATTCATATATTTTAGATTTATTGCACACTAACTGAAATATTTCAGGTCTTTTATTGTCTTAATACGGATGATTTTGGCATACAGCTCATGAAAACCCAAAATTCCTATCTCACAAAATTAGCATATCATTAAAAGGGTCTCTAAACGAGCTATGAACCTAATCATCTGAATCAACGAGTTAACTCTAAACACCTGCAAAAGATTCCTGGAGCCTTTAAAACTCCCATCCTGGTTCATCACTCAAAACCCCAATCATGGGTAAGACTGCCGACCTGACTGCTGTCCAGAAGGCCACTATTGACACCCTCAAGCAAGAGGGTAAGACACAGAAAGAAATTTCTGTACGAATAGGCTGTTCCCAGAGTGCTGTATCAAGGCACCTCAGTGGGAAGTCTGTGGGAAGGAAAAAGTGTGGCAGAAAACGCTGCCCAACGAGAAGAGGTGACCGGACCCTGAGGAAGATTTTGGAGAAGGGCCGATTCCAGACCTTGGGGACCTGCGGAAGCAGTGGACTGAGTCTGGAGTAGAAACATCCAGAGCCACCGTGCACAGGCGTGTGCAGGAAATGGGCTACAGGTGCCGCATTCCCCAGACCTGGGCTACAGAGAAGCAGCACTGGACTGTTGCTCAGTGGTCCAAAGTACTTTTTTCAGATGAAAGCAAATTCTGCATGTCATTCAGAAATCAAGGTGCTAGAGTCTGGAGGAAGACTGGGGAGAAGGAAATGCCAGAATGCCAGAGGTCCAGTGTCAAGTACCCACAGTCAGTGATGGTCTGGGGTGCCATGTCAGCTGCTGGTGTTGGTCCACTGTGTTTTATCAAGGGCAGGGTCAATACAGCTAGCTATCAGGAGATTTTGGAGCACTTCATGCTTCCATCTGCTGAAAAGCTTTATGGAGATGAAGATTTCATTTTTCAGCACGACCTGGCACCTGCTCACAGTGCCAAAACCACCGGTAAATGGTTTACTGACCATGGTATCACTGTGCTCAATTGGCCTGCCAACTCTCCTGACCTGAACCCCATAGAGAATCTGTGGGATATTGTGAAGAGAACGTTGAGAGACTCAAGACCCAACACTCTGGATGAGCTAAAGGCCGCTATCGAAGCATCCTGGGCCTCCATAAGACCTCAGCAGTGCCACAGGCTGATTGCCTCCATGCCACGCCGCATTGAAGCAGTCATTTCTGCCAAAGGATTCCCGACCAAGTATTGAGTGCATAACTGTACATGATTATTTGAAGGTTGACGTTTTTTGTATTAAAAACACTTTTCTTTTATTGGTCGGATGAAATATGCTAATTTTGTGAGATAGGAATTTTGGGTTTTCATGAGCTGTATGCCAAAATCATCCGTATTAAGACAATAAAAGACCTGAAATATTTCAGTTAGTGTGCAATGAATCTAAAATATATGAATGTTAAATTTTCATCATGACATTATGGAAAATAATGAACTTTATCACAATATGCTAATATTTTGAGAAGGACCTGTATACCACAGATATGGTTCATGGAGGATGACAAAGGAGTCCAAAATCGGTGGATATGCTGGAATCAGGTTTATGGAGGACCTGAATAAAGAAGACAGGCTGGCAAGGAAGGCGCTGTGGCCACGCATCAATCAAGCACATCAGGCGGGAGAAAAAGCTTTATTCAGAGGGCCTTTCAGCTACATAAACGGTTGTTGCATTTAAAACTGAACTTTCCTTTGTGTATTCTGCAAATAGATCTACATGGGATAATGGCACCAGGAGGAGACATCACAGTCACCTTTACCATCTAAAGCTTTCTAACTTTGTTATTATTATTTAGTGTGTTTTTGTTGCTGTGTAGTTTTTAATCAAATTAATATTCTGAAAGTCAATTTATCTTTTATTTTTTTGAATACATGAACTCCCAAAGACAATGTGAAAAGAAAAGGAATTTTCTTGCACTGAAAAAGGCCAAAATGCCACTGTGTTTTTCATCAAGAAACACACTCTTGTGCCTGTGACGTCACCTTCTGGACATGTCAGTGGGGAGACAAAATGCCGTTCATTCATGGGAGCAACAGGTCTGTAGGAGTTGCCATCTGCTTCGACAAATGCCCTGGTAATGTACACTGCTCGAAAAAAATAAAGGGAACACTCAAATAACATCCTAGATCTGAATGAATGAAATATTCTCATTGAATACTTTGTTCTGTACAAAGTTGAATGTGCTGACAACATTTATTAACCGATGGAGGCCTGGATTTGGAGTCACACACAAATTAAAGTGGAAAAACACACTACAGGTTGATCCAACTTTGATGTAAGGTCCTTAAAACAAGTCAAAATGAGGCTCAATATTGTGTGTGGCCTCCATGTGCCTGTATGACCTCCCTACAACACCTGGGCATGCTCCTGATGAGATGGCGGATGGTCTCCTGAGGGATCTCCTCCCGGACCTGGACTAAAGCATCCGCCAACTCCTGGACAGTCTGTGGTGCAACGTGACGTTGGTGGATGGAGTGAGACATGATGTCCCAGATGTGCTCAATGAGATTCAGGTCTGGGGAACGAGCGGGCCAGTCCATAGCTTCAATGTCTTCATCTTGCAGGAACTGCTGACACACTCCAGCCACATGAGGTCTAGCATCGTCCTGCATTAGGAGGAACCCAGGGCCAACCACACCAGCATATGGTCTCACAAGGGGTCTGAGGATCTCATCTCGGTACCTAATGGCAGTCAGGCTACCTCTGGTGGTCACGTCTGTCACATGTGCTCAGTCTGAACCTCCTTTCATCTGTAAAGAGCACAGGGCGCCAGTGGTGAATTTGCCAATCCAGGTGTTCTCTGGCAAATGCCAAGCGTCCTGCACGGTGTTGGACTGTGAGCACAACCCCCATTTGTGAACGTCGGGCCCTCATATCATCCTCATGGAGTCGGTTTCTTAAACGTTTGTGCAGACACATGCACATTTGTGGCCTGCTGGAAGTCATTCTGCAGGGCTCTGGCAGTGCTCCTCCTGTTCCTCCTTGCACAAAGGTGGAGGTAGCAGTCCTGCTGCTGGGTTGTTGCCCTCCTACGGCCTCCTCCACGTCTCCTGGTGTACTGGCCTGTCTCCTGGTAGCGCCTCCAGGTTCTGGACACTACGCTGACAGACACAGCAAACCTTCTTACTACAGCTCGCATTGATGTGCCATCCTGGATGAGCTGCACTACTTGAGCCACTTGTGTGGGTTGTAGAGTCCGTCTCATGCTACCACGAGTGTGAAAGCACCACCAACATTCAAAAGTTACCAAAACATCAGCCAGAAAGCATCGGTACTGAGAAGTGGTCTGTGGTCCCCACCTGCAGAACCACTCCTTTATTGAATGTTTCTTGCTAATCGCCAAAGATTTCCCCCTGTTGTCTTTTCCATTTGGACAACAGCTGTGAAATTAATTGTCAATCAGTGTTGCTTCCTAAGTGGACAGTTTGATTTCACAGACGTTTGATTTACTTGGAGTTATATTGTGTTGTTTAAGTCTTCCCTTTATTTTTTTGAGCAGTGTAGTTAACATAAGGCAGATGATAATGGACATTGATTGGTAGCTCTTCTTAACATAGACGCTGTTTATGTTATTGTAACAAATGTTTATGGCTACAGTAACACTACCCAAAAAAATCTTTATTGCTACAAGTTAATTACATTGTTTCACAATATAAAAGTCTGTATTACACAGAGTTTATTTTGTTTGGAGGGGACTTTAATTTGGCACCAGACTAATATATTGACTAGATTTTCTAAAATCCATTGCAATTCTACTTTACTTGAATTCTGTAACACTTTTTCATTGGTTGACATTTGGAGGAATAGGAACTCTGATCTTAGGCAATACTACTGGATTAAACCTAATGGAAGTATTAAATCTAGAATTGATTTGTGGTTTGCAACTCCAGAATTCACTAAATATGTCTCAGATTTAAACATTACAAGCGCTCTAATAACTGATCATTGTTTACTATACCTCGATTTATGACCAGAGAGTTTTAAATAAAGAAAACAAATCACTGAGAATGTAATGCAGAGTTATTAAAAAAAACAGGAATACTGTTACATGGTTAAGGATTTAACATTAGAAATTAAATATGATGTAAATATTGGCAGTTATTGCAATAGATGAGAATTCTTTAAATTTAAACTTAGACAGATTTCAAACATTTTGGGAAGAAAAGGAGCAAAGCTTTAAGAGAACAAGAACTTACATTGATACAAGATTTGGATGAGTACTGTAAGAAAGTCCCAATTTCAGACTCCGATAGAGCTGCTTTTGTGCATCTTAAGTCTAAATTAGATGAATTAAGTACAAAAAGAGCCAGAGGGGCCTTTTTTGCCATTGATGAATGTATTAATAGAACATCTCTAATGACTACAATGAAGCAGGGGCTAATAACAATAATTCCTAGTGGTAAGGGTAAAGTCCAATCACTTTACTGAATGTAGATTATACATTATTTGCTCATGTCATAGCTAACAGACTGAAGGAGGGCATACACACAATTAGTGAATCACAATCTGACTTTCTTAAAAAATGCTCCATTCATAATAACATCAGACTGGTACTAGACCTAATACAGAGACGAGATATATTTTTTCAAAGCCTTTTACATGGTAGAGCATTCATTCATGTTGGACACTTTACATTACTTTGGATTTGGTGATAATTTCTGTGACCTTATGTTTTATAGTGATATCACCAGCTCCTTACTGCTCCCCCACATGTCAGTGGCTTTAAGTGAAGCGTGGAATTTGTTAAGGTCGTCCGGCGTCCCCGGTACTATAAATTATGTTTGCTGAAATACTAGCGATTATGATTAAAACTTCTAAAGATATTAAAAAGTGGATGTGATGAGTTATCCATTGGCAATAAGTTAGTTAGCAGATGATACAACCCGTTTTCTTAAAAATGAAGCATAAATACCAAAGAGCCCTAGAACCCTAGAAGTTATGAAACGTTTTTCAGAGGCCTCCGGTCTGCTCCTAAATTTAAGTAAATGTGAATTAATAGGAATTCATGACCACCCATTAGTGTAATTATGTGGTATGCCTGTCAAAGACATCAAATATTTAGGAATCAATATATCTAAAGATGTGGAGTATAGAGAAAAAATTAACTTTGATAATGTGTTGACAATAAGCAAATCCAAGTTGAATATTATATACAAAAAGATCTGTCAATTTTTGGCAGAATCCTCTTATCTAAAATGGAAGGTCTCTCGAGGACTATTTATCCTGCATACTCTCAGTATACCTCAGAGGATAATTAAATTAATCAGCCAAAATAATTAAACTGCTGAGCAACATTTTGCGTGTTTCCTGTGGTATTTTGATGATTTATTTTTGGTGACAGGCTCCACGTCTTTGAGGTTGGAAGGCCATACCATCACTTTAATCTTTAGTGCAGATTTTCTATCAGTCAAGTCAGGACTATGGCTGGGCCGTTCTAAAATGTTTCTACTTTAAGCCTTAATCTGCAGGCTTAAAGTAATCTTTTAGTTTGTCCAACATTTGTGGTATGAATAATTTGGGGCTTAATTATGCACATTATATACATCACAGGACTTCTGGATTTACAAAATGTCCAGCTTTCCTTCCTAAGTAAAAAGTCTCTTTAGATACAGTATGTCTAAAGCAATTCTTTGGAAATTAGATTAAAACCCTTTGAGCTCTGATTAATTATTAGTCAGTAACCTTTTTACAAATTCCAAAATAAAACATCAAATTGTAGTGAGTGTATCACATTCACTGGTGGCCATGTCCTCTACAAATCTCTGGGTCATATTACCTTTGTGCTGCCAATTGTTTTTATTCCCCACTTTAAAGTTTTAGTTATAAGCAGAGCTTTAAAAATATTTATGCCAAAAAAAAAAACAGTCTACAGTTTATTCTGATCATTTACATGCAGGTTTGAAGCGCATACCTGCAAATAATTTAGTGATTTTTATTGTTTAAGTTGGACTGAAAAAAAATCTTTGACAAACAGCACCTGCTGCTGGTTTGCTATATTTTTAAGAATATTTTGGCACCTGACCCTGTTGTCTGACCTGTTTCTCTCAGCTTGGGATAGAGGTCAGTGATGTATCTATAAAACATTTTCAAAGGATTTATTTTCTTTACCTCAGCACCGTAAAATGGAAAAAAAAAAGAAAAGTGTTGCAGTAAATCTAATTTGTTCTGAAAATACAGGGGAATACAGTTTTTCACCATTCAATGAAAAAGGCACAAAGATTTCTCTTTCAGAGAACAATGACAACCTCAGAGGTAAGATGAGTAAAGTCAGAATTTTGGTAACCGTCACCAGCTGCATGTACTTTAGGAGCTCTCCCCTTAGGGAGATAAAACTACAGGTGATTTATTTTAGTCTTCCCAAATATGTTCACCTTCTCACACATTCCCATGTGTGCTGTGCATCATTAGCTACAGCTGTTATATCATAAAGCAGAGTAATGTAGTGTTTGCATAAATGTGAGAAAAAGGAGTGCTGCATGCATTACAGGAAACATCTTTTTCAAAAACTAAAGTAGTAAAATTCGCTTTAAAAAATGTGTTCTAATGATTAGACACTAATATGTTCAACTGTACAACATGCAGAGAAGAGAGATAGTTTGGTCAGAAGGAAAAAATGCTGGGATCTAAAAAAAGTGAAATACTGAAGATGCAGCATCATCTGTGTTCCTGTGGAACAAAGATCCCTGGATGTGAAGCCTGAACATGCATGCTAGGTCTGAAAACTAAAATGCACTCTACAGGCTGAAACTTTAGCTGGACCGTCCAGGTGGTCTCACTTCAGTCCAAAGCTCTGTTATCAATGAACTGACAGGAGACGGATGACCCTTTGCCATCCCCCTCTTCGACCTGGCCGTCACTCACCACATCCAGATGTTTAAAGTGGGAATGAGTGAAAGATCTGCTTCTCAAGAACTAAACTGAAATTCAAAGATGATTTGGCTGAGAAATAAGCTATCTAGGCTGACTAAAGGGATGATAGGAATCATGGTGTACTGCAGACTATGTTCAAGGATCCAAATGATTCTAACAGATTCTGTTGCTGGAAGTGAAATTAAACATTTTCAAGGTTTAAAAAGGGAACACCAAGCAGGTAAAGAGTTCCAGAAACAAGTATGCTAAGCAAGCAGATACCAGTGGAAGCAAAGATCCACCTAATGGGTGCTGCTTTCTTGAAAACTGAAAAACCCTCTAACCTCTAGTTTAAAGGGAACATTGGCAGCAAAAAAAAAAAAAACAGTATGAAAATTAAAAAATGGCCCATCTGAATATCTGATGCTACTTAACCTTTCTGTCAAAACGGCTCTGTAGACATAAAAAAAGCTGAGCGTAAAGTCAGTGTTGAGAATCTTCCGGATTACACAGATAAGGCTTTAAAGTTAATAAGCAACACAGATATATGAAAACAAGGCTTGGTTTAGTTTTTGTCTTTAAGAAAGAGAAAAACACAAAGTCTTCTTTGTTAGTGGACTTTAAAATTTGCATTGGTTTAGATTTTACTCATATGTGACTCTAGCAGCAATTTTCAAAGCAAATATAACATAGATGCAAAAAGAAAAAACTAAAGAGTCTGTGTTTAATTACTGTGGTCAGAACAACTCTATAAAAATGTTTTCCCAAAAACACAGTAGCATCATGAAATATGAAATGGAACAGCCAGATATTCTCAGGTAAACTGACAGATCTGCAGCTTAAGAAACAACAACCTCTCCAATCAGATTAAAAAGATTTTCAAGAGTTTCACAAATAAATCATCTGAGCCCCACTGCCTTCTTTTCAGTTTGATTGTTCCTGACTCAAACATCTAATCTTTTTTGTCCTTTCCTCCTAATATACAGAATTAACAACTGCTCAAAGCAGGGAGGCTAGAAAACAATGTTTTGAATGATGTTACTTAGAGTTTTCAAAGAGAAACATCAGCAGGTCAAAGATTTACATATCAGCGTATTTCCAGTTTTCAAGCATGTTACATTTACTGAAAGGATTTAGATCAGCAGATTAGAACATTAGTTGGGCTTTCTTTCTACTATCGTAAATTTAATTGTTGAGGACTTTCTGAATGAGTTCAGTAGCATATGTGACACTATCATTAAAATTACATCTTAATTTCTAACTTTGACTATACAGAATAAAACTTCTCCCTTACAGTGGACAGCTAAGGGCCTTTTTCCAAGTCTATATGGTCTGACAGTTGCACTGTTACTGATTGAGCTCAAAGCTGCTTGCCAGATGGGAGCTTTATAAAACACAGCCCAGGACTTAAATGGATCCAAACAAAGAGGCAAGGATGAGTCTTACTCGGGTGTGTTGATCCAGATGATGTCCAGGTGGCAGTAATACACACACTCTTTGTCTTTGTAGGAGTAACATGTGCACCTCTTGGAGCGCCTCCTGGCTGTCAGCGGGTCACAAGCAGAGCAAGACTTGGCTTCACCATCTGGGCTCATGGTGACAGGGTCAGCCACATTGCTGCTGAGCAAAAGTGTGCTCATGCTGACCTCGCCCACCACCTCCTTTTTCTGGATTACAGACAAGGAACCTGCAGGATCACAGAGAAATTAATTATCTCTTTAAGAGATGCAGTATTTTGTACTCGGTGTGTAAAACCCAAATATAGCTTAAGGTTCAGACAGTAGGAACTGTGTTTTCGGAAAACCTACAGATAATTTTCAATTTTAAATCCACATCTGTGGAAGTTTTATATGAATATTATTAGAGAGTGAGGTGGGTTCAGAGGACCAAACACAACGTGATGATGGGGCTGCAGTTTTAACAGTTTCATCTTAAAACCACGTGTTTACACAGAGGGTGGTTGATTCCAGCCATTGCTTTACACACAAACATGATTGGTCATAAGTTTCCCAGCACATCTTTAACGTCACTTAGTAAGAAACAACAAAACAATTCAAAATTGAATGCGAGGACGAGCCATGTCTGATAAGCATTGGCATGATGGGAAATAAAGTTCCTCTGATTCTGGGCTGCGATATCAATGACCTGCTATTAATTAAACACCAGAACAAGTTTCGGCGCTGATTCTACCTAACAGGCCTGCACAGTCTGGTCAAAAGTTCTGTTTGGTCCAGATGTCCTGTCAAACCGTTTCACAGTCAGCTTGTAAATAAAGGTTGTTTTTACTGCTCTGTTGACAAGCAGCAGTAATACCTGATTGGCTCAAATTTAACCACCTTTTCTTTTAACCACCAGAGTTTTTGGTTTATTTCATTTACACTCATTGAATTGAATAATAATAATAATAATAATAATAATCTTACCATTAGTGAAAGACACTGTCACCACTATTAGGAACAGAATTCCCACTTCAACCGATGATGCGTCAGCCATCACATACAAATCAATATAAAAATGTTAAAATGTTTGGAGATAAGTGAAAACAGAACGAGCCCCGCTCAACGAAGAAGTCTCCTAATCCTAAAACTTCTGACCACCCGTAGAGCTCCGCTGCTGCCTCCCTCTGCTTGTCATCAGCCTCCAGACTCTGGTTTATTACCTGCTTTGAGAAGTTGCGATCACTCATGCTTCCTGTTAGGATTTTCAAAATAAGACAATAAGCTGTAGGACACTTTTCATTTTGATCTCTTTGCAAAAAGCAAAGTGGTTCATGATTGTGAAGTGGGGGAACTCACATTTTATGCAGGAATGACAGGACCCTAGACTCTTCCATAAATGACCCGTATTAATGTGATTTGTGGTATTTTGTCATATGGGTACATGAAAATTTGTACTGTATTTTATATCGTAATTGTGTTCACCCGAATTATTTTATTTCAAAAAAATGTATTGTTAACATTTTACCTTTTAAAACACTACAACGACATCAGTATAATTTGTGTGTGTGTGTGTGTGCACAAGTACATAGCATTTCTGACACCAACTGTTGACCTCTCTGTTTCTTAGGCAGATCTGGCACCTCTATTTCAACAGGTCGCCCTGTATGTGTCTTTTCTGTGGGTGAGTTGTCTCTCTTATCACCCCACACCTTTTCATTCTTAACAATGGAGGTTTGCAATAGGGAGCTATCATGCATCGGTGATACCAATCTTGAATGCACTGGTGAAGAAGTTGTCCAAGGTGATGTTGCGTCCTGTGTTTCTGAATGCACTGCATAACCACTGGACAATGTTTTCTCCTAGTGTCTTCTAAATTCCCCTGGTTGTCTCCAATTTTAAGCAACCCATTTATTTTATTGTGCATCACAACCCCAGAATATCTTCAGGCCATACTTAGCGGGCTTGTTTGGCATACACAAAAAACACAAAATATACTGTATTTGTAACATTAATGATTTCTTTTATTTTCAGAGTTACAAAGGGTTCTGGTTCTGTGAGCGGCGGTCAGTCACAGTTGATCAGAAATAAACGTTCCACTGAAATTCCATAGCAATTGAATGTGGATCATTCTAACCTACTTATGGAAGCTTGGGGTAGTAATACAACAATTTTAATTTTGACACAAACACATACACACACACACACACACACACACAAACACACTGTTACATTATTGTCATCAAAGCACATATAAGCTGTTTGCTCTCATTTTTCCACACTCTTTACCCTCTGTCATGTGTCCACCTTCAAACGCTTTTTTAGATGTTATTTCACAACATTGTCACAATCATACATCATGTCTATACACTATATGCCTTGCACATCAATGGGTTGAGACAAAAGAGATAAATACTAGAGGTATTCATCACAGTATGATCTTTTGGTCATGATATTCTTCCACCATTTTGACTAAAAGATTCAATTGTCAGAAGGCTTTGGAGCTAATTTTTGAAGAGGGTCTGATTCATAGCGATGTGGAAGAGGAAGATGTCTCCGAATATGAGGATAATTTAGATGTAAATTCAGAGTGTTCCGATTCTGAAAGTGAATTTATAGATGGCCTTCACTCGGAGCAGCCCAAGAGCCAGCCACTGGAAGAACCTCGCAGACATATTTGTCTAAGAATTAACAAATTGAATGATCTTCATCCTCAGTGAGAGAGCCACCCTGCTCAGCTGCTAACGTAACACGGTTGGTACCGGGCAAGGGGAGCATTAAGCTGAGCAGCAGCAAAGAGGCCCATGGTAACTCTGGAGGAGCTGCAGAGATCTACAGCTCAGGTTGATGATTCTGTTGATAAGACAACTTTTGGTTGTGCTCCTGACAAATCTGTTTTTTATGGCAAAGCAGTAAGATTGTTTAAGTGCTAGAAGAATAGGAATTCCCCTCTGCATTTTGCCACAAGCAATGTACAGGTCACAGCTGGAGCAGGGAAGCTGGTCAGAATTGATGGAAAGATAATGAAGAAGCTAAATACTAGACAATCCAGAAAAAAACCTGTTAGATGCTGCAAAGACTTGAGACTGAGGAGGAGGTTCACCTTCCAGCAGGTCAACAACCTCAAATATTCAGCCAGATCTACAGGTCCTTCTCAAAATATTAGCATATTGTGATAAAGTTCATTATTTTCCATAATGTCATGATGAAAATTTAACATTCATATATTTTAGATTCATTGCACACTAACTGAAATATTTCAGGTCTTTTATTGTCTTAATACGGATGATTTTGGCATACAGCTCATGAAAACCCAAAATTCCTATCTCACAAAATTAGCATATTTCATCCGACCAATAAAAGAAAAGTGTTTTTAATACAAAAAACGTCAACCTTCAAATAATCATGTACAGTTATGCACTCAATACTTGGTCGGGAATCCTTTTGCAGAAATGACTGCTTCAATGCGGCGTGGCATGGAGGCAATCAGCCTGTGGCACTGCTGAGGTCTTATGGAGGCCCAGGATGCTTCGATAGCGGCCTTTAGCTCATCCAGAGTGTTGGGTCTTGAGTCTCTCAACGTTCTCTTCACAATATCCCACAGATTCTCTATGGGGTTCAGGTCAGGAGAGTTGGCAGGCCAATTGAGTACAGTGATACCATGGTCAGTAAACCATTTACCAGTGGTTTTGGCACTGTGAGCAGGTGCCAGGTCGTGCTGAAAAATGAAATCTTCATCTCCATAAAGCTTTTCAGCAGATGGAAGCATGAAGTGCTCCAAAATCTCCTGATAGCTAGCTGCATTGACCCTGCCCTTGATAAAACACAGTGGACCAACACCAGCAGCTGACACGGCACCCCAGACCATCACTGACTGTGGGTACTTGACACTGGACTTCTGGCATTTTGGCATTTCCTTCTCCCCAGTCTTCCTCCAGACTCTGGCACCTTGATTTCCGAATGACATGCAGAATTTGCTTTCATCTGAAAAAAGTACTTTGGACCACTGAGCAACAGTCCAGTGCTGCTTCTCTGTAGCCCAGGTCAGGCGCTTCTGCCGCTGTTTCTGGTTCAAAAGTGGCTTGACCTGGGGAATGCGGCACCTGTAGCCCATTTCCTGCACACGCCTGTGCACGGTGGCTCTGGATGTTTTTACTCCAGACTCAGTCCACTGCTTCCGCAGGTCCCCCAAGGTCTGGAATAGGCCCTTCTCCACAATCTTCCTCAGGGTCCGGTCATCTCTTCTCGTTGTGCAGCGTTTTCTGCCACACTTTTTCCTTCCCACAGACTTCCCATTGAGGTGCCTTGATACAGCACTCTGGGAACAGCCTAGTCGTTCAGAAATTTCTTTCTGTGTCTTACCCTCTTGCTTGAGGGTGTCAATAGTGGCCTTCTGGACAGCAGTCAGGTCGGCAGTCTTACCCATGATTGGGGTTTTGAGTGATGAACCAGGCTGGGAGTTTTAAAGGCCTCAGGAATCTTTTGCAGGTGTTTAGAGTTAACTCGTTGATTCAGATGATTAGGTTCATAGCTCGTTTAGAGACCCTTTTAATGATATGCTAATTATGTGAGATAGGAATTTTGGGTTTTCATGAGCTGTATGCCAAAATCATCCGTATTAAGACAATAAAAAACCTGAAATATTTCAGTTAGTGTGCAATGAATCTAAAATATATGAATGTTAAATTTTCATCATGACATTATGGAAAATAATGAACTTTATCACAATATGCTAATATTTTGAGAAGGACCTGTATAATAGAATGGTTTAGATCAAAGCATATCCATGTGTTAGAATGGCCTAATAAAAGTCCATACCTAAACTCAAGTCAGAAATTGACTTTTGAGATTTAAAAACTGATGTTTACAGACACTCTCCATCCAGTCTGACTGAGCTTAAAGAATGGGCAATGTCTGTAGAGATATACAGACATGCTGATCAAACTGCAGCCAAGGGTGGTTCTGAGTACTGACTGAGGAGGGCTGAAGAAAATCCTAGGACTCACATCTCAAATTTTTTGAATGTAAAATACTTCACAGTTAGTGGATACTTTGAGTTGGATTGTTACATAAAATATTGAGATTTTCACATTTTCACATGAAAAAATATGAAACAGTTCAAGGGGTATGGGAACTTTTGTAAGGCACATTGTGTCATAATGTTCAGTTTTACTGACTCTAGATGTGGCAACAATCACAGAGGCAGAACAGCAGGTTTAACAGTTTGTTTGCAATACAAGCAAAATGAGATAGAGCTCAGACTGGATCTGCCAGAGGGACCTGGACTGGCACTGAGGAGGAGAAGAGAGAGGTTTTTGTTGTTTGGGTGAAGTTATCGAGAGGTGTGTAGAGAAGGGTTGAAGTCCGCTTACTGTTGGTGGTGGACGATGACTTGTTGGAGGAGGTAAGTCTTCCCCACAGATACTGAGTTTGCCAGGAGTGGCACGGAGATTCACAGTGCTGACATTATCTCTGTGTGATGCTTGAGCAGCAGTGCTTCAGCTAAGCACACAGTGTTGGAGGGTGGACAGGCAGGTGAGCAATGGTTAGGTGGCAGTCCGTGAACTCTTATATCACTCCTGCTCCGGTAGGAGTAGGAGTGATATAAGAGTCTCCTTCTTATCTGCCATTTAATTTCCCTTTACCCCCATATTGTCGTATCCTGGCAGTATTTAAGTTTTGTGTTTGTGTTTTTGTTCATTTCACTTAGTCTGGTTCTTGGTTTTCCTTTTGTTCTGTATTAACCTTGCTGATTGGTCTCACTCCCTCTGTCTTCCTGCAGCCTGGTCCACACCATTTCATTGTTCCCTCTGATTGCCTGGTCTCACTGTTCATTGGTTTACATTCCACTCCCCTCGATATTTAAGTTCCCTGGTTGTCATTATTCACTGCTGGTTCCTACGGTTATGCCTGGTCTGGTTACTCTGTGTTCTGGTCTGGTTCTGGTTGCAAATCCTCCTGGTTTCCTGTCAACCATTCACCTTTTCAAGCCTGTCTGGATTTTTAGTAAGGTTTATTAAACTGAACTTACCTTCATTCAGCTTGTTCCTAGAAGCCTTCTTTGCACCTTGGTCCTACCACAACACCGCATCATGACATAAATGGGCAGGAACCCAGAGAAACATCACTATTAACCCCATCATCTGAATGCAGTCTAGTATTTGTCAAATTTCTAATAATATATTATGATAATTTTCTGAATGATTTCTTTGTAAACTGACTAATGAAGAACTTGAATCTGAACAAATAATGGATTTCAATGGTCTGGTATCCTCAATCCTCTACTGCAAGCAGTAATGCAATCATCTCTGCAGTATAAACAGTTAACCCTTTATTGAATTTTGAATTCTAGATCTATGACTGCTACTCCTATTTGACTTGATGGATTCTGAGATGCATCTGAGTAGATTTTGATGTAGTTATAAAACTGTCCTATATACTACTAAACTGCTATTGGATTTTATCTTTATGTTTTTTTTTTCTAATATACACTGCTTAAAAAAATAAAGGGAACACTTAAACAGCACAATATAACTCAGAGTAAATCAAACTTCTGTGAAATCAATCTATCCATTTAGGAAGCAACACTGATTGACAATCAATTTCACAGCTGGTGTGCAAATGGAATAGACAACAGGGGGAAATCTTTGGTGATTAGCAAGAAACACTCAATAAAGGAGTGGTTCTGCAGGTGGGGACCACAGACCACTTCTCAGTACCGATGCTTTCTGGCTGATGTTTTGGTCACTTTTGAATGTTGGTGGTGTTTTCACACTCGTGGTAGCATGAGACGGACTCTACAACCCACACAAGTGGCTCAGGTAGTGCAGCTCATCCAGGATGGCACATCAATGCGAGCTGTGGCACAAATGTGCATGTGTCTGCACAAATGGTTGGAAACTGACTCCATGAGGATGGTATGAGGGCCCGACATCCACAAATGGGGGTTGTGCTCACAGCCCAACACCATGCAGGACGCTTAGCATTTGCCAGAGAACACCAGGATTGGCAAATTCGCCACTGGCGCCCTGTGTTCTTCACAGATGAAAGCAGGTTCACACTGAGCACATGTGACAGACGTGACAGAGTCTGGAGACACAGTGGAGAGCGATCTGCTGCCTGCAACATCCTTCAGCATGACCGGTTTGACAGTGGGTCAGTAATGGTGTGGGGTGGCATTTCTTTGGAGGGCTGCATGACCCTCCATGTGCTCGCCAGAGGTAGCCTGACTGCCATTAGGTACCGAGATGAGATCCTCAGACCCCTTGTGAGACCGTATGCTGGTGCGGTTGGCCCTGGGTTCCTCCTAATGCAGGACGATGCTAGACCTCATGTGGCTGGAGTGTGTCAGCAGTTCCTGCAAGATGAAGACATTGAAGCTATGGACTGGCCCGCCCGTTCCCCAGACCTGAATCCGATTGAGCACATCTGGGACATCATGTCTCGCTCCATCCACCAACGTCACGTTGCACCACAGACTGTCCAGGAGTTGCTTTAGTCCAGGTCTGGGAGGAGATCCCTCAGGAGACCATCCACCGTCTCATCAGGAGCATGTCCAGGCATTGTAGGGAGGTCATACAGGAACGTGGAGGCCACACACAATACTGAGCCTCATTTTGACTTGTTTTAAGGACATTACATCAACGTTGGATCAGCCTGTAGCGTGTTTTTCTACTTTAATTTTGTGTGTGACTCCAAATCCAGGCCTCCATTGGTTAATAAATTTGATTTCCATTGATGATTTTTGTGTGATTTTGTTGTCAGCACATTCAACTTTGTACAGAACAAAGTATTCAATGATAATATTTCATTCATTCAGATCTAGGATGTGTTATTAGAGTGTTCCCTTTATTTTTTTGAGCAGTGTATTTACAGAGCTTGTCTGTCTGCCCCCCCCCTTCACACCCTACTAAACATCTCATCATATTCAATATTTGTTGACCTTTTTCATTAACCCTTTGTATATGTATTTCCCAGGTTAGCTTTTCACCAAACCTTATCCCTAAGGATTTACATTATTTCATCCTCTTAAGTTCCTGATTATATAACTTCAGTTTCACCTCCTAATTTATTTTCTTTGTGAAGAGTATTACTTTTGTATTATCAACAGAGAATTTAAAACTCCATTTAATTGCTTCTTGCACTTTTTTAATAATATATTTAATTTTCCCTCCACGTTTCCAAATCGCTCCATCGTCTGCAAAATGAGAACATCCCATTTCATTCTCTATTTCTATAAATACATCATTTATCCTAACTGAAAATAATATAGGACATATTATGCTCCCTCTTGGAGTCCCTGAAAAATTCTTACCAACTGTTACCTGAATTACCCGTTCAGTTAAACAATTATCTAACCAGTTACAAATTCTTCCACAAATGCCCATTTTCTTCAATTTAATCATTAATCCTTCTTTCCACATCATATCATAAGTCTTTTCCATGTCTAGAAACCACCAAAACTTTAACTTTTGTTTTTATTAACTCATGCTGCAGTCTTATTGCAGGGTCCACAGTGTTCCTCCTTCTACTAAAACCACTTTGATATCCACTGGATTCAATAACAAAAGTTAGTCATTCATTAAGCATTTTGCCCATAATTTTATGTAACCATGATGTTAGAGCAATTGGCCTCTAATTTTCTGGTCTTGAAAAATCCTTGCTGGGTTTTGGTATTGGAACAACTATTGCCATTTTCCAACTTTTGGGTACTTTTCCACATTCCCATATTCTATTAAATTTATCTGATAAAATTATCTTTAAATGCTCACGAAGTTGACTTATTAACATATTTGATTATTCCCTGGAGTTGACATCTTATCTCTCCTCAGGGCCCCTTTTAATTTAACTATTGAAAAATGTATATTAATTAAACTTTTCTTCTTCTTGATTTGTCTTCTCCTCTTTCTCTAATAATGTTGTTACTCTACCCCTCCTCCATTCTTCACCAATATTACTTGAACTACATGTATGTATTTTGATAAATATTTGTACCAACAATTCTGCTTTTTCTTCACTAGTGACTGCTGTCGTTTCATCATTAACTAAAACTGGGTAAACATAATCTCTTCTTATACCATTCATTCATTGGATCATTTTCCAGATTTTCCCTATTTCTATTTCTCTTCTTAACTAATTACAAAACTTTCTACAATACTCCCTTCTTGTATTTCTTGTAACCCTTCTTACCATAGCTCGTTTCTTCTTGCATTCAATAATATTCTGAAAATTCTGATTTCTTTTCACACACATTCTATTGTCCACCAAGGTACATCTTCTTCTTATTTTTCCCACCTTTTTCCGGAATTGAATGGTGGACAGCTTCTATAACAGGATTGCACAATGTTAAATTTAATTAATCAATATCAATACTCATGTCTATTTCTTTATTTCATTCTTCACTTATTATCTTATACGTCTCCCAGTCAGCTCTACAAAAAGACCAATGAAACAACCCTCGTGATTCATCCTCTTGCTTATTTAGGCCAACTTTAATCACTATGGGAAAGTGATCACTTCCAATAGTTGAGCATTCCAGGAGCAGAGTCCTGCCAAAGAATCAGAAACTAATGTTAAATCAATTGCTGTTTCTGTACCGGTTCTGATGTTAAATCCTGTCCCATCTCCATCATTAATGCGCAAAAGATTTTTAGTCTCCATTACCTCCTCATTAACCAACTCATTCACATCAGTCCTGTAATCCCATATTGAATTGTGTGCATTAAAGTCACCGCACCGTATGACCTTTCTTTTTAAATGAAATATAATCTCCCCCAATAACCTCAAGTAAACAGGTCATTTATGCATAAATTCTAAAAATTAAACAACTTGAATTTACCATCTTTGGTCCATATTTCTATTGCAATACATTCAAGTGTTTTCCCCACATCTAAAAGTCTGTACTGCATTCCTCTTTTTAGAAAAATCATGCATCCACCTCCACTTCCCTATGTCTACGAATACTATTATAGCCATTAACAATAAAGTCGAATGTAGGTTTTAACCATGTTTCCTGAATACATATAATTTCAGGCTTTACTTTAAGCTTTTGTATGAATAATTTTAACTCTTAACCATTTGCTATCAAACTTCTAGCATTCCATTGCATCAATAGGGTTACAAATCGTACTGTGCTGATCTGATCCTTGTTTTTTATGCTTCACTGCTACCTACAGTATTATTAGGTTGTTCCTGAACCTTCTTTAATGCCTCAGCGTGACTTAAATTGTTTGTGGCCTTTACTATTTGAACGTCCACTGCTCTTTTCCCGAATGCAGAACCTCCACATGTTGCTCTGTGTTGCCCACCACAATTACAACATTTATCCTGAACATTTTCCACCCTCTTTTCATCTATGCCCGATTTTAAAAATTATCACTTTGTAATAGGGGGTGATTTTAATATAATTCAAGATACCCTCCTAGGTCTTCAAATAGAATAATCTCATTAACTAATGCTGCTAAAAGCCTCAATGTTTTTAAAACTCAGTTGGGGCTGATGGATCTGTGGAGAAATGGAAACATAACAATTAAGCAATTTTCTACCTTTTCTCTTGCCCACCTTACCTACACATGCATACATTTCTTTCTTATTAATGTCAGATTGCTTCGTGAAACGAAAGCCTCTGATTACCATGCTATATGCTACCAGGCACCAGCCCCTGTAGACTTAGAACTAGGGTGTCAACCCCGCTGTTTTACATTTTCGGTGATTTCATTCTACGCTGCTAATAGAGGACGACTACAGACAGTTTAGCTAGCTTCTACTGAAAGGAAAAACAAAAATAAGTTGACTCGAAGTCAAGCATACTTAATCAACAAACTCTTTACTATCCTAGAACAATCAAACTAAAACTACCAATCAGAATGAAAGAACAAGAAATACCAATGAGCTATATAAAATATGACTACGGGAAACAAAGATGGTTAAAAACCATGACCAAAAGAGTGATGAAACATTACCATTCAATGAGAACCAAGGATTATCTTGTTTTCCATTGCAGGAAACAGGTGGAGAAAAGAGAGATGGAGGTTTTCTCTGAAAAAGAGAGGAATGATGGTAGAGATGAAGAAGGTGGAGGGTTTTAAGCACTTGGGTCAACAGTGCAGAGCAACTACGAGTGTGGAAAAGATGTGTTCAAGCATGTTCAACCAGGCTGGAACAGATAGAGAAACATGTCAGGTGTGTTGTGTGATAAAAGTGTGTCAATGAGATGAAATGGAAAGGTGTACAAAAGGCGCTGAGACCAGCATTGTTGTATGGTTTAGAGACAATGGTACTGAGAAAGAGAGACAGAAGACAGGGCTGGGGGCAGCAGAGATGAGGATGTTGAGGTTCTCTTTGGGCGTGAAAAGGATGGAAATGATCAGGGATTAGTGCATCAGAGAAACAGCTCATGTTAGATGTGCTGGAGATAAAGCCAGAGAGGCCAGACTAAGTTGGTTTAGACGTGTAAAGAGGAGGGATAGTGAGTACATCAGAAGAAGGATGTTGAGGCTGGAACTGTCAGGCAGGAAGCCTAAAGGAAGACCGAAGAGGAGATTTATGAGTGAAGTGAAAGGGGACATGAAGGTAGTGAGTGTGAGAAGAAGATGCAGAAGATAGGGTTAGATGGAGACAGATTACTCAATGTGGCTACCCCTGAAAAAGAAAAGCCAAAAGAAAAAGAATTCAATTCAATTCAATATTTATTTATATAGTGCCATTTCACAACACGTTGTCTCAAGGCTCTTCACAAAGGGTTTGGAATGGTATAGGGCTGCTGGGGAGGTTAGATTAAACTACTGAGTGTTAGAGTTTGGCCATTTTAGAATGGGCTATGTGTAGGAGTACTAAGTAAAATTAATACACTGATAAAGTGTGTCCATGTAGAGCCCACTGGTGGCCATTGTTATACTAAAAACCACAAGGATTGGAGATACCTCTCTCTGTCAGACTGATTATAACCATTGGGAAAAAGAAGGGGTCGCACAGGTAGCAGAAAGACCACAATTAAAAAAGTTTTACAGACCAAATGAATGTCTCAGAAAAATGGCAAACAGAACCTATTACTATACAGAAATACATAATCAATTCAATCCAAACAAAGAATGAAATTCAGTTAGACACATTATACCAAAATAAGTGATGTGCACCAGCCATTGGATAAAACATGGACTGTTCTCAACAAAGGGACTGATAAAAAGTCTGAATTCCTAAATGCCACCACAATAACCTACTTTTAAGGAAACTATGAATTAACACATGTGGAATTATATACTGAACAAGAAAGTGTGAAACAACTGAAAATATGTCTTATATTCTAGGTTCTTCAAAGTAGCCACCTTTTGCTTTGATTACTGCTCCGCACACTCTTGGCATTCTGTTGATGAGCTTCAAGAGGCAGTCACCTGACATGGTTTTCCAACAGCACTTGTTGGCCCTTTTGCCTTCACTCTGTGGTCCAGCTCACCCCAAACCATCTTGATTGGGTTCAGGTCCAGTGACTGTGGAGGCCAGGTCATCTGGTGCAGCAACCCATCACTCTCCTTCTTGGTCAAATAGCACCTTACACAGCCTGGAGGTGTGTTTGGGGTCATTGTCCTGTTGAAAAATAAATGATGGTCCAACTAAACACAAACCGGATGGAATAGCATGCAGCTGCAAGATGCTGTGGTAGCCATACTGGTTCAGTATGCCTTCAATTTTGAATAAATCCCCAACAGTGTCACCAGCAAAGCACCCCCACACCATCACACCTCCTCCTCCATGCTTCACGGTGGGAACCAGGCATGTAGAGTCCATCCGTTCACTTCTTCTGCGCCGCACAAAGACACGGTGGTTGGAACCAAAGATCTCAAACTTGGACTCATCAGACCAAAGCACAGATTTCCACTGGTCTAATGTCCATTCCTTGTGTTCTTTAGCCCAAACAAGTCTCTTCTGCTTGTTGCCTGTCCTCAGCAGTGGTTTCCTAGCAGCTATTTTACCATGAAGGCCTGATTCACACAGTCTCCTCTTAACAGTTGTTCTAGAGATGTGTCTGCTGCTAGAACTCTGTGTTGCATTGACCTGTTCTCTAATCTGAGCTGCTGTTAACCTGCGATTTCTGACTCGAATGAACTTATCATCCGCAGCAGAGGTGACTCTTGGTCTTCCTTTCCTGGGGCGGTCCTCATATGAGCCAGTTTCTTTGTAGCGCTTGATGGTTTTTGCGACTGCACTTGGGGACACTTTCAAAGTTTTCCCAATTGTTCGGACTGACTGACCTTCATTCTTAAAGTAATGATGGCCACTCGTTTTTCTTTACTTAGCTGCTTTTTTCTTGCCATAATACAAATTCTAACAGTCTATTCAGTAGGACTATCAGCTGTGTACTGTATCCACCTCCTGCACAACACAACTGATGGTCCCAACCCCATTTATAAGACTTGAAATCCCACTTATTAAACCTGAGAGGGCACACCTGTGAAGTGAAAACCATTTCAGGTGACTACCTCTTGAAGCTCATCAACAGTATGCGTATGCATCTCTCAATACTAATTAGGTATTGAGCTCGCTCTGCACTTTACAGAATCATTTATTTGAAATGACATCAAGGTGAACATAAACATCAATGATACTGGAGAAAAATCAAAACCTCTTGAAGCTCATCAACAGAATACCAAGAGTGTGTGGAGCAGTAATCAAAGCAAAAGGTGGCTACTTTGAAGAACCTAGAATATAAGACATATTTTCAGTTGTTTCACACTTTCTTGTTTAGTATATAATTCCACATGTGTTTAATTTAGTTTTGATGCCTTCAGTGTGAAGCTACAATATTCAGTCATGAAAATAAAGACAACTCTTTGAATGAGAAGGTGTGTCCAAACTTTTGTTCTGTACTGTATATTTGCGTCATTATTTTTGTTGGTTCCCTTTTTTCTTTAATTTTACAACCCCAATTCCAATGAAGTCGGGACATTGTGTAAATGATGACCACTGTGTTTCATCACTTTTCCTTTAACAACACTCAATAGGCGTTTGAGAACTGCGGACACTAATTTTTGAAACTTTGTAATTGGAATTCTTTACTATTCTTGCTTGATGTACAACTTCTGTTGCTCAACAGTCCATGGTCTCCATTGTCATATTTTGTACTTCTTAATGCTCCACATCTTTTCAGTAGGAGACAGGTCTGGACTGCAGGCAGGCCGGTCTAGTACCAGCACTGTTTTACTATGAAGCCACACTGTTGTAACGTTCAGAATGTGGCTTGGCATTGTCTTGCTGAAAGAAGCAGGGATGCCCCTAAAAGAGACGTTTAGGGCAGCATATGTTGCTCCAAAACCTGTATGCATTAATGGTGCCTTCACAGACAACCCATGCCATAGGCACTGACACACCCCATACCGTCAAAGAGGCTGGGTTTTAAAGTTTGTGTCAATAACTGCCTGGAGGACATGACGTCCATGATTTCCAAAAACTTTTCCACCTTGCATAAATCCATCTGAGATGAGCTTGGGCCCAGAAAAACTGGCGCCGTTTCTGGGTCTTGTTGATACATGGCTGTCGTTTTGCATGGAAGAGTTTTAACTATTACTCGTGGATGTAGAAACAAACTGTATTAACTGACGATGGTTTTCTAAAGTGTTCCTGATTCCACGTGGTAATATCGGTTTCAGAATAATGTTGGTTTTTAATGCAGTGCCTCCTGAGGGATCGAAGGTCAATCAATGTTGGTTTTCAGCCTTGCTGCTTTCCTCCAGATTCTTTTTTGGGAATGCTCATTTTATACCCAATCATGACATTCACCTGTTTCCAATCAAGGTGTCCACCTGTGGAATGTTCTAAACAGGTGTTTTTTTTGAGTATTCCTCATCTTTCCCAGTCTGTTGTTGCTCCTGTCCCAGCTTATTTGGAAAGTGTTGTAAGCATCAGATTCAAAATGAGTTAATATTTACAAAACAAAACCACTGACGTTTATTAGTTTGAACATTAAATTGTCATAGTTTTATTGAGCTTCTTGACCCATATGCAGGAACCTTCAGGAGACTAGGGAAGTTATTTATTTTAAAAAGACAATATGTGTGAGGAACTCTCGGCTGCTCCTGCGGTTCGCCCTCTGGGGAAGGAAAGCAGATGGCTGAGCTTGGCTTCATGAACGTAGAGGAATCGTTAGAGTGAGGAGAGCTTACGGTTGCAGGTGGATTAGGAGTCCGGGAGGGGAGGTCAGTTTCGGGTAGACAAGTCTGAGTTTTCTGGAGGCAAGCGGTTTGTTGGAGGGCAGACAGTTTTCGGTTGCTGAGCGTCTTGAGGCTGGTGGAAGTCTGCCTGCGATCCTAACATGGAACTCCGGAGATATGCTGAACCAGGCTGCACAAGCATCACCGGGAGGACCCAAGAAGTTTGCCTCAGGAGGCACCTTGGAGGAAGGAGCAGAGCTTAAGGTTACAAAAAAATCTTTCATAGGGTTTTCAGTCCAGGACAAGATGCAGGGGGCTTGCGGTACCGCAAAGGACGACACTCAGGCGTCAAATGCTCAGCAACCCGCTCCTTTAAAAGCTGCCTTAACGAGCCTGATAGCTCACAGGTGTGAGACAGCAGCACGCTGTTCCACCCCCCAACTGAACTTGCTGAAAAACCAAAACAGAAGATAACACACAGACAGATCCTGACATAAATATTTTGTCTTTGTAGTGTATTGAAATGCATACAGGTTGAACAAGATTTGCAAATCATCATATTCTGTTTTTATTTATTATTCTGTTTTGTCTGCTGTTTATATATAAAGTAATTCATCAAAAGGCCACAGGATTCTTTCAGGGCTGCCACCGACAGAGAGACAGCCATGCCCATGCAGACCTTCAGCCCATTCCACACTGAAGAGTTTCAGCTGAAGTTCATACATGGAAGCTTCATGCTGTGTGAGGCTGCACCACCTGCCACTCCAGGTTTTAATCAGACCTGTCCTCCTGCTTAGTCACATCCTGTCTCCAGTCATGTCAAGATGTGATGAATAAGAGCAAGATTTTGACAACGTTTACTGATTAGTCACTTGAAAGCTTGTACTGCAAACTTTGTTCTGATAACATTTTGTGTTTCATGTTTTATTGTGTAAAAAAAACTTTTTAGGATGTCAACATATCTTTATAAACAGGACAGCAGTAGAAAGATATCTGTTATCAATAAAACCTGATGAAATCTAATTTCAGTCATTGGTCCAGGTAAATCGTTGAAGCTAATTCTTCCAAGATTATCGGTACTAACAGCTGAATTCAGTGAGAAATTCAATGCGAAATTAAATCAATCTTTTCTACTTCTGCTAAGGTTTAAGCCTGCCTTATCAGGGCCTTGTCAGTGTGAGCCTGTCCAACCTAAGAGCACTGCACTAACATTCAAGCATGGTGGTAGTGGCGTCATTCAGGAGGTAGTCAAATAGTTTGTCAGAAATGGACCTAAACATAAAAAGCTGTGTTGCTGGGGTAGAATTTTATCAAAGTTTTAGTGTGGTTGTTATTATGGAAATATTTGCGCCTGAATGGATAATGTTGACTTGGGTGAATAAGAGCCAATCCATAATAAATTCGTATTTGTTCAAATACAGAACTTACCTCCATAAATCACAGTAACATTCTTTCTCCTTCTGAAAATGAATATGAATAAATGAAATACTTTTCTGAAAAAAAAATACAGAAGAAAAGAAGAAATTACAAGAAATGTCCATGATAAAGGCCACTAATTATACTGTACACTAAAATTAAAGATTAAATTTTGTTAATTTACTTAACGTTGTTAAAGTCAGAGACAGAAAATACATCTCAAAATCAAATATGCTTAATAAAATGATTTAGCACTTCTTCTGATCCCAAATATGTTCTCCTGGTGAAGGGCCCCATTTTCTTTGAATAGAGACAAGAGGCCCCAAAAGGATCTGAATGTCCTAGGTGTTCAAAATGTTTTGAACTTTTTGCATCATTCTGAAAGGATAATTGATCACTCTTTGTGGTAGAATTGATGGAGTTCATTTAAACTGGACAGTTTCCTGATATTGACCAGATCTTTAAGTGTAGTTCACAGATTTTTCAAATGGCAAATGCATGTGAACAATGGAGCAACTGTTCTCTCATTTGTTAAAGTGGAGAACAAGCTGATTGTTTTGTCAAGTTTTTTACTCAAAACAAACTGATTCTTACTTACAATATGACAAATGAATAAAGTGTTAGATAATTTATATTATACCTTTTAAAACTAAAATGAAAGACTAAATTGATAATCCAAAGGGAAAAACAACTCATCTCCCACTCCTTATTTCTAAACAGCTGTGGAAGCAGCTGATAAGCCAGAGAACAGAATGAATCAAATAGAATGAATGGCAGAACTAAACACAGAGTCCGGAAACTAGTAAACAGAACACAAACCAAACCCAACTAGACATGGGAAAGCCTCTAAAGCAACAGGACACTGGAAACTCAGAAACATTACAAAATAAAACAGAAAACTAGCAATAAAAAACTTAAGAAAACTCTAAATGTTTGAAACTAAACACATGATAGCTACAAGTGATGGTTTTCTTTCATGAGTTGTTGGTCGCAGGTTGTGTACCCAGGGTGGACATCACAAAGATGCTTTATTAATCCCGAAGGGAAATTAAATGTTGCTGTAGCTCATATTATAAAGGTTTCTTCAAGGAGCTGTTGTAGATGCTGATGAAGAAAATCATACTCCAATTTAACAGGAGGGTTTTACAAAGTCCACCCAAAGCTGCAACTTCAACTCAATTAAAATTGTTATTCTATTTAAAAACTTGGTCTGGGCACATTAAAGTTTTCAAATTCTGCCGAAAGACTGGTGAAATATTTGTCCGAATAAGGCTAGAACCTTCCTGATGGCTACAAAAGCATTTGTTTGAGATGCAACATGCTAAGGTATATTCGACCAAAAGGTAGTACTGGTGTAGCTTATGTATATTATTAAAGCTTTATGTATAATTGTTGCTCTGTATGAATTGGAGAAATTCTCAATAAATTTGAACTTCTGCACCTTAGTTACTGCTTTAAGCACTCATTGAAGTTGTTTGTATGTTTATTCTAGCCAAAAAGCAGAAACTCCAAAAACTCACTAAAAGCTTATAATTAAGATCAAATTCATGCCCATAATGACTGTATAGAACCATGTCATCAGAACGTAAAACTCAGAAACCAAAACAAAACAAATCCCATTTAAAAAACAAGAGAATTCATCTTGCAGTTTAACCAAGCTAATGTCTTGTCCCCAGCTGGTTCCTTCTGTGTAACACCTAATACTGAACGCCGTTAACATTTTGAATAAACAGGCCTAAACAAATGCACTGACGATGAGGCAGATTTCACCTGAAATTCCCGTCAGGTGCAAAAGGTTTTATGACATCTAATAGGCCGAGGAGTAACAAGCGAGTCAACATGAGCAAAAGCTATCATCCATCTTTAGAAACACTTCCTGTTGTTAGGGGTTTTATTTTACCTGCTGACTCATTCCAAGACAGGCACTTGGAAAGGGATTGTGGCCCTCCAGCCACTTTCTTCTTTACTGACTGGCAGCAAAGTCTAACATTGCAGATATTTGGCAGCATCTGAGCATGATTCACACAAGCAGGTGTTGTCTGGGACAGTAATAGAATTCAATGATAAGTGAGTGTCAGTGTGGGAAGGTGGAGACAGATTGATTTAATAAATTATAGGTTTGTGTGTGGGAGTGTGCGAACCAAAGCCAGAACATTTCTTAGGGACAAAGGTAAAGTCAGTGGTGGGTTAGCAGAAGGATCCATCTTTCATTCTGACACATATGATTCAAAAGGACATACTTAATTTATTTTGGTGTCTTTTTAATATGTAGGGCACTTTGGTTCTGTTTGGTGTTTTAAATTGCTTTATAAATACAGTGGCTTGTAAAAGTATTTATACGCCTTGAACTTTTTCACATATTGTCACATTACAACCAATTCAATTTCAATTCAATTCAGTTTTTTTTATATAGCGCCAATTCACAACACATGTTGTCTCAAGGCTCTTCACAACAGTCAGGTACATACATTCTAATTAATCCTAACCATTGAACAGTGCAGTCAGAGTTAGCTTTTTATTCAAATTGGATAAAAAGTTTTTCTATCTAAGGAAACCCAGCAGATTGCAACGAGTCAGAGATTTGTAGCAGTTACTCCTCCTGGATGAGCATGTAGAGACAGTGGACAGTCACTGGCGTTGACTTTGCAGCAATCCCTCATACAGAGCATGCATGTAGCTACAGTGGAGAGGAAAAACTCCCTTTTAACAGGAAGAAACCTCCAGCAGAACCAGGCTCAGTGTGAGCGGCCATCTGCCACGACCGACTGGGGGTTTGAGAGAACCGAGTAGAGACACAAAAAGAACACAAGCACTGATCCAGAGTACTTTCTATGGGAAGGAAAAGTAAATGTTAATGGATGTAGCTCCTTTAGTCGTTTCATCTAGAAAGAAAGAACAGATAAACTCTGAGCCAGTTTTCAAGGTTAGAGTCTGAAAGAGAGCACATAGAGTTAGTCACAGTAGAAGCTCAGTCAGTAGCCATGTCTAGGAGAGAGAAAGGGTTAAACACTGAAAGACAGGGCTATGTGGATCATCTGTAGAAGGTGAGCATTAAGTTGTTCCCAGCAGAAGCTTGGAAGATGCCCCTGTCCAGAAAGGTGTCACAGGTAGACACAGAGCCAGGCCAGGTGTAGCTTCTAGGAAGAGAAAAGAGAGAGAACACAGTTAAAAGCTGAAATAACAGCAAATAATGCAAAATTGGAGCGTAGTGTGAGAATGTAACGAAAAGGGTGAAAGTGGTCATTATGTCCTCCAGCAGCCTAAGCCTATAGCAGCATAACTACAGAGATAGTTTCAGTTCAGATTATTTGGTTAAACGGCGCTTATTTACAACAATTTCGTCTCAAGGAACCCCACAAAGGGTCCCACTGGTGGCCATTATTATACTAAAAACCACAAGGATTGGGATACCTCTCTCTGTCAGACTGATCATAACCATTGGAAAAGAGAAGGGGTCATACAGGTAGCAGAAATGGAGGGTGTGTTTGCACCTCAACCATAACTACAAAAATAAATATATTTTCAGGATCTGTTTGTGATGGGTTTTTGTGTTTGTTGACCTTCTTTGCTCAGCCAGGTGCTCTTCTGTTCATTTTGGTTTATTTAGATTCCTTCTGTTTAGGTTTTGTTACTTCTTGTGTTAGATATGTTTAGTTTAAATTTCCTTATAGATCTTGTTTCCCCCAGGTTAATGTCCTTTGGTTCAGATTAATTGTCTACTTGCATCAGTTCATTTAGATGTGTTTGGGTTACCTCCCGGTACTCCCTGCTTATTTGTGTTAATTAGTCATTCTCCATCTGTATTGTTTAGGTTCCCTGGTACCCCGCTGTCTCACATTCTCCTGATTAGCTCCTCTACCAGTTCATTGGTTCACATTCCACTTCCTGGTTTTCATTGTTCTCCACCGGATTCTCTGCATACATCCTTAGTTCCACATCTCTGTGTTCTTGCCTGTTACCCTGCCTGCATTCCCCGTGTAAGTGTTAGTTATTAATAAATCTTGTCAACTCCGGTCCTCCTGCCTGCATTTTTGGTCCTGCTCCACCACACACCATGACATATATTTTATTGGAATTTTATGTGAAAGACCAACACAAAGTGGTATACAATTGTGAAGTGGAACAAAAATTATACATGATTTATTTATTTTTTTACAAGTAAAAAACTGAAAAGGGCATTGTGCAAAAGTATTCAGCCCCCCTGATTCAATACTGTGTGGAACCACCTTTTGCTGCAATTACAGCTGCAAGTCTTTTAGGGTATGTCTCTACCAGCTTTGCACGTCTAGTCTACTGAAATTCTTGCCCATTCTTCTTTGTAAAACAGGTCAAGCTCAGCCAGATTAGATGGAGAGCGTTTCTTAACAGCAGCTTTCAGGTCTTGCCATGGATTTTCGATTGGGTTTAGGTCTGGACTTTGACTGGGCCATTCTAACACATGAATATGTTTTGTTTTAAACCATTCCATTGTAGCCCTGGCTTTATGTTTAGGGTTGTTGTCCTGCTGGAAGGTGAACCTCCGCCCCAGTCTCAAGTCTTCTGCAGACTCCAACAGGTTTTCTTCCAAGATTGCCCTGTATTTGGCTCCATCCATCTTCCCATCCACTCTGACCACATTCCCTGTCCCTGCTGAAGAGAAGCACCCCAGAGCATGATGCTGCCACCACCATATGTGACAGTGGGGTTGGTGTGTTCAGAGTGATGTGCAGTGTTAGTTCTCTTTTGGTCTCGTCTGACCAAAGCACCTTCTTCCACATTTGCTGTGTCCCCAACATGGCTTCTGGCAAACTGCAAACGGGACTTCTTATGGTTTTCTTTTAACAATGGCTTTCTTTTTGCCACTCTTCCATAAAGACTACATATGTGCAGTGCACGACTAATAGTTGTCCTGTGGACAGATTCCCCCACCTGACGTGTGGATCACTGCAGTTCATCCAGAGCCACCATGGGCCTCTCGGCTGCATCTCTGATCAGTGCTCTCCTTGCTTGGCGTGTAGGTTTAGGTGGACAGCCTTGTCTTGGTAGGTTTACAGTTGTTCCATACTCTTTCCATTTCCAGATGATGGATTGAACAGAGCTCCATGAGATGTTCAAAGCTTGGGAAATCTTTTTCTAACCTAAACATTCTTTACACTTCTCCACAACTTTATCCCTGACCTGTCTGGTGTGTTCCTTGGACTTCATGATGCTGTTTGCTTCCCAATATTCTCTTAACCAACCTCTGAGGCCATCACAGAGCAGCTGTATTTGTACTGAGATTAGATTACACACAGGTAGACTCTATTTATTCATTAGCAATCATCAGGCAACTTCTGAAGGTAATTGGTTGCACTCAGAGTAAAGTAAAAAATATTTCTGTTTGTGGTTGTAATGTGACAATATGTGGAAAAGTTCAAGGGGTATGAATACTTCTACAAGCCACTGTAAAGCTAGATTTATTGGCATTTCCAAAGCTTCCGGTAGTCTTAAATAAATCTCAGTGCTGTTCATAATATAATAGCAGTAGGTGGTTGCATGGTAGAGGCCTGATGTAAATAAGGTAACTTATTCTGTTACATTTTTTGTCTGGCTCATAAGTAACAGTAGTTAATTGGTGTTAACAAAAAAAAGTAAAACAGACAAAAAACTGTCTGAAAAACAATGTTTCTATGCTTCATCTAACCTTATTGTCAGGGCTGGAGTTTCTGTTGTATGTTTTTGTCTGCGTTTTTTGACTCCTAGTAGGCGTTAGTGCTCAGCAGTGGTGGAGACAGGTGTTTTCCATCTCGATGATTGAGTCCTGGAGTACTTAAGCAGGAAGCAGCCACCATCTCGTCGCTCGAGTATTAGCCTCTGTGGTAGCTACTCAGCCAGTCTCGTATTAATTAAGTTTATGTGTACTTTGCCTTCGACAACGTTTAACTTATTCTTTGTTCTTCTTAGTGAACTGAACCGGCGACTACCTGGAGGTTACCCGGGCTGGCCCCGGTGGCTTCGTTTCGCACTAGCCTCGCTCCTAGGATTTCCCCAGGAAGGATCTTCCACACACACCTACCTGACGCCGAACTCTGGAACTTCCCCGGCTGGCTGCTTCCAGACCCGGATTCTCCAGAGACGATTCAACCTAACTTGTCCACCCTCCACCTCTCCTCTGATGCTTTGCCTGCACTCCAAGCTCTAACCCAAGTAACTAAGAAATCATCGGACTTACCATTGACTCTATATTCACTTCTTCTTCAGTCCGAATCCCTCTCCTCCTGGCAGATTGCCTACTCCCTCCTAGTAAGAGACATTTCACATTTATGTTCCGGTTTCGCTTACTGTGCATCTTACCTGTCGTTTTTCCTTACAGTTGTTAGTTGTATTTGTCCCTCTGTTAACCTGTGGCAACAGTAATTTGTGATTTACCACATACACACTTTATACAGCATTATCAGTGGTTGAGTGGCCAGAAGGTGATACTGTAAATGTAAGAGGCCTGTGGGGTTCTTGCAAACTGCCTTGGGAGAATAGAATAGAAATATCCTTTATTGTTCCTCAGTGGGGAAATTAAGATAATTCAGATATCTATTGTGAAATTGTACAATATAAAAGGCGGAATTCAATGTAACATACAGTTTGTGTTGTGTGAGGCTACACACCTTACTTGTAAAGAGAACACCCCATAGTCCGAGTAACTGCACAGTGGAACCACTTAATTCCATACATGCCCATAATGTGACCCATATCAAACTCAGTCAAGTGTTGCAAATGCCTACATAGTATCAACATTTCAGTTTCAAGACATCTATACCCCTGGCAGATTTAAATTTAAAACAATTTTTTAACCAAGACATTTTATTTTGGTAGGAAATGAGACAGCAGAGACTGGATTTTCTTTTTAATGAACTGTTTTAATTTACATTTTAATAAAAATGACATGTCAAAGTAATCATTGGGTGTTGGCATTACAGCAATCACACCTTTCTTCTAATAATTGAGCAGCTTTTTGCATGTCTCCACTGGTATTTTGATGATTCATCTTTGGTGATGAGCTCTAAATCAGATTCATGTTGGGTTGCTCCAAAATGATAACATTGCTTCCAGTCAGAAGAAACACTTCAGTCACACTAAAAGATGACTTTAAACCCAAATCTGCCAGGGGTATGAATAAATGTGGGCTTAGTTGTACATGCTTACTTGTCTGTCTATAGACAAAGCACCGACTTGTAACATTCACTTCATGTTGGGAGGCTCAGGTTCCAATTCTAGGAGTCCAAGCTTCTTGGATATGGAATTCTTTATAGACCAATCACTTTACATGTTTACTAAATTATGCACAAAACTGGACCATTCCCTGTGGGTATTGAAGTTGTTTTCGGTCTGAGTATAATATTGGTTAATTTATTTTAACTAAAACTTTCTTTCCAGTTGAGGAACATTGAGTTACATCCATCCAATTATTTTCTGTACACAGTTAATCCGTTGGTTCACAGGAGGTGCTGGATTCTATCACAGCAGTAGAACTGAGAGGGTTACATTCTGAACAGGTCAGCATTTTACAAGGACTTACACCTACTGCTGTTAGGTTAGATTATATAGCAACTATAAGGGTGCAGTCGGTTTGTCTTGGAAGTGGGAGTTCAGATCTGGAAATTTCACATTTGAGTTGAGCAAGTTCTAGTTGCAAGTCTGACAACTTGTAGGATTGGCTAATTGTGGTGATGCTAACAACAAATAGCAATACAAGCTGATAATATATGTCCTATTATGTTCCAATACTAAAGGAATGTGTTGACAAATGGTGGCCATTCAGGACTATTTTTACAATTGGTTTTAATGAGATGTAAAGAGACATTGATGGCAGAGTTGTCTCAAACTGGGGTTCATGGTAACCAGAGTTACCATGAACCCCAGTTTGCAATTACAGCTTAATTTACTCTTTACAGTATTACCACAACATTTCTTTTTACAGTCATAGGGAATATTTTCAAATATACAAATGCCATATTAAAGTTTCAGAGGTTGAGATTGACATGTGCAGTACTGTTTCTCTTACCACTGAATTAATTCCGCCATTGTCCTCATTTTGGCTTCAGGATGGATTGTCTCATAAAAATATACACAGCAAAAAAAAACTCTGTAGAATACATGACATATGTTTACCTAGAGTTCAATGATAAGTTTTCCTTCATCGTCACTGCTGCTGGTGTCTTCTGTATTGTCTTGGAAGCTCAGCACAGGCCTCACTCCACTGGGCAGACAGTCTGCTGGTTGTTCATGAAGTGACCCAATCATGAAAATGGACTGGTATTTGTTGCTAATGTCAGGCCTCCCAGAGTTACAGCTCTCATTGGTGAAATCCTTTGGTTTGTCTGTAGTGTCTTGCTTCTGATCAGGTTCCAGAAATGAAAAGGGCTGAGATGAAGATGCCATCATCTGGTTGTCTTGCAGCATTTGGATGTCTCTAGTCATCTCAGCAGACGTTCTGCAGACTTTGGCAACTTGGCTTAAGTATGTAGAAGAGAATGTCCCGAAATCTGGTAAGACACTATGGTTTCTTTTACCTTCTACAGTAAAACCATCACAATAGCTTTCAGCTATCCTGGAGTTACCAGTGGTGGTAAAGTCTTGCTGAGCTGATAAACTGATTGGGCTTTTTGTTTGATCTTGACTGGACAATGACTCAAGGATGGGCTCAGCATTTAGAAAAACACTTTGTGTTTCCGATAAAGGAACCGGCATTGGAGCATGCTGGTTCCCGTGAGAATTTGATTCACATGAGACCTGCATTTGCTGATCGTAGATGATGGTGCTTCTGTCCCAGTTCTTCTGTGGTGGATAGAGATCATTGCTTTCCAGTGGTGGAGAATTTAAAAGGCTGGTGTGAATGCTGTTAGCAGGCATGTCTGTGTTAGGTGACGTGTTTAGGGCTTGATGAAGGTTGGTTGGAAGGCACTCAGACATTCCTGAGTTTGTCTGAGAAAGAGATGTTAAATCCTGTTCAGACATGCAGGATATTTTAAAGGGATCTACGTTTGTTTGTTCTCCCTGGAATAAAAGAATAGAAAGACATTAACTGCTGACATCATGATATTTCAATTGTTGTCATGAGATCATCAGCTGCCTAGGCAGCATATCTTCCCCAAAATGTGCCTGGTGTGCTGGAGAGGGGTGCAGTTGAGCCCATTCTTCCAACATCTAAAAGAGTACCCAGTTTTACTCCTCGCCAGATCCTCTGATTAAGTTCCAGTTATTGCTGGCAACCTCTGAGCAATTAGAAGTTATGTTTCTAAGTGAATCTACCTAAAACTTATCCAATCCCTCCACTCCTGAACAGTGCTTTATCAACTTTCCCTAGACCTTGGACCTTCCCTGGACCATAGGAAGACTCAAGAGTCAGCCTCAAGATCTCAATTCAAGGACCCCTCTAGGAGTCCTTGGAGTAGGACTCCTAGAGGGCCACTATATGTGAGAAGGAGAATTTTAAATTCTATTCTATAAATAGGAGAAATATGATTTCTCATTTTGATTTTCATCAGAACTCTTGCTGCAGCATTTTGGATCAGCTGGAGGCTTTTAACTGCATTTTGTGGACATCCTGATAGTAAAGAATTAAAATAGTACAGCCTTGAAGTAACAAATGCATGGACTAGTTTTTCAGCATCACTCCTGGATAGGATATTTCTAATTTTGGCAACATTATCTGACTACACATCCTACAGAAGCTCACAGATCGAGTACAACAAAGAAATAAAAATGTCCAGAAAACAGTTTTTTTTTTTTCTCAGATCAGCAAAGTCTTGTTCAACACTGAGCTCATTAATCCTCAGAATTCTACATCAACTGAGTTTCACTCTGTCAAAAAGTTTTGCACTTTACATCAAAGATTGATAAAATTAGAAATGTTGCAACGGCCAGTTCTGGTTAGTGCACCTCTCCCTTCTATGTAACTTTAAATCAATAAAACTCTCTCAAATTTCAAGACGTATATTTAAATTACAAACTGTACATCAATTAAGCTCCGCAGCTAGTACCTAAGACCTCATTTCTACCAAGCTGTTTAAAAGTGTCGTTGGATGTCTGGTTGTCAGGACTCAGCTTAATGACGATCTGTTTCCTTATTTTCAAGTAATCAACCTAACTGACTTTCCTGATGCCACTCGGATGGCTTCTCTTAAGCGGATCTGCGGGGAGAAAATAGGGCTATGGACACCATATAGTCAGAGGAACCTAATTCTTGAAATGGTCCACTCACACTCCATACTTTGATAGGCACAATTTATTTCAATTTATTACAGCAAAATTCAGGTTCTGTAAACATGAGTAGCTGTTCTGGCTGTTTCAGTTGCTATTAATGTGACCAGCCTCTGTTAACCCAGAGACACTGAACTTGTCATCTGCACTATGTTTTATTCTTTTGTCTGTGATCAAAATGTTGTATATAAAGATTTATAAAAAATTGTCTAAAATAATTTTTATGGACTGTTACACCGTAGACACACTGCTCATCAAGCATCATAAAGTATGTAATGCATTATAAGGCATTTAGATATCCAGATTTCTGCTGGTTTAATTGTTGTCAGCGCTCTCTGTTATTGATATAATGGATTGCTTGATGCTATAAAGTGGCATAAATCAACATACCCCTGTGTGTGGTTCTGCAATTAAACTGTTTACTAAACACTATCTTGTGTAATTCATTTTACTACTGCTCTGACACATGGGCTGAATTATATATCCATTGCGCTGCAACACTTTCATAAGAAAAATCACAAACTGTTTTGGGTTAAAAAAAAAAAATTGTATCCATTATCCCTGAAATCTGTTCCTACACCATCATCAGATATCAGAATTCAAAATGTGTGAATGATTTGTGGAGGATTTTTGTCACAAAGTGGTTTTGGATCGGACCAAAGTGCAGACAAGAGCTCGGCAGGATCATCTTTGTAATTCCAAGATTTATTTACAAGGTCAAAACGTAGCAAAATCACTGCAGATTTCCCAAGGCAAGGCGTGGCAAAAAACAAAGCATAATCATGGACGAGAACGAGGTGTGACAAACACAAGGAACCAGCACTGAACAAAAACACAAAACCAACTTATATACTGTGAGATAACAAAGGCAGATAATCAAGGGAACAAGGAACAGGTGAAACAAATACAAAGACTGAGGATGGGCAAAGTAACTAAACAATAAACAGAGACACAGACCAAGCAAACCTATAGACAAAGATAAATAATCAAATGGGGAATAAGAAAACTAGAATAATCATGACTAAAGTAAACAGAGAAACTAGAGGGAACATAGGAACAACAATAACAACCTGAGAACAAAGAACCCATAAAGAAAACCTGAATACAAACCTAACTACACTGACTGAATTAACTGGAAAGGAAACAGAGAATAAACTAGTAAACAAGAAGAGTGCAAAGGAATAAATAATAAAACACAATTAAACACAAAGATACTAAAGAGAAATAAAACTAGAGAATCCAGGGAAGACCAAGAACTATAATAATTACAATAATAATGATAAACCGTACCAAGTAATAAGAAAACAACTATAAAAGAACTTAAGAAGTAAACACCAGGAGGCGGAAGAGGGAGAAAAGAAAACATGATACAAAAACCAAAATAGAAAAATCTAAGCAAAAGGTAAACAAACACAAAGCCACAAACAAAGTCCAAAAATGGCACTCCGTGACAGATTTGGGTGGAGCTGAATCTATAATTAAAACAAAGTACTCACAATACCAGACTGGAATGAGTCTTCTTCCAAACTTTTCTTTATTATTTCAAGGTATTTCATATATCAATGGATACAGTGGATATATATATATATATATATATATATATAAACACATACAGTTGTTCTATAAGGTTGAGGTCAGAACTCTTGCAGTCAAGTTTCTCCAAATCAAACTCTATACGCCTGCAGCATATATGGTAGTGATTGGAACACCAGAATTAATTGATTTACTGATTGTCTTCATTTTTGTCTGGTAACTTATTTAATACTTTTTGTTGTTGCTCTGATAAAAATCTGTTTAATCCTTTTCTGTCAGGTGAAGCATCAAAATTTTATGTCTTGGATTTACTGGGTCTCAGTGCTGTGTTTGATACAATTGATCATGACTTCCTGATTGACAAACTGGAAAAGAAAGTAAGGTGTGGTATGGAGCTAGACTGGTTCCCTATCTACGGGCAAGAGGCGGGATACACCCTGGACAGGTCACCAGTCCATCACAGGGAAACACACAAACAACCACGCACACACTCATTCATACACCTAAGGGCAATTTAGAGAGACCAATTAACCTAACAGGCATGTCTTTGGACTGTGGGAGGAAGCCGGAGTATGCGGAGAGAACCCACGCATGCACGGGGAACTCAGAAAGACAGAGAGATGGAGGGTGTAGTGCAATCACACCTGGTGAGTGTGTCCCTCAGGGAGGCCAAGAGGAAGGGAAGCATTTTGATGCATTGCTAGTCAAACAATTGTCATTTGAACCCTGTGCTAACACAGTCTTACAGCTGTACTGTGTTTGTAAACCTGGCTGAAAGGATTTAAGATTTTTTTCTAACAGACAGCACCTTTACAATTACCTTTGCTAAAAATGTAAGGAGTGATATGGACCTGCAATTACTTTTATTGAGCCATCTAGATTAGTCTTCTCTCTTTTAAAGAGGTTCAATCACTGATGAACTCACTTGTTTTGGCTACAGGACTGTACTGTTGCAAGCCATGAATAGATTCCAACTAGATATTCATCTTTAATAACATCTAAGGAAATAAATTTTGCTTAGGAAAATGACAGTTTGACTCCGATAACAAACTGCTCTTCAGACTTTGGTTTTAGGAATCATAAAACTGCAACTACAAAATCCCAAACATCGCCTAACACATTCTGAACACACGTTTTGACCAGATTTCTTCTAAAGAAGTGTGCAGCTTTGCGTTTGATTCAGGCTAACACAAAGCTACTTTGAAAGGATATATAACATTCAACACATGAGCAGTGATTTTTCATCTCACCTTTGGCTTGGTTATGTCCGGTACAACCACGTATCTGCAGTGAGACTCTGGCCCTTTGTCTGTCTCGATCCCCTTTTTCTGATCCACCACTGTCAGAACGTCACCACCCTGCTCATCTAAGCGTTGGTGCTTTGTCTCTGGCTCCCCTTGGTTCTGCTTTGGTCTCCAGTCTGTGCTCTCTGGCTGCCCAGGGGTCTCCCCATGTTCCTCTGGGTCCTGATCCTTCTGTGCTCCCTCAGTAATCCCTTAGGCAACATAAACAGATACAAAACAGTTGTTTTCTTTAAGGTTCGAAGTTTCACCGCCAGCCGGCTTGCAGGATTTGATCAGGTTTAACGACACAATAACACTGAATCAGCTTGTTCAAAAAGAACGCCTCACAGATGCATCAGACAGATCCTGACAGCAGTTGATAGGGGTCACATTGTTTATTTAGGTCTGCAATAGTTCGGATTGTTGTATCCAGGTATTGCCCTGCATGTGGGGATGACTCTTTACAACACAGTGTGGGATGATATAAGGTGTACGCCCCACATGCTGTGCAGTTGAACAATACAAATACCCAACCTCATGCCAACTCAAAATAAGACTTCCTTTTATGCTACGTGTACATTCAAAATGTAAAGTTGTTGTGAAAGAAAATCCCCTAGAAAGTCTTGAGTTTTATGCATTTTGCCCACTGTTTTTGAAGTTTTTTCCACTTTGGTATCATCTTTGTTAAAAAGAAACATAACATGGTAAATTGTGGGTTTAACATATCCATAAATCTAGGTTAGCCTTACATTATTTTAGAACCTTGTCAAGACCAGGTCAGTCATGTTAATCTCTAGAATTGACAGATGGTGGACTTTCTTTTACCATAGTTGTAAATAGCCACAAGTAGTTGACATGTTAAATAAATTAAGTCAGAAATGAAGCATCCTTTTGGGTGCTTCATTTGATGCTCACCTCTCTCTGTCAGTGAATGGGTATGAAGTCAGAGTAATGTGTAGCAGTCCTGTAAAACCCCTTCAGTAGAAGATCTACTTTTGTTTAAAAGAGATGCAGTTTTCCACTTGGAATTCATTGCTTAAGGAGATATGAATAGTTAAAATGTTTAGTTGCAGCTGATACTGTGCTTGCTTTGATGAAAGGTCAGTGACCTGAAATTATTGTAAAATTAACTTTTCTTATGTTTAAAAACTCTAAATAAACACACATGAACACTTTTTGAGGGTACTCTGTTAGTTTTATCGCTCAGAAGCACAGAAAAAGGATTTAGCTCTGATAATGCAAAGAAAGGGGATCTTCAGAAAAATTAGTTACAACACATTTAGATGTTTTGTTTGCTGGTTACCCAGGTGACATCTTACATTGACATTTTCTGTAATAAAACTCCAACTCTGTGATCAAATATAAGGACCAGATCTTATTAGACCCGAGGACCCAGGCACCCATACACTGTCTTTTGAATAATTACAAATTTAACAATCAAAGCTCCTCTGATTATTTCTGCCTGCAGTCAGAATTCCTGACAAGCATTTTACTCTTTGTGCAATGACTAAAAATACATCAGTAATATAGTTCCTGGGAATCAGAAGCATGAAGCCAGATTTACAGGAGGATTCCCTTCTGCAAACTTATTGGAAAGTGCTGCCATCTTGTGTTCGAATGAGGTCTCTACCTAACTTTTCCAGAGACTGAAATTGATCAGCTCATGCCATTCCCGTCAAGATTCAGAGATGTTTGGGTTTGTTATTTTTGTCAGGTCTTGCCTGTTATCATTATTGGTAATGATTCTCCAGCTGGTGCTTTATAGGGCACAAGATAGTCAAGCGTACTGTGAGTAGTGAAGACTCCCCGTGTACTGGCGACTGTGTTCAGCCCTTATTATTTCATTCTTTAGGTTTATTTTCTTTCTTTGTCTTGTATCTGTTCATGGTGCATTTCTGTTTATGTTCTGTTACATCTGTACAACTTTCATTTGATTACATTGTTTCATTGCATCTCTGTTCAGCTCATTCATGTTACAGTTACCACATCCTGCTACAGTCAGCTTGTAAAATAGTTTCATTCAATCTGCCTGTGCTGTCGGTCTCTCTGTTTCACCTGTGACTATTTATACTCGTCTATTCTCTTTGCTCTCTGCTGGTTTGTCCTGTTTTGCCCATGCCATGCCTGCTCAAGCTACCTTGTACCTGACTGTATTTATTTTACTTTTTTTTTATTAAACTGTTTTCTGCTCACCAAGCTGCTTCTGCCTGTCTGTTTGCATCCTGGGATCTATTCAAGAGCTTTTCCTGACAGTTCTGGTGTAGTAATGTGCAGCACTCCTGTGCTGTCTGTGTACAGCAGGATACCAGTTTCACAGGAACTAAACACAACAATGGCAGAGACTTCAGCAGACTCAGATAAGTTAGAGCCACCATGATGGACGGGAACGTATTTTGAACAGTGTTCCCCTTGATCTGTTTACTTGCCCTTTTTGAGTAAACTGATGCACCACGTGAGCAAGCACTAAGTAAGATAGTCTGCATTTTTACAATTTTGATGCATACATACATGTTTTACCTGATGATTATAATAAAGATCTGTGTCTAATATGAGATGGTTTTTCTTACATTTGATGGAACCAACCATAAATAAGGCCATTCTTGTCCTGCTCCCATATTTCAAATAGACTGATTACCATTAGAAATGCACAAAGTTACCACCCTGTATCCCAGAAAATAATTCTTTCAGATGTCCCTAAAGTCAAACTCATTCTTTAACAGATTTTATGTACTTTTTAGATAATTTGGAGACTAACTGCCTTGAAATCTGTTTATTCAATATTTTGGGTAATGAGAAATGATTTAGGCATACTTTTGGTAAGTTCTTTCTTTCTGCATGGATTAAATGCTTAGGTTCTCTCCAGGTACTCTGGCTTCCTCCCACAGTCCAAAAAAATGATTTTGCCCTTATTTGTCAGTGTCTGCGTGCATGGTCGTTTGTGGTGTGTGTCTCAATGTTGCCATGTAATTGACAGGCGACCTGCCCAGGGTGTACCCCACTTCTCACCCAATAACAACTATAAGACCAAGCAGGTATAAACAGTGGATTGATTCCTGCACTGTGTATCCTAACTAATATAACACATAATAGTCAGATGTTTCTTATGAATAAACAGTTATTTATACCTGCAGTGCAGCTCTGAATGCTTGTAACGTCGCCGGGTCTTTTCATGTCAACAGAAGCAGACTGTAAGGTGAACTGACCCAGGGATTTCTCTGAATGTTCACTTATTATATTCTGTATTTCATCTCCACAAACTTCCAGTGTAGAAGAGGAATTATCAAAAGGTTCCACTCTGTTCAGTTGCATCTTTGCATATATGAATGAACTCTGGCTCACACAATTTGTAGGCTCCACTCCATGACTGTGAAAGACACATTCTTGCGGGTTGAGCTGTCTTAGAACATTGGAGTTATCGATGGGAAATGGAGAGACTGATCCGTCAATGCCTGTGCCACTGTTGGCCTGTTTGAGTGACTCTGCGCTCTCTGTCCTACTGACTTTGCACACCACAGCTCCACCATGGCTTTTCAATACATCCGCATTACATGAGGGTCCTGGATGTTTAGGCTCTCGTTGGCTTTTGTCCAAAGATTCGCTTTTCTTGCTGTTCTGATTTGCTACAATGGTAGAAAGAGATCTCTCGCACATGCTCTGTTGACCAGAAAGTGTTTGTGGGACCATTCCTGTTTGGCTGACCTTCCTGTTGGAAAGAAATTGCTCCTCATTACAAAGGTTTGAAGACAGAACTTGTTTTGCCCTTGAGGTTTGGCTCACTTCTGATTTCTTGCCTCTGAATGAAGCAGAGGTTGCCATGATGCTGCCTGAAGAATTTCGAGTCTGTGTGACCATGATTAGATGGCCATTATTGTGAGATTGTTGGGATGGTGCTTGAGGAGGGATAGATTTGTTTAATGATGCTTTTTTACAAGCATCGCTATGTTCTGTCTTTTCTTTAACAGGCTGTACAGACTGTGGATGTGTTCCAATCTCTGGGTTAAGTCTAGATAAAGACTCGTGTCTGCCACCCTCCTTTTGTTTTCTTGGTTGTTCATGTATTCCTTCAACATTGCTAATTTTCATTGAGACGAAATTTGGATTCTTATTCTGGACACCTTCTGGGCTCATTAATTCAATTTCATGTATCTGTGACGGACTAGGAGATGACTGACGCTCAATTTGGGGTGCAATGAGAGCCATCTGCTCATCAGATATGATTTGAAGACAGATCTGGAGATCTGCTGTGTGAACATAAAAAACATTTTCAGCTTGCTGGTCCAATGGCACAATGCGACAACGTACAACTGGGGAGATAGAATCAACATTTGCCTTGTTTCTGCGGTTTGCCAGGATTGAAGCTGCTGAGATTTGTCTATGTCCCAGAGGAGGGTTAGATCTGTGGTAGGACAGATGATGTGAAAGACCTGTGACGGCGGCAGTAGATATCTCATTATTTACTGTAGACAAAGACAAGTTTGGAGCTGCAGTTGAAGAAGGTCTGGGTAACTGTTTATGTATTGAGTCAGTTGCAGTTTCTGAACAATGCAATAAAGCGCTGCATAATCCACTTGTATAATCTTGAAAGCAGCTTGTTGTTATTGTGGTTGCTGCAGACTGCCTCTGCATGACAGATACACTAGATGCAAAACTATGGTGGTGGTGTGATCTTTTAACTTGACAAAGACTTGTGACAGTGCAAGGCAAGGCAATGTGGTCTTGGGTTTGCATGGATGGGAAAGTGACAGGGTTACTAAATATGTTTTTACAAGCCATCACTGAGGTTTGGTTGGTGGGAGTTGATAACAAATCAGGAGTGGGAGTACAGTCCTCTGTTCTCTTTGGTGTAATTACAACCTGTGGTAAAGATGCAGGATCAGGTTCATGGGCATTGGGTAACTTCAGCTGGTACTTGGGGAGGAAGCTGCTCTTGGCAGCAACAGGGACGGAAGTAGCTGCTGAAGTGCTAATCTGAGAAACATTTGCATTGAGTAAGTATGGCAAAAAGAGGGACCCCTTGAGCTCAGGAGAATTTGGGATTTCTTTAGATTGGACAAAGGTAAGATCTGTAACCTGTGTAGATGCGCTCCCAGTGACATATGCGGAGTGCTGAGTTGGTGTGTTTGGGTCAGTTTCCATCTCCAGAGAGGAAATTATTTTGTCTCCAGTTTTCTGCTTTTTCCTGTCAGATGGAAAATGGGATTCACAAAGCTCTGTCATGGAGTCAGGATGTTTTGGAACATTTATTAGTTTACCTGCCTCTGTTTGGGTCAGATGGTCTGTTTTGCTGCCAGGCACTGATCGGGTGGCAGGAAATGGCAATACTGACAGAGACAAATGTCTCCTGTGTGGAGCCTTAACAGAACTATCTGGTGCATTTAGATCCACAGAAGAGACAAGGGAGTGATTGGTAGAGAGATGGCCTGCTGTTGCATTGCTGGTTGAGCCTGACCTTGTTACTGTTTCTTTCTGAACCACTGAAGCTCTTTTCTGTAGACCCTGAACTGCCTCCTGAACCACGTTTGTTGAACATTTCCTGCCTTTGAAAGCACTGGTATCACCACTTTTGTCAGGACTGTAGAGCTTTTTAAATGTTCCACCCCCATACATGTACCACTTGTTGTAAGCAAACTTCTGTGCTTTCTTCCTCCTGAACTTTCTGCTGCTTGGCTCTTCAATAATGTCACTGCCATCTCCGTCGCAGCTGAGACTGCCGGTGCTCGCCTCCTCCACATATGAAGTTGTGAGGAGGCTGTCTGTTGCGTGGTTGCAGTCTACGGCTGTCTGCCGAACCAGTGGGCGATGAGCAGACGAATACTGGTTCACAGGCTTCTTCGATAAACCTGTTGGGATGATCTGGCCAGAGCTTCCCCTACGGATGTCTGTTACATAATCGCTGTGATTGAAGCAGGTTGGGCTCCCTATCTCAGGCTGCAGAAGGGTAACGCTGAAAGGGAGTGAACTGCTGCGTGTTAAGGGGGCATGTTCCATGGTAGAGGAGCACTGAGTGGGCACTGAGTTGTATAACCTGGGCTTGCTGTATCTTTGCACCCCAATATTCTGAGTTGGGTTGATCCTCATGTCAAAATGGAAAGAGTCCTTGTAGGTGTATGGCATGGGAAGGTCAATGCTACCCTGCTTTGACAAAACAGTCTTTCTTGGCCTTACATTTTCAAGTTGTTTGTCCTCCACAACAGCTGTGTTTTCTGAAATCAGCTTCGATATCCGTTCCTCTAGCTTCTTTTGCTCCTTTTCCCTTGCTGTACCTTTTTCATTGCTTCCACCCTGGCCTCTTCCTGAAGATGGATGTGTGTTCTGGGTTTCTTCAACAGCATCCCTGCTAGGTTTAGAGAGGAAATCCACACTGTGTTCAGGTAAGACACTGCTGGGACTTGGATAGTAATCGCTGCTCTCGCTGAAGCCAGAGTCTGTACTCTCATGACTCTGTGATTTCCCTCTAGATACAGAATTCTCCCACTGTTTGGAGAATATAGTGGCTTCCTGTCTCTGAAGCTGAAGATGCCGACTTATCGTCAATGACTGTTTTGTATTTTCCATTTTCTGCTTATCCCCCTCCACTGTTAGTTTTTCCTTCCCATTTGTCTCTGTATTGGGAACTGTTGGGCTTGTCTCTGTCTGTTCACTGACAGAACTTTGCATCTGAACGGCAGGAATTGTGCTCTCAGCACCGATTAGTGTGGCATGCTTCATCTCGGTGCCTAACTCTTCACATTGCTCATCAAGAGACAAACTGGAGGAACAAGTCTCTCTTGAGCTATACATGCTTTCTTGGCTGCCCAGGTTGCTCTGCTCTGACTCAGATGATTGCCGGGCATGTGCCTGAGTTCGTCTATGTTTATAGAGGTTGCTCTGAGTCTTAAAAGATACTCCACAAGTGGTGCAGGGATAAGGTCGCTCTCCAGTGTGGCAGCGGAGGTGCTTCTCCAGCACACTAGGCTTCATACAGTCCCGTCCACAGTGAGGACACACATGTTTGCCTGCAGACTTAGGCTTGACTGCAGGAGCTGGAGCAGCAACAGCAGCTGCATTCAATCCCAGCTGAGGCTGAAATCCTCCAGCAAGATGCAGAGTTAGGAAGGGAAGTGTCTCTTTGGAGTAGAGCGGCGGCATGGCCAGATGAAGTGCACTTGTCTCTCTGGCGTCTGCAGGAGGTTGAGGGTAAGGCTGCATTGGCAAGGCGGGAAGGGTTTGGATGTAAACAGCCGTTAGAGGGGTCTGGATGTCCATTTTTTTCTCTGCCTGTGCTCCGACGGAGCTGATGTGCACTGGAACACTTGCCAGCCCCAGCTTTCCAGTCTCCATGGTAACGCCGCAGCTGTCGTGATGTACCAGTGTCGGGTCTCTAATTACCTGTAAGATACGAACGTTTGTTTTAGTCTTTTTCTTTGCCTTAGGTGAGAAGGGCTGGTAAGTTTATTTGAGCACACTGCTTTATGTCTTAAGGTACAGAAAGCAACCCTGCAATGTGCTAAAGCAGCTAATGAAGACAGATATGCATTATCCTTAAGCACAGATAGCAAAGCCAGTCTTAATTTCACATTGTATCAATATGTTTAGAATCAAATGATTGCTGTTCATGTTCACAGTGCTGCAGTACCCAAAACAAAAACACATCCACTTCTTAATGTCATCACTCTAGTGATGAGTAATGATAATCATGTTTGCAGAGAAAAGTGGAGGCATGTGAGTCTCTATATGCAGGTGGGAAGGAATCAAATGTGAGACCAGTTGAGAAGAGAAATGCAAACTTGAAGTAAACAGAAGGAAGGGCTGATGTGGAACGATCAGGTACTCTTGTATATCAGGACTCAAATCAAAACAAGTCTGCTAAAGTTAGCTTCCTGCTCCAATAATACAACACGGCATGCACTTGACTCTCTCTGTAATGTGTGGTGGCTCTGTCTATAGACCAGCTGGTGCATTTGTAAATTTTATCAATGTGCAAATTCTCCTACATGACAAATATTAATGTGCATGCTAGGAGGAGCAAATTACATTTCTTTTTGTTCTAGTGTGGGGGGCTTAAAACCACAGACGTACAGTTGGCATGGAACACAGTCTTTTGTTGGCTGTGAAGCATGAGCACGCCCACGCAGCATACAGACTTTGTGGTGTTGTGTACAGAGGGAAGTTCGCTTCTGATCACATTAAACAAAATGCCCTGTGTGCATGGATTTTACTTTTTGACATTATTCACTGTACATAGCTTTTGAGCTGAATGTACTTTCACTTCCTTATCACCATGTAAATCACCTCCTATTGTTTAGCTGAAGAGATGCGTCGCATTAAAAGGTTTTTAGTTTGTAACCCTACAACAATATCAAATTTTTATTAAACTATTAAAATATGTTTCCTGTGTGGAATGACTGTAAATTTATACTGTCCTAAAAAGCAAGTTCAGCTTATAGTATGAACAAACATTAGTAAGTATTTATCAAATGAAAATAAAAATTAACTATGGACATTACCAGTGACTTTTATATGGATAAAATGAATAAGATTAAGAACACAATTGAGTAAGATTTGAAGAAAGTTCAACTATACTTCTATCAGATATTACAAGAAGGAATGAAACACCAAAACAGTGCATGCACTATCTAACAGTGAGTAGTAACACAGAACACTACAGTTCAGAAGAAAGTGCAGCAAACATTCAGGCAGAGCTCACTTACCGGCTTGATATACAGCCTGATCGATGACAGAGTCCTCTAAACAGCTTCATTCTGACCAGACCCACCTGCTTCATGTCCCTCTCCAATCTGATCCTCTCTCAGCTCTTTGACAAGAAACGTTTCTTGTGACGAGAAAGCGGAAGACATGCAAATGAGACACAGAATGAGGGAGCAAGAGCGAAATAAAGAGACAGAGATGCATGCTGTGAGAGTTAGGGCAGGAAGGAGGAGAATGCTGGGTGGGAGAGTGTTGGCTGTCAAACAAAGACATCTGGAGGATAAGAATAAGTTGAAAGCAAAGATAACACAAATAAATCAGTAGAAGAGTGAGGCTGAATACAAGTGTTTTGCAGTGAAATCAATTTCCTCTTGACAGAGGAAGTGCTCCAAAAAAGGCAAACTTACCATCAGCGGCTGACTTAACCATCAACAGTTTGAGGCAGTACCTGACTTCTATCTGCCTCACATGCTCACTCTCCCACCCACTGACTTCCACCCACACATAATCTCATATATTGACACAGGCTGAGAGCAGTGCAGCTCATGATGCTGTAGCTGTACATGTGCTGTTCTCATCCTTTCAGACAGAGAACAAATACATGTGTTAAAGCACATTATCCACCTGCAACCGCAGCCCCCGTCATGTCTTTGTAGGGGTTTAGCAGTTAACTTTGCACATGTTTATAGAGCTTGCTTGAGTAAAAGTGAACTTGTTATTTATGCTGACATTTCTATTGGCTTATCTACTGCTGGTTCAGTGAGTTAGGAAAACTTCGGAGACAAGAAGCTGACTGTATTGATCAGTTGGAGACAGACTGTGAAATGTGATGTTACTTGAAGCAGTTTTACCTCAGCCTGTTAAAAAACAAATTTTCTTGTTCAAAATTCTGTTGCCTGCCTTCTTACTGGCATGCAGAGATATGAATATATCTCATCTGTCCTGGCTTCGCTTTATTGGCTCTCTGTGCATTACAGAATTAATTGAAAAATTGTATTGTTAGCTTATAAATGCTTGAATGGTCTTGCTCCTCTGTACCTCAAGGATCTACTCCACCCTTATCTTCCTTCGCGGGTGCTTAGATCAGCTTACCAGATGCTTTTAGTTGCCCCAAAAACTGGGAAAAAGTTTAAAGGAGACAGAGCCTTTTCTGTTATGGCACCCAAACATTGGAACGCACTGCCTTTAAACGTCAGACAGGCATCGTCGATTCCTATTTTTAAGTCTCTTTTAAAAACATCTTTTCCCAAAAGGATTGGACCAGTTGTGAGTTGACTCTCCTATTGTATCTATTGTATTTTATGTTTTTTAAATGTCTGTTGGATGTCTTGTTTTATCTTCTATTTATTTATTTATTCTAGTATGTATAGCACTTAGGCAAACGTGCTGTTTTTAAATGTGTTTTATAAATAAATTGGACTGGATTGGATTGGATGTCTTAACTTTACATAAGTACCAACAGTTTGCATTTAGACTTTATAACTGTGGAGCTATTCCTGGCCAATTTGAGGGCTGCACGGTGGTGCAGTTGGTAGCACTGTTGCCTTGCAGCAAGAAGGTCCTGGGTTCAATTCCTGGCTGGGGGTCTTTCTGCATGGAGTTTGCATGTTCTCCCCGTGCATGTGTGGGTTTTCACCGGGTACTCCGGCTTCCTCCCACAGTCCAAAGACATGCCTGTTAGGTTAATTGGTAGCTCTAAATTGCCCTTAGGTGTATGAATGAGTGTGTGCTTGGTTGTTTGTGTGTTGCTCTGCGATGGACTGGCGACCTGTCCAGGGTGTACCCCGCCTCTCGCCCATAGACTGCTGGAGATAGGCACCAGCTTCCCCGCAACCCACTATGGAATAAGCAGTAGAAAATGACTGACTGACTTTATAACTGTGGAGCTATTCCTGGCGGATTTCAGTTATTCAAGGCGGATTGGCTTCTAAAACCCTTAGGGCTGAAAAGGTTAATGTTTTGGCCTCTTGAAGACACCATCCGTCTGTACTTGCAGGGTTGTGGGGTGCTTGTGCCTATCTCAAGTGATCACTGGGCAAAAGGTCGCCAGTACATCACAGAGACACGTGAACATAACAGTCATGTTTTTGGATTGTAGAGGGATGCTGAAATACCTGGAAAGAAACCATGCATGTACAAGGAGACATGCAAACTACAGTGAGGAAAATACGTATTTGAACACCCTGCGACTTTGCAAGTTCTCCCACTTAGAAATCATGGAGGGGTCTGAAATTTTCATCTTAGGTGCATGTCCACTGTGAAAGACGTAATCTAAAAAACAAATCTGGAAATCACAATGAATGATTTTTTAAAAATAATTTATTTGTGTGTTACTGCTGCAAATAAGTATTTGAACATCTGCCAATCAGCAAAGATTTTGGACCTCAAAGACCTGTTAGTCCGCCTCTAAAAGGTCCACTTATTACCTCCACTCCAGTTATTATTCTAAATTAGAAGCACCTGTTTGAGGTCGTTAGCTGCATAAAGACACCTGTCCACCCCACACAATCAGTAAGACTCTAACTACTAACATGGCTAAGACCAAAGAGCTGTCCAAAGACACCAGAGACAAAATTGTAAACCTCCACAAGGCTGGAAAGGGCTACGGAGCAGTTGCCAAGCAGCTTGGTGAAAAAAGATCAACTGTTGTGGCAATTATTAGAAAATGGAAGAAGCTAAACATGACTGTCAATCTCCATCGGACTGGGGCTCCAGGCAAGAGCTCACCTCGTGGCGTATCAATGATCCTAAGAAAATTGAGGAATCAGCCCAGAACTACAGGGAGGAGCTACAGAGGAGCTGGTTGGTCAATGATCTGAAGAGAGCTGGAACCACTGTTTCCAAGGTTACTGTGGGTAATACACTAAGATGTCATAGTTTAAAGTCATGCATGGCACAAAAGGTTCCCCTGCTTAAATCAGCACCCGTCTTAAGTTTGCCCACGACCATTTGGATGATCCAAAGGAGTTATGGGACAAAGTTCTGTGGTCAGATGAGACGAAAATAGAACTTTTTGTTCTTAATTCCACTTGCCGTGTTGGAGGACGAAGAATGACATTCTTTGCCTTCTCTAACACTAACAGATTTTTGTACCAACTCGCCCTGCTAACTGACCACAACTAGCGCAGACTGACGCAGACTTTTCCCAACTGAGAATCGGGGGTAAAATTGGTCAAGCACTCATGTAGTGTGTCCTCAGCTTAAAGGATCACTTATGACAAAGAATCTGACCTTTATAGAGGAGGGCACTGGTTCCAAAGACTGACAACTATGTCCAAGACAAGTTGTCTTGACCTGTTACCACAGACGAACACAGTGATGGACTGGACATGTTTACAGTTGTATTATGGAGCCATGATAAAGTTATAAGTGTGTTTTCAAAAATAAAAAGTGTCATTCCTTTATATACAAGCGTAAAACATGTTTTTCTCATCATATTTCTTTTATTTTCAAAGTAGGATTAAAATCTGTTAAAAATTGTTTTCTAAAGTTACAAATCACAGAAGGAAAAAATAAAAAGAACCAATCAGGGAATGTGGTAACACCCAGACAGCATTATTTTTTAACATCCCTTGGTCGTGATGAGAGGGAGCACCGTATAGGAAGTTCCTTTGATCAAGTTAAGTTAGACCAGTTTTTAATAAATGTTTGTTTTTGAGCTTTTTAAGCCTTCCTCTTTTCTTTCCAAAAAAAGAACAAATTTGTCAATCAGAGTACTATACAAGCTTTAGAAGTAGAGAAGTAGAGACAAAATCTCTAAGATCTCTTGCTTTATCGTTAAGTCTTTTCTAAAGCTCTTTTAAATTTCTCGTCATTTTTTTATTCATTGTTTTTTACATAGACAAATGTTTTTTGTCCGTTTAACCTTTTCAGATAAGGTAAAGTGGTAAGTGGAACCTTTTTTCTTTGTGTAAAATCAACTGTAAAATTAACAAAGAATATCAGCTGATAGCAAACAAATGTTTATCTATCATTCCACTGCTACAGACTTCACTTGGTCTCCAAGGCAACTGCAGAATGGTCCACACAGAGTATGCTTTGTGTTGACATGACAACCAGACACCTCCTACTATGTTTTCTGCCACTCTCACTAAACCCTGCAAGGAGGGGGAATGGCTTCTGTTATTTTACAGACTGTAACATGACTCAATTTTGTGAAAATTGAGTCATGTTAGTCATGACATTTTTGCTAATATGTTTTAAGGAGGCTGATAAGAAAACAGCCACTCGTTTTCTGGTCATGTTGCTTAAGTTGCTAGGATACAAGGCTGAGTCGGCCTTTAAAGCTAATAGTGAGAAGCAACTAGAGACAAACAACATGTATTTCTGTCTCAAGGTGAGGCCTTGTAGTTTCCAATGTTCTACATTTTTTGAGAAATGTTGCTCTTGGATTTAAATCCATGTAAAGGAGATCTGAAGTGGGATGAATCCTTCCATCTGTATGGGCATAAGGCCAGTTGTAACAGTTGTGATAAAATACAGTGAGCTGATGAACTTCCTATCAGCATGTAGGTTTATTCTATCTGGAAGCCTTTCTTTAAATTATATTTTTACACATGGATCGTTTATAAGCTTTAATCAGGACTGTGACAATTTATTTTCTACACATAGAGGAGATCATCAGTTTTAACTGAATATCAGAATGGGACGCACTGTGCCAGCCACATGGAAAGGACATCAATGCCATGACTGAGAGTGTCATCGATTATTGGATAACATCATCCCCACAAGAACCGTGGGTGCTTCCCCAATAACAAAACCCAGGATCACCAGTGACCTGAAGGACCTGCTTAACAAGAAAAAAAGAGCCTTCAGAGAGGAAGACATTTTCGAGGAGTATACAGAAGCAACTTTAAGTCAAGATATGAGAGAAGAAGCTGGAGAGCAAGCTACAGCAAAATAATATCAGAGATGTGTGGTCAGAGATGAAGATCTCAGGCTTCAAGCAGAAGGAAGATCAGACCGATGAAGGTCTCGACAGAGCCAATGAACTGAACACATTCTTCAATAGGTTCAGTTCAGAAACAAGCTCAGCATCCTTCTTTCCTGCTCACAGTCAAACAGACATCCCACCCTCTTTTGACCCACGGCTGTCCAGTAACACCTCAAATGTTTTATCTTCCACCTCAGCCATGGACCCTTCTGCTTCTACATGTTTGCCTTCAACCTAATCAGAAGATGCTGATGCTCCCTTTGCCTCCCCCTTCCACCTGTGTGTCTCAAAACGTCAGGTGAAAATGCAACTGGAGAAACTGAACCGGAACAAGGCTGCAGGTCCAGATCATGTCAGCCCTAGAGTCCTGAAAGTCTGTGCAGAGCAGCTTTGTGGGATTCTGCAGCATCTCTTCAACCTTAGCCTGGTCTAGAAGAAGGTTCCGGTGTTGTGGAAGACCTCCTGTCTTGTTCCGGTACCAAAGAAAACTCGCCCATCAGTCTTCAATGACTATAGACCTGTTGCCCTGACATGTCACATCATGAAGGTCCTAGAGAGACTCCTGTTGGCCCACCTGAGTAAGCAAACAGTAAACCATCAGGACCCCCTTCAGTTTGCTCATCGCTGTGGAGTTGGAGTTGAAGATGCCATCATACACCTGCTTCAACAAACCCATGTGGACAAAGCAGCACTGTGAGGATCATGTTCTTTGATCTCTCCAGTGCATTTAATACAATCCAACCTGATTTGCTTTGTCAGAAACTCCAGAAGACTCAGGTGGAGGCCTCAACAATCTCCTGGATCAAAGACTACCTGACAAACAGACCACAGTTTGTGAGACTGAAGGGTTATGAGTCTAACCAGGTAGTCAGCAGCACAGGAGCACCACAGGGGACTGTACTCTCACTCCTTTTTACTCTGTACACCTCAGACCTCCAGGACAAGACAGACCCCTGTCATCTGTAGAAATACTCAGAAGATTCTGCAGTTGTGGGGCGGATCAGAGATAAACAAGAAGACTGAGTACAGGGAGCTGGTGTACTACTTTGTGGCATGGTGCAGAAACAATTATCTTATCTTGAAGGTGAATAAAACAAAGGAGATGATTGAAATTTTTAAGAGAAACAGGACTAGGTCTAACACTATTTCCATCATGGGAAAAGAGGTGGAAGTCGTGGAGGAGTATAAATACCTCGGTGTTCACCTGAACAGACTGGACTGGAGATGCAAGTGTTAAGCCGTCTACAAGAAGGGACAGAGCACACTGTACTTCTTGAGGAAGCTTAGGTACTTCAGTGTTTCCAACAAGATGCTGCATATCTTCTATAAGTCTGTTGTGGAAAGTGTGATCTCTTCTGCCATCATCTGCTGGGGAAGCAGCATCAGAACCAGGGACTTAAAAAAGCTCAACAAGCTGATAAAGAAGGCTGGCTCTGTTCTGGGGACTCCTCTGGAACCTCTGGAGATCATTGTACAAAGACGGATTCTTCATAAAATGAAGAACATTATGGAGAACCCTGAGCATCCTCTTCATGAGACTGTCCTACAACAAGAGAGTGTCTTCAGTCAGAGGCTTCTTCAGATCTGCTGTAAGACAGACAGCTACAGGAGATCCTTCCTGCCCACAGCCATCACATTCTACAATGGCTCCTTGAAGAAACCCACATAATATTTTTAAATAGAATTTAAATTTTGACAGCTCGCCAGTCCATCGCAGGGCAACACACAAACAACCATGCACACATGCAGTCATACACCTAAGGGCAGTTTAGAGAGACCAATTAACCTAACAGGCATGTCTTTGGAATGTATCAGACTGAAACGACAAGTTACAGGTAAGTGGTTTGGAAATCTGGCAACCACTTGTTTAAGATTTTGTTAGCCAGATCCGGTCCAACACTGTCAATAAAAAAACTAATTAAAACTGTTAACCTCACCGGTCTTGTTATGTACAGGTTTTTTAATTGTTAAATAATAAAATAATATGGGTAATTTTTTTTTGTCCGTTGATAGGTTTAATAATACTGTACCAAATACCCCTGATATTTTATTCTTATCTGATAGAGTCTTTAGAGTAAACACATTTATCTGTCTTGAAAATTTATTTGACCAAAGTTTTCACCAAAATTGTAAGATTTAATGACAGATCATGTAAGTAAAATGAATTTAAGATAGAAAGTGACTTTTGTGTAAATGCCGGGTATCCAATAGGTGGCAGCATAACTCTTCCAGCTGTTGTGCAAAATTCTGTTCCCCTGAAATATTCTGTTCCCTCTGTGTCGGGAGCGCGCACTGCAGCCAGAGAGGCGGAACCCGACCGTCTTCACAGCTTTTCTGATCGATTTGTCGGTAAAACGACGAAACGTATTCATGTCAATGTTGTTACTTCATTTTTAATCAACAGCTCCTAGAAAAAAGAAATAAATACAAAATGAACCTGGTCTTGTTTTCGTGTTGTTTGTCTTTTCCAACTTGTGTCATTTTCACTTTAACCTGACAGTCATCAGTCAGACACCAAACACACGTCGTATTTATTTCTACTTTTTTATTACTGATATAAAACAATGGATGCTCACTCTGTTGGCTTCCTGAATAGATGAGAGTGTAGCTTATTTTTCTGGTAAATCGCGTTCTAATGTAAAATATGACAAAATACTGGATTTATAAAAGATATTTTACTGCTTTGATAATGATACTGTCTGATGTTTTGTTTAAAATAATCCACTCTAATATTATTTAAGTACTTTACATATTAAATATATTGTCCCTGTCATGTATGAGAACATATTTCCTCTCTTTTAAAAAGAGGGGAAAATATTTATAGGAACATCATAGAGGAACACAGTATTCCAGCCTGACGCTCACACCTCGTAATGTTTTGTTGCCCCATGGGACAGAGATTAACCAATCACCTTATATTTTGGGTGGGTCATTCCTCACATCATACACAACTATTCTTGTGAATTTGGACACATTTACTCTTTATTTGCCAGAATTACAGGGGGGAACAGAATATTACAGACAGCTGAAATAATCAGTTCCTCCTCTATAACATAGGAACAAAATAACATGCAGGATTCATGGATGTTACATTTAGTGCATTTTGAGACTTTGGGTCTTTTCTTCCCCTAGTTACCTTATACAAAGGTTTTGTGAAGAAAAATATCACGCTTATTTTTCAAAATGTAATTTATTGACTTTTAGAGAAAGTCTAAACAAACAAGCACACCACAGCAGACACACAAACCTAAAAACAACATGCAAAGCACTTAAATGTGTTTTCTGTTGGTTGGCTTCCCACACATGCCTGATGAAACCACCTCAGACACATCTCACATTGGATCTAGAAAAAGGACAAATAATATGAGGCATTTTCAGCAAAAACATCTGTTTACAATTATAACATCCATTCATTTTCTATTCCTTCTTATTCCAACTTCGGTCCGCAGGAGGACAGGATCCTATCAAAGCTTGCTTACGCAAGTTAAAATTGCAGTTTAGGTCCTCTCCATTTAACCTCCTAACAATACATGTTTGAATAATTCTAAAATGTTGTTACCCAGTTCAAGTCCGTCTCTTTTCCATCTCTCCGCAGAAGTGGCACAAGTCTTCCAAGTCATCTGATAAGAATAAATGTGAAGTATAAAAATATAGCTATATATTCAGTTTTTCTTGTTTTTGCATATTCACTCTGCAAATCTTTTGTGATTCAAAGTTTGTTTGTCTGTGGAGCTCAGTGACTTGCTTCAAGATGCAAATCCGGTTACTATCTGGTTTCTATTAAACAGGATGTGGTAAACACAAACACAATTTATTCAGGAGCTGTCTATGAGATTGTAGCATGTTTGGACATATTTAGTGATAAAAGTAGCATTATGATTTAGTTTAATAACAACAGAAAATATAATGGTTGTATTTATTTATTTGTGGACAAAGAGGAAAAAGGTTCTTAAACAAATGTTATTGCACACCCTATTGTCAATGTAGTTATTTTTGGCTAAGTATTCCTATCTTTGTATCAACAACTGCAAACAATTGTAATCGTGATAACAATTAATGCAAACTTTAAAATAAGAAACTTTTGGTAGAACAATATTAGATTTCTCACCACTGTTAAGGAGAAGTTTCACAGCAATGTCAAACATGAGGCTGTTAACCGCCTCTGTGGAAACAGGGAAATCCACAGCCTCTTTTGCAAGGAGTATTTCTGCAAACTGATATATAAAGCTTTATTTAATGGCTTTAAATTAATAACAAAGTTTAAATGTTTAAAAATATACATCATAATCATACATTGTGTGAAAATGTGTATGGACCTTCAATGCAAATACTCCACATGATGTACTGTCCTGTTGTTTGGGCTGTTTGACAGTATCACATGTCCACCTTGACACACTGCATCCCTTCTTCCTCATAAATGCTCTGTTAATATAGGTATATTAATAAGAAGAACCATCATCTGAATTTAATAGCTTGTGATTTGCAAACATTTCTGGATGTCTTGCTTTGACTACCCCAGTGGATCCAAGAACAAAGATCTTTTGTCTTGTGGGTAGATCACCTAATAAGTGTGCAATCAACAGTCTTCATGTGGTTTTTGCTTATGACATAACTATTATATAAGATATTTTTAAAATATAAAAACAAATTCTTTCCACTAATGTCCAGTGGTTGTGATGATTATGAATTCCCAGAATTACTTCATAATCCATTGGGTTCATCTGTGGTTTTAAGAAAGCAGTAAACATGTTTTGATGTCACCAAACAAAAATGTATGTTTAGTTATACAAACAATGTACCAAGATTAGAATTTGCTCTAAGTGCTACAGCAAAACCTGGTAATATATATTCAAGAATAAATATCACAACCAATAACATATTATCTTATCATTGATTCAAAACTGTTATTACCACATGGAAAACTCACACATAAACACATAGTAGAATGCCTGAGATATACCTTTCATCTTGGACTTTTTCCCTGCCACATTGCTGTCATTGCAATTGAATCAATAAAAGCAGTCTGACCTGTATTCTGGATGTTGTAATCCTTCACGATTATAGCAATAAATGCATTAATAGATTGCAAATGTGTTGTAAATGACCAAAGATTAGCAAAATACTGTAACAACTTTGAAATTTAAAAACAATATATTCGTTGTACCTCACTCTCCAGTTCCATATTAGGACCGATTTTACTTATGTCACAGTAAAACAACTTGTATGGGGCTGCACAGTGGTGCAGTTGGTAACACTGTTGCCTTGCAGCAAGAAGGTCCTGGGTTCAATTCCCAGCCAGGGGTCTTTCTGCATGGAGTTTGCATGTTCTCCCCCTGCATGCGTGGGTTCTCACCGGGTACTCCGGCTTCCTCCTACAGTTCAAAGTCATGCCTGTTAGGTTAATTGGTCATTCTAAATTGCCCTTAGGTGTATGAATGAGTGTGTGCATGGTTGTTTGTGTGTTACCCAGCGATGGACTAGCGACCTGTCCAAGGTGTACCCCGCCTCTCACCCATAGACTGCTGGAGATAGGCACCAGCTCCCCCGCGACCCACTATAGAATAAGCGGTAGAAAATGACTGACTGACAACTTGTATGCATTCGCTCTCAACAGAAGGACATGGACATCTTTTCCCGTGAAAGCATCATGTACATCTAATGATGAGGAAGGGGTAGGGGGTAGTGAAAGACAAAACAAAAGTTAAAGATAAGTTTAGTATCATGACACCTATTTCCTGTAATTTAAAAAAATACTGTTTATGTTATCCACCATTCCGCAAATCAGATGACTGTAGTATGAGAAAGTAGAAACTTCACTGATGAAGACAGCTATTTTCAACCCAGAAATTAATAATAAAGCTTGCAGTATTAATTATATTGATTGATTTTCATTTTTCTTTAGTTTAACACAAGACAACAACATAGTTGTACAAAGACATAGGGTCTTTGTGAGACATACATATGTATGCTAACTGAAATTGACATATTTAAACAATGTAGTTTGATATACATTTTTTTAAATCAAACAATAAACTTACATTTCTCAGTTGGAGTTTTTCTTTGAGGCGTAGCAGACGGAAGATGAGTTGTAGGTGGGGCAGGGAGAGGTGTAACTGATTCAGAGGGTGGTGGAACTGGAGCAGAGGGTGGTGTAACTGTATCAGTGGGAGGTGTAACTGATGCAGTGGGTGGTGGAACTGGAGCAGAGGGTGGTGGAACTGATTCAGAGGGTGGTGGAACTGGAGCAGAGGGAGGTGTAACTGATTCAGAGGGTGGTGGAACTGATGCAGCGGGTGGTGGAACTGGGGCAAGGAGAGGTGTAACTGATTCAGAGGGTGGTGGAACTGGAGCAGAGGGAGGTGTAACTGATTCAGAGGGTGGTGTAACTGATGCAGCGGATGGTGGAACTGATGCAACGGATGGTGGAACTGATGCAGAGGGTGGTGGAACTGATTCAGAGGGTGGTGTAACTGATTCAGAGGGTGGTGGAACTGATGCAGCGGGTGGTGGAACTGATGCAGCGGATGGTGGAACTGATTCAGAGGGTGGTGGAACTGATGCAGCGGGTGGTGGAACTGATGCAGAGGGTGGTGGAACTGATTCAGAGGGTGGTGGAACTGGAGCAGAGGGAGGTGTAACTGATTCAGAGGGTGGTGGAACTGATGCAGCGGGTGGTGGAACTGGAGCAGGGAGAGGTGTAACTGATTCAGAGGGTGGTGGAACTGGAGCAGAGGGTGGTGGAACTGATTCAGAGGGTGGTGGAACTGATGCAGCGGGTGGTGGAACTGGAGCAGAGGGTGGTGGAACTGATTCAGAGGGTGGTGGAACTGATGCAGCAGGTGGTGGAACTGATGCAGAGGGTGGTGGAACTGATGCAGCGGGTGGTGGAACTGGAGCAGAGGGTGGTGGAACTGGAGCAGAGGGTGGTGGAACTGATGCAGCGGGTGGTGGAACTGGAGCAGAGGGTGGTGGAACTGATGCAGCGGGTGGTGGAACTGGAGCAGAGGGTGGTGGAACTGATGCAGCGGGTGGTGGAACTGGAGCAGAGGGTGGTGGAACTGATGCAGCGGGTGGTGGAACTGCTTCAGAGGGTGGTGGAACTGATGCAGCGGGTGGTGGAACTGGAGCAGCGGGTGGTGGAACTGATGCAGAGGGTGGTGGAACTGATGCAGCGGGTGGTGATGCTGAAGCAGCGGGTGGTGGAACTGGAGCAGAGGGTGGTGGAACTGATGCAGAGGGTGGTGGAACTGATGCAGTGGGTGGTGGAACTGATGCAGCGGGTGGTGGAACTGATGCAGAGGGTGGTGGAACTGATGCAGCGGGTGGTGATGCTGAAGCAGAGGGTGGTGGAACTGATGTAGAGGGTGGTGGAACTGATGCAGCGGGTGGTGGAACTGATTCAGAGGGTGGTGGAACTGATGCAGCGGGTGGTGGAACTGATGCAGAGGGTGGTGGAACTGATTCAGAGGGTGGTGGAACTGGAGCAGAGGGAGGTGTAACTGATTCAGAGGGTGGTGGAACTGATGCAGCGGGTGGTGGAACTGGAGCAGGGAGAGGTGTAACTGATTCAGAGGGTGGTGGAACTGGAGCAGAGGGTGGCGGAACTGATTCAGAGGGTGGTGGAACTGATGCAGCGGGTGGTGGAACTGGAGCAGAGGGTGGTGGAACTGATTCAGAGGGTGGTGGAACTGATGCAGCAGGTGGTGGAACTGATGCAGAGGGTGGTGGAACTGATGCAGCGGGTGGTGGAACTGGAGCAGAGGGTGGTGGAACTGGAGCAGAGGGTGGTGGAACTGATGCAGCGGGTGGTGGAACTGGAGCAGAGGGTGGTGGAACTGATGCAGCGGGTGGTGGAACTGGAGCAGAGGGTGGTGGAACTGATGCAGCGGGTGGTGGAACTGGAGCAGAGGGTGGTGGAACTGATGCAGCGGGTGGTGGAACTGGAGCAGAGGGTGGTGGAACTGATGCAGTGGGTGGTGGAACTGGAGCAGAGGGTGGTGGAACTGATGCAGCGGGTGGTGGAACTGATTCAGAGGGTGGTGGAACTGATGCAGCGGGTGGTGGAACTGGAGCAGCGGGTGGTGGAACTGATGCAGAGGGTGGTGGAACTGATGCAGCGGGTGGTGATGCTGAAGCAGCGGGTGGTGGAACTGGAGCAGAGGGTGGTGGAACTGATGCAGAGGGTGGTGGAACTGATGCAGCGGGTGGTGGAACTGATGCAGAAGGTGGTGGAACTGATGCAGCGGGTGGTGATGCTGAAGCAGCGGGTGGTGGAACTGGAGCAGAGGGTGGTGGAACTGATGCAGAGGGTGGTGGAACTGATGCAGAGGGTGGTGGAACTGATGCAGCGGGTGGTGATGCTGAAGCAGCTGGTGGTGGAACTGGAGCAGAGGGTGGTGGAACTGATGCAGAGGGTGGTGGAACTGATGCAGCGGGTGGTGGAACTGATGCAGAGGGTGGTGGAACTGATGCAGCGGGTGGTGATGCTGAAGCAGCGGGTGGTGGAACTGGAGCAGAGGGTGGTGGAACTGATGCAGCGGGTGGTGGAACTGATGCAGAGGGTGGTGGAACTGATGCAGCGGGTGGTGATGCTGAAGCAGAGGGTGGTGGAACTGATGTAGAGGGTGGTGGAACTGATGCACCGGGTGGTGGAACTGATGCAGAGGGTGGTGGAACTGATGCAGCGGGTGGTGGAACTGATGCAGAGGGTGGTGGAACTGATGCAGCGGGTGGTGATGCTGAAGCAGAGGGTGGTGGAACTGATGTAGAGGCTGGTGGAACTGATGCAGCGGGTGGTGGAACTGATGCAGAGGGTGGTGGAACTGATGCAGCGGGTGGTGGAACTGATGCAGAGGGTGGTGGAACTGATGCAGCGGGTGGTGATGCTGAAGCAGAGGGTGGTGGAACTGATGTAGAGGGTGGTGGAACTGATGCAGCGGGTGGTGGAACTGATGCAGAGGGTGGTGGAACTGATGCAGCGGGTGGTGGAACTGATGCAGAGGGTGGTGGAACTGATGCAGCGGGTGGTGATGCTGAAGCAGACATGGGTTGAGCAGAAAATGTTTGGTTTCCTTGTTTTTTTAAAGAATGTGGCAGTCGGGAACTTACGGTTAAGCAGAGTTTAAGGTGATCTGTGTTTATTTTACTCTGGCAAATAAAGAGTAAATGTGTCCAAATTCACAAGAATAGTTGTGTATGATGTGAGGAATGACCCACCCAAAATATAAGGTGATTGGTTAATCTCTGTCCCATGGGGCAACAAAACATTACGAGGTGTGAGCGTCAGGCTGGAATACTGTGTTCCTCTATGATGTTCCTATAAATATTTTCCCCTCTTTTTAAAAGAGAGGAAATATGTTCTCATACATGACAGGGACAATATGTTTAATATGTAAAGTACTTAAATAATATTAGAGTGGATTATTTTAAACAAAACATCAGACAGTACCATTATCAAAGCAGTAAAATATCTTTTATAAATCCAGTATTTTGTCATATTTTACATTAGAACGCGATTTACCAGAAAAATAAGCTACACTCTCATCTATTCAGGAAGCCAACAGAGTGAGCATCCATTGTTTTATATCAGTAATAAAAAAGTAGAAATAAATACGACGTGTGTTTGGTGTCTGACTGATGACTGTCAGGTTAAAGTGAAAATGACACAAGTTGGAAAAGACAAACAACACGAAACTGTGCAAAAACAGCCTCACAAGACCAGGTTCATTTTGTATTTATTTCTTTTTTCTAGGAGCTGTTGATTAAAAATGAAGTAACAACATTGACATGAATACGTTTCGTCGTTTTACCGACAAATCGATCAGAAAAGCTGTGAAGACGGTCGGGTTCCGCCTCTCTGGCTGCAGTGCGCGCTCCCGACACAGAGGGAACAGAATATTTCAAGCTGCGTGAAGCTGACACCCCACCCACTTGAAAAATTCCAGCAAATAGACAGAATGGTTAGTGCTTCGTTTGTGCAGGTTTGTTCCGTTAAAATTTTTGTTTGTGCTGTTTTGGTTTATGAGATATTAAAGAATATATATTTTTAGGTCATCCAGAGGTCACCATCCCCCCATTTTGCTCCAAATTGAACCGGAGTGGTCTACCTTTTTAATGCTGTTTGTGCCGCTTTTATGTACAAGCTATATAATTTTCTTTCAGGTGATCACTGACGACTTAAATCGATGACGTCTATGGCCTGCGCTGAACATCATATCCACCAAGCAAGCAGTTATTAATTTCGTGTTTTTCTTTCATCATGCAAGTTAAATTGTGTTTTTATCCGATGTTGTAAAATGTATGCCTTGTTATAGTGTTTTGCACTTTATTCTTTAATAAAGATTATGAAACTTTTTTGGTCTCAAATAAATTTGCTTTAAATATGTCTACTAAGTCACCAATACATTTATCTTTCTACACAGTAATTCAATATTATCCTCTCACAAATGGGGAAAAATCCACCAGCTGCAGCTACACATTCCTTGCCCAAAACCTGACATGGTCTGCGACCACTATGATGTAATGTTTATAATTTCAATAACTGTTCTGTGTTACTGTTGTGGTTTTAATAATCTAATTCAGCTTGTGTACGCTGGACAAAAGCGGAAGTGCGAGTAGGTCATTGGCTCAAAGTTCATAACCAAGTAATTTACTTTTTGTTCAAATAAAATTTTAAAATGCATCAAGCATTAATTTCTAATTTCTGACATTAAATGTAAGAATTTTTAAAAGCGCTTGGCAACTTTGATATACTAAGTTCTCACGCAATGTCATAGGGATTGGCTCCACCCACGTACTGACCCCCACCACTTACCTTTTTTTGGCCGTAATTTAAACGTTTTACTAAATAATGTTTAGGTTTTAGATAAAACACTGTTTTTTAAAAGTCCAGACTTTAAAAAAATGTTGAAACAAAGATTCGGCAAGGTTTCATTTTGCAGCTATTCCATTCATTTTTAGTCATCGATGTTTAGGCACATCAGTAGACTCCACAGAACTAAGACACATTTTTAAAGTTGAACAGATACTTCAATTGAAAATTCACAAGACAAGTAGTAGTAAAAAATTCAACATTTAAAATAAAATAAAAACATACTATAATTACAACACAGCATAAATGGCATACAGATTTGAGAGAACAATTTAAACTGAGTTTTTGAGTTGTGATAGAATGCTGAAATATCAATGTTTTGTGGCTTTGGGAGATTATATAGGCCAGAATAATATTTTGATTAATGCTAATCAAAGCCTTTTCGTTCTTTAACTAGATGCCTCGACAGCCATCAATAGACAGGGATTCCCTTATTGCAGTTCTCTAAAGTTCAAAAGAGGATTTCCTTCTAAATGGCAAAATAGCCACTCCAGCTGCCACTATTTGGACAGTATGAAGTCAGCAGCTGGAAAACAAGATGTCTCCAAAAGCCCTGTACACTTTTGTAAAATCTAACAGACACAACATCTGGTCATGTTTGGAGATCAGTGAGCAGGAAAGTGATCGTGAGAGCAGTGTGGACACAGAGTTTGACTCTGGCTCCATTTCTCCTGGACAAGACGACTGCTCAGGTTTTCAGCTTGAAGTTCCTTTTGAGGAATGGATCAAATTTGTACCTGAGAAAGTGGAATATAATGACAAGTTTTCATCATCTGGCAAAAGGGAATACATGATTTTGAAGCCTGGCACTTGGAGTCATGTAATTAACCATCTGATTTGGAAAAAGATCAAAAGCACATGTACATTTGTGTTCCAGAGAGCAAAAGTTTATCCAACTGTCACAAACAAATATATAGATATCAAAGGCTTCTGTAAAGAGTGTCAAGGCCATATTAAAATGACTTGTGCTAGAGAGCCAACGGTAAACAGCCAAATGCTGCTTCAGTGCTCCATCGAAGACATTGATATCTCCCTGCACACTGGGCAATCCAAGAGGTTCATGTCTGGAAACCTTCGTGCACAGATTTCAAAAGAGCTGTGTGAGGGCAGGATGGAGCCGGCTGTATGGAGGTCAGCGAAGGCATCAGATTTGATGGATATTGGAGATGCTGAGCCAAGTCACCTTCCAAATTTGGCCACCCTACGAAAAGCTAAGCAGGAGAGAAGAGATTTGGAATTAGGTGACAAAGATCCCATTTTGTCTTTGCAGTTATTAAAATATAGCACACCTCACAGTGGTAGTATAAGAGACATTGGTCTAGACAAGTTCTTCTGCCACTATTGGAGTCAAACACAGCTACATGTGTATAAGGCATTGTCCAAAAAATGCCCCTCAGTAGTTTGCTTTGACGCAACTGGCTCAGTTGTGAGAAGACTGGTGAGACCAAATGGTACATCTGGCCACATCTTCTTATATCAAGGTGTTCTGACAGGGGACAACTGCTCAGTCCCAGTTGTGCAAATGCTGTCAGAGAGACACGACATTAATGCAATTGCAACATGGCTGACAGAATGGCTTCGTACAGGTGCTGCTATACCAAAGGAAGCCGTGAGTGACTTTTCTCTGGCTATTCTTGGTGCTCTGGTGAAGGCCTTCACTCCTTACCCCGATCTGAAGACATACATTAACGAATGCTTCCGTTTGCTACTTGGGAACCAGTCTGCAAAACTTCCTCCTTGTTTTATCAGGGTTGATGTGGCACACTGCATAAAGATGATCTGTCAGTGGGACTGCCTGAAAAACAAGTCACACCGTGTCAAAGATTTCTTTGTCAGGGCAATAGCAAAGCTTCTTCAATCACAGTGCTTGGACCATGCAAAACAGCTAATACATGCCATCACTGTTGTGGCCCTCAGTGAGGCAGAGGGTGATGATAGTTCTGGAGTCCCTCTCGAATCAGAGATGTGCAAAAAATATCTAAAAACCCAGATCACAGAAGACTCCATCATCATTCCAGCTGAAGATCCAAATGAAATGCATCAAGTGGATTCTTTTGACGAGATCCAGACTGACCTACGCGGCTGGGTATCAAACATATGCGAGGAGAGCAGGTCACTCGCTGCAGCCAATGGGGATAGGGACAACATCCATTTCCTCCCTGATATTGTTCCACACATAATAAGACTAGCAAGTTACTTACCACTTTGGACAGGAGTAATGGTCCCCCTCTTCAAAAGCACCAACCTCACAGCAAGCTCAGCCACTGTTGAAGCAGAATTTAAAAATGTAAAGCATGGCCTTTTTAAACACGAGAACTTACCCATTCGAGTTGATCGCTTTATTTCTCGTCATCTTTCCTTTATAGAAGGAAATATGTGGATTTGTTCTGCAAAAGCGAAAAATGATGAGGAAACATCTGGATTAGCAAAAGTTTCCGAAACAAACTCTGTATCCATGACTACCCACAGTGCTGAAGCCAAGACAAGAATAGATTCTCACCAATCTGTAGAATCCGATGAAACCACAAACATTCCTCCAACAGATGAAGACGTGGTTGAAAACTGGAGGGGACTAATTCTTCCACCCAAAAAAAGGAAGAGAACTTCTTATCTCACTTCCTGCACTGAATGGCTCCATGCAGATCCATCTTTTGGGGCAAAAAGAGTGAAAGTGGGACTATTAAAAAATGGAAACCTGCATCAACCGATTAGAGTTGGGAAATCAACAATCTCTGTTCTGAACACATGTGCATTTGATGCGTTTTGTCAGTGCTTATGCTGTGCTTTCTGTGACAGCTCAGCATTTCAAAATGTTGTCAGAAACAACAGTGACAACCCCATCTTGCTGCTGGTAAAAGCCATTGAAACAAATGGTGTGACCCCAAAGATCTATTCACAGAGGGCAGAGCTGCTTAGTGCAATGTTTGAAAAACTCCAGTTGAGGTCTGGTGCCCATCAAATCGATGCCCAGTGCAATATCTCCACGGTCATTGGAAAAACAATGAGAAATATATCCAGCGTTTACATCTCAAAACACTGCTCTTCACAGTTCTGCCAGCTAAACAAAGGAACAACAAGGGAAGTACCATTTGTTTCTCCTGACATTTCTGTGCTGATGGACTGTGGCATGGCTCAGCTTGACATTTCAGTGGAAAATGGATTCTTCCTTCCGGAGTCTCCCTGCCTTCGCCCACTACCGAAGGAATCAGAATGTCCACTTGAATTCAAAACAGGAGCCAGCACCTCAGGAAAAATGCTCTGTGCTGGAACTGTTACTCACAGCTACAGCATTGGAGAAATAACATGGATTGACACTGACCTTGCAAACACAACTCAGTTTCCTTTGAGTGAATTTCCCCCCACTGTTGCTCTCCAAGGAAAGACATTCTCTTTGAGAGGAGTCATCGCTTTCAAGGGAAGCTTGACTAAAGATGGTCTGGGACATTACATTGCATACTGCCGAAGAGCTCCATGTGTGTGGGAGCTTTATGATGACCTGGCAAATATAGTGAAGACTGTGTCTGAAAAGAAGACAATACAACCACATGCAGTGTTGTACACAGCAGACTGAATGCTGTGAATCAACACATTTTGGGGGAAAATTTCTGAGAAGCCCAGATCAAAAGGCAAATACATTTTGCCATGGTTTGATATTCCTGACCAGAAATAGGTTCTATTTTAATGTTCTTTGTTACAAGTTCTTAGATGGTTAAGTATGCCATATTTTGCCTGTGGTGATTTATAACATAAAGTTAATTTTCCAAATCAGAAGTGTCAGCACCAAACCATAAGGCAATGAAAGTACACAAGTTCATATTTATCTAAAAAAGTAGAAAACTTACCCAAACTAAAAGCTATAAGAAACAAAGTGCAAAAAACAATCACAAAAAGGCTGAAAGGGATTTACAATAAAAGAGAGGAAAAATACAATACTGTGCAGTTATCAGTAAGGTATAGGTTATATATATTAAATTAGGCGTGCAGAACAATCAGGTGACAGTGGTGACAGCATTTATGTAAACACTTGATCAGATAAAAACTTGATCAGATAAAAACTTGATCAGATAAAAACTTCAATATTGGCATGAAAGTAGAAAACCTATTGTTTGTTGGAAGCAGTGATGGTTAGTCTATAAAGTCTAACAGCAGCTCTGATCTGCAAAAAAGTACTTTTGTCCACTTAAGGTAAAGCTTCACTTAGGCTAAAGTACCTCTCCATGTCTTTACTAGCTTCATGTATGGGATGGGAAATACTGTCCAACTATGAATATATTGGTCATGTGCCCACCTCATGGTGGTGATGATGTTCAGCGCAGGCCATAGACGTCATCGATTTAAGTCGTCAGTGATCACCTGAAAGAAAATTATATAGCTTGTACATAAAAGCGGCACAAACAGCATTAAAAAGGTAGACCACTCCGGTTCAATTTGGAGCAAAATGGGGGGATGGTGACCTCTGGATGACCTAAAAAAATATATTCTTTAATATCTCATAAACCAAAACAGCACAAACAAAAATTTTAACGGCACAAACCTGCACAAACGAAGCACTAAAAAATGAGCCCACTCCGGTTGAATTCGGAGTAAAATGGGGGGATGGTGACGTCATCGGCCGAAATTAAACCTTATAATATCTCAGATATTAAAACAGCACAAACGAAAATTTTAACGGCACAAACCTGCACAAACGAAGCACTAAAAAATGAGCCCACTCCGGTTCAATTCGGAGTAAAATGGGGGGATGGTGACCTCTGGATGACCTAAAAAATAATCTTTAATATCTCAGAAACCAAAACAGCACAAACAAAAATTTTAACGGCACAAACCTGCACAAACGAAGCACTAACCATTCTGTCTATTTGCTGGAATTTTTCAAGTGGGTGGGGTGTCAGCTTCACGCAGCTAATATTTCAGGGGAACAGAATTTCGCACAACACTTGTTGGAAGTTCAGGGGAGATCTGGGTTAGAAGAGAAGTTTGGTTTATTTGTTTCAATCATTCATGTTGATCAGACGTTTAGTCAGTACCTTCTGGTTTTAAAGTACTTGATAAACAAAGTTGGCTTTACTTGCTAAGGAAAGAGTATGATTTTATTGCTCTTTCAAATTTTGGCAAATCGGTCTTGGAAAATCACTTTGAGGATACAAACTTTTTCATGCTCAAGCTAATCGTGTTATCTTGGCACTTTTATGTTGAGAGATATTCAGGAGTGATGTGGCAAGAGACTGCTACTAATTAGATCATTTTAAACTGGCTCATTGCTAACACAGTAAGTCAGTCATTTTCTACCGCTTCTTCCATAGTGGTCCCAGGGGAGCTGGTGCCTGTCTCCAGCAACCTGTGGACGGGAGGCGGGGTACACCCTGGACAGGTCGCCTGTCCATCGCTGTAAATACCGGGTTGCTTGCTAACACCTTTTTATGTAATAGACTTTTGTTAACCCTTAAATGCGACACAGTCATAAAAATAAACATAACAATTACTGTTCCAGCTCTTTGGGTATTTTGACTAACATTTAAAATGGTTAAATTATTAATCAGTGGATTTTAAACTTCTTGCAGAAAGAGGTATAAGATTAAGTTGATTTACAAAAACAGAAATAAATTCACAGAAACTTACTCTGTTAAAGCATTTTGGACCAACCAAACACTTGTGATACATTTAATACTGTGATGCATTAGTGACCTACTCCATATTGCAATAATTTGAACCACAACTTAAGTTCAGTTTATTTTTTAAAACACAACTCACAAAAAGGTAGGGGTATTAGGCTATTAGTTGAAATTTCAGGAAGTGGCAATTAAGCTTAGAGTGTCACAGAGTGTCATCAGCAGGTTGCAACAGAGATACAACGAGACTGGAAGAGTCACAGGAAGGCATAGAAGTGGACCTCCTTTGGACATATCCTACACTGATGACCGCTTAAAAGTCCATTCCAAACCGTTTACACCAGCGTGGTCTGAGTGCTAAATGACCTGCGAGGTTACCTGACCACACCACCAGGACCAGGCATCATCATCTTGCGTGGGCCAGGGAGCATTTGTGATGGATGAGGGACCAGTGGGTCTCAGTGCTGCTCTCTGATTTAAAAAAATCAATTCATGTTGAGCGGAAATGATGGAGACGCCAAGGAGAGCTCTATGCATCAGCTACTGTTGTCATCAGAAGAGCCTTTGGTGACGGTGGTGCTACAGTGTGCATAGGTGTGTCTCGTCAATACAGAACTGCCCTACATTTTGTGAATGGTGCCAAGATGAGCCCATACTACCTGAATGACATAATTTATTCATTGTTTGCCTGAAACTGCCTTATACAATAAATATTAACAGCCAGACAAATAATGAGCAAACTGAGGTGTAACAAGAACATAAATCAATTTCTTTACATAATTCAATTATATAACTAATCACAACACTACAAACCTGCTTTTCTAATATTACAGAAATAACATCAGATTATTAAAATAACAAATTGAATTAATTATATGACTATAAAAAGGGGAATTTTCTGATCAGAATGATTTATTAGACTAGATTATGGTTCTATGATCTAGCAGCTTGTATTCACTGTTCTGGCCTGAGGGAACGAGACGGGACATAGGGGTGCAGAAGGTTGGACAGATATCTTGGCGCAAGGCCTTTAAGAGACTTAAAAACAAATAAAAGAACCTTAAAACTGATCCTAAAATTAAAAGGCAGCCACTGGAATGAGACCAACACTGGGGTGATGTGCTCTCATTTCTTTGTACCTGTTAAAAATCGGGAAATAGGGAACTTGTTAAACATTTGGGACTGAAACAAATCACTTTGATTTGACCTTCATTAAAATTCAAAATAGTTAAGGCAATCCACGATTTCATGTCACAAAGACAGTCAAGAAGGGGTTGAATAGAGTGAGCATCAAACTGCTCATCTGCATATAAATGGAACAAAATCCCTTATTTCAGCTGCATAGATCCCAATGGGAAAAGGTACAGGTAAAAAGCACATTTTAAGGTTTCTTTTTTTCCCAAAGCAAAAAACAGGTTGTATTATTTCTCCCACCTCAGATCATCTGGCTTCAGAGCTTGTAAAGTCTCCTTTACCAAGGTCCAAACACATTCTCCTAAAAGCTTTTTTTAGCATCAATATTGACATAAAATATAATTAAGCACATGACAAAGGGAAACACACTGAAGACTTATGAAGATGAGAACATTTACAATACACAGGAATAAAATAAAAACAGAAAAAACAGGAGGGTACATGTCAGATATTTCAAACCATCAAAAAGGCATCACAACTACTTAGTCTTTTTGGCTTTCAAATTTGTTAAATCTTTCAAGGTTCCAAGGCAGTTTCACTTCAGCCTTGAACTCAGGTGTATTGGGTTTTGTATTAGACCACTTATATTTATGAATCTGAAATTTTCCACAAAGAATCGAAAAGCTTCAAATAAAAGTGTCGGTCTTTTTTATTGTAAAAAAGAAATAGCATGCTAATATTGTCACTTAATTTTAAAATCACAACATTGTTGAAATAAGTGTTCAAATCAGTCATAAAATGTTACATAGAAAACATAAAAAGATGTGAAATTGTTTCTAGAACTGTTTTACAGAAGGTACAAGATTCATCCAAGTCCTGTCTATATTTTTTAATAAATTGGTTTGTTTGATATTTTTGATAAATTATTTTGACTGGAACTTTCTTGACCTTGCTCGTTATTATAAGTCCAGATCAATGATCAGTTATTGATCATAAAGTTACTATTTCAATAAAACTGACAATGAGGAGTTTGTGATAACATTTTTTATATCTAAAATAATAATCCCATTTATATGAATTTCTATTTTCAATGTTGCCTGTGTAGTGGAACGTCAAAAGTCGTCAAAACACATACAAAACAACGTGAATCCGTTTTGTGACGTAAGCACGTCCATTACGTCGAACGTAACACGTTTGACTTCAGGAGCGCTATTGGAACTTCACTCAGGTTTGGATATTCTTAAGGTTTTAATTGTAAAAATAAGTTAAACTGAATTTAAGCGTCGTATGCCAGTTATTACATTGTGTGCCTAATAAAGTCGGCCGCTCAGTCAGGTTGAAGCCTTGTTTTAGCTAGCTGACGGTTGCTTTCCCCGGCTTTAGCAGTAGCATCCAAGCTAACGTTAGCTGCAGAGATACACAGGAGGAGTCATTGTTTCCGACAGTTTATTCCCAGCGCTGTGCAGCATACATGTTGGAATGTTTACCGTAGATATTGTCATTGGATAACTTGGTGATCTGTTGTGTTTGGTGTCAGCTTGCTACGTTGCAGCAGTGAGCCAAAATGTATCGTCCTAAGCCGACTCTAAAGGACCGACAGCACCTATACAGGCTCATCATCAGCCAGCTGCTCCATGATGGATACACCAACATCGCCAACAGCCTCATCAATGAGGTGAAACCACAGAGCGTGGTGTCGCCCTCTGAGCAACTGATGCAGCTTGCCAAGATAGGTATGAGTTGCCCCAACCTTCATCATATTTACCTTAATTTGTTCATCTAAAACTAACAGTACAGATTATCTATCGCAGGAATTGAGAATGACGACAGCGCCGTTCAGTATGCTATTGGCCGCTCAGACACAGTAGCACCTGGCGTGGGCATTGATCTGGAGTTTGATGCAGATGTCCAGACCATGTCCCCAGAGGCCTCAGAGTATGAGACCTGCTACGTCACGTCCCATAAGGGTCCCTGCCGTGTGGCGACATACAGCCGGGATGGTCAACTTATTGCCACAGGCTCAGCTGACGCCTCCATCAAGATTCTGGATACAGAGCGCATGCTGGCTAAAAGTGCCATGCCCATCGAGGTGAGGCAGGTTGTAGTGTACAGTGAGGGTAGACACTGTTGTTCTACTAACATTGTGTTGCTTTGGGTATCTTCTAGGTGATGATGAACGAGACGGCGCAGCAGAACATGGAGAATCATCCTGTCATACGTACGCTTTATGATCATGTGGATGAAGTCACCTGCCTGGCCTTCCATCCAAGTGAACAGATTCTAGCATCTGGCTCAAGAGACTACACCCTAAAACTGTTTGACTACTCAAAGCCCTCTGCTAAAAGAGCTTTTAAATACATACAGGTGAATTATCTTACTTAATTTATTAGCTGTAATGATAGGGGCTGCAACAAACGATTATTTCGCTAATCGATTAATCTGTTGACTATTGTTTTGATTAATCAGTAAATAACCGGATAGCAAAGGATGCTTAATAGGAAATTCTTTGCTGAATTTGAACCAGGTGAAGCTAAAGCTATGCCACTTGAGTTCTGGATGGAGCATATTTACAGACAAGGAAGATTTTTCATCTTAAAGGAAAATTGATGTTTTTTGTACAATTTTGGCCTAATTGAATGTTTTTGTTGTTGTTTTTTTCAGCAAATTACATGTTTCAAAGTCTACGTTCTCCAGTTAACGATTGTTCCAGTACTAAAATAGATGACGATTATTTCAATAACCGATTAATCCGATGAATTGTTTCAACCCTAATAATAATGATCCAACACATAATTCTGACTAATGGTGGGTAGAGAAAAACATTATGTTAACTTGAACAGCAGAATGGCTGAGGGTGGGACACTTTAAGCAGCGAGTAAGCATTATGTACTTTATGTGGTTACAGCATCTCCAGAACTGCACGTCTTGTCCAATATTTCCAGTTTGCGGTGGTCAGAACCTGAACCACATTGAATGATACGCTAGAACAATGTTTTTTGAATCCTGGTCATCAGGACCTACATGTTTTAGGTTTTTCCTTTCTGCCACACACCTGACTTAAATGAATGGGTGATTAACAGGCCTCTGCTGCACTTGATGGCATCCCAGTGACATAATGTAATCATTTCAATCAAGGGTGTTCGAGCAGAGACCTCTAAAAAATGAAGGACTGTGGGCCAGAGGACCAGGGTTGAGAACCATTGCAATAGAAGACCTCCTTAAGTTCTAGCAGCCACAAAGGTGGTTGCTTGTTCTGATAGAAAGTTGGTAGAACACACTGTGCATCACTGTTGGATGCTGAAGGTGGGCCTTTTAGCCTCAGTGGTCTGGTGTGATACAAATGTCTTTTGACAAAATGTGCATCACTTACCTGGGGAGGACTTGATACCTGATAATGGAAAGTAGTAGGGATGGGTACCTTTCACATTTGAGCCAATACGGTACCGATGCCCAGTACCTGGGAATCGGTACCAGTTGTCAGTACTTTTTATGTGTGTTTATGTGGTAATAAATGTTAATTTGTTTAATAATAAAATCTCAAACATTTTCAATTTAACATTTATTTCTCAATATATAAACTTAAATTAATAAATCAAAACAACATCCGGCTGTTGGTACTGTAACATCTCAGTTGTTGCAAACATTTCTTCTCCCATGATGCTGGCTGCAGACGACGAGTCGCTGACCGACGCAGGCGTGCTAACGGTGGCGAATGCAGGAGTTGTAGCCGTAGATCTGAGGGTGACAGAAATTGTCTCTTCAGCCTTGAGAAAAATCTGCTGCTTAACCAGGTGCTTCCTCAGATTAGTATTCCCGCCGCTGGCCTTGCACTTCGTGTCACAAATATTGCAGCAAGCGTAATCTGCATCTGAACAGTGGAGCCATACTTTAGAGCGCTTTCTATCAGCCATGCTTTGTTGATGGTACCAGCAGCTACTGATTTCATTGTGTTTATGTTCATGCAATGCTGTGTTCATGCCCGGCATGGAAAATCAGCCACTCTTCCACTCCCTCTGTGACACAATGATGCTTTTAGGTACCGAAACATGGTACCGTTTGATTTTACGTGAAGCGATACTGTGTAGCTCCGACGGAATTCGGTTGGTACCTATAAAAGTACCCAATTCTGTACCCATCCCTAGGAAGAAGGCAAACCAGCTGGTCAGAATGATACTTTGGGTAATGTCCTGCTGCTTCTGTTCATGTGCTTGTTGCTTTGACATGTAACACATAACCCAGTGCTCTGCTAAAGCATTCATATTCCCTGAAACCTTTTACATTTTGTCTTTTTACTGCCATAAACTTAAATGTACAGCATTTCCCCTTGGATTTAGACATGTTGGCTGACCACTACATAAAATGCTGGGTTTTATTTAATCAAATCAAATTGCATCTGTAGCTTTTGACAACTTGATGTTGACAATACAGGAAACTCAAAAGATCTTCATATATTAACATGTGCTGACCATTTGCTACCCTGCAGGAAGCAGAAATGCTGCGTTCAATCTCCTTCCACCCCTCTGGGGACTTCTTGCTGGTGGGAACACAGCACCCTACACTGCGCCTCTATGATGTCAACACTTTCCAGTGCTTTGTCTCCTGTAACCCACTGGACCAGCACACAGACACCATCAGTGGCGTCAGCTACAACCCTTCTGCCAACAGCTACGTCACCTGCAGCAAGGACGGCAGCATCAAGCTGTGGGATGGTGTCTCCAACCGTTGCGTGACCACCTTTGAGAAGGCCCATGATGGGGCAGAGGTGTGCTCCGCCATCTTCTCCAAGAATTCCAAGTACATCCTGTCCAGTGGAAAAGACTCAGTGGCCAAGCTTTGGGAGATCTCTACTGGTCGGACCCTGGTCAAGTACACAGGTAAGGAACATCTGAACATTCAGGTTCATGTATTCATTTACAGTTAATATTAAAAATGAAAGACAATCCTTTTGATCAAACCTTTTGGAGCAGTAGTGAAAACCAAAACCCAGCAGAACACTGCAAAATGAGTGAAGTCTGGAAATCTGCCTGGACCTGAGGAAGAGTTAATGGCAATAGTGGAAGCTTCCTTGGGCTTCTGCACTGTGGTTGCGGGGTGGTTTCCCTGGGACTCTCCCCTGCTCTTCTCTGCGCAGATTGCGGTAGTTCTCCTGGGGTTCCTGTGCTCTGGGGGGCCTTTGCATGTCTATGGCTCGGATCTCCTCTGTATCTGTCCCAGGTCTAGGGCGCCTATATGCAGTACTCTGCTGTAGTATGGGTTGATATTAGCTGCTCAATACACCTGGCTTGGTGCTCAGGTAGCTAGCCTGTAACCTACTGCTTTACAGACGTACTGTTCATAGCCTTATTACTGCAGTTTTAACTTAAATGAGAGTAATATTTGGCACCCTTCAGGAGGAGCAGTTCTACATTCCTCTGTGCACTATGTACATCATTTCACAAAAGGTTATTACAACCCTAACATTATTAAAACTTTTCACAGCATTGAAGATATGACAGTTTAATACAATGTAAAGTAGTCCGTGCACAGAAGTGCCCAAAGTGTAAATATTAGTGTGGCCACCATTATTTTCCAGCTCTGCCTTGACTCTCGCAGGCATTGAGTTCACCAGAGCTTCACAGATCGCCACTGGACTCCTCTTCCAGTCCTCCATGATGACATCACAGAGCTGTGTTCCTCCACCCTCTATTTGAGGATGCCCCATAGATTCTCTATAGGGTTTAGGTCTGGAGACATGCTTGGCCAGTCCAGAACCTTTATCCTCAGGCTCATTAGGAAGGTAGTGGTTTTCCTGAAGGTGTGTTTGGAGTCATTATCATGTTGGAATGCTGCCCCGCGGCCCAGTGTCTGAAGGTAGGGAATCATGTTCTGCTTTAATATATCACAGTACATGTTGCCATTCATGGTTCCCTCAATGATCTGTAGCTGCTGATAGTCGGCAGCATTCATGCAGCCCTAAACCATGATGCTTCCATCACCATGCTTGACTGTAGGCTTGACTCCCCATTCACAGCTGAGACTTTGCAGCACTAACGAGTCACATGACATCAGGTAAGTGAAAATTGCTAATTGGGCACAAGTTGGACATTTTCATTTAGCGGTGTACTAACTTTTGTTGCCAGCAATTTAGACATTAATGTCTGTGTCGAGTTAATCTGAGGGTACAGCTGTTTAAAGGAAACACTGTTTCCTCCCAGGCTGCACTACATTGTATCAAAGTGTTGAATCTTCACTGTTGTCCCATGAAAAGATATAATAGAACATTAATATCCATGTCAGGGCTCTAGTGTAAAGTGGTCAGTATGACTAGAATAGTGCAATATAAATCCCCACCATTTACTTTGTCAGAATGTGGGCAGTACTCACTTTTGTGAGACACTGTAAGTGAAGAAGACTCCAATCACTTTGGCACTTTCTCTGGGCTCCTATTAAAAGGACTTTACAACATGCAATATGACAGGACATTTTTTAAGATGTGGTCCAGTACAGCTTTGATCTGAAGTCTCAGCTGACATATAGAAAATCTCATGAGAAGCAGTGTAGCATTTTTAACACTTCTTAAATCTTGCCTTCATTTAAGTCCAGAGTGAGATTATGTTTAAAATGGAGAGTTAATGGATTTTTCAGACAAAAACGGAACCTTCTGCACTGCCCTCTGAAACCCATTGATTGCCCACAACACTGTGAAGCTTGACTAGCCCATTACTGCACAGTGATCAAAGTTACAATTTATCTCTCCTACTTGTGCTGCAGACATATGATATTTATCTCGCTGCTCCTTCCTGAGCAGTAAGCAGCAGAACGCCTTTAAGGCTCCACACTGCTTCTGGGATCAAAGCGTATCATCACAATTATCTCGCATGTATAGTTTCTCTATCTCACTAGGGGGGCTGGTTCTGTTAGTGACTTAAGCGTGGGACAGATGCTTTATCAAAGCTGCTAACCATAACTTTGCACATAATACAGCCATTATCTGTTTGCTTTGAAACCCTGCCTCTATTCCACTGAAAAACAGACCTCACCTCAGATCCCCACTCTGAGCTCAACTCCACAGAGCATGAGGGAGGAGAGAACATCAAGGATGAGGCAGATATTTAAGTATCATTGGTGGTGCTCTACTGTAGTGCATATTGTTGTCATTTAACCAGCTCAGTTTTGCATGAAGGGTTGTCTCAGCTCCTTTCTGCTCTGGTCAGTCAAAAACAACATGAGCCAAGGTAGATATGTTTAAGGAGAGTTGCTGCTCCATCTAGCAGGAACATGAGTGAGACAGACAGCAGAGTTGAGGGCAACAGGAATCACATACAAGGGATTTTCAAAGTTAGGAAGAAGTCTCAGCAAGTATCTCCAGAAATGAAACTAGATAACAAAATGTATATCACAGAATAATGTTTACACTATGAACGTTAGAAGACAATTAGAACGTTAGAAGACAATTAGAACGTTAGAAGACAATTAGAACGTTAGAAGACAATTAGAACGTTAGAAGACAATTAGAACGTTAGAAGACAATTAGAAGATACTTCTTGCTACGTAAGAAGATATTTACTTCTTACACAGTCACTTTTCAGATGTGGTTGTCAGAAGGCCTGTTCTCTTTTAGGAGGTTGCTGCCTATAATCCCAGTTTCATGTTTTCTGTAGTGATGTGCAGTCAGGGGAGATAGGTGGGGCTGTGCCTCACCTGTCATCACGAGAAGTAAAATACTAGCAATGAAAAGAGAAATTCTATTTTTCCACTTGACTCGTCGATAAATTTCTTTTCTGTATGTTTCAAAGTTTTTATGGTCAAAATCGCTGAATGTACACATTGCTGATTCAAATACATGGGAGACAGGCAACGTGAGGCAGTAAATAGCTGTGCCTCACCACCGATGGTGCTGTGTTCCACACACACTGACTGAAGTAGGTAGCTGGTGCATGCCCATTGCTGTCTCTCTTTATATCGTCAATATACATGTTGCACACGTACTAAACATGCTGACGTTCCACAGTCTGCCTAATATATTGAATGACTAAATGGAACATATTTAATCTTTCTAATTGGCCATAAATGCACTGTGAAAATGGACAGTTTGAGGCAAAAAGCACCATGCTGCATTGATGGGCGGAGTGCTGAGCCCCATAGGCACAGAAAGCTAACAGCATGTTGCTACACACTCTTCAGTCACACAGGGCAGGGGTGTTTTCACTTCTCAACACTGGAAAAGCATTTTTCTAAACTGCATTTCAGTTTAAACAGGTGATTTTAGAGAGAGGAAGACCGACTGAAAGATCTGCTTCAAACAAGTGGGAGAAAGGTAACCCACTCAACCAGAGTGGTTCACCTGAAAACAGTGCAGAGTACGCAGATTTGACTTGGCAGCACAGACTGAACATTAATGTCCACAACGTGAAGGAGAGGAAGATCTGGGAGATTTTAAGACTCGATTAATGCAACCTGCTTCCATGGACTTCAATATACAAAGAAAGGTCATGCACAGTTATTAATAAAAAAAAAAAAAAAAAGATTGATCAGCCATAATAAGAAAAAGTATTTTAAATTATCACATTTTACCTTATATAAAACATACTTCTGTTTTTCCTTGCTGTGATATTGTTGAACATTATTACATTGATTAAAGCAAAATTAAAAGCTCTTAAATTGATTCAGTTAAGGTCAAAATTGAAATCTAAGCCTCTATTGTGCATATACAGTGTTTATATATTTGCACATCCGACTCCAGAGGAGTCTGTTCCTGGGCTGTCATTAATCCCATCGCACGTCACTGGTTTTCTGACAACCTTATCAGAAAACACTCATGTATTAGTGTTAGGAAATGAAGGAACCTCATAGCGTCAATTAAAAGGAAGATTACTAACAGCAACCTGATCACATTGCTCCACTATGAGGAACATTGTGGGGGACTTCTGGTTGCTTCTTCATATTCAAGGTTTCTTTTGCTTTCAGTTTCTGACTAACTGAAAACTTTAATAAATTTGAGCACTTTATGAATAAACAGATAGAGTCTTTTATCAAAAGAGCCAGTGATCAGGAGCTTATATTTGTTGGCTTTTATTCAGCTTCCATTCTGTAACATGCTCGCTCCAGACAGAGCTCTGGGCAACACATTCATCTGAGTCCTACTTGTTCATTGTTGAATATGCACAGAATACCTCCAGTAAGAAATGGAAACTTTTGCCTAGTTTCTTTACTAGTATAATAAGTCTAGGGTATATTATTGAAGGGAAGTGAAGCATTTGACTGCCTGCTGGTGTCGCTACTGCAGGACAATCACATTTCCATCTGAACATTTTCCTTTTAAACCCTGTTATAAGGTTAAATTCACTGAACCATTTAGTCTACCACATTTATAATTTCCATTCTTTTTCTAATTGACAAAGAAAAAACTAATTTAAGAAATATGTTGGTAGCTTTTTTAAGCTCAACTTGCTACTGTCAGTAGAGGGCTAGTTTAATCACAAGGTGAGTCAAAGTACGAAGTGTTCTTGTACTACCTAGTGTTTGATCAAACTGAATAACTTGGTGGTTTTAGAGCTTTAAACTCTTTCAGATAAATTTGAAAGCCTTCAGTATTCTGGTGAGTTTATGGAAGTTATCAGCTTTTATTACACAATATTGACAGATTCCATAATTTTTTGTCTCTACTTGATCTGAAATAGATGCTTGTTCATTTCTGTCCTTTAGTGTTTTCCCGGAACTGAGCCAATCTGTTCAGCTGGGTTAGTGTCATATCTGGGATTTGGTTTTTCATATAACAAAAAAACTCACTCAAGATCTCCAACAGTAATGACTATATGTTTGTTAGAGGTTAGATTTTATCATGTTTTTTACTCTGACCTTATTTGGCTGTATTGGTAAAAATGTAAACAATGAATTAGAACATTGTATGCAGTAATATATTATTCATCGGGGAGGAGGGACTGAGACAATGAGCCCGGTCTTTGGAACAGCATCAACGCCTCAGCTTCTCTTCTATTGGCTGAGGTCAAGCCTCTTGGAAGTAGCTGCTGAGCCTCTGCCTGGTTTGTAAAAGGAGCTGCTAGCAGAGGCTAATGTCTGCAATGTTGTTGCTAAAGAAGTCAGGCCTGTTGTGGGTTTGGTAGTAGATATTGCTGTTAGTCGAGATAGTTTACTGTGTACTATTGACTCTATCTGAGAGAATACTTCAGTTTGCCAAAGTACTAAGAGGCCTTCACGTTTATGGACCCGCTTTCAAAATAAAAGCATGACTATGACAGTCTAACTAGAAGGAACATATTACAAGATTACTATTACTATAAATGTAACTATATTTCATTTGGGATTCCTAAAGGTGAGGCTCATAAACATGATAAAATTACATAAATCAGCATATTTTTAATAAAACAAAACTGTATTTTATCCCAGGATGATTTTTGTCTCAATTAAGAGTAAAAAGTTCACACGTTTCTCAAAAGTATTATTCATATATAGTGTGGAATTTCACATTGAAATCTCCTGATGAAGACATTAGCCTTGAGTGACTATTAATGTTTTTTAAAGAAAATTGTTCATTATCATAGGGCAATTTCTGTCTAGATTAAAAGTTTAACATCCATAGATGTCAATCCATAAATTTCATCCACATCTGATGTGGAATTTAAAAAGTCCCTAAACATGGGATATTTATGTATACCTCGTCATATCTATAATCCTTAAAATAAATCTGTCTGATTTGGGCTGATACCTCTGGTTATTAACATAAAAAGTGCTATCCACATCTACTGTGGGATTCCGGAATTGTAGCAGTACTAATATGTCTCCTAGTCTCCTGATCGTTTACTGTATTTGTAACACCATTAAAAGAAAATTATATCTTTGTAGGATGAAGCTACATCATTTCTATATTAATTCATATCTGATGTGGAAATTTAAAATGGCACCTCTGGAAGATTAAAAAATAACTCATATTTACACTATAATCATCACTTTAAAAGAAAACTGTCTGCCAGAGACCAATTCCTGTCAAGGTTAGGACTTGACCATCTATGTCACTAAAAGTATACGTATTCAATTCAGTTTTATTTATATAGCACCAATTCACAACACATGTCGTCTCAAGGCACTTCACAAAGGGTTTGGAATGGTGCGGGGTTGTTGGGGAGGTTAGATTAAACTACTGAGTGTTAGAGTTCGGCCATTTTAGAATGGGCTATGTGTTGGGGTACTAAGTAAAATAATAAACTGATAAAGTTTGTCCATGTAGAGCCCACTGGTGGCCATTGTTATACTAAAAACCACAAGGACTGGGGGTACCTCTCTCTGTCAGACTGATTATAACCATTGGAAAAGAAAAGGGGTCGAACAGGTAGCAGAAATGGAGGGTGTGTTTGCACCTAAACCATAACTGAGCCGGTTTAGGTTAAACCTGACTCCCCCTTACTCCATCCAACAGGGAGGGAAGAAGGAAAAGGGTACAAATAATTGGAGAGTGTTGTATCCTGTTGCATTGTGTGAAAGGTGGGTAACTTTAAAATGGGCACAATTCAATTAAATCATATAGATTTCAAGTCAGGCACATTCATTCCAATTAATAACTAACCATTGAACAGTACAGTCGGATTCAGTTATTTATTCAGATTGGTTAATACGTTTTTCTATCTAAGGAAACCCAGCAGATTGCTTCGAGTCAGAGACTTGTAGCAGTCACTCCTTCTGGATGAGCATGTAGAGACAGTGGACAGTCACTGGCGTTGACTTTGCAGCAATCCCTCATACTGAGCAGCATGTAGCGACAGTGGAGAGGAAAAACTCCCTTTTAACAGGAAGAAACCTCCAGCAGAACCAGGCTCACTGTGAGTGGCCATCTGCCATTACCAACTGGGGGTTTGAGAGAACAGAACAGAGAAGGCAAAAGAACACAGAAGCGCTGATCCAAGAGTACTTTCTATGGGAAGGAAAGGTAAATGTTAATGGATGTAGCTCTTTTAGTGGTTTCATCTAAGAAGAAAAAACAGATAAAATCTGAGCCAGTTTTCAAGTTTAGAATATGAGCACATACACAGTAAAAAGTCACAGTAAAAGCTCAGTCAGTAGCTATGTCTAGGAGAAAAATAGGGTTAAACACTGAAAGACTGGGCCATGTGGATCATTGGTAGAGGGTGAGCATTAAGTTGTTGCCAGCAGAAGCTTGGACGATGCCCCCCTCCAGGACGGTGTCACAGGTAGACACAGCGTCAGGCCAGGTGTAGCTTCTAGGAAGAGAAAAGAGAGAGAACATAAAGTTAAAAGCTGAAAAAACTGCAAATGATGCAAAATTGGAGAGTAGTATGAGAATGTAACAGAGTGTGAAAGTGGTCATCATGTCCTGCAGCAGCCTAAGCCTATAGCAGTGAACCAAATGTACAGGTCATTATAAGAACCAAAACAGTGTCACAGCTGATGTTTCCAGGGCAGTTTTATGGGTTGTTCTGTCAGTTTAAACATTCACTCTCATTCAAGCGTTTTCTAAAACAGAAGACAGTAGGGAAGCAGTGGCCACACTTCCTTTTGTGGCTTAGTGATTTTGCTGCTGTTCTTTAGAACTGGTCCATAAACTCCCCTATACTGTTTCATATGAACTAAAAGTGAAATATATGGCTGGTTAGAGGACTGCCATGGCACCAGCAGGTTACTGAGAGCTTCAGGGAAGTCAGAACACAGAGGCACTGATCCAGCAGTACTTTCTATGGGTTAAACATTAATGATTATAGCTCCTTTAGAGGCTTCATCTAGGAGAGAAAAGCAGCTAAGCAGATAAACTCTGAGCTAGTTTTCAAGTCTAGAGGATGAAAGAGAGGACAAACAGTTACGGAGGTGAAAGAAGGAAATCCTAGAAACCCGTTTAATATGGGATTTAAATGACATGTCCTGGTCAAAAATAACACCACGGTTTTTTACTTTACCAGAGGTTAGTTTAATGCCATCCAGATTAATTGATTGACAACTAAGCAATTTCTTTTTCAAAGACTCCGGTCCAAAGACGACAACTTCTGTCTTGTCTGAATTTAGAAGCAGAAAATTTAGTCATCCAAGTTTTTATATCTTCAAGACATGCCTGTAGTCTATCTAACTGGTTGGGCTCATCAGGATTTATGCATATGTAAAGCTGAGTGTCATCAGCATAACAATGAAAATTTATCCTATGCTGCCTGATAATTTTACCTATTGGAAGCATATATATAGTAAAGAGAATTTACCCAAGTACTGAACCCTGTGGTACTCCACAATTAACCCTGGAGTTTAAAGGTGATTTATCATTTACATTAACAAACAGGAATCTGTCAGACAAATACGATTTAAACCAGCCTAGCGCTGTTCCCCTGATCCCTACAGCATATTCCAGCCTTTTTAAGAGAATATTATGATCGACTATATCAAATGCGTCACTGAGATCTAACAGAACCAGTACAGACAAGTCCATTATCTGAGGCCATAAGAATATCATCAGAGACTTTCAGCAGAGCTGTTTCAGTGCTGTGATGAGCTCTGAAACTTGACTGAAACTCTTCAAACAGGTCATTGCTGTGTAAATGTTCACACATTTGATTAGCAACTATTTTCTCAAGAATTTTAGATAAGAATGGAAGATTGGATATAGGTCTGTAATTTTTCAAGTCATCTCGATCAAGTGAAGGTTTCTTAAGTAAAGGTTTAATTACAGCTAACTTAAAAGCCTGTGGTACATATCCATTTACTAAAGATAGATTAATCATATCTAAAATGGGGCTGGTAATCAGAGGGAACACTTCCTTAAATAATTTGGTTGGGATTGGGTCTAACATACAAGTTGAAGGTTTAGATGAAGCTAATATTTCTGATAACACAGGAAGCTCCACAGGATCAAAGCAGTCCAAGCACAAATCAGGTTCTGCAGTTATTTCCAATGTTGCCTCACTTGCTGAGGATGAAGTAATCATCTTCGGGAGTATGTCAAAGATTTTATTTTTAATAGAATCAATTTTATTTAAGAAGAATCCCATAAACTCATGACTGCTAAGAGCTAAGGGAATGGATGGCTCAACAGAGCTATGACTGTGTATGTTTAGCATCTGTACTAAAGAGAAACCTAGGATTATTACATATCTGCTGTTAAAATCTGAAGCCATATTTCTCAGCATTTATACAATATTTTGTCCAGAAGTGTAACACTTGTACTTAGATTTGCAAACGTGAGTTCCTGTTGTACTTTGAAATATAGTATATAGATTCCTTGTTTTTCCAATGACTCTCTCTACATGTTGGACTACTCTGTAGTCCTTACTAATGTAAGCCCTATTTTGGCCTTTACTCTCCAGGGAGCCAGGACTGTAAACTTTGAATAATTTTATGAATAAACATCTTTATGAGTCTTTCATTTAGGAATCCCACATGAAATATAAATAAAACATAGTGGCATTTATATAAACTGAACTCTTAATCATCCTTGAATAAAGGTTCACTGTAAAAAAGATATGTTGAATAATATTAGCCATATTTACCAGGCTTTATTTTTGAAAAATACAGGGGGTTGGACAATGAAACTGAAACACCTGTCATTTTAGTGTGGGAGGTTTCATGGCTAAATTGGACCAGCCTGATAGCCAGTCTTCATTGATTGCACATTGCACCAGTAAGAGCAGAGTGTGAAGGTTCAATTAGCAGGATAAGAGCACAGTTTTGCTAAAAATATTGAAATGCACACAACATTATGGGTGACATACCAGAGTTCAAAAGAGGACAAATTGTTGGTGCATGTCTTGCTGGCGCATCTGTGACCAAGACAGCAAGTCTTTGTGATGTATCAAGAGCCACGGTATCCAGGGTAATTTCAGCATACCACCAAGAAGGACGAACCACATCCAACAGGATTAACTGTGGATGCAAGAGGAAGCTGTCTGAAAGGGATGTTCGGGTGCTAACCCGGATTGTATCCAAAAAACATAAAACCACGGCTGCCCAAATCACGGCAGAATTAAATGTGCACCTCAACTCTCCTGTTTCCACCAGAACTGTCCGTCGGGAGCTCCACAGGGTCAATATACACGGATGGGCTGCTATAGCCAAACCTTTGGTCACTCATGCCAATGCCAAACGTCGGTTTCAATGGTGCAAGGAGCGCAAATCTTGGGCTGTGGACAATGTGAAACATGTATTGTTCTCTGATGAGTCCACCTTTACTGTTTTCCCCACATCCGGGAGAGTTACGGTGTGGAGAAGCTCCAAAGAAGCGTACCACCCAGACTGTTGCATGCCCAGAGTGAAGCATGGGGGTGGATCAGTGATGGTTTGGGCTGCCATATCATGGCATTCCCTTGGCCCAATACTTGTGCTAGATGGGCGCGTCGCTGCTAAGGACTACCGAACCATTCTTCAGGACCACGTGCATCCAATGATTCAAACATTGTATCCTGAAGGCGGTGCCGTGTATCAGGATTACAATGCACCAATACACACAGTAAGACTGGTGAAAGATTGGTTTGATGAACATGAAAGTGAAGTTGAACATTTGTGCCAATTGAGCACAGTGATACCATGGTCAGTAAACCATTCACCAGTGGTTTTGGCACTGTGAGCAGGTGCCAGGTCGTGCTGAAAAATGAAATCTTCATCTCCATAAAGCTTTTCAGCAGATGGGAGCATGAAGTGCTTCAAAATCTCCTGATAGCTAGCTGCATTGACCCTGCCCTTGATAAAACACAGTGGACCAACACCAGCAGCTGACACGGCACCCCAGACCATCACTGACTGTGGGTACTTGACACTGGACTTCTGGCATTTTGGCATTTCCTTCTCCCCAGTCTTCTTCCAGACTCTGGCACCTTGATTTCCGAATGACATGCAGAATTTGCTTTCATCTGAAAAAAGTACTTTGGACCACTGAGAAACAGTCCAGTGCTGCTTCTCTGTAGCCCAGGTCAGGCGCTTCTGCCGCTGTTTCTGGTTCAAAAGTGGCTTGACCTGGGGAATGCGGCACCTGTAGCCCATTTCCTGCACACGCCTGTGCACGGTGGCTCTGGATCTTTCTACTCCAGACTCAGTCCACTGCTTCCGCAGGCCCCCCAAGGTCTGGAATCGTCCCTTCTCCACAATCTTCCTCAGGGTCCGGTCACCTCTTCTCGTTGTGCAGCGTTTTCTGCCACACTTTTTCCTTCCCACAGACTTCCCACTGAGGTGCCTTGATACAGCACTCTGGGAACAGCCTATTCGTTCAGAAATTTCTTTCTGTGTCTTACCCTCTTGCTTGAGGGTGTCAATAGTGGCCTTCTGGACAGCAGTCAGGTCGGCAGTCTTACCCATGATTGGGGTTTTGAGTGATGAACCAGGCTGGGAGTTTTAAAGGCCTCAGGAATCTTTTGCAGGTGCTTAGAGTTAACTCGTTGATTCAGATGATTAGGTTCATAGCTCGTTTAGAGACCCTTTTAATGATATGCTAATTTTGTGAGATAGGAATTTGGGGTTTTCATGAGCTGTATGCCAAAATCATCCGTATTAAGACGATAGAAGACCTGAAATATTTCAGTTAGTGTGCAATGAATCTAAAATATATGAATGTTAAATTTTCATCACGACATTATGGAAAATCCATAATCCACCGTGGGGCTGCACGGTGGCGCAGTTGGTAGCACTGTTGCCTTGCAGCAAGAAGGTCCTGGGTTTGATTCCTGGACTGGGGTCTTTCTGCATGGAGTTTGCATGTTCTCCCCGTGCATGCGTGGGTTCTCACCGGGTACTCCGGTTTCCTCCCACAGTCCAAAGACATGCCTGTTAGGTTAATTGGTCACTCTAAATTGCCCTTAGGTGTATGAATGAGTGTGTGCATGGTTGTTTGTGTGTTGCCCTGCGATGGACTGGCGACCTGTCCAGGGTGTACCCCGCCTCTCGCCCATTGACTGCTGGAGATAGGCACCAGATCCCCGCGACCCACTATGGAATAAGCGGTAGAAAATGACTGACTGATTATGGAAAATAATTAACTTTATCACAATATGCTAATATTTTGAGAAGGACCTGTATATGTCATTCCCAAGACGAATTGACGCTGTATTGGCCGCAAAAGGAGGCCCTACACCATACTAATGAATTGTTGTGGTCTAAAACCAGGTGTTTCAGTTTCATTGTCCAACCTGTATATCTTAATATTTGTTTCAGCAAGTGTCATTGATTGATCAAGATGTCAATTTAATGTTGAAGTTCTTGTAGTATACTGGGGGGAAAAAAGAGGCCCGGGAGTTCCTGACAGACATTATAAGAATGGGTTGGCTGGTTCATTAGCATTATTGAGAAGGGTAAAGATCATTTTTGCCTTGCCATTTTGTTTTATAATCATTTCTTATTTGCTATTGAGGAAACAAATGTCTTAGCTGAATAAAAATTATTTTAAATCTGCATCTGCCTGGGGTGTGAGTATTTTTGGGCTTAGCAGTATTAGTGGTGTTGTGTAAGGTTGGTTTCCTTATTTGTTTGTTAACTTAAACTGATGCTGCATCTGAGAAGAGGAAATTTGAGGGATAGAGGTCTCATCTTTCTAACATGGCTGTTATGCATTATTTGGCCTGTATATTTCAACCCATTGGCGTGCACACACTGAGGGTGTGTGGATGGTTCTGTTGCTAATATTGTTACATGTAGAGCTGAAGGCCTGTATGGATGCGCAGCAGATGACTGTGGCATCAGTTCAGGCCTGATTGAATGAGTAGTTGGCGCTGTGAGATGGTTGTAATGGTTTCAGTGTGCCCCATTTATTTATTTGATAGAAAAATGTAAAACACAAACTTTTATCCTGTGTTCAAATTATGAATCGGGTGATGTAGTGCAAAGCAAATCACTTTGAGTGATAAAGAACTTATCTAGACCAGAAGAAATGTAATGGATTGGTTTGGATCACATTTGAAATTAATTTTTAAATAATTTGAACCGATACTTTCACACAAATCTTTTTTTATTTACTGAAACCAGCACAAACCCACACAATACATTTCTTTTCAGTCAGCACTTCCTTGTGGATTTTTTCTCACACATCAGACTTATTTTTTATTTATTTAGTTGTTTCTTTTATGTTGACAGATTGAGACACTTTAAAATGTAAAAGCTAAATGATGGTCTTCTTTGCTAGTGAGCCCAAACTGCACTCAGTTCAGTCTATTTTTCTTTTACAGTAGCAGATCTAATGTTGGCTCAAAACCTGTGCCAAACATAGTAGCAGTTATTTTTGTTTTGACCAATGAAAAACTGATGCTATAGTAACAGGCTGGGATCATGATGCTTAATAAAAACTCAAAGCAAGACCCGGAAGTCTGTCCTAAATTAGGACACAGCAATAGAAACCCGAACTCAACACTCATGAGAAGTCTCCTGTGGTCTACTATCTTCCTTGTTCTTCCAGAACTACAAGCAGCTCAGCTTTGGTCCAATGACGTAATGACAACTGTTAGAATTTACTCACTAAAGGTAGCTTTATTTTATATACAAATAAAACAATTGTTTAATGTGTAAAGCTATAATTCTGTCGGTTTAAGCGTTTGGTATGACTGATTGTGGCCAACTTCTGAGCTTTGGTTTTGTAAAGTTTGACCTGCCAAGGTGAGTTTCTTCCTATTCAGTTTCTCTTTTAGGAAAGCTAACATTCAAAATACATTGTCTGGGCTTCCTGCTGCTGTCATTCATTATTAGAAGCAGTGGCAATGTGTGTGTGTGTGTGTGTGTGTGTGTGTGTGTATAACTAAGTGCTCATAAAATCATAACAAAACACAATACTTAAAGATCAGTTAACAAAAGAACCCTCTGTAGAACAGTCTAATGTAGATGCTCTTTTCTGTTCTTTGTTTCTGACATTAAGCTCCAACCAAATAAATACCTAAACATCAGGTAACCCTAAACAAGTGGTGTCCAAACCTTTTGTGAAGAGGACCAGATTTGCTGATGTGAAAATGCATGGGGGCTGACTATTCTGACATTCTTTCAACCATTAACATTAAATGCAAATTAACCAATGAATGAAAGTTTGTTGCAAAAGGAATACTTTTTATTTCTTTTCACAGAACACAACTAATAACACGTTTTTATCAAAAATGCTCTGCCTTTTATGTTTGCAGATAACGTCTTGACTGAAAAATAAGTCTTGGAAGATTAAACATGTTTAGGTTTATTTGAAATATTGCATCTATCTCACTATTAAATGCTCACTGGAAACTTCTAAATTCAAGACGTGAACAGGAAAAGAACACCAACTGTTACCTTATTTAGAGGTACAAAACACTGAGGGCCATGTATCACTCGTTCTATGGTTTTTCAGATGACAATTAAAAAGAAATTGACCAGGTCTGGCTCAAAGTCAGTGGCCTTCATGTGCAAGTTGTCACATGGGTGAGGGTCACTTAGTCTTGTCCTCACATGGTTCTTGAGCTTTATAACAGAATGTATTCTCGTACAGGTATGTCGAGACAAACAAGCATTTTCTTAGCAAATATTGGAATCTTTTGCAAAATGTTTTTTTCCAGCTGGTGGTAAAAGTTAAGAAGGAGCTGCTGGTGCTGACTTTGACACTCGACGTCGCACTGCAGCTCAATGAGCTCCAGGTGCAGGTGGTCTGATCCTTTTCAATAACTGAAAAATCCTGGAAGTGCTGTTAAAACTCATCCTCCAGAGATGAGATGACTACTGCATGCCTACAGATATTGTTCTCTGGAAAACTGGACATTATTTCCTACAACGATGGAAAATGTGTGGTATTAATCTGTGTCTGTGAAAGGTAGCTTTTGGAAAGGTTTCAGCTTGGTCCCATAGGCTTTTTAACCCTGATGGCTCGTGTTCAGCCCGTTCAGATCTCATGTTATGTCAACTAAAAATTCTAAATCAGCCAGCATAACAGGAACAGATAGTTCCTGCATCCGTTGTTACTTTTTTCCCAGACATTTTCCAGTTTTCATTGTTATACACAACATCTCCGTATTCAGTCTGGATGTCGAGTAGAAACTGTTGAAACTGGCTGTGGCACAGGGCTCTGGAGCAAAGAAAGTTAATAGACTTTATCACTGGTTTCATAACACATTCATATTTCAGATGTTTGGCACAGAGAACTTGCTTGTAAATAATACAGTGGAGTTTTATAGCTTTGCCTCCTCCTTCGCTGACTTTATTACAGACCAAGGTTGATAATCTGCTCTCCAGCCATGGCAGGGCGCCATCCAGGCTGGTTTCATGTCATCTACGGCATCACAAACGGAAACAAACTCTTGCTTTTTCTCAGGACTTTTTTTCTCCACTTTTTTCATCATGCAGTCTTTGATAAAATCAGCCTCGGTAAAAGAAGGCTTTCTAGGAGATAGCTCCTTCTCTAAAAAGCATGAAAGCATGATTTTGTTTTTCTGGGGGGGGGATTTACAGCTGCATCTGAAGGGATTTCTGGATCCACGTTCTTAAAACATACTACAGATGTTGATCTGCTCTGTGCAGACACACCATGCTAACTGTAAAGCATGGTGGTGGGGAACTGAGGATTTCTGTGGGGTCTGGCTTCACTGTATCTGGTGGAGCTCTGCACGAAGTGGAAGTAATAAATCAGAAATACATTATTTCTGGGCTGATGACACCTTCCAGAGAGTTTTAAAAATATATATTTTGAACTTACCTTGTTGTCAGAAGCATCCGTTCCCAAACGTGACTTATTTGCAAGAATTACGCAGTAAAAAATAAAAACTAAAAACTATATAAATAAAAAGTCCTACAAATTTAAATGTCTTAATGCTACAGCTCCCCCTGCTGTGTGTCAGGAGATGTGACTGAAGGTGAATGGCTACAACATCTTCAGGACATTTTGTTTAGATGTACATAAAATGATGGCTTAATTAATCATTATGTTATTGTTCTAAAATATTTACTATATAGACGGAAACACCCCTCTGATTTTATTGTAACCGTTTCCTAGAACTATCCGTGAAATCATCAACTGTTATTATTGTCTGCTGAAAACCAATTTGATTAGACTTTATGAAAGAAAATCAGGATACAAGTTGATTCCCAATTACAATTCAAAGCAAGAAAGAAAAAAAAAGTAGTAATTAATTATTACAAAATCCCATCTTTTGCCACTAGTGGAGCTCTGCCAGATACAGTGTTTGGAGCCATGTACTCCTTGATGAACCTGCACACCATGCACTTGTTCAACTGGAAACGTACTCGTACTTGTACTCGTCGTCTTCCGCTTTATCCGGGATGGGGGCAGCAGACTCCGCAGACACGCCCAGACGTCCCTCTCCCCAGACACCTCCTCCAGCTCCTCCGGGGGGAGCCCAAGGCATTCCCAGGCCAGCCGAGAGACATAGTCCCTCCACCGTGTCCTGGGCCGTCCCTTGGGCCTCCTCCCGGTGGGACGTGCCTGGAACACCTCCCAAGGAAGGCGTCCAGGAGGCATCCGGTATAGATGCCCGAGCCACCTCAACTGGCTCCTCTCGATATGGAGGAGAAGCGGCTCTACTCCGAGCCCCTCCTGGATGGCCGAGCTCCTCACCCTATCTCTAAGGGAGTGCACGTCCACCCTACGGAGGAAGCTCCGCTGCTTGTATCCGGGATCTCGTTCTTTCGGTCATGACCCAAGGTTCATGGCCATAGATGAGGGTAGGAACGTAGACCGACCGGTAAATCGAGAGCTTCGCTTTTCGGCTCAGCTCTCTCTTCACCACAACGGACCGGCACAGCGCCCCCATTACTGTGGCAGCCGCACCGATCCGTCTGTCGATCTCCCACTCTATTCTTCCCTCACTCGTGAACAAGACCCCGAGATACTTAAACTCATCCACTTGAAGCAGGAACTCCCCTCCAACCTGAAGAGGACAAGCCACCCTTTTCCGGTCGAGAACCATGGCCTCGGACTTGGAGGAGCTGATCTTCATCCCAGCCGCTTCACACTCGGCTGCGGACCGCCCCAGTGCATGCTGTAGGTCTTGGCTAGAGGGGGCCAGCAGGACCACGTCATCTGCAAAAAGAAGAGACGAAATCCTCTGGTCCCCAAACCAGACCCCCTCCGGCCCTTGGCTGCGCCTAGAAATCCTGTCCATAAAAGTTATGAACAGGACTGGTGACAAAGGGCAGCCCTGCCGTAGTCCAACATGCACCAGGAACAGGTCCGACTTAGTGGAAACGCTTTGACTAAATTGGGTCAGAACACAACTGCTTTCAAAAACCATGGCAAATTCTGTCCAGTTTAACTCCAGTATACCTTTGAAAAACTCAACTTGTTTGGTTGTTTTAGAATTCCTCTTTATTTAATCTTGGTTACTAGGTCCAATCACCTGGCCAATGCTACATTAATTGCAAGCATAAAAAAAGAAATTGATGATAAATAATTTAGGAACTCAAGATAGTTGTTACAAAGTGCAGCTATCCACTTCACAGTAACGCAAGCATTGTTCAATAGATTACTGTTGTGTAAACTCTAAAATGGAACAAAATATGTCCACTGAGATGAGTTCATATATTTTCTGTGTGTTTTTTAAAGTTTTCCAAGTCAACGGAACAACAAACTGAATCCCCTTTTTTTCTCCCAATTCAATCAACCCTGAGAGCATTCAAGTGCCACAAGAATGCAGTGCCTATTAGCTTTTGGTTCTTTGTAGCAGAGAGCATAAATAAGGTGGGACCAAGCCAAGAAGAGTAATAAAAATCAGTCATTCAGGGAATTAACCTTCACATACTCAAAGAAGGCACACCAACTTTGGGAAACCGATCACAAGGTAAGGTAACTACAGCATGGAATAAATCTTAAAGCGCAGTGATCTAGTGTTCTCAGGTTGAGGTACTTGCATATAGAACATCACTATAATCAAGCAGTGGTGAAAATGTAGCTGGATACAAGGAGCCTACAAGCTCTAAGAGAATAGCAAGAATTTTTACAGAACTCAAGCCATCCAGTTCACAGACCGAGTTACCAATGTGTGCTTTGAAAGAAGGCTCTTGATCAAGCAGGAAGCCCAGGTACCACCTCTTTATATTTGCCTTTGGCAGATACCATTAGCGGATAATTCTGTAGTAATTGAGGTGTATGTGGAAATACCATGAGATTGTTCTGAGCAAATGTGGAAGAAAATGGGCAACAATAATGTCGTTTTTTTTACGAAATGAAGTGAAACACGATCTGCTTACTTCCCACTGTAAATCATTTATCTGTCAGGGACAATGGGGATACAATAAATGCACTGATATTCTGGTGAGAAATCACTTGATCATTTATTTACGGTTCTCTTGTTCTGACTGGATAGTATAAGCCATTTCTGTTCCACTCAATTATAATGCTGGACAAATGTTCTATACCACTTACTTAAAGGCTGGATGCTGCTGCAAGTGCCTTCAACATTATCACTCTACCTGTGAGGCCACCATTTAATATATCTGATGTTTTCTATGTGTTGTATGGTGTGTGTACGGTGAGAACAGTTGTAAGCACTGTTGTCTTGCAAGCGGGTCATAGGTTTGAATCCCGGCCCATGGTCTTTCTGCATAGAGTTCTTAGAGTACTCTGTAGCCTCTTTTTCATGCAACCACCCTGCCTCTCACCCAATGACTGCTGGAAATGGGTTCCAGCAAGGCAGCCATAGCTGCAGGGATTAAATGTCTATTTGCCATTTAGTCTTTCACACACATAATAATTTAGTCTTTCACACACATAATACCAAACAACCTATGTTAGTTAACATGTTGCTATGTTGCTAAGTGTTTAAATTTCAGAAAAATACAATGTTCATTTCAATTCATTTCATTCATATAGTGCCAGTTCACAACAAATATAATTTCAAGGCACTTTACACAAAAGGTCAATTCATTTCAGTCATACAGACACATTCTATGCAGGTTACATCGATTCCAGTTGAACCAAGGTATCAAACAATGTTCTATCTAATGAAACCCAGCAGAATCCATTGAGTCACTGACTTGCTGGAGGTTTGAGAGAACAGAACAGACGCAAAAAAGAAGCAGCACTGATCCAGGAGTACTTTCTATGTTAAGGAAAAGCAAAACAAGTTTTTAAGTATAATGAGAAACAGAAGTTAAAAGACAACAGGGGGAAATATTTGGCGATTAGCAAGAAACACTCAATAAAGGAGTGGTTCTGCAGGTGGGGACTACAGACCACTTCTCAGTACCTATGCTTTCTGGGTGATGTTTTGGTCACTTTTGAATGTTGGTGGTGCTTTCACACACGTGGTAGCGTGAGACGGACTCTACAACCCACACAAGTGGCTCAGGTAGTGCAGCTCATCAAGAAGGTTTGCTGTGTCTGTCTACGTAGTGTCCAGAGCCTGGAGGCGCTACCAGGAGACAGGCCAGTACACCAGGAGACGTGGAGGAGGCCGTAGGAGGGCAACAACCCAGCAGCAGGACCGCTACCTCTGCCTTTGTGCAAGGAGGAACAGGAGGAGCACTGCCAGAGCCCTGCAAAATGACCTCCAGCAGGCCACAAATGTGCATGTGTCTGCACAAACGGTTAGAAACCGACTCCATGAGGATGGTATGAGGGCCCGACGTCCACATATGGGGGTTGTGTTCACAGCCCAACACCGTGCAGGACGCTTGGCATTTGCAAGAGAACACCAGGATTGGCAAATTCGCCACTGGCGCCCTGTGCTCTTTACAGATGAAAGGAGGTTCAGACTGAGCACATGTGACAGACGTGACAGAGTCTGGAGACACCGTGGAGAACGATCTGCTGCCTGCAACATCCTTCAGCATGACCGGTTTGGCAGTGGGTCAGTAATGGTGTGGGGTGGCATTTCTTTGGAGGGCTGCATGGCCCTCCATGTGCTCGCCAGAGGTAGCCTGACTGCCATTAGGTACCGAGATGAGATCCTCAGACCCCTTGTGAGACCATATGCTGGTGCGGTTGGCCCTGTGTTCCTCCTAATGCAGGACAATGCTAGACCTCATCTGGGTGGAATGTGTCAGCAGTTCCTGCAAGATGAAAACATTGAAGCCATGGACTGGCCCGCCCGTTCCTCAGACCTGAATCCAATTAAGCACATCTGGGACATCATGTCTCGCTCCATCCACCAACGTCGCGTTGCACCACAGACTGTCCAGGAGTTGGTGGATGCTTTAGTCCAGGTCTGGGAGGAGATCCCTCAGGAGACCATCCACCGTCTCATCAGGAGCATGCTCAGGCGTTGTAGGGAGGTCATACAGACACGTGGAGGCCACACACAATACTGAGCCTCATTTTGACTTGTTTTAAGGACATTACATAAAAGTTGTGTTGGGATTATGAATCTGAGAATATTATTTAATATTTTTATATTATATCAAATAATATTTCGGTCTGTTAAGGTTTGTCCTGTGAATACCAGCCCAGTAAGGTGATGGTATTAGGACAAAATAGAAAGTTGTGAGACGAGCTCTGACATTATTGAACAGCATAAACTCTGTAAATATATGGAATGAATTCACACAATTTCTTAAAATACAAGAATTTATTAACAAAAATAAGTCAACTCAAAGTCAAACATATTTCAATCAACAAACTCTTTACCATGCTAAAATAATCCAACTAAACTACCAAGCAGAATTAAAGAATAATGAAGACTAATGGGCTATGTACAATATAAACAAGTTGATGAGAGATGCTTGAAACCATGACCAAAAGAGTGATGCAACATTACCATGCAGTGTTTACGTTTGAGAACCAAGGATTATCTTGAAGAATCTGAAATTGACGTGAAGTTAGTCTTGGAACTAACTTAGACAACCAATCACAATGCAAGATCAGATAAAATATTATTTTAATAAAATAATGTTTTAAATAATGATCTGCTGAATAAAACCAACCTTCTGGATGAACATTTCTCAACGGTGTCTAATTAGCTGCCTTTATTTATTAAAATAATATTTAAAGAAATATTGTTAAGCGAGTATTTTGGAAATGAGCCAAATCTTTCTGGAGAAATGGGGCTTAATGGTGTATACTTAGTTTTCAAATTTAGTAAAATGATGTTTAGGGACTATTATTCACTAGCTTTAAAACTAACAACCTTTCTGTTAAATACTCTTAGTAGCAAGCACGTGTTCTTACCGGTTAGCAGTTGAGCTAACAAAAGAAGCTGATAGCTTAGCACCAGAATCAAACACATACCTTTAAAATACCAGGGTTAATAAAAGGGTTAAAATGCATAAGCGCGGACGGCGCGTTATGATCAATATTCTGTTTGAAATCACCCTTTAAATAAAGTTTGTCTTAACTTTAAAAACACATAAACAAAGAACACAAAACTGAACCTGTGTGCTGCAGATATTATGCTAGTTTGAAGGTGCGGCCGCTGTGTGAACAAAAGGGTTAGCTTCCAGCTAACCTCCGTAGCTGTGGATGAAAGGCGGCTCGTTGCGTCTGCCAACCACACTGCACGTTAGCTGCCGTAATGCGGTCTCCGTTGTCCTTCCTTGGGAAACTGCTGCACTTGGTGTCATGCTGGGAACTCTCTGGAAACAGTTCGCTTCTGCAGATCTCAAAGAACAGTCAAGCAATGCTTGTACCTTGATTACCCCGTTCATGAATGAAAATCACCGGATACGCAGACAGTGATTTATTTCTACTTATCTTGTGTATATGATCGCATGATCTTATGACACCCTTGGATCCAGTTGAAGAGTTTGTCTTTTTGCCAGAAAAGAGACATTAGCGCGCTGCCTCCCCTATCCGGTCCCTCTGGAGGCCGCGTGGAAGAGGTCGGTTTGTTGGGGAGGGGGTTCTCTTATACAGACAGTGGCATCATGGGAACTCTGCTGTTACAGTTTGCTTGGCTGTTGCCAGAAGTAGGTTAATGCAATTTGTTTTGAAAGTTCTATAAAAGTTTGTACCGGAGTTTAATGTTGAAATCCATGGCTGGGTCCCAACAGTTGGATCAGCCTGTAGTGTTTTTCCACTTTAATTTTGTTTGTGATTCCAAATCCAGGCCTCCATTGGTTAATAAATTTGATTTCCTTGATGATTTTTGTGTGATTTTGTTGTCGGCACATTCAACTTTGTACAGAACAAAATATTCAATGAGAATATTTCATTCATTCAGATCTAGGATGTGTTATTTGAGTGTTCCCTTTATTTTTTTTGAGCAGTGTAATTTCTCTAATACATCCTTGGTATATTTTGTTACCCAACAGATTTCCCTGTGCCCATTTATTCCCGTCTTTCCTTTTTCCATTCCTTGGTTGCTGCATTGTCTTTTCTGTCTCAACATACAGCTGAAAATATAAAGACGAACAGCGTCACCGCCTCAACTTTTCTCCTATTGGCTGAGGTCAAGCCTATAGGAAGTAGGTTTTGAAAATGAGCAGCTAGCAGCAGCTAACGTCTTTCATGTTGTTACTAAAAACAAGTCAGCGCCATCTACCGCCAAATCCACAACGCTCCTGTTAGTCCGGATAGTTTACTCCCTCCTGTTGACTCTGAGCGAATACTTCAGTTTGCCAGAGTTGTAAGTATCTACACTTTCACATTACGGACCCGTTTTCAAAATAAACTCATGCCTCAGTGACGTTCTCCAATCTAACCAGAGGAACCATATTTTAAGAACTTTGTTAAATTGGCGTCTTTATACATTTCTAATTATACTTTCTGAAACCCACTTAACCTGGATGGCATCAAATTGACCTCCGGTAATAAAGTAAAAAACCTTGGTGTTATTTTTGACCAGGACATGTCATTTAAATCCCATATTAAACAGGTTTCTAGGATTTCTTTCTTTCACCTCCGGAACTGTTTGTCCTCTCTTTCATCCTCTAGACTTGAAAACTAGCTCAGAGTTTATCTGCTTAGCTGCTTTTCTCTCCTAGATGAAGCCTCTAAAGGAGCTATAATCATTAATGTTTAACCCATAGAAAGTACTCCTGGATCAGTGCATCAGTGCTTCTGTGTTCTTTTTTTCTGTCTCTGCTCTGTTCTCTAAAACCCCCAGTTGGCCGTGACAGATGGCCATTCACACTGAGCCTGGTTCTGCTGGAGGTTTCTTCCTGTTAAAGGGGGGTTTTCCTCTCCACTGTCGCTACATGCTGCTCAGTATGAGGGATTGCTGCAAAGTCAATGCAAGCCACTGTTGCTACATGCTCTTCCAGGAGGAGTGAATGCTATTAATATAGCAATACAAAACCTTTTAACCAATTTGAATAATAAACTGACTCTGACTGCGCTGTTTGATAGTTAGGATTATTTGGAATGTATGTACCAAAAACTTGCAGAGTCTCCTATAGAAGCAGGAAAGTTTGGAATGAGTACTGCAAACAGGACCTTCAGGCTTCCAGCAAGTATTTAACCCTCATTTATAAATGACCCTTGATCAGGACATGTGTGGTCTTTATGTTTCAGGGGCGGGACTTAGCGGCCGTCAGATGCATCGCACACAAGGTGTGTTCAACCATACGGAGGACTACGTGCTGCTGCCTGATGAGCGAACCATCAGTCTCTGCTGCTGGGACTCTAGAACAGCAGAAAGGAAGAACCTGCTTTCTCTGGGCCACAACAACATTGTCCGCTGCATCGTCCATTCACCCACTAACCCCGGCTTCATGACCTGCAGTGATGATTTTAGGGCCCGCTTCTGGTACCGCCGTGCCACCACAGACTGACCCTCTGTGTTCTGACTTCCCTGAAGCTCTCAGTAACCTGCTGGTGCCATGGCAGTCCTCTTACCAGTCATATATTTCACTTTTAGTTGATATGAAACAGTGTAGGGGAGTTTATGGACCGGTTCTAAAGAACAGCAGCAATTGTAATCACTAAGCCACAAAAGGAAGTGTGGCCACTGCTTCCCTACTGTCTTCTGTTTTAGAAAACGCTTGAATGAGAGCGAATGTTTAAACTGAAAGAACAACCCATAAAACTGCCCTGGAAACATCAGCTGTGACACTGTTTTGGTTCTTATAATGACCTGTACATTTGGTTCACTGTCTCTTTGTTGTGTTTTTTTATCTTGTGTTTTGATTTTTAATAAAAAAAAAACAAGCCAAAAGGACGAATATATAAGTTTGTTGGCAATAAGTTCCTGTTTAGAGCTCATAACCAAAGCTATGGTAATATTCTGTAGATATTTTAAGATTGTAGTTGTTGCAAAGTGCAACAGTCTGTAGGGCCCACAACTGGGCAGTAATCACCACAGTGCGCTCAGGTTGACACTGTCTGCTCTAAAGAACGTCTTGGAGGAAAAAAATCAGATATTTCAAAGAACTTCCCTGACACTGTTGTCCAGACAACACTAATAAAACCGACAGGAATTTCCAGCTTCAAACAACCCCCTACATCCTCTCCCTTACTCATACAATATCCTCATAAATTAGTTACACCTTTGGTGGAATATGCCTAAGAATTAGGAAAAAACCATTCAGAAAATAGTCAGGAAATTAGTAAAAAGTCACATACTTCTGCTTTACAAGGAGGTTCTGTGAAGTCAAGTTCTATGAAGGCTAAGGGACAGAAGTGTTGGAGTTGCAGACTTAAATGTGGGGGTTGGGGTGTGCCGCCTAACCAATGGGGCTGCAGGAAAGGCTCTCGGTGTCTGACAGGGAGCTCCGCCTTGCTGGGCTTTCAGTGACAGCTCAGACAATATGCTTGAGACGCAGCGGAGGAATAAACCCAGGCTCTTCACACACTCTCCTGCTTGAGATGGTGGAGTGAAGAAACACTCTGTGGACAGACTTTCTACCTCTGTTTGAACACAGCTTCAGAACCATGGTGAGTACTGCTGCAGCTACCGTTGGGCTTTATTTCGCCTGCAGGATGTTTGTTTTTAAGTAGTCCTGATGTGCTTATCTGTGTCCCGCTTTACCTTGTGTCGCTGGTCATCTGCTGGGATGTGCTGGTGTTTTTTTTGGCACACGCGCAGCCTTACAGCCCCGTGTGCTGCTCTTCTGTAGGCTGTAACCTGAGACAGCTGATCCTGACAGAGCTGAGAGTCCAACTTTGAGATCCTCATTGACACAAAAGCCTGCAGAAGAGTGATTATTGGCTAAGGCTACTCAGAAACCAATCAGACAGAACATGGGTCCTGCTCAGCTTCTGTTGTTGGCATCATGTTTCCTTTGAGGTTTAATGTCATGCCCCTCCGCTAGAAGCTCTCTACGTTTAACCAGTGTGTGACTACAAAGTGAACCACTGCAGCTTCAGTTGAGACTGGAGGCTTTAGAAGTTGAAACAATACCAAAGTACTTTTTAATATTTCTTTTTAGGTCAGATAAAATATCCCAGAAGAAGCAGAGTTGTCAAGAAGGTAGTCAGGAACAGCTGGGAGAAGCATTAAAGTTTCCCCAATAAGAGAAAAATGGATATGAAGTTCCCTCATAGAGGTCCTGGATGGCAGCCTGTAGGATCACTTTGTGTTTAAAAATGTCCTATAGTTAAAGTAACAGCAACATGACCTCATCCAATGTTTCACTGTTGTGTGAAAGGAAATGCATCATTCTGATAATTCCCCTGCTCATCATTACCCACTACATATAAATAGACTGGATAGGTTGATGAGTAACTTGACTGAACCAAATAACCGTCTGTTCTGCAGGGTTTTTTGGAATTGGGGTTTGACTCTTTCAGTTTAATGGAGACTATTTATGGACGTCTCGTGCTGCTGTCAGGTTTAATCATCGGGGAACAGCAGGGAGCAGAACCTTTGGCATGTAAACATCTTCACTTATTGGAGGGTAGGACACCATCAGTGTGAAAGATGCTGGTGTTTTTCAGAACTAAGAACCAAAGTTAACTCTGCTTTAAGTTGGCTTTTAAGGCAGTTCAGGAGGAGAATCTTCCATAGGTTAAAATTTCTCCCTTTGTAGGAAACCGTTAAAAAACAAATTGTGTTATGGAAGACACCCAGAGCTAGCTGGAAGAACTACAGATCCCGTCTGGTCTTGGAATGTTGTGGGATCCCCAGAATGACCTGGGGTGAGTGATGTCTGGGTTTCCTTTCTGGACCCATTACCCCTGTGACCCAGTCTCCGATACGTGGAAGATGATGGATGGATTCTGTAAAGTAAAAGGAGCTCTGTGTGCAGATGAAGCTATCTTAAAAACAGTCTGTCTGTAGCCTGGAAGGTTAGAACACAAACCCCAAAAAGTCCTTTTTATGTGGAGCCCAGTACCTGGAACACAGTCTGTCCAGCAGCAGGTAGTCCACATTTCTGCAGTCTGACTCTGCTTCTGGCTGTTGGGAGGGAGCTGGATGGAGATATCACCAGACAATTTCAACAACTAGCTTAGAAGTGCCCTGATCCTGTGGAAGTCTTCCAGAAAGCCGGATGGTGCAGGAACAGGAAGGCCAAGCAGAGTTAAGGCTGGGGTGCCATCTAGTAGGTTTCCTCTAGAAAAAACTGACTTCAAGGCAGTCTGATATACGAATAACTGGCTCTAACAGTCAATGGCCCTGAGCTATGCATCTGCTCATATGAGGAACACAAGAAATACTAGAACATGGAACCAGAAAATAAACACTGCATTCCCCACCAGTGGATGTAATAGATTCTAACGTTGAATCTGCTGTTTTCAATTCCTTTTTTCCATCTTTATGCTCACCTTCTTTCCCTTCCTGCTGCTGTGCTAATTATTCATTAGATAATACAAGTTCAAGTTAGAAAGGCTGCCGCAAAATTAAAATATATATTTACTCTCTAAAGCTTTACAGCCATATTTCATGTTGCCATGGCAATGCATTGCACCTGCTGGAGTACAAAGACTTCAGGTATATATATCCAGCTTTTTTTCTATCTTTTTCTCTGGCCACCGCGTGATGTCATATGCCTATTTAGTACATCATCTTTTTATTACAGTGCAGTGATGCCAGTTGTGTGTGCAGGATGACTAAACTATGAAAAGTAACAAAAAAACTTTGACTCATTCCCCAAAATGATCCAAATAAGTCATTCCCACTGGACCTGGTCATTGTGCAAATGAACAAGTTGCATGTGAAGTAAAAAAGCCACTACTGATTTTACATGTTGCACAGGACGAGTGTGAGTAAGTGATGTGTATAAATAAACCAGAATGTAAGCAGTGAGATACATTCCTGCCAAGGACTGCTCTGCTCTTTGGAGCTCCGCCTGTGCAACAGTTTTCCACCTCAGGCATCCTGCAGACTGTCATGCATGTGCCCGGTGCCACGTGTTGCAGTGAATGTTGCACCATTGCTCCTCATTCTGATCACTGCTGCTAGACACAGGTGAAAGCACAATGCTCACTATAACATGCATTCCCTTCTGCTGAAGTCTGCTGATAAAAATAATTTTTTGTTTCTTACAAAGTTACAGAGAAACCACACATCTTTGGTAGACGTCAACAATGTCTGCTCATTCTAGAAGCTTAGCCTGGTTTATCAAAATTGTATAGATTGTAATTACAGTGCCCACTGTTGTCCAGTCTACAGACTGTTTATGAATTAATTTATTAATGTTTTATGTAGTTCATCACATTGAATTGTTTACCCTTAAACCAGAGCCAGTAGAAGCCATGTGTGAAGTTCTGTTTGCAGAAAGGAAACTGGTTATTTTGACTTTTCTTATAAATTTGTGACGGTCGTCAGAGTCTTTGCATCTTACACTCAAACAGGTTAAAAGGATATTTGGCTGATGCTTGAGCCTTTACTCTGACACTCCTCCTTTTTGGTCACACTCTGCTCCTGTGCTTTGGCTCAGAGGTTTACTGCTCGAACATCTCAACAGATGTTGCATCGATTAAAATATTTTCACTGTTTCAATCATAAGTTAAATGTGGAATTTGCTGGCTGATCAAAGAACGTTAATAGCTTAACTGGATTTAGGTTGAAGTCATCCAGCTCAAAGTATTTCTACGTGAATTAAACTCAAATCAGTCAGTGTAAAGTAAATGTTGCTGTATAAAATGAACAAATATGACATCACCTTAGGCATTTCTGGTGATGAAACAGGATTATCAGCCTGTCCACGTTTGAGTTACTGCAAAGATCAACTCTGTGGAATGCTGATGATCCTTCAAAAGCTGTTTACAAGTAGAGTGTGTGTGTGTGTGTGTGTGTGTTCGTTCCTGTCTTGGCATCACAGTGAGAACCATTTTCCCGATTTCACCATCAAATTGAGGACCGTTTGTACCAAAGTGAAGACATTTTGCTGGTCCTCACGACCTATTTTGCTAACGGTTAGGTTTAGGACTAAGGTGTGAATTGAGTTTAGGTTAAGGTTAGGGTTAGGCATGCACTGGTAATAGTTAGGTTTAGGGTTATTGTCAGGGTTAGGGCATAGAAAGGGTTGAAAATGACTGAAAATCAATGGAAGTCAATGGGAGTCAACAGATGGTCCTCACTACATATAGCAAAACAAGAGTGTGTGTGTGTGTGTGTGTTTGACATTGTTCTCACTGTTTGAGTTGTGGAGAATGTTGACCAAGGTCAATGTCCACAAAGCACATCCCAGGTTCATTACAAACTATGGAGGAGAAATGAATTCCCAACATATAAAAACAAATTCTGTGTTCTCACCTCTCAGTTTGTCCATCTAATGTAGCTTATTAGAATTTCACACAGAATCAAGGGAAAATGTAAGATGTCATATTTACAGGATAACTTCCTGTCTGAATTCAGAGAGAGCAGCTGCTCTCAGCTCTGAGTTTCTCTTCCTTCAGTAAACCTCTACTTTGACCAGATGTGATCTACAAATCGGGAACTTTGTGCAGCCTCTGGCAGGCATCTGAAGGTATGATGGATGAGGCGCTGACTTGACGCCGGGGTTCTGCCCACAGTGTGGGCTGATTCTAGTGTTATTGCCTCTGTTTAAATGGAATGGTGACCTGGTGGGTTTAGTTACAGAATTTTTTAGAGTGAGGTTGTGTTAGAAGCATATTAGCAGTTAATATTTTGAGGTCTTCGTTTAGTCTAGATTTTGATTGGTTGGTCCAGGAGGCTGAAGGTAAAGGCTAGTCTGAGTGGCCAAACCAAAGGAGACCTCTGCCATCTTAAAATAACACCAACCTTCAAACCGCTGTCCTGTTTGCAGTTAATTACACTGAAGCTGATCATTAACACAGGAGGTGGAGGTTGAAGGCGGTGCACCACCAATGATCTTCCCATGCATGAAAAATTGAACATCTAAAATATTTCATGTGATAGTACTTATAGAGTACTTTAAACCTCAGACTAAACTACAATAGAACCTGTTAAAATATTGTTAAAGTTTTACACCACTTTCATTTTATCAGATGGATACTCTGACTGGAAACACTTTCATCATTTCCATCTTAGTGTGTGTTTCCAGAGGTGGGTAGTAGTACGTAGTTACATTAACTCTTACATTTACTGGAAGAACTGTATTAAAAAAAATGTGCTGCTAGTATTAGTTTTATTGCATCATACTTTTTATTTCTACTTTAGTAAAAATATAGTACTACTACTTATCCCACCTCTGTTTTTCCTCACACAGAAAGATAATTCCTACCTCCATCATCCATGTAAATATCCACGGGTTTCTGTGTAAATAACTGTCCAATGCAAACTTGATTATTTCCAGAGGATTCTTTTTTTTTTCTCTCAATGTTGTGCTCTGAAGGCAGCATTTCAGTTTTTTGGGGTTGTTTTTCTTTTTTTAGAAATTGTGGCCTTAATTCCCAATAATCAGACAGGAAACAGGCAGAGAGGGAAGACATGCACCAAAGGTTACAAGGCTGGGAATCATAGCCAAGACAGCAGCATCATCTCCATATATGGGTTTGCCTGCTCGACCACAACACCATGCACCTCCACAAAGGCAACCTTTTTAATCATAATAATAAATCAATACCAGTTTGCTAATTGTTTTTATTTTAATCATTGCCTTTGACTTTATACAGTGCCTCATTTTTTAACTTACCACAGTTTGCATAACTGGTTGTATTCAGAAGCAATGAATGTTCCTTTCTTCCCTTTGGTTAGAGTTCTGCAACAGTCCTTGGTGCTATGTGACTTGGTGCTATGTGACTTATGTTGGTAAACTCATGGCGGCGTGTGGTAACTTGGGGTCAATACTAAGTCATGTATAACTGGGTCATAGCAGCTTCTGATCAGATGTTTTCGTCTCTCATTTTAAAATGAACAGTTTATCACCCAGTTTACTATGTGTGAATGTCTTTCTGATCAGCTCTGGTAGCACCACATGTGAAGACACTGATTCATTATAAAGTCTGTTACTCCCTAATTTACGGTTACAGTATGTTGTGATAGTCGTTTCATTTTTTTTTCCGGGTAGCATGCAAAAACAATAGCCAACAGTAAAGCTGAAGATATAGTACCAGTTCTAATGTTAATGACAGTGATGCTGTCTGTTTACAGAATGTATTGAAAAATCCCTTCCCCTCATCCATTCCCTCCCCACTCAATTCTCAGCACTACTTGAGAGGTAAAGAATATTGTTTAATAAAATCTGCTTTTTGCAACATTTTTAGGCAAAAATGTTAAATGAACCTACTTTATGAGACTGTGTGATAGTTTCATAGCAACAATCCAGAAATCAGCCATTGCCATGACACATTTTTATGTGATAGAAGAGAAACTATTTATTTTAAAGCACTTATCAGATTGTGAATATGACGTATCAGTTATATGCATCTGCTGGTTCAAACTTATTTCTTCTAAGCATTCAACAAGTCTAATGGACTAATTCTGGATGAACTTCACACACTGCTGTAGATCTACAGTGGAGAAGACAAGTATTTGATACACTGCTGATTTTGCAGGTTTTTGCAAAGCATGTAGAAGTCTTTAATTTTTATCGTATGAACACTTTAACTGTGAGTGATGGAATCTAAAACAAAAATTCCAAAAATCACATTGTTATTTTTAAGTAATTAATTGGCATTTAATTGCGTGACATAAGTATTTGTTCACCTACCAACCAGTAGGAATCCTGGCTCTCACAGGCCTGTAAGTTCTTCTTTAAGCAGCCCTCCTGTTCTCCACTCATTACCTGTATTAACTGCACCTGTTTGAACTCGTTATCTGTATAAAAGACATCTGTCCACACACTCAATCAAACTCCAACCTCTCCACAATGGCCAAGACCAGAGAGCTGTGTAAGGAAATCAGGTATAAAATAGTAGATCTGCACAAGGTTGGGATGGGCTACAGGAAAATAGCCAAGCAGCTTGGTGAGAAGACAACTGTTGGCGCAATTATAAGAAAATAGAAGTAGTTTAAGATGACGGTCAATCTCCCTCAGTCTGGGGCTCCATGCAAGATCTCACCTTGTGGGGCATCAATGATCATGAAGGTGAGGGATCTGCCCAGAACTACATGGCAGGAACTAGTCAATAACCTGAAGAGAGCTGGGACCACAGTCTCAAAGAAGACCATTAGCAACACACTATGCCGCCATGGATTAAAATCCTGCAGCGCACGCAAGGATCCCCTGCTCAAGCCAACACATGTCCAGGCCTAATGTTTACCAATGACCATCTGGATGATCCAGAAGAGGAATGGGAGAAGATCATGTGGTCTGATGAGACAAAAATAGAACTTTTTTGTCTGAATTCCACTCACTGTGTTTGGAAGAAGAAGAAGGATGAGTACAACCCCAAGAACACCATCCCTAACGTAAAGCATGGAGGTGGAAACATTCTTTGGGAATGCTTTTCTGCAAAGGGGACAGGACGACTGCACTATATTGAGGGGATGATGGATGGGGTCATGCATCTGGAGATCTTAGCCAACAACCTCCTTCCCTCATTAAAGCCATTGAAGATAGGTCGTTGCTGGGTCTTCCAGCATGACAACGACCACACAGCACACAGCCAGGGTAACTAAGGAGTGGTTCCGTAAGAAGCATCTCAAGGTCAGTGCCTAGTCAGTGTCCAGACCTGAACCCAATCGAAACTCTTTGGAGGGAGCTAAAAGTCCGTATTACCCAGCGACAGCCCCGAAACCTGAAGGATCTGGAGAAGATCTGTATAAAGGAGTGGTCCAAAATCCCTGCTGCAGTGTGTGTAAACCTCGTCAAGAACTACAGGAAACGTCTGATATCTGGAACTGCAAACAAAAGTTTCTGTACCAAGTTTTGTTTTTGTGATGTATCAAATACTTATGTCATGCAATAAAATGCAAATTAATTACTTAAAAATCACACAATGTGATTTCTTGGATTTTTGTTTTCAATTCAATCACTCACAATTAAAGAGTACCTATGATAAAAATGAAAGACATCTACATGCTTTGCAAGTGGGAAAACCTGCAAAATCAGCAGTGAATCAAAAATTTGTTCTCCCCACTGTAGTTAAGGAGTGGAGTTGGATCGAATTACATTTGTCATCTCAGTCTCTGTTTGCAAAATCTGACCCTAATTGCCCTTAATGCCTACACCTTGTCTTTATCTTCATTGGCCGTGTTGGGCCCAGTCATAGGAGGAACAACAAAGGACTTCTACACAGAAAACAAAAGAGACTAGTAAAAACTTAGAATCCAAAAAATGCACAGCATTATTTCCATTTTCATGACAGCTCCCAGGAAGCAGGAGTTTCACTGCTAGAATACCAGTGACTTCATAGAGCTACAAAACTCTGGCATGCAGCAGTGTTCTTTCGCTTTACCCACCGCCTCCACAGGTGGCATTGGGGAGGACAAACACGGGAAAGTCTGGATCTCACAGGCCAAGTAAGACTGCATCTTTGAAGAAACCTATGATTCAGTATAAAGTATGGTCTGCTGTTCGTGTACATGGTGACTGTACCCTGGCTGAAAATAAGACTTGTTGTCTTTACCTTTCTGTCTGAGCTCCTGCAGAAAATAATATGAACCAGATTCCCCAAGAGGAGCTGTTGTCCCAATTACGTTAACAAAGCGGTTTTTCCCCAATGCTCTGGGGGAATACGGTATAGAAACCTCCACTCCAGTCTGAGTAGACACTCATCCTAATCCTGCATGCTGCCTGTGTGCACTAGTCCGAGCAATTCACTTGGACCTCCTGTCCTACTGTTCATCAGAACGGTTCACGCAGGAGGTGGTGTCTGTCCAGAGATAGAACAACTTAGGATAGAACAATTTAAATATTGTTTATTTAATTGTGTTTGCTTTGATGTGATGCATGAACAGTGTTGGGTTGGGGCAGGCCTGCGCTGACTAATATACATCAAATGTGTCCACAAACTGTGTTAGTTATCCCTAATGCTAAAAAGCTTAAGCTCTAATACTAACACAGTAATAACTGTTAGTTGTGCTGTGTTTACAGCATAGCTCAGTCTGTCTGCGCTACAAAACCTAACCCTCATTGCACAACAAGCTGAGAGGCTAGAGCTTATGGAGAGAGATGGGGGTCATTTTCTAACAGTGAAGAGCAGAAAGAGTAAATGTGGGTTAATTGTAATCAGTTATGGCATATTTCAGCCACAACTGAATAACAACATAACAATTGAATTTTAATAAAATGTTTCCTGATTTTGTGCAGGGTTTTCTTTTCTTGCAGAACCTCTCATCAAAAGAGCAAGATTATTTTTTGAGGTTTTGACATCAAATAAGACTGCTGCTGTTTACTGAAACAACCAAGATCTACATTTAGCTGTATATGGATCTTGTGCCTCTTTTTCAGGAACATTAGTATTTAGTTTAAACATGAACCATGTAACTATGTAAATATAAAAGTTAAGTAGAAGTTATTGTATCTAAAACAGGTAGATTAGGGTTAGACTATTGATGGTTTCAGCTGTTAGTAACAAACCCCATTATTCAATGAAATCGCCAAAACCATCGTTTTCCTCCAAGCTCTGCTTAAAACTTAGCAGCTGTGGTTTAGAAACATAGTGAACAGTAGTGATGTCTGATGTCAGTTCTCAAGGGTCAGTGTTCAGCCTAAACCAAAAAGGGACATTATGACATCCTGAGGATGTAACTCAGCCATATTAATAAACTGTGTTCGAGAAGAGAAACATTTAAAACATCTTGGCACCTGAAGACTGGACTTGAACCCCTGATATTTGGCGTGTTGTCTGACCTGAAGCTCTAATCCAGTTTTAGAAGCTCTTTTTGCTCTTCAACCAGTGAACTAATGCAAATTTGTCAACAAGACGCATGTCAAGGACACGGAGACAGGGAGGGACAAGCAGGGGACAAGCAAAGGCAGCTGGGTTTCTGAAAGCCAGCTGTCAGTGGGACTGATCCAAACAGCCAGGCGTGTGCAGGAATCCCAGAGTCACAGCTGAAACTAACATTGTTACTGTACTATGTGATCCACACACAGACAATCGCTGCCAACATAAGGCCGAGCAGGCAGGGGGTTGTGCTCAGGAAACCGATTGTTTCAAAGGTCAGCTTGTGGTTTGAGCAATGTCTTAATATGGAATTTAAACAGTAAAAACTAGATCAAACTGTGGTGGAAGCGATATTTTTGAAATTACCACTTTTATTTTCTTTATACATTGTACCATGACATAAAAAACATGAACATCAGACAAAGAGGATGTAGTGAAAGCAACGGTCATACAACAACCAATGGTCTGTTTTCCAAAGGGAAAGTACAAAGTAAACCTTAAAGGCCCAATCACTGATGTCATTCGACCCATTGTATTTCACCTGCATGTCTGTAGCATGACCCAGAGGATTAGGAAGAGAGTGTGTGTGTGTGTGATGAGCAGGACCAGGGTCTGCTGTGGTGAGTGTGCTCCACAGGCCTGCATCCCGACAGGTGCAGAGTGTGTTGATTTCTGATGGTGAATGGGTTCTTTGTTGCAGAGGATTCTCTCTCAGAGAGGGCCAGGCGAGGTCTGCTGGGTTTATTCCTGGCTCTGTAGCACACATCTTCGCATGTGTGACGCTGACATTCAATAACAGGAATGTACAAATATAACAGGGTGGCTAAACGGTATCTTAATGTTTTTTCCTGTATGCGCTTAGAGTAGCAGCTCTTCTTTATATTCAGTCAGAGATTTATTGGTGTAAGGTTCCACTGACCATTCAATGTTCAAGTTCAGAACATCATAACTGAGCTACATTCTCTCCACAATGACATTTCTGAGACTAAGTGAGTGCAGGTTTTTAAATCTCTATATTGAATAATATATTATGATTTTATTTGGAAGTGATGTAAAGTGCTTGAGTTATTAAACGCTGGTGAAGTGTTCCAGGGGGCATCCGGAACAAATGTCCAAGCCAACTCAGCTGACTCCTCTCGATGTGGAGAAGCAGCGGCTCTACTCCGAGCTCCTCTCAGATGGCCGGTCTCCTCACCGTATCTCGAAGGGAGTGCCCGGCCACCCTGTGAAGGAAACTCATTTCATCCACTTAAATCTTTCAGTCATGACCCAAAGTTCATGCCCATAGGTGAGAGCAGGAACGTAGTCCGACCAGTAAATTGTGAACTTCATCTTTCAGTTCAGTTCTCTCTTCACCACAACAGACCAGTGCAGTGTCCGCATTACTGCAGCGCAGGCACCGATCCATCTGTTCAATTCCTTCTCCATTCTCCCCCTACTCATGAACGAGAGCCTGAGATATTTGAACTCCTCCACTTGAGGCAGGAGCTCCCTTCCAACCCAGAGAGGGCAGGCCACCCTTTTCCGGTCAGGAACCATGGCCTCGGACTCGGAGGAGTTGATACTTACTCCTGCCACTTTGCACTCGGCCGCGAACCGCCCCAGTGCATACTGTAGGACTTGGCTAGAGGGAGCCAGCAGGACCATGTCTGCTGCAAAAAAAAAGAGACAAAATCCACTGGTCCCCAAACCAGACACCCTCCAGCCCTTGGCTGCGCCTAGAAACCCTGTCCATAAAAGTTATGTACAGGACCAGTGACAAAGGGCAGCCCTGCCGGAGTCCAACATGCACTGAGAACAGGTCCGACTTAATGCTGGCAATAAATACCAAACTCCTACTCCACTTGTATGGACACCAGATGACCCCCAATAAAGGGCCCCGGACTCTGTACTCCAGGAGCATCCCCCACAAGGCACCAAGAGGGACACAGTCGAAACCTTTCTTCAGGTCCACGAAGCACCTGTGGACCAGTTGGGCAAACTCCCATGAACCCTCAATCACCATATAGAGTGTATAAAGCTGGTCCTGGGTTCCACGGGGACAAAAACCACACTGCTCCTCCTGAGGCTGAGGTTCAACCATCGGCCAAACTCTCCTCTCTAACACCCTGGCATGCGCCTGCCCAAGGAGGCTGAGAAGTGGGACCACCACCCCGATATAAAATAACAGCACCACACAGAAACAGATTGAGACAGATGCAGCAACTTTAAAATGGTTGTAATTTGAACTGGCATTTTGGTCATCACCCATATTCTTTAAGTTGAATTTTGAAGAAGGTATTTGGAGCTAAGCTATGAGTAATATAATAATTATTTTTACAAGTTATAATATTGTGTACTGTACTGGACTGAGAGAGACATGCTTCAACACATGCAATGTTCTTCAGTTTATAAAACACTTGTAAAAATATAATGTTTGTGAAGCTTACATTTGAATCAAATATGTCACCTATTTCTTTGTCACGAACTCAAAGGTTAATTAACAGTGTCTGAAGTTTTGCTGTGAGTTTTTCTATGTAATGGTCCAGAACCAGAATCAGCTTTCTTGGCCATTCTTGTGCACACAAACAAGAAATTCAAATTCAGTACAACTATGATCTCTATACACAAAATAAATATTAGTATAAAAATTTGGTGGGAAATAAATTTTTTTTTTCAAGAGAATGTGTATATAGCTCCTGTGGAAGGTTGTACTTCTTGAGTTGTCACAGGAAGTACAGTCTCTGCTGGACCTTCTTCCGAACAGTGTCTGTGTGTGAGGACGACCTCAGGTCTCGAGAAAGGGTGGCTCCTAGCAACTGGAAATGATCCACAGAAGACACAGTGTTGTTGAGGATAGTGAGGGGAGTTTGGGGGGTGGTTCTCCAGAAGTACTACATAATTTCCACAGTCTCAAGCGAGTTAAGCTCAAGGTGATTCTGATCGCACTACTGGACCAGCCTATCCACCTCCATAAGGCGCTGAGAGTTTTTATATTGGAGAAGATGCGTCCTAGCCTCACCTAGCTTCTTGTGGAAGTCAAACAACAACAACAAAAACGTTTTTTTCCTAACAGAAAAAGGAACTTCTCTTCCATCTGTGATGTAATATCGGCAATGATGTTGAAATGCATCAATTAGTTGTGTGTCGTTAGGGGAGATGGGAATACAGAGCTGCGTGTCATCAGCATTGCTATGAAAATGAATGCCTTGCCTCTTATTGACACCACCAGTGGTAGCATGTTAACAATTGTAGGGCCTAAAATTGAGCCACTTGATACTTGTTAGTTTAAGTCATAATATTTAAGTGAATTTCCTAAATTTACAAATAATTTTCAGAGAGGTGATTTATTAGTTTGAAGATATACTGTGAAGTTCCATATGTTCTAACCTGTCCCATAGCATGGTGTTGTCGACAGTATCAAAGGCTTTTTAATAAACAGATCTATTTATGTTTTTTTCCAGGATTTTCCATGATTGCTGTTTTTTTGGTGAAACACGTATTCCTGCGGATTTGTTAGATGTGTCTAACTAACCAGAGCAGTTATGGACAATTTTAAGCATCACAAGTCTCAAGTAGTTCGCCTCAACTTGTCAAAATGTTCCATTATAGATTTTACACCTCCTTCTTCCTGCATCTGTTGAGTATTTATAGTTTGTCACCAATTTATTTTTCAACTAAAATTGTCAATTTAGAAACAGGGTTAATGTAGGTGTCAAACCTTTGCTGCTTGCTCCGTCATAGGTAGTTGCCCCCACATGCTTTCATTAGCGCAAAACATGTAAATGACATTTGTCAGCCACCTACATGCATGTTAACATTTTCAGTTTCTAAAACCGTGTGTTTTGCATGAACATATCTTTACAGTAAAACCTGCAAACATTTTTCTCAGTAATAAGACTCATGCATACACCCGTGCAACAAATCTGACCACTAAATGTTGGCTGTGAACCCATTAGGCTTTGCGGTTTTAGTTTAGAAATATAAGTCATCACCCAAAGCCTTGTTTCACTGACAGCTTTTTCACCACAAGAGCCAGCACAGCATAACAGGATATCACTATTGCAAACTTCCCCACATCTCCTGTAGCCTTGTCAGGCTTGGAGTTCTTACATTTAGAACATAGCATGGCACTTGTATGATGACGAAGAAGGGATGCTTTCAGACAAAGCAATAGCAATTCTTCTGTGAAGACTTAAAACATAATGAGCAAAATGGGCTCCAGTTGCACAAGCCTGCAAGAGGAACTATAAAGAAACTTCATTTATCTTTCTGTAGAAGGTCCAAACGGGAAGTGAAAATACAGAGAACCAATATGTCATTCAAAACCAAAACTACAACAACAAAAACTACTTGGAGCACAGAGCTTATTTTACAGGGAGTCTAGTTGTGGGAATTGTAATTGTTGCATATCGGGACTTTTTTTTTCTCCAAAGAGCCTCAATTTAATGTGTCAAACATTGCTGTTTTATTTAAGTCAGAGTAAGGTTCCTTTAGGAGTGTCCTTTAGGACTTGCTACAATGGGGTAAAAAAACGATCAAAAATAGTCTTAACAGGGTCTTGCTGGGGTGTCCTCTCCTGTGGTGTATTGTGGACACCGTGAGTTCCCTGTTGTCCATGATAGAGCAAGAGAAACCCTTGGGGGTCTGAAGAATGCACAACACCTCTGCCATGAGTGGTGTGGTCCTCGGATTTAGGGTGGAGCATCGGTAGCAGTGACAGTGTATAGATGACGTGGGGGCCAGCATAGCCTTGTTATCAAGAGTTTGAAGCAGTACTTGCTATGCCAGGAAGCATATTGAGTTTATAGTACTTCAGGGACATGGGAAAAATACCAGTGAAAAACAATTTTGGCAAGTACCTTGGAGTGCAGCACTGTCATTAAGAGGTTTTTGAAATCTCCCACAATACAGCCACATTCTAATAGGTTGTTTAGGATGTGGAGAGTAAAGTTGGGTCTTCATTCTTCAATAGGTTCAGTTTAGAAGCAAGTTCAGCATCCTTCTCTCCTGCTCACAGCCAAACAGACATCCCACCCTCCTTTGACCCACAGCTGTCCAGTAACACCTCAAATGTTTTATCTTCCATCTCAGCCATGGACCCTTCTGCTTCTACATGTTTGCCTTCAACCAAATCAGAATATGCTGATGCTCCCTTTGCCTCCCCCTTCCACCTGTGTGTTTCAAGAAGTCAGATGAAGAGACAACTGGAAAGACTGAACCAGAACAAGGCTGCAGGTCCAGATCATGTCAGCCCTATAGTCCTGAAGGCCTGTGCAGAGCAGCTCTGTGGAATTCTGCAGCACCTCTTCAACCTTAGCCTGGCCCAGAAGAAGGTGCCAGTGTTGTGGAAGACCTCATGTCTTGTTCTGTTACCAAATAAAACTCACCAATTAGTCTTCAATGACTATAGACCTGTTGCCCTGACATCCCATCATGAAGGTCCTAGAGAGACTCTTGTTGACCCACCTGAATAAGCAAACGATAAACTATCAGGACCTCCTTCAGTTTGGTTATCGCTGTGGAGTTGGAGTTGAAGATGCCATCATACACCTGCTTCAACAAACCCACTGTCATCTGGACAAAGCCAGCAGCACTGTGAGGATCATGTTCTTTGATTTCTCCAGTGCATTTAACACAATTCAACCTGATTTGCTTTGTCAGAAACTCCAGAAGACTCTTCATTAAGATTGCCTTAGGTGCATTAAAATGTTTAACCAATTGTGAATTTACATACTGTGTGCCAGATGGATGAAAATACAAAGTAGTGTTTTGTACTTTTTGCCCTTTGGACCCTATTTCTAATGGGAGTTTTAAATGGCAAATTTTCTAAATTCCTATTGCAGCTAAGCTGTACTGCATGGCTGATGTTTTGGGCATTCAACAGTGAAAACAGATTTAACAGCACATTTAACTGCACTGCAGTAGGCAGTTAACCCTTTGTAGCTAAACCAAAAACAAAGCTAATGGTGCTGTGCTCTGTTCATCCGAAGCAGAGTACAGCTCAGACGTGGCAGTTATACAGCAATCAGACAGGAAAAAGGGTGGAAAGGAAGAGGAAGAAATGCAGCACACAGCCCAAAACTGGGAACCAAATCTAACTGCATCAAGGACTATAGCCTCTGCACATGGTGCATGCACTCAAACTAAGCCACCAGCGCCCCAGAGTTTCTAAGAAACAAGTAGTTAATGGTGATGTTTTATCTGCAAAAATTTGATTTTATTGCACTTTTACCAAAACTAGAACAAAGCTTGATAAATTGAGACGAGGAGAGAAAAGAGCCTGATGATAAGATCCAGTGATTCACAGGAAGTGTGGAGCTTGTGGAGGAGATGCTGTCAACTTGGTCTGCAGAAGACTTCTTTCTCTAATGGCTGCATAAGTATCTGCAGCAGCACAGCGCAGTCAGAGAAATTTCAACTGAGCTAAGTGCAGTTCAAGCTTCACAGAGCTACATGCACCTCCACACCTTGGTGGAATTGCAGGTGTTGTTGCTCTTTCTCTAGTGCAATGACGCTATTGAACGGAAAATGTGACACAAATAAAAGGATTTAGGGTGCAGCAGAGATGGTGCAGTCATTGTTGTGCAAGCCCCATTAGCCTCTTGCTAGCTTGTAGACAAGATGAACAAGTAAACAATTTATTATTTTATTTCCACCCTGTATTGTGCTGCTACAGCTATAATATTGTTAGCATCTCTGGCTATCAGACTTCCACAATACATTGAATCACAGTCTTCAGTGCAATTTCTGTGTGCAACTACTCACAAAGTACTGCCTAGATGCAATGCTTGATATCCTATAACATTTTGTAATGCATTCAAACTCTGCTTGCCCATTATATATTTAGCCAGTTGGATGGACTTCTACTGTCTTTTATCCACATACCTAATAAAACAAAGACATTGGTGACCATAATGCTAAAGCTCAGGCAGAGTTATAGGGTTATTGTGATAATGGAAAATAAGTCAAAAAAGAGAAGCATTTGTGTTGAAGTAACGAATATCCATGGCAATATTCAGCAATAATATTACACTTTCATATTTCCTGAATATCATGCAGCCCTGCAGCCTATGAGATAATCAAATTCTCCTGTATAGTTGCTGCTGAATTGAGCTGCTTTATCTTTTAGTTCCAGCAGACATTCAGTTTCCTTTGCTAATGCGAAGTACAAAAACAACAGAAATAAATTAGCTTTAAATTACTAACTTGATGGCTGAGAATGACATACTAATGTGTCCCTTTGAGAAATGGTGTATCCAGAAAAACAAAACAATATGAAATAATGCCTATTTTTTGCTTTCCTCTCCGGAATGTACATCACACTGACAGACATCCTCTGTTTGTCTCAGCAGGACTCCTGACACGTATAGGTTACAGTTTAAGGCTTTACCTAAAGCCAGTATTACAGATCTGTATAGAAACAAAGAACATTTTCATGAGGTTATGATGAGTCATGTCTTTTGTCATTTTCTAACATATTGCCTGTTTTTTCATCCTCATCTCAGTATCGTTGTTCTGTGTTTCAGAGCAAATTTGCTAAAGCTCTGTACGACAACACCGCAGAGTGTGGCGACGAACTGGCCTTCAGAAAGGGTGACATCGTCACAGTGATGGAACAAAATGTGTCCGACACCAGTGGATGGTGGAAGTGTTCCCTGTATGGCCGGCAAGGACTAGCCCCTGCAAATCGACTAGAGCTCCTGGCGCAGACAGTGGCTGCAGCAGGAGACATAAGGCATGATGCAGAAAAACCCACATTAAATAATGCTAAAAGTGATGTCAAAGTACAAAATATCTACCAGATCCCAAGCACACCCAGACCCATCAGCAGCCCCACCTACGAACGCATGGAGATGGGCTACCAGGTTCGAATCCTGTCAACACTGAGGCAGAACACAGACCGACCTGACCTAAACATGGTACAGACTTTTCATTTTTGGGACTGTATATGGTTTAGATAAAAAGATAAATGTGGTTACATATCTTTTGGTCTAACATCAAACCTGGCCCTACTGTGGAAGGGTAAACCTGCATAATTGAAAATATTAACTGTTGGAGAAATGCAAAGCTGTGAAACTCCTACTGGCAAAAGAGCTTACATATGGGGACCAGGGGGCTCTCTGTAAGGACAGGCATGCAGCAACATGGGCTTTATGGGCCTGTAAAAGACAAACAGACAGAAACTTCAGACACTTTTAATGGCAAACAACATTCCCTGCTGCCTGGGACCCCAGAAACACACAAGAATTTGTATGAGTGTAGAGTGTTGGGAAGAAATACACCCACATGTTCATGATTTCCTCTTCTGCTGGAGGGTAGTCCTGTTCCCCTCGACAGTAGCCACCCAATATCTTCTGAGCAGCATGGTTTCTATTACAAAGCTGTGTTAATTGGCCAAGCGTATGCATAATAGGCCTCTCAACAGGTCTCAGAGAAAAACACTGTCCCCATAAATGTGTTGATGCAGAGGTCAGTGAGGTAGCTGCAACTTTTGATCAAAGTCAACCTCAGCATTAACAGCTTGCTGTTATGTCTGCAGCCTTCATTCTCCAGCACTGCATGCAGTCCAAAAGTGGAAGTTTATGATGTCCCATGCCAAGCAAGACGAGCTACTCTTTTTGTTGTGAGGACACTTATTGAACCAAATTGATTATATTTTTAAATGTTGCTATCTGTGTGGGCTTTTATCAGATATCTTTATGATCGTTTGATTTTTCTTTTGCAGGAATCATCACCTCCGAGCCAAATACCAAAATCTCTTGCTTCAGTTTCAGAGCCAGAGAACACATCTGACATTCCACAGCAATTAAGGTCCAACAATCAAAGAGACTCTTACGTATGTTTTTTGTTTTCTGAAATTAATGAGGTTAAGGTTCTATCAATGTTTTGTAATGCAAACTCACTATCAGGAATGTGATATATAGTCAATCATTGTAAGACTGTTACCTTGCAGCAAGAAGGCCCTGGGTTTAAATCCTATCAGAGGCCTTTGTGTAAGGAGTTGCATGTTCTTCCAATGCATGTGTTGGTTCTCTCCCATTACCCTGTCCTTCTTACACTGTCCAAAACCATACATGGTTGTTGAACTGCTCACACTAAATTGCCCTTAAGTAGGAGTCTCTCCTGTGTGTCCATGTGTTGCCCTTCAATATGTCCGGAGTTCACCCCATCCCTCATATATTGACGACTGGAGATATGCACCATCCCCTGGTGACCCTGTAAGGAGTAAGCGGGTATGATGGATGGATGGATGGATGGATGGATGGACGGACGGATCAGCCATTTTATTGCTCCCAGTCTCCTCCAGACTGTACTGCCATGACTTCCTATTGAAGAAGTTTCAATTCAATATCCATTTCCAATACTGGTCCACAATTTCAAACAGTCTCTTTCTGACAACTGGTGACAGAAAACACTGACAGAAGTAGAGCACATAGAAGCATATTAGCATCATTTATTTAAAGATTATTGAAATGTAATCATTTTGCATTTTTAAGACAGTTCTTAGCAACTACTGACAAATGTGGATTGATTTGGGCCATCTCTGGTAATCAAACAAACATGCAGTTTGTATGTTCTTGTTCAAACTTTCGCCTATATCCCTGCATGTGACACAACTAAAGTTGTGATGATGTGTTCGGTTTATATGTTGGTTTAAAACCAGGGCTACCATGAATAATCTACAGAACCTGCCACACCTTCCTTGGTACTTTTTGCAAACTTGATTATTGCTATAAACCCTTTTTGTGAAATGATCAATTCATTACATTGTTTTGTTCTACAGAACTATAGGACTAACAATTTAATTGTTTTTTAAAGGTTTATGCAGTTCCACCACCTCTGGCTCAGGACCCAAACTATGACACCCCTGTTCCCTCAGGCTCAGAATACCAACATAAAATCACCAGTGGATGCAGCAGTCTTCCTAATCCCAGCAAGCAGGAATGGATTTATGATGTACCAGTAGGTTCCGAGAAGCAAAGTATTACCCAAGGCAACTATGACACCTTGCCATCCAGAGCATGGTCAGAGCACATCTACGACACTATTCCTGTTCAAAGAAAAACATCAGATTTTTTGATTTATGATTCACCAAAACCCTGCACTCCTGGCATGCCAAGTCCTCCCAATTTATTCCCTCGCACCCAACTTTCAAACAAACCCACAACTACACAGCCAACAGAGGAGTTACTATATGCCGTTCCACCCAAAGAACACCCCCTCAACCAGGTGACCAGTGATCCTCTGGGAGATCATAAACCCCTTGAGAGAAGAGGTGATCCAAACAATACTTTAGAACTTAAAAAGGTGCGCCTGCAGCGGATGAGGAATTTTTTGGCTTGTACATCTTTCAATGACCTTTTGGGAGGTGGGAATACACTGGTGCTGGAGGATAAGCAATACAGACCAAGTCTCTCTGCAGGTGTTAATCAAAGAATCAGCACAGCCTCCAGCTCTTCCTCCAGCTCCTGTGACTCTCTGCCCTTAAGCTCATCTTCCCCTGAGCCTCTTCGAGAAGTGACAGTCTGTCAGGAAGAAGCTTGCCGGAAACTCCTTGAGCTTCAGGAATGTGTTTGTAGGGCTGTGCCTCAGCTCATGAACTTTGTAAGCAGCAACTGGAGGTGTAAAAACCATTTGGAGAAACACCTGAAAGAAATCAAGGAAGCAACAGAGGCAGTTGTTTCTACTGTGACATGCTTTCTAAACTTTGCTCTTGACATTAAGGGTAATGCCTGTCGTTTAACTGATACTAATCTGCAGACCAGGCTTCATAAACAGCTGTCCATAGTAGAGGATTCTGGTGTGATCCTACAGCAAACAGCAAGCTTTCTAAACACGGCGGGCTGGGCCCTCGACACACTCTGTCAGGACCCAAGCCAGATGCAGAACCCTGACCAACTTGAACGTTTTGTGATGGTGGCGCGCACTGTACCAGATGATGTCAAGCGCCTGGTGTCCATCATCTATGGAAACAGTAAGCTTCTTTTTAAAGCTACTCAAAAAGATCGAGAACCTGTAAGCAGAAAAAGTCCACCACAGACCAAGAAACATCCTGATAAAACGGAGCTAGGACAAGATTCAGAAGAGGATGACAATGACTACGTAGAGCTAGAGGTGAAAATTTCTAAAGTTTTGTGTCATCATACATAATATAAGACTAGTTATTTATGTTGGACTTCAATCTTCAAGCTCAAAGTATAATTGCTAATGCTGCTAATGTTTTCTATTTTTCTTAGAGAAAGATTGAGGAAAGGTTGCCAGAGGAAGTGCAAAAAGGGCCAGAAGAAAACATCTCACCATGCTCTAAAAGTGTATGCAACAAAACAACTCTTTTTCTCTTACCAATTTTATCTTTTGTTTATCATTTTGCATATGTCTGTCTACCCCTTAGCAGTACAGTAGCTAGAAGCACTTAGAGAAGAGTTTCATGCAGAGTACAGTCGCAAAAGTTTCCATGTCCTTAAATTCTTTCATATTTAAAAAACAAATCACAACAACAAACTTTAATGCAGTTCCTTGGGAAGGTATGTGATCGACAGAACGTAGTGAGTAAGTGTGAAGTGGAATGAAAATAATATGTGGTTTTCAAAGCATTTTACAAATGAAAGTCTGGCATGCGTTTGTATTCAGTCCTCCTGAGTCAGTACTTAATAGAACCACATTGGGCTGCAGGTCTTTTTGGGGTATGTCTATCAGCCTCAAACATCTACAGATGGACGTTTTTGCTCATTCAGTCACATTGGATGGAGAGTATCTGTGAACATCAGTTTTCAAGTCTTGCCACAGATCCTCAGCTGGATTTATGTCCAGACTTTGACTAGCCAATTTTAAAGCATGACTATGTTGTGATGTAAACCACAAGATTGTAGCTCCTGTAGCTCCAGCTCTATGTTTAGGGATGTTGTCCTGTTGGAAGATGAACCTCCACCACAATATCAAGTCTTTTTCAGCCTCCAACAGGCTCTTTTTCAGGATTGTCTTGTGTTTAGCTCCATCCATCTTCCCATCAGCTCTGACCAGTTTTCCATTTCTTATCCTCTTTGAATTCCTCCCATGCCTAAGATGTTGCCTTTGCAACCACAACATCTTCAGCCCTCTTGGCTACCTGGTATGTGTCTGCTGCTTCAGGAGTCCCCAAGAACAACAGGGTCCTAAAGGCCTCCTTCAGTCTGAAAGCTTTCATCATCACCAGCATCCAATGACAACAGCTCCTGGAGGGTGTATCTGCAATAGAGGTCCTAAACATGGTCCATTCAGATTCCACATCCCCAGCCTTTCCTGGAACATCAGATAAACTCTCCTGTAGGTGGTAGTTGAAGGTCTCCTGCATATGGGCCTCTGCCAGACATTCCTAGTTCACCCTCCCCACTTATTTACCAGATCTGCTGCAAGCTTCCACCGACACCAGATCAAACTCACCACCAGTTGGTGATCAGTTAACAATCTTGCCCCAATTTTCACCCAAGTGCTCAAGACTGCAAGTCTGATGACACAATTACAAAATCAATGACTGACCTTTATCCCAAGGTGGTCTGGTACTAAGTACACTTAGGAACTACCTTGGGCTTGAAAATGGTGTTCCTTATTTATGCCCCATGTCAAGCACAGATGTTTAATAACAAAACCCCACACATAATCACATCAGGGAGGCCATTTCTCAAAATCGCACCCTCCCAGGTAGCTAGTCATTGACCACATGGGCATTTAAGTCCCTCAGGGGCACAAGAGATTTGCCAGCTTGTACCCCTTTCATGAAACTCGAGAGACTCCGAAGATGTCGGGTAATCTAAATTGTTGTTTAGTTCATAAGCACAGGTGACGGTCGGAACCTTTACTGTTGCAACTTGACACGACAAAGAGGCGACCCGCTCACTCCAACATTAAGGCTTTCAGCCCGGGACAGTAAGTATCGCCACACCCACCCGATACCTCTCTACCTGAGTAACCTTGGGGAGGGACTCAAGCCAAACTAATTGGTACTGCTCAACCTCCCACAGCAGCTAGGGCTCCTTATCTGCCTATGAAGGGAAATTCTTTGTCTCTAGAGCCAGATTGTGATGCTGAGAACTGGCAAGTGTAGGTTTCCACCTTCGCCTGTTACCCTAACTCACACAGCACCTCAACATCCCTCCCCGCAGGTGGTAGGGACAAGTGGAGATGGCTTCCAGTAGCTTTTTAGAGCTGGGACTGGCTGAGAGAAGCTGAGGTGGTGACGCTGTTCCAAAGACCACCCCCTCTTTCTTTGTCCTGCCCTGTTCGTTTTTACATTTCCAGCTTCATGTTGAGGAGAAAAATACAATACAGCGACCAAGGAATGTAAAAAAGAAAGATGGGAATAAATGGGTTCAGGAAAATCTGTTGGGTAAGAAAATACAATAGGGATAAGAAAATAAAAGATAAAAGAAAATGAAGATAAGAAAATATATCAAATAATATATTTTTTAAGAAAAAACTTGTTCTAAATATATTTGAGTGGTAATAAATATGAAAGAAATAAAGGGGGCAGGAAAAATAAAATAGCAAGAAATTCACTTGTATTGAACAAACAATGAAAAAAGTATGATTGAAAATTTGTGGCTTAAATAAAATATAAGCATCATAGCAAATAGATAAATTACAACAGTTAAATATTAAAATAGAAATCTATATTTATATCTGATCAATTGATCACTTATTGAATATCTTCTTTTTCTTATTTTGTTGCATTTTATGACACTCTATATGTCTAGCTACTTTTTAATTATTTTATTAAGTCATTTATTTATTTCTGTATGTATTCCTAATTATGGCAGGATTGGTCCTCCATACATGCCTTTTATCAAGCCAAAGTTATAAGAAAATGCTCTTAATTGTTGATTAAATAAAGGTTAAGAAAATGTATTATTTTTTTATCTTTTAGGGTGAGAATAAGCACAACTCGTCTGACTCCAGCAGTAGCACAGAAAAACATCAGCCACCTTCCCTGTCAGAGCACTGTCGGCTTTATTTTGGAGCTCTTCAAAAAGCTATTGGGGGATTTGTGGAAAGCCTTCAAAATAACCAGCCACCAGAGAAATTCATCTCACACAGTAAGCTGGTCATCATGGTAGGCCAGAGACTGGTGGACACTCTTTGCAGGGAGGCCCAACGTCGGGGGTCCTGCCAAAGTCTCCTGTGTAAGAGTGGCCACCTGTGTGCTCTCCTCAAGCAACTGGCCGTGGCCACCAAGAAGGCGGCTGTGCACTACCCAGACAAGCAGGCTCTTCTTGAAGTCCAAGAGTTTGCAAAGGAACTATCCCAAAGAGCACAGCATTTCCGGGTATCACTCGCCCTCTGAGAGTGTATGCATCAAACTTATTTGATCATAGAGCAAAGGCAGATGTATCATCCATCAGCTGTTAGCTTTTTCTTTGTTTAATTGTTTTAATTTTTATGACATCTGAGCCACAACTTTTGATAAATGTGTTAATAACAAATACAGTTGTTTAAAATGGTAAACACGGATGAGTAGCCGAGTTTCCTTTGTAAAGAACATGGACGACTTAATTGCACATTTAAAACACAGTAATGTTAGTAACTTTCGAACAGAATTTTCTGGATAGGGTTAAAATGAGTTTTTTCTATATTCACCGCAACATTTCTGTGTACTGTAGTGTGTCATGTTAGGTTATCATTTAAATTTTTAGTTAAAGAGAACTATTTCTCCAAGGTAAATACTCTGTCATTTGTAAATATATTGTAAATTTTGTTTATAAAATGTCCTCAGTATTTTCAAAGATTAATGTCAAAAATAGTGTCATTAAAAATTTAAAACTTGAAAACCTAACAATCTTATCTATCTATCTATCTATCTATCTATCTATCTATCTATCTATCTATCTATCTATCTACATATCTATCTATCTATCTATCTATCTATCTATCTATCTATCTATCTATCTATCTATCTATCTATCTATCTATCTATCTATCTATCTATCTATCTATCTATCTATCTATCTATCTATCTATCTATCTATCTATCTATCTATCTATCTATCTATCTATCTATCTATCTATCTATCTATCTATCTATCTATCTATCTATCTATCTATCTATCTATCTATCTATCTATCTATCTATCTATCTATCTATCTATCTATCTATCTATCTATCTATCTATCTATCTATCTATCTATCTATCTATCTATCTATCTATCTATCTATCTATCTATCTATCTATCTATCTATCTATCTATCTATCCGCCAGAGCGTGTCAGCTGAAGGTAGGGTAAGGGTGTACCCAGGCTTACACCTTTTGAGAAAAGGTGTAACAAATATCTATTAACATAACCTTATATCTCTCACCCCCTCTTACCCCCAGCAGCCTCTTAATTTTTGGTCTTTTTCCCTGCCATATCTCTGCTTCTGGACTTCATTTCAGGCAACCCCAAGCACTGACAATGATTTCACTCTATCTGTTTCTGTGACATGCACTGTACACTTTTAGTGATACACGCACAACTATGGGCACACTAAGGTTTCTCACATGGAATGTGCATGGACCTGCCGCCAGGGAGAAAAAGTTTAAAATTTTAATCAGCTTGAAAGACTACAGGCAGATGTTGTCTTATTACAAGAGATTCATAAATCTGCCACAGCTGCAAATGATCTTAAATCACCTGAGTTTCCTAATCTGTTTTCTGCCTGCTATAATTCTAGGCAAAGGGGAGTAGCAATCTTAATTCACAAAAATGTAAACTTTACAGTATTAGACACAGTTACAGATCCAGAGGGTAGATTTATAATAATAAAAATATCTATACATAACCAAAAGATATGTATTGTCAGTATATATGCCCCAAATGTTGATGACCCCCCATTCTTCCATTCTTTTTTTTCTGCACTGTCTAAAACACTTGGATTGCTCACTTCTTCTTGGGGGCAATCTCAACTTTGGTGTAAATGAAGAAATAGACAGGCGGAGTACAACAGGGACTCAGCGCAGTTGGCAATCAATAAATATAGTTAAACAGTACATGAGTGATTACTGACTTTGCGATGCATGGCGATCTCTTCACCCTAATCACAGAGAACATACAGGGGTTGGACAATGAAACTGAAACACCTGGTTTTAGACCACAATAATTTATTAGTATGGTGTAGGGCCTCCTTTTGCGGCCAAATACAGCGTCAATTCGTCTTGGGAATGACATATACAAGTCCTGCACAGTGGTCAGAGGGATTTTAAGCCATTCTCCTTGCAGGATAGTGGCCAGGTCACTACGTGATACTGGTGGAGGAAAACATTTCCTGACTCGCTTCTCCAAAACATCCCAAAGTGGCTCAATAATATTTAGATCTGGTGACTGTGCAGGCCATGGGAGATGTTCAACTTCACTTTCATGTTCATCAAACCAATCTTTCACCAGTCTTGCTGTGTGTATTGGTGCATTGTCATCCTGATACACGGCACCGCCTTCAGGATACAATGTTTGAACCATTGGATGCACATGGTCCTCAAGAATGGTTCGGTAGTCCTTGGTAGTGACGCGCCCATCTAGCACAAGTATTGGGCCAAGGGAATGCCATGATATGGCAGCCCAAACCATCACTGATCCACCCCCATGCTTCACTCTGGGCATGCTACAGTCTGGGTGGTACGCTTCTTTGGGGCTTCTCCACACCGTAACTCTCCCGGATGTGGGGAAAACAGTAAATGTGGACTCATCAGAGAACAATACATGTTTCACATTGTCCACACCCCAAGATTTGCGATCCTTGCACCATTGAAACCGACGTTTGGCATTGGCATGAGTGACCAAAGGTTTGGCTATAGCAGCCCGGCCGTGTATATTGACCCTGTGGAGATCCTGACGGACAGTTCTGGTGGAAACAGGAGAGTTGAGGTGCACATTTAATTCTGCTGTGATTTGGGCAGCCGTGGTTTTATGTTTTTTGGATACAATCCGGGTTAGCACCCGAACATCCCTTTCAGACAGCTTCCTCTTGCGTCCACAGTTAATCCTGTTGAATGTGGTTCGTCCTTCTTGGTGGTATGCTGACATTACCCTGGATACCGTGGCTCTTGATACATCACAAAGACTTGCTGTCTTGGTCACAGATGCGCCAGCAAGACGGGCACCAACAATTTGTCCTCTTTTGAACTCTGGTATGTCACCCATAATGTTGTGTGCATTTCAATATTTTGAGCAAAACTGTGCTCTTATCCTGCTAATTGAACCTTCACACTCTGCTCTTACTGGTGCAATGTGCAATCAATGAAGACTGGCTACCAGGCTGGTCCAATTTAGCCATGAAACCTCCCACACTAAAATGACAGGTGTTTCAGTTTCATTGTCCAACCCCTGTACATTCTTCTCACAAGTCCATTAATCTTACTCACGTCTGGATTATTTCTTAGTCAGCAGCTCGTTGTTGACTGACATTTCAGACACTGAGATACACCCTATAGCTGTCAGCGATCATGCACCTGTCTCCTTAACTCTAGTAAATAAGAAAGAAAACCCACAAAGCAAAAACTGGAGGTTTAATACATCATTGCTTAAGGACAAAGAATTTATTAAATATTTTAATAAAGAGTGGACTTCATATTTGGAAATTAATGATATCCCAGGGACATCAACATCTGTTCTCTGGGATGCTGGGAAAGCAGTGATGAGAGGTAAAATAATCTCATTCTCATTACATAAGAAAAAAAAGAAAACAAACGTATACAGGAATTAGAAGAAACCATTAAACTGTTAGATGCTTCCCAGGAAGAGGAAATGCAGAGTAAACTTTGTAAAGCCAAACTAGAATTAAATGAAATCATTGACAAAAAAACCCAATTCTTAGTACAAAGACAAACCTTTGAACATGGCAATAAATCAGGTAGCTTTTTAGCTAACCGACTTGGGCGGGGGGGGCAATCAGGGCGGAGGGCTAGGGGATGGTGTGGAGGGACTGCAGCCTGTGGGGTGGAGGGGTTATGTCCACTTCTAGGGCCTGGGGTCACCGGCGTTTGGATCAGCTGGGCTGCGATGGTGGAGCTGAGCTGGATAGTGTTTCTCCCTGGGCGGTCGTTGCAGTGGCAGTGATGTAGTGTTTTTTGTGGCTCAGGGGGGTGTGGTGGAAGACACTGGTCCTGGGTGCCGCTGGCCGGGGACCTCTTGGTGGATGAGTTTGTCCCGTCATGGTGCGGGGTTGGGGGTCCTGTTGTGGGTGCGGTGCTCGGTGGGGTCTGCCCTGTTGCGCCAGTGGGCGGGGGTGGCATTCCGCGGGGCCCTTGCCTTGCGCGCTGTGCGGTGAGGGAGCGGGGTGCGGCGGGGGTGCTTAGATGGTGGCCTTGTGTGGAGCTTGCGCTATGTGGGTGTGGCTTTGTCGGCTTCTCGGCCATGGAGTTCACCTGTGGGGGTGAGGCCCTGTGGGGGAGGGGATTCGTGGCATTTGGGTTCGGGGGCATGTGTTCAATATTGGTGTCCTTGTTGGGGGTGGCCTTGTGGGGAGATTCTTGTTGGGGTTCACTGGGGGTGGGAGAGTCATGGGGTTGGGGTCGAATCTCATTGGGGGTTCAGGACTGCTCCATCCTGGGGCGGCTCCGGTTGGCGGGCTGGTTTGAGCCATGTGGACCACTCTTTTGTACATAGCCCCCTTTCCGTAGGTGGATGGGGGTTGTTGAGGACTGGGTTCGGGGCAGGGCGGTAGCCGGGCCGGGATCACCCGGGTCTGGGGGGTGCCGGCGCTGTCTGCCTGTCTCTGCCCCAGGAAGGAAGGGGACCACCTTCTGGGTCCGGGGGCTGGTTGGAGTCTCTGCCCACTGGTGTACTTGTGGTTCTCGGTGTCTGGGTTTGGGTGCTTTGGTGTGTGCTCGCTGACTCTGGTGGCTGCTTGCCAGGGCCTGGTCAGGCCTCTACTTGGGGTGTGGTGTGTCCCGGGATCTTGGGCCTCTGGTTCCATGACTGGATCTGCTCGGGCATGGACGGCTGCCGGCGGGGCCTGTGGGCTCCTCACTGCGGCTCCCTGGGGCTTCTGCACTGTGGCTCGGATCTCTTCAGTGTCCGTCCAGGGATCATGGGGCAGGTCTGTGGGTCCTCACACTCGCTATTGCATATTTTTGTGGAGAAACCTTGAATACAAAAGCGCGTCCACACTCATACTCACAGGTGCTAAGCTTCAGGTGTTGACAGATACACAGATGTTCTATATTGGGCTGCACCTCTCACTAAGTACATTTTACATTCATAAATACCGTGTACTATTTTGTAAAAAAAAAAAAAAACAGCTGCAGGTGTATAAGCAAGCAGGGTGTAATCTTTTATTCTCTTCATCCTTCTTTCTCTCCTCCACTCTTTCCTCCTTTTCTCCCCTTTTTCCCTTTTGCCCCATCTCTCTCTTTTTTGAGCTTCTTTTTTCCTTTTCATTTCAGTCTCCGTGTCCATAACAATTGAAATATTCCCAAAGAAGTTTATAATAAAGTTTATTTTATAAATATCAAGCAGAGCTTTAAAGCAATAGCTGTGATGCTCCGCTTGTGAAAGTAAATCTGTTGGGCAATTTCTTGGCAGTCAGACAACAATTCTGAGCGCTACTCTGCCGGACCGGACCGGACACGGTAAACAAAAACAATTAAAAAAACAAAAGAGAAAAGGAAGCCCTCCATAGTAGGAGAGACCCGAATGTCCGACGTTATTGAGGGTACCGAGGGTCTAGCTGTCAACAGGAGGAGGATGAGTGTTCTACAAAACAGATGCACAATTGTACAATTGGAGTACTGAAAGAAATTAGAACTGTACTGAGTAACTTGTGTGATATTTTGCAACCACCCTGCCCCTCACTCAATGACTGCTGGAGATGGGCTCCAGCAAGTCAGCCATAGCTGCAGGGATTAAATGTCTATTTGCCATTTAGTCTTTCACACACATAACACCACACAACCTATGTTAGTTAACATGTTGCTTAAGTGTATACATTTCAGAAAAATACAATGTTCATTTCAATAAATTTTATTCATATAGTGTCAGTTCACAACAAATATTATTTCAAGGCACTTTACACAAAAAGTCAATTCATTTCAGTCATACAGACACATTCTATGTAGATTACATCCATTCCAGTTGATCCAAGTTATCAAACAATGTTCTATCTAAGAAAACCCAGCAGAATGCATTGAGTCACTGACTTGCACCATTCACCCCTCCTGGATTACCATGTAGTGACAGTGGAAGGCAAAACTCCCCTTTAACAGGAAGAAAACTCCAGCAGAACCAGAACCAGGCTCAGTGTAAGCGGCCATCTGCCGTGACTGAATGGAGGTTTGATGATTATTATCTTTCATTGGTAATTTATTTTTATTTTTATTTAAAACCATAATTTACCAGGCAGCATAGAATAAGAACAGTTTCTTATTTCCAACCTTGGCCTGGAAAAGTTTAGGGCCTTTTGAGAGAACAAGAGATGTGGGACTGTAAGAGCAGACAAAATTTTAACTATAGACTGCTAGCCAGATTACTGATCCAAATGGTTTTTCAACTTGCACCTGGAACACTGTTATTTTGGATGGGATTGTTTATTTTCCAAAATCCAACTTCCAGCTTCAGTTAGTAATGGAATGTAGGATCTGCGGAAACCACCACTTACTTCACTGTTCTCTGCTACATAATTTTTATAGGTGTACATGTTCTGTTGTTGCTCAAAGAGAGAATATTTTATCTTCTAATTATGAAGGAGGAACTCTGTCACTGGATGGATGGATTAAAGTCTTGCTAAACAGTCAGTGTAATTTACCGCTAACCCTTAACCAGCCACAGCCCTGCTGTGAGATTTCAAAACTTCCTTTTCCCTAGTCAGATGAAGGTAACATTGTTGGTTGGTTTTTGGTTCTTTTACCCAGAACAACTTCCCCATCCATGGCAGTGCTGTGTACAGAACAGAAAGGAAAACTCCCCTTTAATAGAAGGGAACCTCTAGCAGAACCTTATGTTATCCACCAAGACCGACTAAGGGTTTGAGAACGCAGAGCATACAGAACAGAAACCCAGATACACTGGACCAGGAGTTAAAGAAAAATTAAAGAGTTCTGTCCAATATCAGGGATACTAATAAAGAGTGGGATCAAAACTTCCCATTACAAATTCAAGCCCACTTAGGTGCTGGTCTGTGTGTTGTTCACCATAATGACTCTCAGTGTCACTTGACAAAGTTATAACAATGTGCCTAAAGGATGAGAAGTGGAAACATAATCCGATGAAATGTGATCGACTACTGATACTAAGAAGAGAGGAACCATCAGGCAGAACTTGGTCTAGAACAGCAATCTGCAACCTGGAGCTCCGGGTCCACAAGTGGCTCCTTGGACCTTCTACAATGCTCTTAATAATTTAATAACCAATAATTATTTTTTAAATGTAGATATAATAACAAATGCAGGTTATAAAAGGTCTTTCAGTTTTATCATGGAATAATTACATTGAATTTCCACTAAGTCTAATCTATTTTTCTTGTTATTAGGTTGGACACTATGTGAAAATAAGAACATTCCATAGATAAAGTGTGTCCATCCTCTTTTTACAAAAGAATGCCTTTATTTTAAAACATTAAAATAGAAATAGATTGGAGGTGATTCCTTACAATAACTACAAATTTCCTGTAGTAGATATTTCTCAAAAATTATAAGTTGTCTTTTATTAAAAGGTTATGTAACATTTGTGGCTCTAGTTTTATTTTGCTGGGCTGAGGGCAGAAATGGCTCTTTTAGACCACCGGTCTAGAAGATGGTATCAAGCATGTTAGAGTAGACCAAGAACTTATAAAGATTAACAGTCAGCAGAGAAAATAATAACTCCTCAAAATTGTCATGCATTTACTTACAAAAATTGAAATGTATTAAGTGTTTTATTGCTCTTTGGTAAAAAAATCGAAATAAAAAAAAACTTCTATGACATTGCTGAAACATTTCAGCAACAATGACTGCACAATGCCACTGAGAATTTGATCAATAAACAGTTAAACAGGAAAAGGTAAGTAGCAAAGCACCTCTGTGTTCATCACTGCAAGCTGAATCAAATTTTAGGCAAATTCTCTTCCCCAATATAACACAGCTCATCACTTACATATGTTTAATGGGTAAATGCTGTCCTCTACTGTTAATAATGCACAACTTCATCCATTCAACTGTAGCCAGAATGACCTAATTATGATTTCTATGTCGTTTTTTCTGACAGTGTGATAGTATTAAACAAGCTGTTGGAAACGCATCAAGGCAGGTACTAAAAATAGTAAGTTATTTGGAACCATTGGAAAAGCCTAAAAAGCCAGTAGAGGCATTCCGAACTACGCTGACAAGTGGAAAAGGGCCATAACACAACTTTCTGGAGCTTCTATACTGTTACCCAGTAGTTTATTATTCAAATTGGCTAAAGGTTTTTCTACCTAAGGAAACCCAGCAGATTGCGTCAAGTCAGTGACTTGCAGCATTCACTCCTGGATGAGCATGTAGCAACAGTGGAGAGGAAAAACTCCCTTTTAACAGGAAGAAACTTCCAGCAGAACCAGAACCAGGCTCAGTGTGAGCGGCCATCTGCCACGACCTACTGTGGGTTTAAGAGAACAGAGCAGAGACAAAAAGAACACAGAAGCACTGATCTAGGAGTACTTTCTATAGGAAAGAAAAGTAAAACATTGATGGTTATAGCTCCTTTAGTGGCTTCATTTAGGAGAGGAAGACAGCTAAGCAGATGAACTCTGAGTTTTCAAGTCTAGAGTATGAAAGAGAGCACATACAGTTAGTCACAGTAGAAGCTCAGCCAGTAGCTATGTCTAGGAGAGAAGCAGGGTTAAACACTGAAAGACTGGGCCAAGTGTATCATGGGTAGAAGGTGAGCATTAAGTTGTTGGGAGCAACAGCTCAGCCAATGTCCCCCTCCAGGAAGGTGCCATTGCTAAACACAGAGCCAGGTCAGATGTAGCTTCTAGAAAGAGAAAAAACAGCTGAAAAAACAGCAAAATTGGATAGTATGTAGCAGAGAGCGTGAAAGTGGTCAATATGTCCTCCAGCAGTCTAAGCCTATAGCAGCATAACTTCAGAAATAGTTGGGATAACATTTCATTGTTATGCTGATGATACTCAACTATATTTATCCAAAACTCCTGATTAATCCACTACACTACTGGCATGTCTTGAAAACAAAACCAGGACGACTTTAAATGTTCTGGTTTTACATTCACACAAGATGCAGGTTGTCTTCTTTGCACCACAGCCTCTGAAAAATAAACTGCATAGTCAGTCTCTTATTTTGGATGGCAATAAATAGGCCTCCATTAATAATGTAAGGAACTTGAAACAGGATATGTCCTATAAATTTCACTTTTTTAAAATATTTTTTTGCAGCACTTTTCATTTTTCGACAGTTGGTAGACAAGAAAGAGGGGGAGACATTCGGCAAAAGGTCGCCGGGTCCGGGACTAAAACCCGGGACAGCTGCATCGAGGACTATAGCCTCTGCACATGGTTGCGTGCTTGACCCTTACACCACCAGCACTGTGCCCTATAAATCTCACGTTAAAAGGGGCACTTACTTCTTTAACTTCCGCAATATTGCCACAACTGGAAATGTCCCAGAGTCAGGGCTGGTAATCTGACATGCTGGGCATTTGCCCAGCGGGCCGCAGATTCAGCAAAAGGTTGCATTGGTGCACTTTTGAGCCAGTTTTCTGTCAATGTAAACCAAGGGTGCCCCAGACCAGTCCTGGGGCCTCATGTACTAAAGAGGGTGCAGCTTTCATGCTTAAAGTTGGTGGTAGAGAGAAATTCAGAAACTTGCGGCGCACAAAGAAATTCAGATGTACAAAACTGTGTGTACACTTTCCCATAAGTACATATCCAAAATAGTATAAGTACCTGGAAGGCACCCACCACATGCCTAAATAACAATGGCTACGGAGCTGTGGCAGTCACAAAGCGTCTCTGTCTACACCCCATGAGGGATATTTTATGCTCCTCAGCGCACAGACTGATGAGCATTTCCATCTATAGGTGAAAGAAACAGAGGAAGTTTTACATCCGACTGAGGTTGTTTCCATCATTTTCTGAGATGTGTTACATTATTGTATGACAAGAAATGTGATTCAGTTTCATCACACGGGGTTTAAACCACAAAAGCTCAAACCCATGAAAAAAGATCAGGTTTGATGCTCCATGAATTAAATAAAGCTGAATGGAGTCATATTTCAGTGTATTCATGTGAGTTTTAGTTCTCTGTAGTTTATTATTATCGATTAAAAAGGTTTGCGTGGCTGCCACACATTTTCACGGCAGGTCAAAGGTTTGCTTCTGTGATGACAGGTAAGTGTTTGGATTTTCCAAGTGAGAAGATATTATTTAGGAAGGCTGATTTGTTTACTGGTAAGAGATGATGTTCAGTCCAGGAGGGAAGATAAATGGTTGGAGTCCAGGAGTCTGAACGAGGCGCTGGAGCTCTGGGAAACAGGGTGATTTGATGGTGAGTATGATGAGTGTAGTCACCTGTGGGAGTTTGTTCAACTGAGGTTGAGGGATTGCCACTAGTGAAGTTACATGTACAATATTGATCCTTGGTGGGTGGTGTGCACAACGAAGGTTCGTTTCCGGAGGCCAGTGAGTCCAAGGAGGCTTGAGACTGTCAGCTGGAGCTTGATTCGATGAGATAAACTTGATCTGTTTAAAGAGTTTTAGTCAGCTCATCATAGCACGGAAACAGCACTAGTGATAATGGACTTGTGTCTGACTTGAGATGATTCTGTTAGATCTCAGTGCCGCATTTGATACAGTCGATCACAATATTCTCTTAGAAAGGGTAAAACATGCTGTAGGGGTCAGAGGAACAGCGCTAGGCTGGTTTAAATCTTATTTGTCTGACAGATTCCAGTTTGTTATGTAAATGATAAATCATCTTCAAACTCCAGGGTCAATTGTGGAGTACCACAATATTTAGTGCAGGGGGGTCCCCTCGCTCCCGGCTCGGCTGCCGACCGGGGTGGACTGCCCTCAGTGCGCCCCAAACGCATCACGCCGCCAGGGTGGGGACCAGGCCACGTAAAAGGCACAAGGGGTCAGCAGCGATGTCGGTTAACCACCTGACCCATCGTGAAACGTGGACCAGATGTCTAACATGAATGCGAGTAAGAGGGCTCAAAGTTTCCCCGTGGCGCAATGACAGTGAGGGCCAGTGCGCGCCGGCTGAGGTGGGATCTTGGGCACCCTGTGGCCCGGACTCACCACTTGCCCGTCTCACCCGCATTGTCGGGAAGGTGGAGCATGAGCATGTGTGAAAGGACCTGAAAGATGGTGAACTATGCCTGGGCAGGACGAAGCCAGAGAAAACTCTGGTGGAGACCCTTAGCAGTCCTGACGTTTGGCATGATCGACTTTGTTGTCGTGTCTTCAGACCTTCGGCAATATGTCTTGGACACTCGGGTGAAGAGAGAGGCTGAGCTGTCCACTGATCACCACCTGGTGGTAAGTTGGATCCGCTGGAAGAGGAGAAAGCTGGATAGACTTGGCAGGCCAAATGTATAGTGAGGGTCTGCTGTGAACATCTGGCGGAGCTCTCGGTCAGGGATGTATTCAACTCCCTCCTCCGGTAGAGCTTTAACCAGATTCCGGGGGAGGTTGGAGACATAGAGTCCGAGTGGACCATGTTCTCTGCATCTATTGTCAATGCTGCCGTCTGTAGCTGTGGCCGTAAGGTCTGCGGTGTCTGTCGCAGCAGCAATCCCCAAACCCGGCAGTAAGGGATGCTGTCAAGCTGAAGAAGGAGATCTATCAGCAGTGGTTGGCTTGTAGGACTCCTGGGGTGGCTGACGGATACCGGGAGGCCAAGCGTGCCATGACCTGGGATGTGGCAGAGGTAAAAACACGGGCCTAGGAGGAGTTCGGTGAAGCCATGGAGAACGCCTCAAAGTGATTCTGGTAAACCGTCTGGCACCTCAGGAGGGGGAAGCAGTGCTTCGCCAACACTGTTTACAGTGGGGGTGGGGAGCTGCTGACCTCGACATTATCGGGCAGTGGAAGGAGCACTTCGGGGATCTCCTCAGACCTGCCGTCACGCCTTCCCTGGTGGAAGCAGAGACCGGGGACTCAGGGTTGGACTCTTTCATAACCCAGGCTGAAGTCACCAAGGTGGTTAAAAAGCTCTACGGTGGCAGGTCTTTGCGGGTGGATGAGATCCGCCCTGAGTACCTCAAGTCTCTCGATGTTGTGGGGTTGTCATGGTTGACACGCCACTTCAACATTGCATGGTGGTCAGGGACAGTGCCTCTGGACTGGCAGGTCGGGGTGGTGGTCCCCCTTCACAAAAAGGATGACCGGAGAGTGTGTTCCAACTATAGGGGGATCACACTCCTCAGCCTCCCTGGTAAGGCCTATGCAAGAGTACTGGAGCGGAGAGTCCGGCTGAGAGTCAAACCTTGGATTCAGGAGAAGCAGTGTGGTTTTTGCCCTGGCCGTGGAACACAGGACCAGCTCTACATCCTCTACAGGGTACTCGAGGGTTCATGGGAGTTTGCCCAACTGGTCGACAAGTGTTTTGAGGACCTGGAGAAGACATTCGACTTTGTCCCTCGTGGTGACCCTGGTGGTGGGGGCTGCCCCAGGAGTTTGGAGCCGGGGGCCCTTTAATAGGTCTCTGTACAAGCGGGAATATCTGTCCGCATTGCCGGCACTAAGTCGGACATGTTCCATGTCCAACATGTGTGCATGTTGGACTCCAGCAGGGCTGCCCTTTGTCACCGCTCCAATTTCTAGGTGCCGCCAAGGGCCGGAGGCGGTCTTGTTTGGGAACCAGTGGATTTTGTCTCTTGTTTTTGCAGATGTCGTGGTCCTGCTGATCCCCTTAAGCCGGGACCAACAGCATGCGCTGGTGCGGTTCGCAGCCTAGTGTGAAGCAGCTGGGCTGAGGATCAGCCCTTCCAAGCCCGAGGCCATGGTTCTCGATCAGAAAAGGATGGCCAATTTTGTTCATTATTTTACTTTTTTGTTTAAGCTAGTTCAAGGGCTTATTCATGTGTGTTATGGGGTGTTGTCTTGACGACTCCTCTAACCCAAGAGTAACTCAGCCAAAACTAATAAATAATAAAATCAAATGTGCTCTAAATGATGTAGAGCTGATTAATCTGTGGAGACAATTTAATCCAACAAGAAAATACCATACATCTTTCTCAAATCCACACTGTCTCTTCTCTAGAATTGATTAATTTTTTATTTTTAGTAAAGATCTCCACAGGGTGTCAGATCGTACAATAGGGAGCATCAACTTATCGGACCACAGTCCAATGTATTCAGACATAGACATAAATATGGATCACAGGAACACCTTGTGGAGATTAAATAATTATGTTCTGAACCAAAAAAAGACTCAAATTACAGCAGATATTAAAGAGTACATAAAACAAATGATGACGGTGAGATCAATTCCATAATACTTTGGGACGCCTGTAAAGCTGTCCTCACAGGGAAAATAATCAGCTATAGCTCAAATCTGAAATGTTCAAAGCAACAAAAAATACTCAAATTGGAATCTGAACTGGAAAAACTAAAACATGATTATAAACAAATAAGAGATCACAAAATTAAAGAACAAATTACTGAGAAGAGAAATGAAATAGATGAGCACTACACTAAAGATATTCCGAAAAAAATGATGACTACAAAACAGATTTGTTAAGAGGGGGTCATGAAAGCCCCTAAAATGTTGGCTTATAGGTTCAAAAAACAACAAGCTGAAAACTCAATTTATAAAATTAGAAATTCTGAAACCAAATTTATTGAACACAAATTATCACAGATTCAAAAATGTTTTGAATTATAGAAAATTGTACTCACAGGCCCCATGTGACCAGGCAAAAATGCAGAATTTGTGGACCAAATTCAGTTACCTAAATTAACTGCTGAACAAGGAAAAGATCTTATAATACATATTTCAAAGAAAGAAATTGAGGCGGCAATAAGTCACATAAAACCACACAAAACGCCTGGGCCTGATGGGTTTACTTCAGAATTTAATACAGAACTGAAGGAGTCCCTGGTTCCAATTCTAGAGCCTACCTTCAACTGGATATTGCAGGAAAACAAGAAGCCCCCCTCATGGAGTGAAGCTGTAATATCATCAATACCAAAGGAGGGCAAAGACGAACTTGAATGTTGTAATTTTAGACCAACAAGCGTGTTAAATCAGGACTACAAAAATGTCACCCATATATTAGCCAAAAGAATGGAGACCATTCTTCTGCAGATCATTAGCATAGATCAGACAGGATTTATCCGTGATCGCCAAACACAAGATAATATTCGGTGGTCGTTACATGTAGTAAATCATATAATTAATAATATACCTGCATCTTAGTTGGTTTAACACTTGCAATCTTAGTTGGTTGGAGGAACAAATTCCTCCCATAAAGTAACCAACCCCCAACCTTCAGATCCTCCCCCTGCACTAAAGATCTCCGAGGAAGATGCAAATAGCGCATGAAAACAAAGAAAGCTGGAGGACCTGATAACGTCTCCCCATCATGTCTGAAAGCCTGTGCAAATCAACTTGCCCCGATCTTCACCTGGATCTTCAACAAGTCACCGGAGAGGTGTGAGGTCCCCTCCTGCTTCAAACGATCCACCATCATTCCAGTACCCAAGAAACCCACCATCCTAGGATTAAATGACTACAGGTCTGTAGCCCTGACATCTGTGGTCATGAAATTCTTTGAGCGGCTGGTGTTGAAGTACCTGAAAGACATCACAGACCCCCTGCTGGACCCCCCTGCAGTTTGCTTACCGAGCAAACAGGTCAGCAGATGATGCTGTTAACTTAGGTCTACACTTCATCCTGCAACACCTCGACCGTCCAGGGACATACGCCAGGATCCTGTTTGTAAACTTCAGCTCGGCCTTCAACACCAACATACCAGACATCCTCCACCAGAAGCTCACCCAGCTCAACGTTCCGGCCTCCACTTGTCAGTGGATCAACAGCTTCCTGACGGACAGACAGCAGGTGAGACTGGGGAGCATCTTCTCCCGCAGCAGATCAATAAGTACTGGTGCCCCCCAGGGTTGTGTTCTATCCCCACTCCTCCCTCTACACAAATGACTGCACCTCATCGGACTTGTCCGTGAAATTCCTGAAGTTTGCAGACGACACCACTGTCATTGGTCTGATCCAGGACGGTGATGAGTCTGCATACAGACAGCAGGTGGATCGGCTGGTACACTGGTGTTGTCAGAACTACCTGGACCTCAACCTACTCAAGATTGTGGAAATGGTGGTGGACATTCGGAGAACACCACCCCCATACACCCCCCTCACCATCCTCAACAACACCGTATCAGCTGTGGACCACTTCAGGTTCCTAGGAACCACCATCTCTGAGGACCTGAGATGGTCTTCACACATAGACACTGTTCAGAAGAAGGCCCAGCAGAGACTGTACTTCCTGAGGCAATGACCTGGCCTCCACAGTCACTGGACCTGAACCCAATCGAGATGGTTTGGGGTGAGCTGGACCGCAGAGTGAAGGCAAAAGGGCCAACAAGTGCTAAGTATCTTTGGGAACTCCTTCAAGATTTGGAAAACCATTTCAGGTGACTACCTCTTGAAGCTCATCAACAGAATGCCAAGAGTGTGCAGAGCAGTAATCAAAGCAAAAAGTGACTACTTTGAAGAACCTAGAATATAAGACGTATTTTCAGTTGTTTCACACTTTTTTGTTCAGTATATAATTCTACATGTGTTAATTCATAGTTTTGATGCCTTCAGTGTGAAGCTACAATATTTATAGTCATGAAAATAAAGACAACTCTTTGAAGGAGAAGGTGTGTCCAAACTTTAAGTCTGTACTGTATGTGCTGGTCTTTTCTGTATAAAACCCTATATAGATTTGGATTTGATGATAAATTGATAAAAACAACACAAGCTTTATACTATGACCCGACGGCAAGAATTAAGGTGAATGGGGCAGTATCCCAACCTATAAGGCTGGAGAGAGGATCTAGACAAGGATGCCCCATGAGCCCCTTGCTGTTCGCTCTTTTTATGCAGCCGCTAAGTCAATAAATTATCCAGAATCAGAATATCAAAGGTATTGATATGAAAGGGGGATATTAAAACATTTCATTGTATGCGGATGATTAATTACTCTATTTATCTGATCCAGAGACCTCTTTTGTACACCCACAAAATTGGGGAGTTACCAAGATGAAATACCTTGGAGTTACAATATCTAAAGATTTAAAAAATCTGTATCGTGATAACTGCTTACCATTAAATAAAACCATTAAAAAAGGTGCACAAAGATGGAGCACCATTCTTCTTCTTGGCTTTGGATCCAGATTCCAATCAGTTCAAATGAATATATTACCTTGGCTACTTTACCTACTTCCATCTCTCTCTATAGAACTGCCAGACCAACAATTCCAGGAGTGGAAATAATCATCTCATATTGTTGGACATTAGACGCCCAGGCATAAAGCCAACTTGGTCCAAGTTTATTGGTTGAGGAATAATTGTTTCTGGCCATTTTGCTAAAATTTCAGTAAATATTTTGAAGTCATTATTAAATAAACAAAGTGGTCAATAATTATTTACTAATAAATGGTCTTTTCCTTGCTTTGGTACTAATGATATGTCTGCCAACCTCTTTGTTGGAGGCAGCTTTTTAATTATATTGTTATAAAGAATAGTTAGAAGAGGTGCAATTTCTTTAGAAAAACTTTTATAAAATTCTGAAGTGTAACCATCCTTTCCAGGGGCGTTCCCATTAGATAAACTAAATTGATTGTTTTCTACTTTACATTTTGATTCATAAAGCCTTGAATAATGGTCTCTGAATATATAGTTAATTGCCTTATGGTCTGTCACAATATTACTGTCTCTGGCCTTTATTACAGAGAGTCTATTTGTTTTTAATGTGATGTTCCTAAATCCTTTTCCTGACGGGAGTGGGACAAACAGTGCCTTGCCCGGGTGGGTGTTGTCCGTAGCAATGTGCCTGACCTTTTCCTGGACTGGTGCAGCTTTAATCGAGTCCAGATCTGGTAGACGATATCCCACAATCCCCTCTGCTGTCCTCACTATGCTGTCCTGTGCTAAGTCCTTTCTCTCCTGGGACGTGCAGCTCCCATATCACGCTGTCACACTGAGGCACAGGACCCTTTCAATTGTGGCCCTGTAAATGTTTGTGAGAAGCTGAGTAGAGAGTCCAGTCCGTTTCAGCTTTTTGAGAAAAAGCCGTTGTTGGGCCTTCCTCAACAGGTGGGAGGTGTTCTCAGTCCAGGAGAGGTCAGAGAAAATGTGAATGCCCAGTAGCTTTATGCTGTCCACACGCTCAACGACCTCCCAGCCGTGTGCAGAGAGGAGCGAGTTCAGTGTCCCTGGACCTCCTATAATCCACTATCATGTCCTTGGTCTTGCTGTTGTTCAGGATGAGGTTTTTCCTGGAGCACCACTGAGTCAGACTGTGGACTTCCTGTCTGTAGTGGCTCTTGACATTGTTAGATATGAGACCCGCCATAGTAGTGTCGTCCGCAGACTTCACAACCATGTTTGTTTTGTGAATAGCAAAGCAGTTGTGTGTGAATAGGGTAAAGAGGGCAGGGCTGAGAATGCTACCCTGCAGTATGCCGGTGTTGAGGGTTAGTGGGGTGTGATGGAAATTCTTGCAGTAAGCATTCCACAGTGTATGACCTTTGGTTTACCTCCCTCCAGTGAACATCTGTGTTCACTGGAGTGGAGAGGAGGAAGCTGTAAAAGCCATTATCAGAAGTTTAATGGTTAAGGGCATTTGTTAGGGTGATGCCTCAGGGAGAGTAGATGGTTGTTCCTAGGTAACCTAGTCACCTCTGAACCCGAGAAGGGTCTGGGGTCGTAAAACACACACTCTTTGAAGTTGAGATAACACTGTCATGTTCTGGTATAAATACTGTGTGTAAATGTTGATCGGGGCTCTGTTTCACTGACTAACCTCAGTGTCAGGGTCTTCAAACACTGAATGCCTTTGAATAAAACTTATAAGACAAAGTCCGGATTTTCTCTTGTTATGAGTCAACTTCTACCCACTTTGATAAGAAAATTCCACAACAGGGGCATGTGAATTTCCCTATTCTCATCACCCAGGGCCTGTTGGTGAGGAAGTCGCTGATTCAGGACCAAAGTGGTGCAGATAAATCAAGGTTGTGGAGCTTCATGGCCAGCGTGTCAGGAAGGATGGTGTTGAAGGCTAAGCTGAAGTCCACAAATGGCATAGGTGTTGGGATGCTGCAGATGAGGCAGGGCCATGTGAAGTGCTAACGAAACAGCATCCTCTGTGGAGCGATTCTGTAGGCGAACTTCAGGCTGTCCTGGCCAGTGGAACCTGGACGGACAGATATATATGTATACATGTCTATGTTTATACCACTATTGTCATTTACTATAAGGTCACTTCCTGATAGCAGCTGCCATATTATTTGACCGCCTACATTTCTGTCCTGCTAAATAAAACAAAACCACCACAACAAAACAGACAATAATAAAAAAAATAAACAATAGGAATTTATTTTAGTGTGTATGAGAGTATTTCAGTAGTGTATGTAAGTGCTATGAATCAGAAAAAGGCAGACCCAAGATTCAGCCAGACACAGTACTGAAAGTTTAAAAGGTTTATTCAGCCACAGGAAAACGTCACACAGGTAACACTCCTCACAGCTTCCAGGAATCACTGAGGCAGAAAGAGGGATTAGTGACTTGTAGTCTCTCCAGATTTTGCAGGGATCAGAAAAGTAACTAACCTGCTCTTGTCTTGAGTGGAACTTGAAACCCAGAGGGGAAACCTCAGTGGGCGGCAGGCGGTGATCTCCACAGCACAGGTAAGAAGTGACTCCAGGCTGAATAATCCGAGGGCTAGGCTGGCTCAATAATCCAAGGACAAAAACAGGGTCAACGATCGGAACAAGAGGCGTCAGGCAAGGGGCAGGCAGAGGCATAAACCAGATGCAGGAAACAAGGTCGACAACCAAAATCCAAATAGTCTGACAGGGAGCAGGCAGAGGCATAAATACAAAAGGCAAGGCAAGGTCAAGAACAATGATCAGACAGGAAGGAACGCTGGATATCTACTCACACGATGGCTTTCAAAAATCTGGCGCCGTCTGCTTGTCAGAGTCAGTATATATCAGGGAAGACACAGGTGCTTGGCATTCCACAGATTGCACTACACTGCAGCAGCCACCAGGTGCATCTAATCTGCTGATTGCAGCCAGGGAGACAGGGTACAGCAGACGTGCCAGAATCATAACATTTATTTAATTTTAAAAGTACCTGCTAGTTCCAAAAGCAAAACCTACTTTAATAAATAGACATTGCGTGGCATGTGGGTTATCTCGTAAATGTTGTAAGCTGTATTTTAAGATTTCAGGAACATTTGTTTTAAAAACCTGGCAAGACAGTATTTTTATTTTCTCCGATACCTCCTCTTAGGGTAAAATTTGGCATAATATCTTTTTCTTTGAGGCCAAGGTACGGTGTAAAAAAAAAAAATCAACAGCGCCTCCTTGAGTCACGGTGTACGGTGGTCACAGAATATGGTGTAAAACAGATACATGCCAACATACATCCCTTCCCCTACATACCAAGAAAATAACTACCTATACATACATACAATCTTAGAAACTACCAAAAAGCATTTAATATTTTTATTATGTGATTGTGCTTACCAAGTCCATGGTTCCTAAGTCTTAGTACTTCAGAGGAAGAAGGTAGAACATTAATATTAAGGCCAGAGAATTAGAAAGTATTTGTCTACCATACTGGGCTTGGCTGCCTCCCAACTGAACCTGGAACCAACACAACAGGATCACACAATTCATTAACTTGCTGCAAGCTACTATACTATCATATTCGTCTATGTAACCTAAATATTTTAGTGTTAGCTATAGAAATGGTCAAATCGACTAGTTAATCCCCCAAAATGTAAAAAAGTCTAGCTGGAAAGCTACTTAACATGGACCGTGATAGCAGACAGCAGCAGCCACATGCCTTGACTTCACTGACTTGACGTTACAATCGTCTTCTTGTTGCAGACAATAAATTGTCCGTGTTTCTAAATTCATGTCGAGCACGAGCTGTAGCTCTATAAATTGTGTTAAAAACACAATAACTGGAGTTCAGTTGGCCAGACACAGCAGGACACTGACCAGCAAATGCAAGGCTAAAATGCCTAATAAACTTGGCGCCAAAATGGCACTTAAATCTGGGATGTTTTAACTAGACAGAATAATTATTCAAGATATCAGTAATTAAGATATCTGAAATATAAAGGCCTTGTACATAAAAAAAACTTCAAGATATCGCTCATTTATTTATTGGAGATATCTTAAAAGTATTTTGACTAGTCAAAAATACAGTTCTAGATATCTCTAACGTAGTTTTACCTAATCATTATTTGCTTTCAAGATATCTGTTATTGAATTTGCACTAGTCGAATCTTAGTTTCAGATATCTAAAAATACAATTTAAAATATAATAAGAGATACATTAATTTACTAATATGCCTAGTCATAAATCAATTTCAGATATCTGAAAGGTGGGGAAGCCGATTTTATGTTAAAACGGCCTGCCATAGGATCTTTCCTCCCAGCTTTCTACCAGTTCCTGGAGCATCTGCTTCACACCGCTCTCCTGTCACGGAGTTCCCTCCGGTTCATCCCTGTACGTTTTCCTCTCTGCTCCATCGTGGGAGTTCAGGGATTTATGGAGTACACTGAGAACCACTGTCCCAGCGCTGTGTTACCGGTGGACCTGCAGAAGCTGGCCCGGGGAACTATGGTCGGAGGCGGCCGCAAGAAAGCCCCTCAGAGCCCGCTGAGGCTTTTGGTGGACGTCGAGCACTGCCTGCACCGGCTCTACGGAGACTTGTACACAGACTGGGTCAGCGGGGGCCAGTGGACCCACATGCTGGACTACCCAAAGTCTGGTTCCTGCCTCCGGTCTGCATGGTCCACTGCATCCTGTGGACCCTGCTGAGATTCCGCGGTGGGGTGAGTGACAGCTCGGCCCAGCTGGGTAGATGGTACCCGGTTCTGGGCTTAGCCTGCTAGCTGCCCTCCTCACTGGGCCTCAGATGGATCAAATAGTTCCCCCATCGCACTCTGTGAGATCCACTGACAGGTCCGGTCAGGTTGGTCCAATCTCTCCAGAGCAGAGAGCCAGGAAAGAAACCGGGAATAGTAGAATAATAGAAAGGAAAACACTTAAGTGGATGAAAGCAAAGACTTTACATCAAATATCTACAGAGCTGTCAGCTGGAGATCTGGTGTCCCCACTGGAAGCTGTCTGCTTCAACAGAGAGCAGGAAGCTAGCTGATCTATGCTAAAAACATCTGGAGAAGTTACCACAGAGTTATTCCCATGCTTTGGTTGGGCTTCTGTTGTTGAACATGCAGTGAGGTAAGAGTGTTTTACTGCTAATGATGGAAAAAATCTGGTTCAGTCAGAGACCAAACCTCCTGAAGCTACTGTCTACTGGACACACCTGTATTTAAAGGCCATGAGTTTACTGTAAGGAGGATCTCCAGCATATCTCAAAGGTCAGTCAGTCAGTCAGTCAGTCATTTTCTATCGCTTATTCCATAGTGGGTCGCGGGGAAGCTGGTGCCTATCTCCAGCAGTCAATGGGCGAGAGGCGGGGTACATCCTGGACAGTATCTCAAAGATATTGAGGCTAATTAGATTTAAAACAGAAATACAATTTACCACAAATTTTACCAACAACACAGAATAAACATGGACTAAATCTAGAAGTAGTTTGCAGCTGCTTGTTGAGCAGAAGTTTATGTTCCTCTGTTCTTCATAGTCTAAACAAGCAGATATCAGCAGGTTAATTAGTGACAGGCACCAACTCTGCTACACCTATGTTCCCATTCACCATCAGGATGAAGGATCTGTGGTGCTATTCTGCTGCAGTCTGGTCTCCTCCATCCCACAGTGTGATGGGTCACCAAAACCAAATCTTGTTGGGCTCTCACAGTGTTGTGTGTAAGCCAGACTTTATCCTTCCAACCTTTGGTCCCTCTAACAGAACCACATCAAGAGCTGGGGCCATCATTCACCATTAGCTGACAGAACCATATAACCAGGCTCTGGTATGGAATGGATTTGTAAGTGTTGATTACAACAGAAAAGTAAAGTGAGGTTCTGGAGTTGTTCATGTTGGTTAGTGTTGGAATAATTGTATATAATGTTTATCTTTTATCTTATATTTTTTCCTTTTCTTTAACTTGACTATTTGATTTTATAACCTTTCATGATGTTTGTGTGAGTAAAAGATGTGATGAGTTTGTCTGCAGGCAAAGATCAAAAGTGGAGCTGAGAAGGAAGCAGTCACAGATGAGGAGGTCATAAAGAGGGTGGCTGATTGTGCTGAACAGACAACACACTGATCTTAGGATGGGGGGAGACTGTGGAAGTGTGTTGTTACAAGATAATGGTGTTTATGACCTGTTTACGATGCAGCTGTTTTTCCCATCCTTAGAGAGCAACGTTCTTTGTAACTAGGGACCCCTGAAAGATAATAAAAAGAGAGGAACGGACAGATGGTTTTCAGAGCGGTACATAGATTTGTAACTGAAAGCACATCTCTGTCCGTTCTCCTCGCTGCAAGTGAAATAACTAATTCTTTGTCTTTCTCTTCTTTTTGTGATGTTATAAGTATTTTAGGTTGTTTAAACCTGACATTAATTTGGTCCTTCGAGAGCTGGATTCCAATTACGCCTGAGGATTCCAGCAGGTTGGTGGACTCCAGTAAAGACCGTGCGCATGGCAGTCTTCATCAGGGAGACTCACAGACCCTGGATAATATGTGGATAACCACATATAATTATGATGGTCGATTAAACTCTCAAAAATTTGTCAATCTACAGGATGCAATAATTAAAAGAACAAAACGTGACCCAAGAAAAATGGAAAAAGAAGGTTATGAGGATGTAGATTATTGGTTAAAAGTAGCTAAAAGGAGAGAGGAAGGAGTAAAGAAGCGTAAGGAGAGAAATAAAAGGAAGAAGAAAATTGTAGGAAACAATGTTTCATAGAGCAGAAGATATTGAGACTGGGTGTGTTGGGGCTCGACGGAGACAACCAGGAAATGCAGCTATACAACCACAAGGAGCGCAAGAGCAGGAAGCACAGATAGATGAGCAACCACAGGCACATGCAACAGCTGTAACCTCATCTATTTATCCAGGTTTGCCCCTACAAGATCCACCACCTGAATACCCCACTCCACCGCAGACTAGATCAAATAAGATCTTATTTGATCTAGTCTGCGGTGGAGTGGGGATGGTCTAGACAGTATGGGAGAACTTTTTCTGCAACTTTAACTCACTCCCCAAGAGTAGTCCCCACAGCTCCTAAATTATCTCATGACGAAAACCCTAGTCTAGCAGAAACATATCCCATGATACAGGTGGCCAATCCAAACGTTGGAGATAATCAACCTCCTGCCATTTTGGTATATAGAACATGGACAATGGAGGATGTTAAAAAGGCTGTGGAGGGAGTAACCTCTCCTAGAGAGGATCCCATTCAGTGTGGAGAAGATTTGGAGAGTCTTAGGAGATCTTATCATTTGAATGGTGAGGAAGTTCAACAAGTATGGATGACAGTCACAGGAACTGACTGACATCACATTAGGGGAAATTGGAACCCTATACACAATAACGCAGTACTTGCATATAATGACCAGGAACTAACAGACAGAGTGAAGGGATTAATCGATGGGCTTACAGTTAGATACAGACGCAGAGCTGACTACGCAGAAATAGCCAGAGTGAAACAAAAAGAGGAAGAACCTTTTGAAGAATATAGGATTAGACTGATAAAAGTGTTTAAAATACATAGTGGTCTACAAGAAGATGAAAACGAGCAAGGAGCTTATTGACAGCAGTTAAAAAATGCACTACATGCTGGTTCCAGGTATGCAATTAATACCTGGGTAAGGAGACATTTTATAGGGTTCCCCACAGCAAATCTAGAAGACTATGTTAATCATGCCCTCCATGCAGAAAAAGTAATGAAGGATAAAAAACAAAAAAGATAGCCAACACCTTTTTTCAGCAAGAAGAAGAAGAACAGATTTATTATTAGAACAACAGAGGAAGAGGAGGATTTAGAGGCAGAGGACAAAATCGCAGGGGTCAGAGAGTAGGCAGAGGAAATTACAGAGAATACACCTCAGGGTGCTGGTGTTGTGGGAAAGAAGGACATCTGATCAGAGACTGTCCTGAAAGGAGAAATAATAATTCAGCATGACTAGGACAGAAAACAAGTGAAATTGTTCCTAGTACCTCAGACGCCGATAAAAACAAAAAAACAAAAACACAGGGGCAGGATGTCCTCCTAAATTTCCAGGACCTTCTCTGCCTAGATAGCATTAAACCTGAAGTTACCTTACAGTTGAATGGAAAATCAATTACTTTTCTTTGTGATACCAGAGCATGCAGGACCACCTGTAGAGAAACAATCCCAAATTCCAGACTTAGTGATCAGCAAATAACAGTAAGGTGGGAAATTGACACAAGTCTGTGATTCTGAACCAGTTTGGATAAGAGATCCCAATGGACAGTCATGTCAGCTATCAATTCTAATGTTCCCCGAGTGTCCGGTGAATCTATTGGGACGAGATGGATTACTACATCTGGGGTTAGCATTAATTCCGACCTCAGAAGGACATATTGTAGTAAAGAGAAAAGCAGAACTCAGCCAAGGAGATTATTTTGTGTTAAAAGGAGTGGGACCACCTTATTACCACTATTCACTGAATGTTCCAAATAAGCCACCCCTAGACATAGGGACAGCTTTACTAACGGAAGGAAGAAATGTCATTACTACAAGATCAAATGACACCAGATGATCTACATATTACCATGTGGCATAAAAATACTCCTGGACCAGATAAAACTTATAAAGAAGCATTAACTAAAGTAACTTCTACGAAAGTCATGGTAACTTATGTTTATGCAGATGGGAAGAGTACGTCAGTTGCTGAAGTAGTGTTAGCGGAAGACACTAAGAAGCTCTATAAAATGTGGACACTTCCACACATATCTTTATTCAAGGATAAAGAACTCAAGTGGCAGGACATGGGAAGAATAGTGCAGATGGGAAAAGATGCCACAGACTGGTTTGCAACAACAATGAATACAGAAACTAGTGCATCCACAGGATTAACTAGGAAGCTATTATTCTGGACAGTGACAGTGCAGGAAGGGATACATTTGCATACAAAGCAACAATGAGAAATATTCCTTACTGAACAAGAGGAACAGTTCTTGAATGAAGTCCCTGATAAATTATGGTCAACAGACCCTACTGATGTGGGTTTAGTAAAAGGAGCAGTACCTGTTCAAATTAGAGCAAAAACAGAATACAGGCCCAATGTAAAACAATACCCTTTGAAATATAATGCACGTGAAGGAATAAAACCAGTAATAAAGGATTTAATAACTGCAGGGGTGATAATAAAATGCGAGGACTCACCATGTAACACCCCCATTTTTCCAGTTAAAAAACATTATTATTATTCCCTAAGACCAGATGCTAGAATATTTACTGTAGTTGATATAAGCAATGCATTTTTCTCTGTACCTATAGATAAAAATAGTCAGTTCTGGTTTGCATTCACCTTTGAGGGACAAAGATATACTTATACCAGACTACCTCAAGGCTACTGTGAAAGTCCAACTATATACTCTCAGGTGATGAGCGCAAGCATGGCCAAGTTTGACCCTCCAGGAGGTAGTCAGATTTTACTATATGTTGATGATGTGCTATTAGCCTCTCCTGATGAGGAGACCTGTAAAAATGACACAATAGCATTATTAAAACATTTAGCAGAAGAGGGACACAAAGTCAGTAAAAGAAACTACAGTTGTGCAAAAATGAGGTTAAATACCTAGGCCACAATCTTAGCGCAATATTACAAGTTCCAAAACCAGTAACAAAAAAGCAAATGATGTCCTTCCTTGGACTAATTATTGTAGAAACTGGGTGCCAAATTATGCTGAAATAGTAGCTCCATTAAACAAACTAATGTATGAGGAAGAGCTGAAAATGACATCTGAACTAAGATGGAGTGTAGAAGCTGAAGAAACATTTACCAACATAAAACAAGTTCTAGTTTCCAGTACTACTTTATCATTACCAGACTATAGTAAACCATTTGTTCAGATGGTAGATTGCAAGGGACATTTTATGACTTCAGGTCTGGTTCAACAACATGGAGATAAAATGAAACCAATAGCCCATTTCTCTTCAAAACTAGACAGTGTTGCGTGTGCGCAACCATATTGTGTGAGAACTGTAATTGCTGCCTCCATGGCAGTTGAAGTCAGTGCTATAATAGTGTTGTTTCACCTTTTAACTTTAAGAGTTCCCCATGCAGTTTCAGCATTAATACTGCAAACAAATATGACCTTTCTATCACCTGCCAGACATTTGTCCTGCATGTCAACCTTACTGTGACAACCACACTTAACTATAGAAAGGTGCACCACTTTAAACTCAGCAACATTGTTACCCACACCTGAAGATGGAATTCAACATGATTGTCAAGAATTAGCAGAAAAAGAAGCAAAAACTGGAAGTGATTTGCAGGATCACGAAATAGTTTATGTGAATGGTTTCTCCAGAAAAGATGAGAGAGGGAAGACACAAACAGGATATGCATTGGTGACAAAATATATAGTGTTAAAAGAAATGCAACAACAAGGCCCACCACAGGAGATAGAAATGTGGAAAAAACATGGAGCTGCATTAAAAGATGAAAACTATATTTGACCACATAATAAACCTGTCCTACCAAAGAACCTATATAAATGAGCAGCAATATTGAGCCATCGTGTTTCACAATGTCTCAACAGGGAGGAATGGTAGGACAGATATATTAATATTATATAACATATGGATTTAATTCTTAATTCTTATTAAAAACAATTTTGTAAAAAATGTTTAACATGTGCAAAACATAATCCACAAGGGAATTTAAGACCACGAAGGGAACAATTTCCAAAACCAAGATACCCCTTACAAACAATTCATATGGATTTTATTGAGTTAAATCACAGTGAAGGGAAAAAGTTTTAGTCATTATAGATGCATTTTCTAAATGGATAGAACTATTTCCAACTAAACATTACAAGCACCTCAGGGCTAATACCCTATGAAACGTTATTTGGAAGACCATACAGATTACCACAGTTTTAAAGATAAGTGGGAGTTAGATGAAGAAGCTAACCTAGCTGATTATATGAGGAGTATGTTAGAAAAGCAACAGAAACAAAATCAAACTAATGAGGAATGTTTTATTTCCCAGCAGGAAAACCAACTAGTGGAACCAGGAGACTGGGTGTTAATAAGGAGTGTAAAAAAGAAACATTGGTATTTCACCTAAGTGGGAGGACCCATATTAGGTATTATTAATCACTGCCACAGTAGTAAAAATACCTGAGAGATCAACCTGGATTCACCTTACACATTGTAAAAAGGTCATTTCGGTTGAAAGCTCCGCCAGGGGAAGTGATTTACAGACTGATAATAGGGTGGACCCAGACATTTAGAGGCTGGAGAAACCCGAAAGTCAGTGAAGAAAATTAAGACACTGGAACCACTTAGGGGAGTCAAACTTTCAGCCAAAATGACTCTTAGATGGATGAGCAATGCATTCCGTTGCTGGGTATTTATATTTTTCCTCATATTGGTTTTCTTATTTTTCTGATACTTCTGGGAACCAGTCAAGATAAATAAGAATGTAACAACACCTGTTATGAGTCATATGAAACAAGTAGCGCTAAATCAAGGAAGGCAAGATAACCTAACTATGTGCACTAAACAAACTTCTTATACATATAGCAATCAAGTGTTATGATTCTGGCACGTCTGCTCTACCCTGTCTCCCTGGCTGCAATCAGCAGATTAGATGCACCTGGTGGCTGCTGCAGTGTAGTGCAATCTGTGGAATGCCAAGCACCTGTGTCTTCCCTGATATATACTGACTCTGACAAGCAGATGGCGCCAGATTTTTGAAAGCCATCGTGTGAGTAGATATCCAGCGTTCCTTCCTGTCTGATCATTGTTCTTGACCTTGCCTTGCCTTTTGGATTTATGCCTCTGCCTGCTCCCTGTCGGACTATTTGGATTTTGGTTGTCGACCTTGTTTCCTGCATCTGGTTTATGCCTCTGCCTGCCCCTTGCCTGACGCCTCTTGTTCCGATCGTTGACCCTGTTTCTGTCCTTGGATTATTGAGCCAGCCTAGCCCTCGGATTATTCAGCCTGGAGTCACTTCTTACCTGTGCTGTGGAGATCACCGCCTGCCGCCCACTGAGGTTTCCCCTCTGGGTTTCAAGTTCCACGCAAGACAAAAGCAGGTTAGTGGCTTTTCTGATCATTGCAAAATCTGGAGAGACTACAAGCCACTAATCCCTCTTTCTGCCTCAGTGATTCCTGGAAGCTGTGAGGAGTGTTACCTGTGTGACGTTTTCCTGTGGCTGAATAAACCTTTTAAACTTTCAGTACTGTGTCTGGCTGAATCTTGGGTCCGTCTTTTTCTGATTCATAGCATCAAGTGTGCGTGAAATCTAATACCACAGCTGTGGTGCTGATCCCACTCATTAGCTTGACCAAACGAGGAAGGAAAGGGCAGGATTATAGAAGTTATAAATGGTACTTAACTAATGATAGAAGAGACACCTCATGGTCTATGATGGTAGCTGATGATGGAACAATTGGACACCAGAGTGGGGCACCACTGCTTATGCTAGTCATCAAAAGAAGTTGTTTAAGCTCCATAAAGCTGATAATGCAATCCAGGTAACCATTAACCTCACGCATAACTCTCTATTTCCTTCCGACTATGTTACATCAGGAGGATAATGTTGGAGATTTCTCCCGTGGGTTTGGGTTTCAGGGTCAGAACCAAATTTTGACCTTTTTGTTTGTGAAGTAAAAACTGAAACAACTCTCTCCCCTAAGACTACAGCGAAGAGAGTAAAAATTATGTTAGGAAACTTAACCACAGATGACTAGTTCCAGGTTATTACTGGAGTATCAGGAACAAATAATAACTAGTTATTGATGGTAGAGCAAGCGGCTAACATGACTAAAAGAGATTGTGCTGTATGTATGGGTCCCAGGCCTTTATTACAAATAATTCCAGCTGATACCACAACCCTGTGTGATGGAAGTAATGAATCAAACTAATCCAAATGAAACGTGTCAGCACTGGGATTTTGTTTTTAGAGCAGATAAGAACAAACCAGTATTCCATAAAAGGGTCACCACTGGAAACTACACATGTATAAATATGACAGAGAGAGGTAATAAATTGGGAAATCTCACTGCAGTATGGTGTACTACAATTGTAAAAGTAAATAAGTATTTTAAACCAGTCTCTAGAGGAGACATTTGGTGGTGGTGTGGTGATGACAGATTGTTTGATCGATTGCCTTCAAATGTAACAGGACTCTGTGCTCTAATTACTTTATTGTTACCAGTTTCAGTATATTCTATGTAGATGAAGTAACAGATGGACTATTTAGTGTTAAATCCATATGATTGGTGTAATAGAAAGTGCAGAGAAGTAGCTTGGCAGACTGAGGGAGACTACGTACATAGATGCTATAGATGAATATAAATTAACTGATCAAGTAGCTGCAAGATTTGAATCAAGTATCAGTTGGTGTACAATGAACAAAAACGTGGACAGGATCAACTATATTCACTTCAATGTTCAAAAACTAGGAAATGACCATGACCAATTGGCTTCAACTTCCCTGATGGCATTCCAGAATAGAATTGCTTTGAACATGTTGTTAGCGGAAAGAGGAGGAGTTTGTGCCATTTTTGGAGACAAATGTTGCACATTTATACCTAACAACACTGCTGCTGATAGCAACCTCACTAAAGCCATAGGTTTGAGATCTCTAAATGGCAAAATGAAGGAGCATTCTGGAGTAGACACCTCGATGTGGGACTCCTGGCTGGATGTGTTTGGGAAGTTTAAAATGTTAGTATCATCAGTAATAATTTCCTTTGCAGTGTTAGCTGCAATTTTTTACATTGTTTGGATGTTGTTGTATTCCCTGCCTTCGTTCTCTTCTTATCCGTCTCATCACCACAGCTATTTCTCCTATGGAAGACAGAGTTACCCAACTCTATCCGTTACTTAAACAGCAGGATGATGAAGATGATGAGGAAGAGACTGACCACTTTTCTGACCTGTACCCAGATCCATTTCTATATGATTCTGTGATTTAAATGTCAGTAAGTACCTCTGAGTATAATTGTCTTTGTACTCATGGAAATAATCTTACAGTTAAAAAATCTGAAATAAATGTCTGTTTAATTGATATGAGAATATAAGCAGATATAAGACAAGCAGTGGGGAAATGTTGGAATAATTGTATATAGTTTTTATCTTTTATCTTATATTTTTTCCTTTTCTTTAACTTGACTATTTGATTTTATAACCTTTCATGATGTTTGTGTGAGTAAAAGATGTGATGAGTTTGTCTGCAGGCAAAGATCAAAAGTGGAGCTGAGAAGGAAGCAGTCACAGATGAGGAGGTCATAAAGATGAAGGCTGATTGTGCTGAACAGACAACACACTGTTCTTAGGATTGGAGGAGACTGTGGAAGTGTGTTGTTACAAGATAATGGTGTTTATGACCTGTTTACGATGCAGCTGTTTTTCCCATCCTTAGAGAGCAACGTTCTTTGTAACTAGGGACCCCCGAAAGATAATAAAAAGAGAGGAACGGACAGATGGTTTTCAGAGCGGTAGAGAGATTTGTAACTGGAAGCACATCTCTGTCCGTTCTCCTCGCTGTGAGTGAAATAACAAATTTTTTGTCTTTCTCTTCTTTTTGTGATGTTATAAGTATTTTAGGTTGTTTAAACCTGACAGTTAGAACTAGAGATGCATCAATCAGAGATTTTGTGGCTGATTCCTTCAAAAACTGATTTCTCTTTCAGAGTTCTAAATAACAACAAAGTACTTCTTCCCATTTCTGCCCAAATGTATCTGTTAACATGAAAATGTTGATGTTTAAAATTAACCAATGATTGCTTAAAGTAGTTCCAGAGCTGTCTGTCTGGAAAACCTGCTCCAACAACTCAAGTGAATTACAACGCATCTCATCAAACCTGTTAATTTCACTCTTTTCTTTCACACCTGCATCTCTTAATGTTCTCCCTATCACAAACAATTTAGTTTTGTTCAAAATGATCGATTCCAAATATGTTAGAGGAAAAAGTTCCTTTATCTTACTAACCTATGCCTGGGCCTATAAAGAAGCCTGAAACAACTTTTATCTCCTGATCGTGTATTTATTATTTCTTTCAGGACCAGAGGTAATAACACTGTGTGTGTGTGTGTGTGTGTGAGAGAGAGAGAGAGAGAAAACTCATTGTAACACAGCTCTGCAGTTAAACAGGATTGCCTGCAGAGGAATTAAGACTGCCAGCAGTGTTACATGACAGACTGGAAAAGCAGAAACCAGAATCTATGAACACCTTCAGCTTCCTACTTTCTGATGATGCCCTGTTGAGAGAGCTTTAATAAGCAGCCGCCAAGTCGCCAAAATAGTTTGCTTTCTAAAACCTTCTAACTTTTGTCCTTCCTCTGACTTTCTTTTTTAAACATTTCACAGATACTGAAAATAGCTGACTTAATCTTCTTCACTAAGTAACCACGTCCACACCAAAGAGTTGTGTTGGCAGTGTGTCCTTTTACTTTGGCCCTAAACATACAGATTGAGCTTTAAAGTCATCTTTTGATTTAATTAACATGTTTCTTCAGACTGGAAAATTAATGTATCAGAGCTTATAGAGTATCTTTGGAGGGACTGGTGCTGTTGTGTTTTCTAGGGAATCAAATACTGCCTGGGGAAGACTTGGCTGCCTTTCACTGGAACTTGCTTGGCCCAGACCATCCGTTAGCTTGTCTAAAGGTAAAACATCACATCGACATGTTCTCACTAGCCCCCTTTCAGATCATAGTAACAATAAACATGCAACCATAAACCCTCACTTTATCTTTTCATATCATGCGACTTGACCCTTAGAGTTCACGGACCTCGTGAGCTTTCAGATTATCCAGCAGTGTTGCAGAATCAAAGGGGCGTGGCCTGCAACAATCAGCATTCATTTGTGTGAGACGTGGGATTTTACCTTGAGCAAATAAGTATTGTATCATGTATTGTTACTGTGAAAGGTTTCCTATGGTGATAAGAGTTTTTGATTTATCATGACAAAACTAAACTCCAGTTAATGATGTCTGACAGTAGTTCAGTGGTAAGAATCACATTTCTTTTTGTGACTGCTGTCCTGAAGAACCCTTTTTCAATATGTTTTTTTTTAATAGAAGTATAAGTGTTTTTGCGATACCATGCTTAACTGTAGGCATGAGGTGCTTATCTACATTTGTATCCATAAGATCCGACTGGAGGGTTTTCTGCTGAAAAGCTCCATCTTAGGCTCATCTGAGCAAAGCCCCAGTAGAGGTTTTGGGACTCCACAGGTTTGTGTTTGTGATAGGAGGACAGAAAAGGGTTGTCCCTTACATCGATTCCAAATACCTGATTGGTTGGTAAATAGTGTGTAATGGTTGCTATGGAGACTTTGTGACCCCAGCAGGCCACACCTTGCTGCAATTCTCTAACAGGGAACCCGAAGGTGCTTTTTACCTCCCTTACCATGCTTTTTACTTTTTCAGATGTGTTACTTTCTTTCTAGAAGCTTAAGTTCTTTCCAACAACTTGGCTGTCTGGCATCACATCATTAGGCAGCAGTTTTAGCTGCATTCAGTCTGAAACGGGTGCCATGGGGGTACTTCTCATTACCGAGACAGATCAGTGGCTAATCTGCAACAGAATGGCTGAAGAATGAAGAGTCCCTGCTGATTATTAAAGTACCACTGTGGCCACAGAAAACCTTCATGCACTGCAGGGTGGGATAAAAGCCTCATCAGAGTCACAGTCCTAAACATGTGCTTGTTGAACAGCCAGTGTAGAAAAATGACAGCAGTGTTTCACAATCACTGTTTTAATCCGACCAACTGTGTTTTTATTAGCCAGCTGATATCTGCAGTTAAGATGTAATCTTAGTGAATGAAGGGGTTAAAGAGCAGGTTTGGTTGAGAGGAGACAGCAGGCTGAAGCTGCTGGGAGGTTCTGCCTTCTCAACATCAGTGTTTGGTTGTTCTAGAGAAGGAACTGTGGAGTGAACCTGATGTCTTGCCGGATCTGTGCATGCTCTCCTCCTTCCCGTCAGTTTATTCAGCACATCCCATCTTTCCCAGGTGCGTGCCCACCAGCTTGTGCTCCCACCCTGTGATGTTGTGATCAAGGCTTTGCTGAATATGCTCGCAACATTCCAGACATCACCAGCCTGGAGGCCATTGCCAAGGACATCTTGAGGTATACACAGGTACGACCAGTTCAGCAGGACTTAATGAGACGGAGATTTCTGGACATGAAACTGGATCAGAAGTTCTGAAAGCTCGCAGTGTGATGAAATGAGAACATTATATGTTAATGGTAATGTACACACCTTGTGTAAAAGAAGGTAGCAGAAAAACCTGGCGTTGAGCTGAGCTTTCCTGACAGTGTTGCGCCACCAGGTGGCCAGGATGTCTTACTGACCTGGACATTTGTCTAGGAATGTTCACACAAGAACAGCCTTGTTTAGACATTTGTGAAACCTTCACTGTAATTGGACATCTTAGCTTGTTGCTGGAGAGTACTGGAGCATAGGGTTGTTTTACTGAAAAGTCCTGTTTACATTATTTAAAAACACATTATTGGTCAAATGTACAACCTCTTTTCAACCTCCAGCCTCAATGTGTTTCAATGGGATTTTATGTGACGGACCAACACAAAGTAGCACAGAACTGTGAGGTAGAAGAAAAATGACATATGGTTTTAAAATTAGGAATAAATCTGTTGTGTGCACCTCACTTTACTCTGATCGAGTAAAGATAGTCCAGATTAAGGCCTTTAATCTGAGTATAAATGCAGCTGTTCTGTTCAGATATTCTCCATCCAGTTGGACCGAGCTGGTAGAGGCAAACTCTGCAGACCTGCAGCTGAAGGTGCTTCTTTATGGGGGCTGAATACAAATGCACACCACACTTTTCAGATTTTATATGTAAAAGTAAGAAATTAAAAAGCATAAGACATTTTTACTTCCACTTATAATTATGCATAAGTTTGTGTTGGTGTATTAATAAAGTTTATGACTGGGGGTTTACATAAATTTTTAAAAACCAGGTTTTCTCACTGAGAGTCTGACTTCTTACGGTCTTTATAAATGTGTAATACTCAACATAGAGAATGAAGGCTGCTTGGACTTTTAAAGCCCTTAGGGAAAGGAAGATGAAATGGTCTGTATTGCTGCTTGGAGACTGGGTTAGAATAGAATAGTCTTTATTGTCATTGTACTGGGGGTACCATAAAAGTCTGAGCTGAGAATGATAACCTGAGCCCAAAGAAAAGCCATGAAGTTTTCTCCTATCCATTTTTCTTCCAGTCTTGCCCTGATGACAGAGTCGTCCACTTCCTGAGGACTGTTGAGTACTACTCAGAAGCAAGCCAAGGTACTAACTTCTCCCCACAGATAGGTGGGTTTCTGTCAGGTCGGACATTTTGGAGCTGGAGCACAGAGTTCTGCAGACCTAAAACACTACTTCAGCTCTTTTATGCGTTCCACAGTCAGATCAAAACACATGGGAGTGTCTGTGGCAGTACCCAGCATTCCACAGGCATCGCTGCTGGTTCAGCCTTAGGTAAGACAGGAATACAGAGGAAACCTCTGCCACGTTCAGTAAAAAAAAAATGCTTGGGTTCTGTTCTGTCGTCAGGTCCAGCAGCAACCAGAGCTCCCAGTGGAGCCCAGCCAGTCTACAAACTCAGTGGGAAAAGGCATTACAGAGCAGAGGAGCTCCAGCAACATTTCTCATGAGGAGAAGCACACCCTGCTCAGCAGCCAGTACCAACCATACAGAAGGGGGCTCCTCCTCCACCTTTTCCTCCTTAGAGAACGATGAGGGCTTAGACAACACTGCCAAGTGAGTTAAGCTCAACACATTCTTTCTGTTACTGGACCCCTTCATCAATAGGCCCTACAGTGTTTTCACACACCTAGGCGCTACAAAGAAACTGGCTCACATGAGGACCGCCCCAGGAAACGAAGACCAAGAGTCACCTCTGCTGCGGACGATAAGTTCATCCGAGTCACCAGCCTCAGAAATCGCAGGTTAACAGCAGCTCAGATTAGAGAACAGGTCAATGCCACACAGAGTTCTAGCAGCAGACACATCTCTAGAACAACTGTTAAGAGGAGACTGTGTGAATCAGGCCTTCATGGTAAAATAGCTGCTCGGAAACCACTGCTGAGGACAGGCAACAAGCAGAAGAGGCTTGTTTGGGCTAAAGAACACAAAGAATGGACATTAGACCAGTGGAAATCTGTGCTTTGGTCTGATGAGTCCAAGTTTGAGATCTTTGGTTCCAACCACCGTGTCTTTGTGCAGTGCAGAAGGGGTGAAGGGATGGACTATACATGCCTGGTTCCCACTGTGAAGCATGGAGGAGGAGGTGTGATGGTGTGGGGGTGCTTTGCTGGTGACACTGTTGGGGATTTATTCAAAATTGAAGGCATACTGAACCAGCATGGCTACCACAGCATCTTGCCGTGGCATGCTATTCCATCCAACATTTACATTTGTTTCCATTTACAGAAGTCCTCTCCATACAACTTCGTACTCGTACTCGTACTCGTCGTCTTCCGCTTTGCCAGATGTTCCCAGCAGACCCTCACTATGCGCTTGGGCCTGCCAAGTCAGTCTGGCTTTCTCCTCTTCCAGCGGATCCAACTTACCACCAGGTGGTGATCAGTGTCCACAACAGACACGACAACAAAGTCGATCATTGACCTTGTGCCTAGGGTGTCCTGGTGCCAAGTGCACTGATGAACACCCTTATGCTTGAACATGGTGTTCATTATGGACAATCTGTGACTTACACAGAAGTCCAATAATGAAACACCACTCTGATTCAGATTGGGGAGGCCATGCCTCCCGATCAGAGTAGAAGAGAGTCCAGCCTCTCTCAATGAGCTGGGTTCCAGATCCCACACTGCGCGTGGAGGTGAGACCGACTATTTCTAGTCGATATCTCTCGACCTCCCGCACAAGCTCAGGCTCCTTCCCCCCCAGCGAGGTGACATTCCCCTCCATGAACAGCCACCTTAACGTGGTAGAGGGGTTTGAGTGCTCGAATGATCCTAGAGATTATGTTGTCTGGAGCTTAAATACCCCTGGTAGGGTCTCCCATGCCAAACAGGCTCTGGGTGACGGGTCAGACAAAGAGCGGTTCAAGACACCTTCATGACGACCACACAATCAAGGCACATGACGTTGCCCGGTACGGTGGAGCCAGGGTCCTACCCTGGAGCCAGGCCTGGGGTCGGGACTCATCGGAGAGCACCTGGTGGCCCCGTTGCTCCTTGCAGGCCCGGCTGGGCCAAGCCTGAACGAGAGGCGCAAGGCCATCCCCCGGTGGGCCCACCACTTGCAGGGGGAACCATGAGGGCCGGGGCAAAGAGGATCGGGCAGCGGACGAAGGTGGAGACTTTGGCGGCCCGATCTCCGGATGCTTAGAGCTGGCTCCATACAACCTTTACAAGGAAATGTATATAAAAACTACTCTCATTGAAATGGAAATACAGCTCTCACATTGACCACTCATTAGACAGAATACAGCAGTATATACCTGCTTTATTGTTGTATGAAGAAACATGAATGGTCCAATGTTTTCTATTTATTTTGTATTACAAATAAAAATCTGAAAAACACAGCATGCATTTGTAGCCAATTACCTTTACTCTGTTACCCATGATTAAAATGTGGATATGGAGAACACCTTGCACTGGCATCCTGACTGAAAAACATTCTGAAAGGTTTTCTGGGTTTGTCGTTTTGGTACTCCTCCTCTGATTTTTGACTTGGATAAGTTCCAGGCTTCATTTAATTACACTATCTATCTATCTATCTATCTATCTATCTATCTATCTATCTATCTATCTATCTATCTATCTATCTATCTATCTATCTATCTATCTATCTATCTATCTATCTATCTATCTATCTATCTATCTATCTATCTATCTATCTATCTATCTATCTATCTATCTATCTATCTATCTATCTATCTATCTATCTATCTATCTATCTATCTATCTATCTATCTATCTATCTATCTATCTATCTATCTATCTATCTATCTATCTATCTATCTATCTATCTATCTATCTATCTATCTATCTATCTATAGATATATATATGTGAGTCAGCCTGTCAGTCATTTTCTACCGCTTATTCCATAGCTGGTCGCGGGGAAGCTGGTGCCTATCTCCAGCAATCTACAGGCGGGGTACACCCTGGACAGGTCGCCAGTCCATCGCAGGGCAACACACAAACAACCAGGCACACTCATTCATACACCTAAGGGAAATTTAGAGTGACCAATTAACCTAACAGGCTTGTCTTTGGACTAGGGAGGAAGCCGGAGTACCCGGTGAGAACCTACACATGCACAGGGAGAACATGCAAACTCCATGCAGAAAGACCCCCGGCCAGGATTCTAACCCAGGAACTTCTTGCTGCACCATGCAGCCCTCTAGCTCATTATGAAGGTTTCTTCAAAGAGCCGTTGTAGAAACTGATGGCTGTGGGCAGGAAGGATCTCCTGTGGCGCTCCGTCTTACAGCAGATCTGAAGAAGCCTCTGACTGCACAGTCTCATGAAAAGGATGCTCAGGGTTCTCCATAATGTTCTTCATTTTATGAAGAATCTGTCTTTCCACAATGATCTCCAGAGGTTCCAGAGGAGTCCCCAGAACAGAACCAGCCTTTTTTATCACGTTGTCGAGCTTTTTTAAGTCCCTGGCTCTGATGCTGCTTCCACAGCAGATGATGGCAGAAGAGATCACACTTTCCACAACAGACTTATAGAAGATATGCAGCATCTTGCTGCAAACACCAAAGAACCTAAGCTTCCTCAAGAAGTACAGTCTGCTCTGTCCCTTCTTGTAGATGGCTTCACAGTTGCATCTCCATTCTAGTCTGTTGTCCAGGTGAACACCAAGGTATTTATACTCCTCCACCACCTCCACTTCTTCTCCCATGATGGAAATAGTTTTTGACTTATTCCTGTTTCTCTTAAAATCTACAATCATCTCCTTTGCTTTATTCACGTTCAAGATGAGATGATTGTTTCCACACCATGCCACAAAGCGGTCCACCACCTTCCTGTACTCAGCTTCTTGTCTATCTCTGATCCACCCCACGACTGCAGAATCATCTAAGTATTTCTGCAGATGACAGGAGTCTGTCTTGTACTGGAAGTCTGATGTGTACAAAGTAAAAAGGAATGGTGAGAGTACAGTCCCCTGTGGTGCTCCTGTGCTGCTGACTACCTGGTTAGACTCATAACCCTTCAGTCTCACAAACTGTGGTCTGTTTGTCAGGTAGTCTTTGATCCAGGAGATTGTTGAGGCCTCCACCTGAGTCTTCTGGAGTTTTTGACAAAGCAAATCAGGTTGAATTGTGTTAAATGTACTGGAGAAATCAAAGAACATGATCCTCACAGTGCTGCTGGCTTTGTCCAGATGACAGTGGGTTTGTTGAAGCAGGTGTATGATGGCATCTTCCAACTCCAACTCCACAGCGATAAGCAAACTGAAGGGGGTCCTGATGGTTTACTGTTTGCTTACTCAGGTGGACCAACAGGAGTTTCTCTAGGACCTTCATGGTGTGGGATGTCAGGGCAACAGGTCTACAGTCATTGAGGACTGATGGGTGAGTTTTCTTTGGTACCGGAACAAGACAGGAGGTCTTCCACAACACCGGAACCTTCTTCTGGGCCAGGCTAAGGTTGAAGAGGTGCTGCAGAATCCCACAGAGCTACTCTGCACAGGCCTTCAGGACTCTAGGGCTGACATGATCTGGACCTGCAGCCTTATTCCAATTCAGTCTCTCCAGTCGCATCTTCACCTGACTTCTTGAGACACACAGGTGGAAGGGGGAAGCAAAGGAAGCATCAGCATCTTCTGATATGGTTGAAGGCAAACATGTAGAAGCAGAAGGGTCCATGGCTGAGGTCGAAGATAAAACATTTGAGGTGTTACTGGACAGCTGTGGGTCAAAAGAGGGTGGGATGTCTGTTTGGCTGTGAGCAGGAAAGAAGGATGCTGAGCTTGTTTCTGAACTGAACCTATTGAAGAATGTGTTCAGTTCATTGGCTCTGTCCAGACCTCCATCGGTCTGATCATCCTTCTTCTTGAAGCATGTGATCTTCTTCATCCCTGACCACACATCTCTGATATTGTTTTGCTGGAGCTTGCTCTCCAGTTTCTTCTTGTACACCTCCTTGCTGTCTCTTATCTTGACTTTAAGTTGCTTCTGTATACTCCTCAATAATTCTCTGTCTCCCTCTCTGAAGGCTCTTTTTTTCTTGTTAAGCAGGTCCTTCAGGTCACTGGTGATCCAAGGTTTGTTATTGGGGAAGCATTTCACGGTTCTGGTGGGGATGATGTTATCCACACAGAAGTTTATATAGTCGGTTACACACTCAGTCATGGCATTGATGTCCTCTTCATGTGGCTGGCACAGTCTGTAGCCTCAAAGCAACCTTGCAGAGCTTCTTCAGCTTCCTGTGACCATTTTCTCACAGTCCTCTTTATTACAGTTTGCCTCTGAACAAGGGGCTTATATTTCAAGCAGAGAAAAACAAGATTGTGATCTGATTTGCCTAGAGGAGGTTCTTGCTGTCGTGATGTATGAGTCCTTGATATTTGCATAAAACAAATCCAATGTTTTGGTTTCTCTGGTAGAGCAGCTGACAAACTGTTGAAATGTTGGAAGTGTAGCAGAGAGTGAAGCATGGTTAAAATCACCAGAAATTGCCACAAAACCATTGGGGTTTTGGGTCTGTAGCTTAGCAACAACTGAGCTGATGGCATCACTGTCAGATCCTGGTTATTTTTGCCTGCTACTAACCCTTTTCAACCAGTAGGGGCGTTAGGAGCTGAGTTCTGGGTGGTCAGGTGTATCACATGAGTGTCATCAGCTGGAGAACTATAAGAAGGAGGCGAGCCAGTACTTCGACGCCTGAGTGTTTTGCCTCCTCGTGGTATTCAGCCTGGCCAATTTCATGATTTTGTGAAGTTTTTGATCTTCTGTGAAGACTCTGCTTATTCCCCTGACTAATGGTCTTATCTGTCTCAGGATACTGAGACAGATAAAGCCTAGTTCCTAAGAGATCTCTGGAAGACTTCGAACAGTTTATGGATTCTGGATTCTCGCTCTTCTACCCGCTGGCTGCCGGATCAGACGTTTGCTTCATAGCTCCAGGCGAACCCTGTCCACCCTCCTCCGAACCTCTCAGGACTACCTTGCTCCAACGTTGCAGTGTTGCTCACAGCCCCTCCAGGATCATAACCTCTTTCCCTGGCAGACCTAACACAACCGGACGTAAGCTCTCATAGAGCACATTGTTAAGGTTTCTTTGGTGGTGTCTTACCTGCGTTCGCTTTTCTCTTGCAGTCGCTCAGCATCCTCGGTTTCCAGTACCTAGTTCTGCAAATAAAATTTCTTACTAAAACGCTTCTCTGTTTAGTTGTGTCTTTCTGCATGTGGGTCAAGTCGGCCATTGACACTATGACAGAACACTCAGGCCAGCCGGACCCAGCAGAAAAACTACGGAGAACCGTTTTGGAACACGGCCAAACGATCCAGGCCCATGACTCAACCCTCCGTTCGATCCTAGAACAGCAGCGACAGATTAGTCTACAGCTGGGGGAGATGACGGCACTCATGCAGCACACCCTGAGTGTTAGAGCCACAGCACCACCGGGGGCTGCTGCGGAGCCTCCAGTAGCGTAGCGACTTCTGCATGGCCGAGACGTCACTTCCCCCTGCCTGAAGAAATTTTCCGGTGAGTTGGGAGGTTGTCGTGGGTTTTTGTTGCAGTGCTCTCTAGTGTTTAACCGTTCCCCTCAGTCATTTCCCCATGATGATGCAAAGGTATCTTATATTCTGGGTTTACTATCTGGTAGGGCACTCCGATGGGCGGAGGCAAGATTCAATAATTACAGTCATTTTGGCTGCACTTATGATGAATTCTTAAAGAACTTCAGATCCATATTCGATTTAGAGATGGGTCAGACTGAGGTGGCTCATAGGTTATGCACACTTAAGCAGCGCAACCGACCACTTACTGATTTTTCCATAGATTTTCGAACTTTGGCGGTTGCATCTGGCTGGAATTCCGGTGCATTGAGATAAATGTTTTTTCAGGCTCTGGATGAAAATTTAAAGGATGGACTAGTTCTATTGGAGGAACCAGAGGACCTAGATGAATATATTGATTTAGCCCTCCGTTTGGATAACCGTATAAGGGAAAGGAGGCGATCCTGCGCTGAGCAGTTTTTGCCTAGAGCATAGTCTTCCACCACTCACCAGACACCGACCCGACTGGTACAAACTTCAGGCCAGGTAGAGTCCGAGCCCATGCAGCGGGAGGCCAGGCAGTGTTTTTACTGCGGATCCCCCGAGCATTTGGTTTTGGCTTGTCCTATTCGGCCAAAAGGTTGGGTCTCCCGGTTCTAGCAAGGCGACCGGTGGACCAAAGGCCCTTTAGCATGCCCTCACGTTTCACATTACCTGCCACATTAGTATTGAATCAACAGAGCCTCACTCTCTCCGCCCTACTAGATTAGGGTTGTGAACTGAGCCTAATCGATCAGGATCTGGTAAAACTCCACCAGATTAAGATTGAACCATTAACCGTGCCACGTCAAGTCTCGGCCTTAGATGGCTGGACGCTCCACAGTCTTACCCATAGAACTCTACCCCTGGAATTAGTCTAATCTGGTAACCATAGGGAGCTTATTACCCTGTTTGTGTTTCCCATACTACAGAGCTCTCTTGTGCTTGGATTTCCTTGGCTGCAGCTTCACAACCCGCATCTGAACTGGGCGGAGTTACGGGTAGAATCATGGTCCACCCAGTGCTTGTCATCCTGTCTCTACTCAGCTGTTCCCCCTAGTACTCCTGAGAAGGAGAGGGAGGTCGAAATTCCCGATCTTACTCGAGTACCAAGTGAGTATCATGATCTAAAATCAGTACTTAGAAAGTCTCGGGCTACGTCCCTCCCGGCGCACCATCCTTATGACTGCGATATCGACCTTCTGGCAGGAGCTCCATTACCATCCAGCCGGTTATATAAAATCTCTGGACCGGAGAGGTTGGTAATGGAGAATTATATAAATGAATCATTAGCCTCAGGAATAATCCGACCGTCTTCATCCCCATTGGGAGCTGGGTTTTTCTTTGTCGGCAAGAAAGATGGGTCTCTCCACCCGTGTATAGATTATAGGGGATTAAACGCCATCACGATAAAGAACAAGTACCCTTTACCCCTTCTTTCATCGGCCTTCGAACCAGTTTATGGCGCCACAATCTTTACTAAACTCGATCTTAGGAACGCATACCACTTGGTCCGAATCCGTCAGGGAGATGAGTGGAAGACGGCTTTTAAGACTCCATTCGGACACTATGAGTACCTGGTGATGCCGTTTGAACTATGTAATGCACCCGCCGTGTTCCAGGCTCTTGTAAACGATGTATTAAGGGACTTCCTGAATCTATTCGTTTTTGTTTATCTCGATGACATTTTGGTTTATTCAAAGACTCCTACAGAGCATCGCCGGCATGTTCGTCTAGTCCTTCAGCGCCTCCTGGAAAATCAGCTGTTTGTGAAGGCCGAGAAGTGCAAATTCCACCAGTCATCCATCAGTTTTCTGGGTTTCGTCCTCGAGGGTGGGCAGGTTCGCGTTGACCCCAGCAAGATCAAGGCGGTGGAGGTCTGGCCTATCCCTACCACTTGGAAGGAATTACAACGGTTTCTGGGCTTTGCCAATTTTTATAGAAAATTTATTATGAACTACAGCCAGACGGCCAGCTCCCTCACAGCCCTGACTTCCTCTAAGGTGCCGTTCGTTTGGACTCCGGAGGCAGACAACGCATTCAGCACCTTGAAAGACAAGTTCACCCATGCGCCAGTACTCGTTCACCCTGATTCAGCAAAACAGTTCATTCTGGAGGTGGATGCTTCGGACACTGGGGTGGGAGCGGTGCTCTCCCAACGCCAGGACCTTGACTCAAGGCTTCATCCGTGTGCCTTTTTCTCTCGCCGCTTATCTGCGGCAGAAAGGAACTATGATGTGGGTGACAGAGAGCTCCTAGCTATTAAGCTCGCTCTGGAGGAGTGGCGGCACTGGTTGGAGGGCGCTGAACATCCAGTGCTGGTCTGGACCGACCATAGAAATTTGTCCTACATCCAATCAGCAAAACAGTTAAACCCTAGACAATCACGTTGGTCATTATTCTTTTCTCGCTTTAATTTGTTGATCTCTTACAGACCCGGTATCAGAAACACCAAGCCAGATGCCCTGTCACGACAGTTCTCCACTAATGAAACGGAGAAGCTAGTTGCGCCTATCCTGCCTCCTAGCTGCACTATTGGAGCCGGTACCTGGGAGATCGAGGACAGCGTGCGGCAGGCCCTCCTCGCTGACCCGGGGCCAGGAACTGGACCACCTAACCGGACGTATGTTCCCAGCGCTATTCGGTCCCGGCTCATTACCTGGTTCCACGCTTCAAGGTTCGCCGTCCACCCAGGAGCTAATCGGACCATCGCTGCCCTGTCTAGACGCTTTTGGTGGCCCACTTTACACCAAGACATTAGGGATTATGTCTCAGCCTGTAGAACCTGTGCTCGTAACAAGACATCTAATCGGCCACCCCCTGGCCTCCTGCAACCGTTGGACGTTCCTCCTCGACCTTGGTCCCACATCGCCATGGATTTTGTCACTGGCCTTCCAAACTCTCACGGTATGACTACTATCATGACTATTGTAGACAGATTTTCTAAAGCCTGCCATCTTGTACCTCTCAGGAGACTGCCTTCCACTTTCCAGACTGCCAAGCTTATGGTCAAGCACGTATTCCGTTTGCATGGAATCCCCTGGGACGTGCTGTCGGACCGTGGGCCCCAGTTCACTGCCCAGGTGTGGAAGGAGTTTTGTGCAGCGCTGGGGGCCACCGTCTCTCTAACTTCCGCTCATCACCCGCAGACCCATGGCCAAGTGGAGAGACTTAATCAGGAGATGGAAGCAGCACTACGCTGCGTAGCATCCTCCAGCCCTACTGATTGGAGCGACTACCTGCCCTGGATTGAGTACTCACACAATTCACATGTCTCTACCGCCATCGGTTTATCCCCGTTTGAAGTTTCGCTGGGGTATCAACCACCCCTGTTTCCTGCTGATGAGAAGGAGATCGCTGTTACCTCCGTACGACAGCACGTCCGGCGATGCAGATGGATCTGGACGTCTACCACGAAGGCCCTTCAACGGTCCGCTGCAGCCAACAAATGCTACGCCGACAGGCGACGGATCCCCTCTCCTACCTGTCGCCCAGTCAGCAGGTGTGGCTGTCTACACGGACTGTTCCACTCAAGTCTCTGTCCCGGAAGCTATCTCCCAGGTTCATCGGTCCATATGTTATAGATTCTGTGGTTAACCCTTCATCGGTATGTGTACGTTTGCCCCCTAGTTTCCGGGTCCATCCTGTGTTTCATGTATCTCAGATTAAGCCTGTCCAGTCCAGCACACACTGCCCTCCGTCCGTGCCCCCTCCACTCACCCAGGAGTTCCAAGGCCACCCGGCCTACTCGGTCCGCTGGATCGTGGCCTCCCGTCGACGAAGAAGGGGGTGGCAGTTCTTAGTGGATTGGGAGGGTTACGGTCCCGAGGATAGCCTCTGGGTTCCCCGGTCTTTCATCCTGGACTCTAGACTGATTCAGGACTTCTGGTCGTCCCAGGCCAGTTCGTCTAGAACGCCCGGAGGCGGTCGTTGAGGGGGAGGTGGTGTCAGATCCTGGTTATTTTTGCCTGCTACTAACCCTTTTCCACCAGTAGGGGCATTAGGAGCTGAGTTCTGGGTGGTCAGGTGTATCGCATGAGTGTCATCAGCTGGAGGACTATAAGAAGGAGGTGAGACAGTACTTCGACGCCTGAGTGTTTTGCCTCCTCGTGGTATTCAGCCTGGCCAATTTCATGATTTTGTGAAGTTTTTGATCTTCTGTGAAGACTCTGCTTATTCCCCTGACTAATGGTCTTATCTGTCTCAGTATCCTGAGACAGATAAAGCCTAGTTCCTAAGAGATCTCTGGAAGACTTCTAACAGTTTATGGATTCTGGATTCTCGCTCTTCTACCCGCTGGCTGCCGGATCAGACGTTTGCTTCATAGCTCCAGGCGAACCCTGTCCACCCTCCTCCGAACCCCTCAGGACTACCTTGCTCCAACGTTGCAGTGTTGCTCACAGCCCCTCCAGGATCATAATCTCTCTCCCTGGCGGACCTAACTCAACCGGACATAAGTTCTCACATTGAGCACATTGTTAAGGTTTCTTTGGTGGTGTCTTACCTGCGTTCGCTTTTCTCTTGCAGTCGCTCAGCATCCTCAGTTTCCAGTACCTGGTTCTGCAAATAAAACTTCTTACTAAAATGCTTCTTTGTTTAGTTGTGTTTTTCTTCATGTGGGTCAAGTTGGCCATTGACACTATGACAATCACATGCAGTGTCGGCAACAGCGGAAGGTGGAACGTAAACTGTTGCCAAAATAACACTGGTGAACTCTCTTTGTAAATAATATGGACGAAAACTTACTGCCAACAGTTCAATATCTGGACTGCAGATATGACACTTCACAGTTACATGTCTTGGATTACACTATCTGTTGTTCACAAGTACTGCTAGCCCACCTCCTTTACATTTGCCGCTCCTCTTTAAATCTCTGTCTGCTCGTATGGTTAAAAAGCCCGGCAGAGAGACGCTGGAGTCGGGGATATGATCCTACAGCCATGTCTCAGTAAAACACATAATACTGCATGCCCGGTACTCTGGCTGGGTCCTTCGTAGGTCTTGGAATTCATCCAACTTGTTTCCCAACTATCTCACATTGCCCATCATAATCGACGAGATCATTGGAAAAGATGGTTTGAACTTCCTCCTTCTCTCTCTTCTCTTAGCTCCTGCTCCTTCTCTCTTTTCTCTTAGCTCCTGCTCTGCATCCACGGCTCCTTTTCAACTCATCAGGGATTTAGGGTTGTAGTTGAAGTATTATTTGAGCTTTTGAGATATTAATCAGCTGCTCTCGGTAGTAAGAAACAACCCTGTTGCCATGGCATTGCATCATAACAAATGTCCAAAAATAGAAAGTTTTAGGAAAAATCCTCCAAGCTGCACAGCATCTGACACCGGAGAGGACAGTTGTCCAAAAAAAATATAAAAAGTCAACTGTGTATATATATATATGTGTGTGTATATATATATATATATATATATATATATATATATATATATATATATATATTTCAATTGTTAAAGAACTGCCATGTATGAAACAATGATAAACCATTTTCTGAAGCATAACTTTTCATCTTCAGTTTCTGTCTTTTCCTTTGAACAGAGAAGTTATTGTTCTCTGCATTGTGATCAAGTTTTGATTTCTTTTAAATAAAATATTTGACAGTTTGGTTGTTTTTCACGGTTTTTATTTAAAAGTCTGCAGATGGTAAGTGATTTATTGTTCGTCCTGTCCTAATGCAAGCGGCGGTTTTTTATGTCTGAGCACCACCTGTGTAAACTCTCCCAGTCCATTAAATTGAACACACCGATCTCCTTGGCAACCACTCTGTGTTGGAGGTAAGCATGCATGTCCTCTCGTATAGTGTATGTGAAATCTCTGGTCATAAGCGGTGTTTTCGAGCTGTACTGTGTTGTTGTAATACAGCAAAATAACATGAAACACAACTAGTTACTCTAACTTTGCTTTTAACTGGGGTATTTAGCAGCGAGCAGAGAGACATTAAACGTAGCGGTGCTCGTTTTAAAGGCTGGCCGTTCATAAAAGCCTCGAGCTCCGAGGAGAGAGAAGTAAAGCAAGAGCATTGAGGCTTCAGCATAGCAGAACAGTTCAGAAACTATTTGGAATGATGGGAATATAGCTATATTTATAAACAGATTAAGTCGTGTTTTAGACTGCCTATTGGTAGCGGATCTGATCTTTGTGTGCTCGTGGGTTTTTGCAGCCGTAACTGGTTCTGGATGACGGCTTCATAGCAGACAGCCGTTCTTCCTTCTTCTTGGTACTGCATACCGGCGCAGAATCTTTTAGTGGTACGCAGTACCGGACTGCATCACTTTCACCCCTGCCCTTAGGTGTGAATGAGTGTGTGCATGGCTGTCTGTCCTGTATGTCTCTGTATTGCCCTGTGATAGATTGGCAACCTCCACCAGCAGGGTACACCCGCTTATTCCATACCGGGATACACCCGGCATGGAATAAGCGGTATAGAGGATGGGTTAATGAATGAATGAATGAATGAATGAATGAATGAATGAATGAATACATCTTGCATTCATAAGTACCGTTCACTTTTTGGTAAAAAAGGTGTTAATATGAATGTTTCTGCAGGAACGTTTCTGTAGAAGCAAGCAGGGTGTTATCTTGTATTCTCTTCATCCTTTCTTTCCTCAATTCTCCTCCATTTTCTCTTTCTCTCCCCTTTTCCTTTTTGCCACACCTCTCTGTCTTTCATGCTTCTTATTTTTTTTCCTTTTAATTTCTGTGTCCGTAACAATTGAAATAATCCGATAATAAAGTTTCTTTTTATAAATATCAAGCAGAGTTTTAAAGCGTTAGCTGTAAGACTCCACTTGTGAAAGTAAATCTGTTGGGGTTTTTCTTGGCACTCAGACAACAATTGTGAGCGCTACTCTGCCGGACAGGACACGGTTAAAAAAATAAAAAAGGATTAGTATGGGGTAAGAATGCTGTCAAAAACAATGTGTATGTAAATATAGAAATGTGTGCATATTAGTCAATAGTTGTGCATAAGTAAAATCCAAGAGGTATTGTATATTTTCTCTATAAGAATACAAAATAAAATGTTACAGCTTCAAGACACAAAGTTCAAGTTTACAGTTGGGGTTTATTCTTTATGAATACAATATGCTATTACTATGAAGGACCGATCCGGACAAAATTTAAAATAAAAGCAGAAATATATATATTTTATTTTTCCTTTTCCTTAGACATGCGTTTTCATCAAGAAATTTAAATGTTTTCCTTTTCCTTACACATGCCTTTTTTCTTTTGACATTTCCTCGTCTCTCTTTTTCCTTTACTGTATGCATTTCTGCTTCATTATGCAAATGAGGAGGGCTGCCTTCTTCTCTCCAGCTCCTCTCCTATTGGTCAATATACAGGAAGGAGGAGGATCCATGTGCAGGCCGAGGGTGTGTCCCAATTCAGGGGCTGGATCCTTCCAAGTGCATACTTGTGGGCTGATTACATCACAGCGCGGCGCGTAAGGTCTGTCAGATGCTGCCGACAAATGTGTCCTTCTTTTGCCCGATTTGAAGGATGAGTTGTGAGTATCCTTCGCAGTCCATCTTTTCCCATGATTCATTGCGGGTCGAAGCAGTTTGGTCAAACAGGGGCAGCCATAGCGGACGAATTTACATCAGCGACTTGGTATCACGTGATCTCAGGCTCAGAATATAGTGGGTGGAGTTATACAATGATGTACAGTAGATGGCAGTATGCACCTCTGAATTTGTTGCGAACCGCCAGCAGAAGAAGAGAAAAAGAAGTAGCAGCACTAGAGCCAAAAGAAAGGACCAAGAGCATATATTAACGACATTAAGACATATATAAACTTTTTAACATTACCTGACTTTGTACCGTAGTTTCTTGGTCTGTTCTTTTGGCGCTAGCGCTGCTGCTTCTTCTCTTCTTCTGCTGGCGGTTCGCAACAAATTCAGAGGTGCATACTGCCATCTACTGTACATCATTGCATAACTCCACCCACTATATTCTGAGCCTGAGATCACGTGACACCAAGTCGCTGATGTAAATTCGTCCGCTATGGCTGCCCCTGCTTGACCAAACCGCTTCGACCCGCAATGAATCATGGGAAAAGATGGACTGCGAACGATACTCACAACTCATCCTTCAAATCGGGCAAAAGAAGGACACATTTGTCGGCAGCATCTGACAGACCTTACGCGCCGCGCTGTGATGTAATCACTATATTCTGAGCCTGAGATCACGTGACACCAAGTCGCTGATGTAAATTCGTATTCTCAAAGAAAAGAAATCGTATTCACAAACTGTTATAGCATATTGTATTCATAAAGAATAAACCACAATTGTAAAGTTGAACTTTGTGTTTGTAATTTCTTGAAGCTGTAACATTTTATTTTGTATTCTTATAGAGAAAATATACAATACCTCTTTTGGATTTTACTTATGCACAACTATTGACTAATATGCACAGATTTCCGTCTTTACATACACGTTTTTGACAGCATTCTTACCCCAAAGATTAGGATGCCATCAAAGATTATGTATATGTAGAGGAAGACAGACAAATACTTTTGGCAGTATAGTGTATATGTGGGGGGGTGGATGATAAGATGATCTTAGATCGAGAATGGATTAGAAGCTGCTGACGGGCTGCTAATGCAGAGAGACTGTAATTGTTTGTAAGGAACATTCTCTACATTGTTGTTCTATCTTTTTGCTCAGATGCATAACTTTTGTTTTCTGGTCCTGGGAACACTGAGTTAGCAGTACTATGAAGCCCTGAGGGCTCTTCATGGCCTGAAACTCAGAAACCTATTTAGGCCCAAGACCATTTAGTGCTTTATAGACCAGTAGCAGAGTTTCATTTAATGATTGCGCATTTTGATTGTCCGTCAAACCCGCAGCAGAAGAGAGCAGAAGACAAAGTAAAGCAGGGATATCTAAACCACCGACAAGCACCAAGTGTTATATGTAGCTGAACTTTGACCTTACAACTGCACACAGGCTTTCTGAAGATGTTTAATCCTCACTACATGCTGAGGGAAAATTCAGGAGCAGTTCTCTAGCTGCTACTAGCTGCCTAGCAGCTAATGGTGAGTTAGTCGACTCAAGTCATGAGACTTGAAATCAAGTCAGACTCAAGTCACAAATGTAATGACTTTGGTATTGATATAATCCCAAAAGACTTAGGACTTGTTTTGGACTTTCATACCAGTGACTCTTGAATTCAGTTGGACTTGAGTTCTTTGAAAGTACTGGACATCGTCCACCAAACATCGGTGATGGCATGTGTGGCACTGAACAATGAAACCAAGCCTGCAGCGCAATCCATCCCACTGCGTACCTCGGACTATTTGCCAATATTTGCTGTTGTTGAATCCTCCGTGTTGTTAATCTGCTTCACTTCTGCATGATGGCGGTGAAGATGTCAATGGTGGTGTCATCTAGCGCTATCAGAGAGGTGTGTGCAAGGTTGGCATGTAGGGTACTGTGCAGCAGAACTCAGCAATGACATCAATACACTTTAATGGTGCGTTCAGACCGACCGAGATTTCAAGAAATGTTTCGCCTCATTTGTGTTGGTTCCTTCAACCTATGTATGCATGTATGCTTATTTCTTTGCAGGGACTGCACTGACTGATTCATGACGCAAATTGACAGAAAAGTTCAAATTTTTCAACTCAAGCAAACTTCCCTTTGCTCTCTCTTCACTCTGTTCGCCATAATCGTTCCGTTCACATCACTTCGCTCCTGAACGTGCCTCTACATAGAGTTAACATGTAAATCACTCACTCCTATCGCGTCATTTGCAGTCAGTCTGAGCGCACTATAAGAAAGATTTAAAATTATTTGAATAAAATTGTAGCTACATGTAAATGTTTCAGTTTCACCCTCTCCTATTGGTGGTTCTGGGTAACAAAACACTTTAAGAACAATTTAAAAATCTCATTACTCTGTGCTTAAAGGCATATTTGGTCAAATGACTTGTTTAAGACATGACATAAGCATCTGGGACTTGACTCAAGACTTGGGATTTATGCCTGACCCGCAAACCAATAACTTGGTTGAATGTGTGAGTTAGTAAACATTTAGCTGGATGGGCTGGTTTGTCTGGTGAACTGGTTATCAGCTGATTGATCTGACTGCTAGCGTTGTAACCCAGGTTTTACTACTGTCGCTCCCTGTAATAATGGTAACACTGGTGCTAAAGTTAAACTGGAAGGAATTTTCTTACCATAACCATGATTATGGTTTTCCTACTGTTACATATGTATAAAATGGCAAGAGGGAACTTTACCTGATAAAATAAATGATTTTAAACATAAAAGTTTATGTCTTAAGAATGGGAATGTATTTCCTAAATGTTAGTTGTACTAGACATGAGTTGGCAAAATTGTGCAGACTGATCAGAATATAGTTAGAAATACCAAGTTATGATGATTTTATGCAGGAAAATCAGGATAAAATCAAGATCAGGATTTTCCTTTAAAAAAACAAAAACCCAAAAAAACAAAACATATTGTTATGTAATATTTTTGTCATATTGCCCACCCCTAGGTACCAGGGCAGAAAGACATTGATCAGTTGATATCAAGGCGATGTGACATTTATCCAGACCTGCTGGGGTAACCAAAGTCAGAAGGATCCAGCGTCTATCCCAGAATAGCAGCTCTACAGCAGTGTGTCACATAATGCCTCTTTTTTTTTGTTTACAAGGCTTTATTTCTACTATGCTCAGTGGGAAGAATAATTGTCTTTTAATCTGAAGGTTTGATTCCAGCTTCCCCCTGCCACATGTTGATGCACCCCTGGGCAAACTCCAAGTTTCCTACTGATCTTATGGGTTTATGAATGTGTGATTGGTATGACCAGATAAAGTCAGTCCATTTTCCATGTAAAGATATAATCTTTTTTTTTTTTTTTTTTACATTTTAATAAAAAATTGCATGTTTAAAAATTATTCATACCTTTCTTAGTAAATTATGGAAAACTCTCAATTGACATTACATCAAACTGGTTTTACAAAAGCTGAGCTGATTCTTACATGCTTCCTCTGGTATTTGAATGATTTTATTTTATTTGATGATGACCTCCAAGTCATCACCCTAATTTTTAGCTCCCACCACAGATATAGGTCAGGGCCCTGTCAGGACCGCTCCATAACACTTCCAGTCAGAAGAAACATGTTGGCCAGCTTAAAAGATGCCCTTAAACCTGAATCTGGCAGGGGTGTGAATACTTTTATGTTTAATGTTATTGAGTTGCTATTGCTGACCCAAAGCAGAAACAGTACTGTAGGCTAATAATTAGTTATTTTATGCCAGTGCTTATTACACTGTAACAACAGAAGACCTCTCTCAGGAGGATCCCAGCAGGGTCTCAGCAGATCTCTGCCCTGCTTTAAAACCATCTAACCTAAATCTGAATATACCCTATATGACTGTAAGTGAAACTTTATTTTGTTTATAGTGTGATGGAAATTCTTGCAAGAAAATTCCACAATATAAACCTTTTTTAGCTTCTACACTTGTATGTTTTACAGAACTTTTATTTACTAATAATCTTTGTTAATTCATTCTGAAACAGAGGAGACCAGAGTCTAAACCTGCTCATCCACCTGGACACGGTGCAGTGAAGGAGAAAGAGAAACCCAACTCGGAGGAGCAGAAACACCATCCTCCACCATGGGCTAGCTCAGCCAATGAGAATGATGTGAAGGAGCCTGAGCCTGAGGGGCTGAATGGAGACGTAGAGCAACACGGGGTTCTCATCCAACCTGAAAGTGCCTTTAGCAGCAGCTCAGAGACATTCAATACTTACCCTCATTTAAATGCACTAAATGTAGACAGTCAGCGCCATGGAGATGACGGCCTGCAGGTTGCTGTCCAGCATAGAGAGGAATGAGTTTGTTGGTTTTTTGTAATAAGGTGAAGGATGGAAGCTGGATCAGGGTTAGGAACATTTCAGAGCATAGTCAGTGTTTGATTTTCATTTCAGATACAGAAACTGTATCATTTTCAGATCCCCTCAGAATACTTCATGACAGACTGGTAGTTAAAGTGTTTTCCCTCATTTCCAATACTCCTGATTCCTTATTTTAATTCAAGCTAAATAAGGTTTAATTCTCCTAATTACTGGAGTTGTGTTCAGTGACAGAACACTGAGTACTGTACTCCAGACACTCTGCCCCGATCTCTCTGCTTAGAACTCTTCTAATACCTTATTGTTCCAGAGATCAGTGGTTCAGCTGTAACATTAACTTCCACTGCATGGTTCACAGTTAATGACTCATTGTTCAGCATGTTTTATTCTTCCATCATTCAGTGAAGAAACAGCTGATGTCACTGGAAGCCCATGGAAGGTGTTGGTGACAGAGATCGTTCTCTGGTTCTACGTTCCCCCGTTGCATTTAAAGCCACTATCGTTCTCATCCTCTACATACAGTTTATTCTCTGCATTAGTTAAATGTCTGATCCAATGATTGAAGGTTTCAGTGGAAACCATTTGGAATGTTTGATGTATTTTCAGCTAGAAATCACATTTGGTTTAATGTTGGTTTAACATTCATATTAGAACTTTACCAGAACCCAAACTGTTGCATCTGTTCTGATCTGATTTTGTTCCTGTATCAAACAGATGCAAAGTAAACCTTTCAGTAAGTGAATAAAAGGTTGATGTAAACACATGAAATAAAACACAATGTCCTGCTGTTGGGTTTGACTGAATGTTGATGGATTGCAGCTTGGTGGTGTTGAACAGAACCCGAGTAATAAAATCTATTCTTTTAGTACAAGCAGTAGGCTCTTGGTTCATTGGTCCGTTCTCATACTAAAGCCGCACATTCAATTCAATTCATTTCAGTTCAATTCAGTTTAATTTATATAGCGCCAATTAACAACACGTCATCTCAAGACAATCCACAAAGTCAATTCAATCGAATCATGATTTCAAGTCAGGTTCATACATTCCAATTAATTCTAACCATTGAACAGTGCAGTCAGATTCAGTTATTTATTCAAATTGGATAAAAAGTTTTTCTATCTAAGGAAACCCAGCAGATTGCATCCAGTCAGAGACTTGCAGCATTCACTCCTCCTGGATGAGCATGTAGAGACAGTGGACAGTCACTGGCGTTGACTTTGCAGCAATCCCTCATACTGAGCCTGCATGTAGCGACAGTGGAGAGGAAAAACTCCCTTTTAACAGGAAGAAACCTCCAGCCAGATCCAGTGTGAGCGGCCATCTGTCACATATGCATCCTTCCTGTTTACTACATGATTTTCTGATCAGGTACAAAACTGCTAGTGGAATAGGTTTAATGAAGACAATTCAGGTGCATCTCAATAAATCAGAAAATAAACTAATCAATTCAGCAAGTGAAACTCAGGGTTATTATGCACAGTAATACATGTCAGATGGTAATTTCTGGTAATGTTGGTGATGGTTTTTTTACCACTAATTTTAATTTTGATGTAAATTACGGCTGTTGTTACTATTGTTGGATCCCTATTTCTTTTTTGCTTTATCTCTGGTTTATCTCCAAAGTTCTCTTTTCAGATGAATATAAAGTTTCTATTTTATTTGGAAATCATAGTCCCAGAGTCTGGAGGAAAAGCCCAGAATCCACGTTGGTTGTAGTACAGTACAAAGTTTCTGTGGTCAGTAATGATTTGATCTGCTGGTGTTGGTCATCTGAGTTTTATCAGGTCCAAAGTCAGTGCAGCTTTATGGAGATGCTGGTTTCACTTTCCAGTAGGCCTTGGTACTGGCCCATACTGCCAGTAGTACCTATATCTGCTTTAATTACCATGGTGAAGATGAAGAATTGAGACACCAGAACGCACAATGCACATGAGCTGAAGTTCCCCATCAGAGCTACGTTGGCTTTCTGAACAACTCATCACAACCACAGGCTTATTGCCTCCATGCCACGCCTACTAATCCATGCAAAAGGAGCCCCAACCAAGTAGTACATGCAGATAATGTAGGCTAAATGGAGCCAGAATCAGAGAAAATGAACAAAAATAAATGCTTGAACTATACCACTCTGTGTTTAATTAAACTATAGAATACATGAGCTTTACTTTTATCCGTTTTATGTTTTATATTTGATAGATGTCTTACATGAGAATAGAAAAATAAAATGAGCTTGAATGTACATAAAAAAACGAGACAATAATATAGAAGTGTCATAAAAATCTAAGAGGCAAAAATTGCACTCACTTTCCTTTTGACTTATTTTATTGCAGATAGTGCAACTGCCATGGTTGCAGTTTTCAATGTCATAACTGTACTTACTAGTACAATGAACTAAAACCTAAAAACACGTGTAACCTTCGTAAATTTACTATATATATATATATATATATATATATATATATATATATATATAATGTTTTAACATAATCATTTATTCGTCATAATTTTTTATGTTTCATTAACACACAGCTTGAAGATGCTCAGCTTGGATGTGATGATGATCCTTCAGGTTTAGGGGAACACAGTTCTGCTCTGATTGATCCTAAAACTCATTCATCAGATTTTAACCCGCTCCCTGACTTAACTTTATTTATTTTACTCGCAAAAACATCGAGACAACATTTTCCTGTAGCTCCTGCTGTGACTGCCGTGCAGTCAGCAGGGGGCATGCACATAGTTATAATAATAATAATAAAAAGAATGCATTTCAGGAAAACCAGCTAAGACGAACCTCCATCGCTTCCCCGCTCCGCACCAACGCAAACGCGGCTGCGGCGTGATGGAGCGGTGAGCTTAGCTTCATGTGTCCGGCGGGACTGCCCCTGGCTTTTTTTCTGGGGAAGATCATATTGGATCATATTGTTTGCAGGACGTTGTTCCTCCTGCAGCCCCCCCAGTCTATCCCGACGTAGTTGTGAATTGAACATGGCGACTGTACCAGTATATTGCATCTGCAGATTACCTTACGACGTGACCCAGTTTATGATCGAGTGCGATGCTTGCAAGGACTGGTTCCACGGCAGGTAAGGCCAGATTGCTCATCGAGCTGATTTTGTGGCGGTTTGCATTTGTGGGGAACAAACAAAAATGGCGAAGACTCGGCTGCGTTTGACAGCTTTGTGGCTCTCAGTCGCCCGTCTGCATCTGAAGAGAGGCCGCTTGGAGAAGAAGAAGAAGGCGGAGTTAAATATAGCCGACCAGGGTTGTGACATTTTTTCGCAAAAACATCAAAACAGATTCCCGTGAACCAAAAAATACTTCAGAAAATAATGTTATTTTGCTACGGGCTTCGTCTGCTTATGCGTCCCATTAGCTGTTTACTTTCCTCCCTTATCCCCAAACTAAACTCTGCTTTCCCCTTGTCAGGAGCGGACAGCAGCGGGGGAAGCTTCGGCGGAGTCGCCGCTCATTTGGATCTTATATCCCAATTTCCCCACCGCTACCAGAGCCTTTTTATCAGCCATATTGTTGTTACATGCTGTCACATATGAATCGGTCTCTCGGTTTTCACTCGCTCTACAAGCAGAGCGTGGTTGGAAATCACGACCCGAGACCGAGCTTAGAGCCCCGTAACAGAGCCTTCCTGCCAGGCGCCAGCTATGGCTGACAATAGCCCATGTTGGATGTTCTGACCCGTCAGCGCGGATAGAGGTGCAGTTTTTAACTATAATGGAGCTGCTGGTGCCTCGGGTACTTCCTGCTTGTTGCTAACTGTTGTGTTGTCTGTCCAAGTGGAGCAGAGTCGGATCCTCCGCTCATCACTTCTGTTGTTCGTGAGTTGTAACGAGCTGTACAGAATCCCTGTCACCACATGGGATTATTTGCCTGCGTCCCTTTTCTTTATCCACAACCCGCTTTCCCTGCGCATCAGCGGTGCTTTGGGTGTAACTCACACCGTTCGGCTGCAGTCTGGGGTTCTTAGTTTGATTAGATCGTTTGTTTAAAGCGTTTGTTTGAGCGAGCAAGCCCTATGGACAGTATTTACGCGCCTGAATGTTAACCCTTTAATGCTCCCCCTGGCCTGCCTGCCAGCCTGGGGCTTTATCACATTTATGAGTTAAACGCAGGGTAAGAGCCATTGACCTGCAGTCAAGCATCGGCAGGAACTAAACAGTTACCTGTATTAAGAAGAATACTACTATTCTCAGAATGACATAAACTAGATGCTGATCATGAAATCTGATTGTTTTTTCATCAGCAAACTCAAGTAAAACCATGTTTTCAACAAGTCTCTGTATGTTGGGAGCTAATAACTGGCATAATTTATAAATACTGATTTGACATTTTGCTTTTAAATGAGTTGGGCACAGGGGTCACTTTTAAGATGTAGAACATTTTTTGTGCTTCTTCTCTGTAATCAGCACCATGATAAACAGTGGATGCACAATTCCAGCTGCCTAAATGAAGTACTTAGCAGAGAACCAACATGTTAATCCCAAAAACATCTTTATGTTCAGTCACCCACCTCCTCTTGGCTGTCCACTATCTAAACACACATGCCATGATGGCTTGAGATCCAGCATGTGTAACATGATCCTACTGCTTTATTAAAGCCTGTAATGTGAGGTACCGGACACAGTCATGGAGCATAATAAACTAATTATAATAACACACAAGAGTGATAGTGTTATCCAACTGCCTCAGTGTCCGAATAAGGTTAAAATGAATTAAGCAGAATTTGCTTTCACACAGACAGGAGGGAAGATGAGGATGGGCTGGGATACATTCTTTAGAAAACCCACTGCAGGGACAAACTATTTCCCTGTGTCTATAAAGATTTTTTTTTTTTTTTTTTGAGAAATATTAAATGTAAAAGAAATGCCCAACTTTGTTGTTTCCAGCCTTTTTGAATGTCAGCGGTGTTGATGATGGTAGGATCATTCTCTCATAAATAAAGTCTATATCATTTTCCGCAACATTTCAGTTTCACTCCACAAGTTGAAGGACGGATGTTTTATTTGCACCTGGTAGGGAGAAGTTTGGATTCATGAATCATTCCTAATTTAATGCACATGTGTAACCTGTACAGGTAGCTGCATGATTAATCTGTTTATTTAAAATTCTGATGGGTTGTATCTTATTCAGTCTGTTGCACATTAACCAGTTCTAGAATCCATAGCATGTAGGAAAATCAATTTTGTTAGCTTGTTTTGCTAACAGTTGGTAGCATGGTAACGGAGCACAACAATTTGGTTTTCTGATTTCTTATTGGAACATGATTAAGTGTGACATTGCCAAGGTGAATGGAACACAGAGCCTGACAAAATGTAAAGAGTCATTGCCGTGTGACATAACTAGTGTTAGACCCACCCCTCGGTCTCCCTGCAAGAGCCACCCTGCTGTGTTAAAGTTGAGGAAATCTCATAGAAAACTGAACGTAAAAGTTAAAAGGCAGAAAGGTTGCTGTGTGCAACAATAAACACAAAGGTTTCAATAGAAATTCATGTTTTATTCCTAATGAAAAGCCCTATATGATGTCATTAGCCACCATTAGTTGGATCAGAGCACAACATTTATGTTGGTAACTGGTTAAATAAGTTCTATAATATCCACTCAGTTCATCTTTACACTGGCCAGTCAGTGTTTTTTCATGTCCTGAACAGTAATTATTAGTCCTGGTGGCCACAGCTTAACGTATTTTATGTTGCTTTAGCTAGGTGAAGCTAGAGCTTCACAAATTAATGAGTTGAGACAATTAAAACTCAGAACTGCTTGTTCTGAAATGAATCCACTGTGATCTAAAAAACTCAACAGTTTAACTTAAGCTGGAGACCCAGTGCATGGATTCAGCCCTTATTCCCAGCTGGGGAAAGGGCCCTATTAGTGGTGGGCAATATGACTGAAAAATTAAATTTTTTTTAAAGATTCTGGCTGTTTCACGGTATATCACGGTATTTTTTAAATCTATTTACTTATTTTATTGTTTCCCATGACTGGGCTTTTATACATAATTGTGACTTATTTCACTGTCAGGAGTATAGAAGTACAAAGCTTTAAATCAAGGTTGTAATCAAAGTGTCAATTACTTTGTCCCATAAAATTGCACAATACTTGAAATAGTCAGTATGAAATTGCAGAATAGTTGCATAATGTAAACATTTTTTATTGTGCACACTGCAACAAAAATTCGTCCGGCATTCGATGGCATTGAACCCAACGACTGTAATAACGTATATTATTGGTATTCCAACACGTTTTCTGCTGAGGTGATGAAGTAAGTTGATAATGTTAGAACACCTGCAGCAACAGCAGCTTGACAAACTTTGCAATATACAGCCTTCTGGTCTGCGTCAGATTTTCTTTTATATAAAAAAACGTCCAAACTAGAGACACAGCTCCTCTCTTGGGCACAAGTTTTTCTTTTACATCTCCAGTCTCACTTTCTTTATCTGCCATCTGTTTTCTGTTGCTTAATCTAATTTACAATAGTGACAGAGACTCTCCCAGCTGTTAGTTAACATATTGTTATGCTACCTGGCTAGCTAGCAAGCTCTACCTTGTATGTCGTTTGGTGGTGCCGTTCCACGTAACCTCTGCAGCGCTTCTAGCGGCAAACAATATTATATAAATTGCTGCCTGTTGGAAGCATTACAGCTGTTTTCTCAGGTATGCCACAGCATGGGGTTATATGAAAAATTCATATAGGAGGGGAAGTTACAACCGGCATACTGGATGAACCGGTACACCGCCCAGCAATAGTCTCCATCAGTCTTCACTAGTTGTGGGATGAGGTGAAGCATTGAGTCCTCAAGTGTGAGAGGGATACCCACCTGACCCAACCTGACCTCACTCGTAGTCAGACAAACATGTTTAAACTTTTTGAGGCTGGTCTGGACACAGTCAGGTAGTGTCAACTGATCACAGACCCAACTGCGAACCTGTGTTGCCAACAGCCAATGAAAACATGGCAGCAGCTGTGAGATGACGTTTTTTTCTTGAAAATTATATTAATGACTATAGAGCATTATTAACAGAAACACAAACAACAATGTGCATAATGCAAACTATGCAAACTACTATCCAACTTTTGGGAATTTCTTGTATTACCACCACCTACTGGTACATTTGTTCTCTCAATCGGTCACCCTGTTAGTTTGATGCGCTCAGTTGACTCTAGTTGGTCTGATAAATCCTGCAGCCTGTGGTCCTTCAGCAGGTCCAGTTGTTCAGGGTGTGCTCCCCAGTCTTTCAGTAGTGACCTCCATTTTTTTCCCAAATCTAAGACTGTGGAAGTCATGCTGTGGATCCCTAGCTTTACCAAACTCTGCAGCTGCACTTGGCTCTGATGACTGGTTCACACTGCTTGCATGTAGGCCTGCACCATATCAAGAGAACATGTTAATATGATACACTTGCTGAATGTTGCAGTGGTTTAGTAGATCACTGTTAATTCCCTCTTGTCTGACTGATTTTCTTTCTTTGACTTATCATAAGCTTCAGCATCTTAATCACTAAAATCTATTTTAAATGAAAGCATGGAGGGCATTGAAAGCCCATCCAACAGGTCTGATATATTACTGCTATCCAGAATTTAAATACATGACACCTGCAATATAATATCCTACCAAAGACCTCATCCATGCCATCCTTTATTATTGCAGAAATTGATTGTGCAATATGGAGATTGTAATTTGATATATTGTGCAGATCTAGTAGCAAGGCACATCCACAATATTTTAGGCTTAGATAGCCTGTGCAATTGTTATAACAAACATATGAGACCTTAATGGATGAAAATATTACACCTCCTGTAAAAAGTGAAAACTAATAATCATGATGTCCAACTTCTAAGTGTACTTAGTTTGGATTGAGTGTGTCCAGCATTTTGATATCGTGAGATCTCCTCACATCCCTTATAAACATGGAATTTAGAGAAGAACCAATTCAAACTTTGTGGCCAATTTTTGATCTTTTTTTCAACTTTGTCTTGCTGGTAACAATTTTAAGCCAGTTCTGATTTCTGTCTTTGAACTCTAAGAAGATATAAGAACAGGATTCAAAAATGATACTGTATATAATAGCCTTCCTTCATTCAGCGGCCATTAGTTATTTATGAGAGGAGCAGAGGCGACATCACGCTGCAGTGTGAGAGAGCAGAAGCTGTAAAATAAGGTTTTATCATTTTAAAGCAAACACAACATGATTACAACTTGACATTTCTATTTATTTAGTGTTTTCTGTTAGTTATTATGGTGGTTAATGCTGCTAACATTTCTAAACCATCAGGCTCTGTAAGTATTACCCAGTGAATGTAGATTCTTACCTAAAGTCTTACATTTCTAAACCCAGGTTCCATGATGGACTGAGGCTGAAAGGTCAAAAAGACAAAACAGAACAACTTAGCTTTAATATGTTTAGTCTTTATGTTTTTTGCAGAAAGTCTTGACTTGTGGTATAAAATGCAGTTTAAATAGATTATATCTGTGCTTCCTTTGATTTTCTTTTTAAACACTTTATTGATACTGAAAATTCATGTTAAAGTAAAAAATCATCTGGTTGAATCGATATTTTTCAATAATGATAGAGATCTACTAAATAACTGTAGTTGAAATCATAAATACCAGATCTGATCCAATGGATTTAGTGCATGTCTAAATTACTAACCTCTTTCACTAAATGTTTAGGCTGCCTCTGTCAACATTGAACCCTACAGGTGTCAGACAGCGGACATCGTAATATGCAAAAGATAATGGAGATGTGTAATAAGCATAAAACAGTACGTCTCTATTATGTTTTAGTCATAGGAAACCCACACAGGAGGCACCTGGCATCTGACCAATGCAACTGCCAAGGCTGAAGTCCAGTGTATTGTTCTGACTTGGTCCACTTAGGTTGTGTCCCAGAGTGTTTTCACTTTTAGTTCCATGGCTGTCCTCTCCATTAATACATCCCAACGCTAAAAACAGGCTAAGACTAGCAACCGTTGACTGTTATAGCAATGTTACTTCCTCGCTCGTCAGCTCAGAGCCGTAACATTGACTTCAACACGCCTTTTATCTCCTCTGAGTTCCCAGGTGGAAGAGCACCTCCTCTTGTCAGAATCAGAATCAGGTTTGTGTGCACAAACCAGGAATTTGACCAAGGTTTTACATGCTCACAAAGTACAGATATTAAATATAAATATACTAACTTTACAGGAGATAAAAAAGAAAAGGATTAAATATGTACATAAGGATATGTGTATGTACTCCCAATTTTGTTTTAAAAAAAGCAAGGCCATAATAGTTTGAATACGCTTAATTTGTTTCGCAGCATAGTAGCTGACTACTATCACTGTAAGGTGTTCGTTGTGTTGATCAGACAGACTTGCTCTCAAAGAAGATGTTTAAAATATACATATATAAATAAATTATATATAAAAACAGGGAAATTAAAAATAAAAGTTTTTTTGTTTAATATGAATATGTATATATTGAATTTAAAAAAAAAGCAAGACAAGGTTGAATTAGTACAGATATACACGGTATTGATCTGGGCACTCTGCAAAAAAAACAAAACTGCACCTCTATCCGCACCTCTATCCGCGCTGACGGGTCAGAACATCCAACATGGGCTATTGTCAGCCATAGCTGGCACTGCCCTAAAGGTAAAAGTCTAAACAGTTTGTGTCCAGGATGTGTGGGATCTGCAGAGATGTTTGTTTCTTGAACCTAGACCTGCACAGGTCCAGGATGGAGGGAAGGTTAGCGCCGATGATTCTCTCTAATTGTTTGTTGCAGTCTGGACTGTCCTGTTTGGAGGCTGAGCTAAACCGCACGAAGATGGATGAGCACAATACTGACTGAAAAATGGCAGTGTAAAATATGTTCAGCAGCTCTTGTGGAAGGTTGTACTTCTTGAGTTTCCGCAGGAAGTACAGACTGCTGGACCTTCTTCTGAAAATTGTCTATGTGTGAAGACCACCTCAGGTCCCAAAGGTTGTTCCTAGGAACTGGAAGTGATCCAAAGTAGACCTTGTATTGTTGAGGGTGGTGAGGGGAGGCAGTGTGAAAGGGTGTCCTTCAGAAGTCCACTGTTATCGCCACAATCATAAGCAGGGACCACACCAGTGGACCAGTACATCCACCTCTTGTCTGTATGCAGACTCGTCACTGTCTTGGAACAGACCAGTGACAGTGGTGCAATCTGTGAACTTAAGGAGTTTCGGAAAGAGGTCCGCTGAGGTGCAAGCCGTGTAAACAGAGAGAAGAGGAGGGGAAGAGAACACACCCCTGAGGTCGCTTGTTCTAAAGGTTCTTATGTGGGAGAAGATGCTCCCTAGTGTCAGCTGTTGCTGTCAGTCAGTCAGGAAGCTGGTGATCCACTGACTAGTGGAGACCGGCACTGTGAGCTGGTTGAGCATCTCGTGGAGGATGTCTGTGTTGATGGATCCTGGCTGACGTCTCTGAGTGGTTGAGGTGGGGCACAATGAAGTGTAATTCCAAGTTGACTGCGTAATCTGCTGACCTGTTTGTCTAGTAAGCAAACTGCAGGGGGTCCACCAGGGGGCCTGTGATGTCCTTCAGGTGCCTTAACACTAGTCGCTCTAAGGATTTCATGACCACAGACGTTAGGGCAACAGGCCTGTGGTCATTTAATTCTGTGACCATGTGTTTCTTGGGGGCCAAGATGATGTTGGAACACTGGAAGCAGGAAGGAACCACATACACCTTCAGACTTGAAAATCTGAGTAAATATAGAGGGGAGTAGGAAAGCCCAGGCTCTCAGGCAGGAGGGGAAACAATCTTAGAGATCATTAGCCTGCACTAAAGATCTCTGAGGAAGATGTGAATAGTTAGTGGTGTCTGTTAAACTATATGAAAAATCAAGACTCATTTTGATTCCATCACTGACCATGTAAAAGACATATTCAGTTCCGACAATTCGGATCCCACCACTAAGTTGTCGTTTTGTCCTAATGACCCTGTTTATACAACAACGATACATTAAAAAAACTAGATTTTTTTTCTGGTAACACGTTTACATGACAACATTTTAATTATGTTTTTTGTTCACATGGCAATGGTAGAGACGTGAAGATGGTGTTATTCCAACACCACTAGTAGACAGTATGTTCTTTGAAAATCAACAACAGACATTTCCTGCTTATTAAGCGGGGGAGTAAGTGGACACTTTGTTGGAGAACCCCCATTTTAATAACGGTTTTAAAGTAATCTACTGTATGTTCTGTTTTATTGATTTCTCTGTACCATACATTATGTATCCTGTTAAAGAGTTCTCTTAGTCTTGACCTGTTTGACACACAGTGCTTTTCCTAATTAAAAAACAGCACAGATTAATAATAATGGTAATAATAGTAATCAGACTGCTTTTTAAAAATGTTTATTTGAAACGTGTTTATCTTTATTTGAAAAACACTCAGTAACTACAGATACAACATTTGAGATGACAAATGTTGTATCTGCAAATGTTGCAACATCTGCTTTTCCAGTTTGCATCAAACACATTGGAACAAAGCGGGGGGAGTTCGCCACGGGTGGTCCTTGTAATATACATCAAAATATATTAAAAAGAAAGGCTTGTTAAACCAGAGAGAATACAGAAAGGATAAATAAAAACCGGAGTCAACTCTCATCTGAGACAGAATTACTTAAAGTATGATCCAACAGGTTTTACATTTAGTCCAAATCAGATAAAATATATCGATTTTTATCTTGATTGAAAAAGACAATTTTTCCATTACAAATGTCATTTCTTGTGTCAGTCCAGTCGTCAATGCTAGGTGGCTCATTCTTTGGTTATTGTTTTTTTACTGGCAACCAACAACATATAAAGTATTTTTTATCATTTGCATTCCAGTGATCCAGGGTTAGGTCTTCTGACTAGATGGTCTCCCAGTTAAAGGGAATGTTGGAGCCAAATATGTTGCTAATATGTTTATAAATCTCGGTCTCGTAATCTTGAATAATTTAGCAATTCCAAAAGATCTGGTAATGGTTGGCTTTAGTGGTTCCACAGAGTCTCCAACAGGTATGTCCAGAGTCCTGGTATTGATCTTTGTACTGGTTTTCAAAAAAGTCTTAAATTTTTCGACCCGAATTCTCAACACCCCATTGACCCAGTCGACATCCTTTGTATTTGACATACTTTTCCCAGTTTTCCAAAGGTATCTCTACATTCACCTCCTTTTCCCACGTCTTCTTAATGTGTTCTATATTTTCTTGTTTAGCTTGTTGAATGTCTTTTATAAAGCATTGTTATTATTTTAGTGCATGGTTAACACTCAAACATTGACAGAAACACGTTCAAGAACTCAAAAGCACGGCTGCCATGGACCCTTTTCAAATTCTGATTGTTGTAATTCAATTCAAATTCAATTCAATTAAATGTTGTAACTCATTATGAGGGTTTCCTCAAAGAGCCGTTGTAGATGCTGATGGCTGTCGGCAGGAAGGATCTCCTGTAGCGCTCTGTCTTACAGCAGATCTGAAGAAGCCTCTGACTGGAATTCTAATTTCCCCTCGCAGATCAATAAAGTATCTTTGAATTTAATTTAATTGACTGAAGACACTCTGTTGTTGTAGGACAGTCTCATGAAGAGGATGCTCAGGGTTCTCGATAATGTTCTTCATTTTATGAAAAATCCATCTTTCCACAATGATCTCCAGAGGTTCCAGAGGAGTCCCCAGAACAGAACCAGCCTTTTTTATCAGCTTGTTGAGCTTTTTTAAGTCCTAATCAATTAATTAATTAGTATCTAATGTGTAAGAATTTGTAGCAGTCGCCTTTTTCCAAACCATATTTCTTTCTCAAAATTTCAAACCCCTGGAATACCCCCTTGTAGATATATGAAGGATAAGTGATAAACCTTTTTGAGACCAATTTCTCAAATCCTGCATCTTTCATAGCGGCCTGAGTCATAGGCACAGAATCTAAAAGTCACCCAGTTTACAGAACTTAATGGTCTTCTACCAGAACTTTTGTAAGCTTTCTAGCTTGGATAATCTGAGATAAAGAGTATACCCTGTAATTGTCATCTGATTGAATGGCTACTATTGGAATGTCTTCTACTGTCTCTTACTGTATCGATGAGCAAAGACAGATTAGATGGCAAGGAAGGCCCATTCCTCCCTTTCCTTTACTTAACTGTAGAGTTTTGTATTTATCTCTAGCCCCTGAAAAAATGGGTATTAATCTATCCCTATCTATAAAACAAAAACAAAAAATTCAGAGGGATCTTAATTGAGAGACACTGAAATAAGTATAATAGGCGGGGGAGGATGTGCATTTTAATAAACAGTTCTGAAACTTCAGCTGAAAAAGGGGACAACATTCCACCTCTGAATGTCGATTTTATTCTCACCTTTAGAGGACCATATTTGTGGTCTAACATCTTAATACATTTCTTTGGTATGATAATTCCAAGATAATTAATCTAGTCTACATCCCATTTCCTTTTGTACACTGTCTTTATCTCTTGTAGGGGTTATAGTTCATTGCTAGCATTTGAGTTTTATTAATATTGATTTTTAACCTGAAAACGAACCAAAGTGTTTGAGCATTTCCATTAATATATTGGGAGACATTAAGTTGCATTTCTATCCTGGATCAGTTTAAATGCGGGGCCTATTTCCTCCCCGCCACACTACCTGCCGGTGGTTGGTGTCTCTGCTTGCTGGTGTACTTGTGGTTCTCGTTATCCGGGGCTGGGTGCTTTGGTGTGTGCTGGCTCACTCCCTGTGGCTGCTTCCCAGAGCCCTCCAGGCTCTGTCGGCCCTCTTCTTAGGGAGTAAGTCTCGGGTCTCTGGTTCCATGGCTGGATCTGCTCCGGTGTAAACGGCTGCTGTCTATAGGTGGCCAGTGGACTCGTTGCTGCAGCTCCCTGGGGCTCCTGCGCTGTGGCTGCTGGGTGGTTCTCCTGGGACTCTCCCCTGCTCTTCTCTGGGGGGGTTGCGGTAGTCCCGGCGGTGGTTCTGCTGGGGTTCCCGTGCTCTGGGGGGCCTTTGGATGTCTGTGGCACGGATCTCCTCCGTATCTGTCCCGGGTCCAGGGGGGCAGGTCTGTGGCTCCTCACACTCGCTATTGCATATTTTATGGAGAAACTTTGTATACACTAGCGAGCTCACACTCAGACCCACAGGTGTTTAGATTCAGGTGGCAACAGATACACAAATGTTCTATATTGAGCCGCATTTACCAATAAATACATCATTAATTCATAAGTACAGTGCACCTTTTGGTAAAAAAAAAGCTGGTAATGGAATGTTTCTGCAGTTGTAGAAGCAAGCAGGGTGTTATCTTGTATTCTCTCAATCCTTCTTTCTTTCCTCCCTTTTTCCTTTTTGCCCCACCTCTCTCTTTCTTGCTTTTTATTTTTCTCTTTTCGTTTTCATCTCTGTGTCCATAACAATCCCAAAGCAGTTTCTAATAAAGTTTCTTTTATAAATATCAAGCAGAGCTTTAAAGCGTTGGCTGTAATGCTCCATTTGTGAAAGTAAATTTGTTGGGCTTTTTCTTGGCAATCAGACAACAATTCTGAGCACTACTCTGCCAGACAGGACACGGTAAAAAAATAAAAAAGATGCCTTTCTATATACAGCAAATTATTACTGTAGGAGCCATATTAGTGAAATCCCAGAAAATCCCTGTTGTGCTCTTTAGACCGTTCCGAACCACAACACCAGTAAGGACCCGGTACCAACTGGGTTAGTGTTTTGCTAAGTTGCAGCTCTGAGGTTCTGCTGTTTTCCAACATGCGTAGTTTGTAAAGCTGACGCTGCCATGCTGATTCTTCTATCTGTGTCAGAGTGCAGTTTTAATTCAGCCTTTTTTCTGGTTACATTCAGACAGATATGTTTCACATGTTGGCTCAGGGAGAAAACTTGCCTATGTTCTATTAATATTGACGTTAACAGAGTATTTTCTTTTGTGAGACAAGCTTTTTGCAGTTTTTTTTCAGATTTTTCAGTTACTGAACTTTGAATCACTTCCAGATTAGAGGGTGACACGGGAGTGGATTTTCTCTCCTGTCCCATCCCGCTCCCACAGAAAAATGTCTTGTCCCATCCCAATCCCAGGCCAGCATAACGAAAAAAATCCTGTCCCGTCCCACTCCTGGTAAATTGACTCCCACTCCTGTGCCACTCCCATTTTTGTTTTCTTCATTTAGTCTTTTGGCAATTTCTTTCTTTGAAGGACCAGTTAGGTCCCTGTTTTTAGCTGTAGTAAAGGCCAGTTAAAGTAAAAAGAATAATAATGAAGAAATAATAAAATATCAAACAAGGAAACAGACCATGCCTATCTTAGTTGAATAAACAAAATGTACCTAGTTGTATTTTACTCATTTATTAAGTGATTGTTTCCTTTGAACAATGACATTACTTTTATGTTTCAAGTTGCTGAAACGAAAGAAAAATGCACCTAGTAAGAGAACTGTACTTGTTGAACAAAAGGCCAAAAAGGCATTACCTTCACAATTTAGAAACTGTACCTCAATGGTTCACAGCCCTGGTCCTCAGGGACCCCTTCCCTGCAAGTTTTAGACGTGTGTCTGCTCCAGAACACCTGATTTAAATTCTGACATGACCTCCTATACAGGCATCAAGAATGGAGGGTCAAACTGGACAAATTTAATACAATAAAATCATCATAAAATAAATGAATGTTGTGAATGTCCCATAAGTGAAGTAAATGTAACATGAAAGAAATTTAACATTAAATGTGCTATTAAATTAAAGGTACCATTTATTTATTTAATACATCATTAGAAACAATAAATGTACCATTATATCATGAAATGGAATATTATGCAATTAAATGTGCCACTGAATAATTAAGTATAATTTTAAAGACAACATGACGTAATTAGTGGTACACTTAATATTTAATGATGTATTAAATAAATTGTACATTTAATGGTACATTCAATTTTTTTCTATTTCACAACATATTTATTTAATATCTTCCCTTGATGAAGCCTTTCTACGGAGTCTGCGAGGGGACATGGGGAATTGTTTTCTCTTTTGTGTCCCCACGCAATAGTCTTTGCGTTATTTTGCAATACTTTGTCCGATAGTTTCCAAACCAGATAACTGCAAAAATGAAACAAACACTACACCCGTTTTGAGATTTATTGAGTTTTATTTTGAAATCAGCCTTAAATAAAATTATCTTCAATCAGACTAAAAGACAGTTTTTATCCACAAGCTGTCAAACAAACTACTGAACAATAAAACTGCACGAAACCACATCTGTGACACTTTGTTTGCTTATTACTGCTGCATGATATGTACTTTTTTTTGTACGCCATTAGTGTTTTTGTTTTTATTGTGATTTGAACGGTTCTTCTTTCCTAAGCATTTCATCACACTGTTTACTGCGTGTTAACCTGCATATGACAAATAAACCATATCAATGACATATCAGTGTTTGTTTTATGAGCAGTTTGTCATGAGTTTAATAGATAAGTCCTTACTTCTGACTTTACATTACAAATCCAATTTTACCGCGTCCAGTTCTCCACCTGTGTTTGCTCCCTCCATTCTGAACGCAGGTGGAAAACCTCGAGCAGAAGCACCGTTGGCTTGTGGGTCGTGTAGTTCGTTTGGCTCACATTATAGTATAGGCTTCTTTGAAAAAAACTACACAATGGCGGCGTCGATCCAAGTTTTTTTTTCTTAAAGTTTATAACAAAGTCTCAGTTTTACATTTCCAAAGACAATTGATCCTAGTTTATTTTCCCTCCTATTGGTTAGCTCCCGCTCCCATCTGCTCCCGTTCATTTTTTATCCTGTACCGTCCCAATCACGGGATCTTTACTGATGCTGTCTCCCGTCCCGCAGGATTCCCGTGGGACTCCCGAAAAAATATCAGCCTCTATTCCAGATAGGTTTTGTGTTTCTCAGACTTTTTGCTCAACTATCTATACATCACTGTTTAATCTTATTCCACTTTCTCTATATTTAATCATAATTAACAGCATTCAAATAATTTTTAAGCCTCCCTGCTGTGAGTGATCCATTAGGAGAGATGAGGTGGCATGCCATATCCAAAGAAAGCTCCAATTGCAAATACCTGGATTAAAACGGACTCCTGATGAAGATCCTTTTTGATAACGGTTGTAATGAACTTTGGCTTCTCTGAGTTAGGGGAACTTTGACATCACTAGCTTAATGGTCTTTACCTCTGCTTCCGAGTGGACCCATGTGATATGGTTCCTCATGTTGTGTTATAATATTGCCTTTTAGTTCAGCACAAGAGTTGTATGCTGTGGCATTTTCACGTTGATGCAGGATGCAGTCAGTGTATGTGGCATGAAGGGATCACCATAAATTGTCTTGGTGCCACACTTACACACTTCAGTTACATTTTTGCGTTCCTCCAAATTAGGTCAGAATTTACATCAAGATAAATGGGTTTTGTTGTTTCTTAAGTCAGAATCATCAATGTCTGCATTTCGATGCATTGTAAGACAGATTTAATCCCCCCCCCCTAATAAACAGCGGCCACAATATTATCTGCAAAACAACAACTAAATAAAACGCGCTGACACTTTATGATAGCACGCATAGGAGCCCGAGCATCAAATTATCAGGCCAGTGTTCAGAGACCAGTGACCGGAAGAAGAACCATTTACACATGGCACGTTTGGTCATAGAAAACATTCATTGCAGGGTACTGTTTAAGGTTTAAAGTAAATACAATACAATATTACCCAAAACTTTGGTAAATTATATGTATAGAATCAGAATCAGCTTTATTGCCAAGTTCGTACAAACAAACAAGGAATTTGACTCTGGTACACTTTGCTCTTTTGTTCTGTTTTTGCATTACAGAATATACAAATTTACAATTTACAATGTACAATATACACATATCTAATAGAAAAGGTGCATTTGCAACATCTGTATGCTGTTGTTTTGTACTCTATTGAATGTTCATCAGAGAAACAGCCTGGGGGAAGAAACTGTCTCTGTGGCGGCTGGTTTTAGTAAACAGTGCTCTGTAGCGGCGGCCTGAAGGTAAAACTCTAAACAGTTTATGTGCAGGGTGTGTGGGGTCTGCAGAGATTTTGGCAGCTCTTTTCTTGTCCCTAGACCTGTATAAGTCCTGGATGGAGGGAAGGTCAGCTCTGATTATTCTCTCTGCAGACCTGATTATTCGTTGCAGTCTGGACCTGTCCTGTTTTGTGGATGAGCCAAACCACACTGAGATGGATGAAGACAGGACAGACTGAATGATATAACGACTCTTCCAAATGAACCTTGACACACGCTAGAAAACAGCAGTGCAAACATGACAATTAAAAGCTGTAAAAAAACCTGCTGACTCAAACTCAACAAAATCACCTCAGCTGACATAGTAATGTATCACAGATACAAGCTGAGCACCAACATATTACACTATTCAGTGAGGAGCACGTAGAACAGCAGCCTATTAAACCGTGTTTTGTAACAGAATGCTGTACCTTTTAGGTGTAAAAGAAATGCTATACAATGTGAATAGGAACCTCATTAAATATTCAGTATTTAATGTTAGAGATCAGCAGTACAGAGATCAAAATAGAATCCATTTTACACAGCCGAGCAAATTACAAGCAACTAAATTACTCACCCTTTGGTGAAGGCAGTGATAATAAAGTTAATAATTTTTGAAGACATTTATAAAATCCAGTTTTTTTGGCGACCAGCTGAAATGTCTCACCCTTCGTTCAACGGGTCTTCATCATTACCACTCCCTAATCCAGAGCTGTTTTCAGTTAAAACAAGTCAGTGATAATTCACCTCTGACACTGAAAACCTGGGAACTCTTGTTGTGATAAATGCATCTGTAATTGTATCGTCATCTCCTCTCATCTGGTAAACACGTGCCTTGGAATTTTCTACATGGGTGAGGGAGGGAAGTTGAAGAGCATTCAAGAGCCCTGAGAGAAACTGAGGTTCCAGCAAATTAGCTGCACACTCTCAATGGTTGCTATGGAAAATGTTATTTGAAAGTCTCAGTAATGTTTTCTATGGACACGCCTATGGTTCATACATGCTGAGGAAGAGCAAAAGCGAGTGCAAGACTTTCACCAAAAAACAGGAAGTCCATATGGAATACAGCAAAGTTGCTCTGTTTTAAATTCTTAACTTCTGTCTGTCATGGACTGTACTCAATGTGAAAAAGTTGGCAATTTTTGGAAATCTCTGAGTTTAAGTAACTCTACATTTTGCAGGGAAATTAAATGAAAACTGCTATTTTAGGAATTCTAACCATATTAAACCCCAATATAAGAAGCTAGATCTTTTAAACTGTCACCTCTTGAAATAGTAAAACCCTGTTTTACTGCAACTCCAACATGACATCACCTTGGACCCCTCGTGGGAGGAAGGCTAGAAAACAAAATGTTCAACTCCTATATTAGAGTTGTTTAGGAAGAATTTAAGTTGTCATTTGAAAGCTTAGAAGAAGATGTTGGTCAGAAATCGGCCACAAAATGAGTGCATCTCTTTTATTAGCGTTTTTTTGTTTAATAGATGATGATGGTGTGGAATCTGTTGTTCGTTTATGTGTTCCTGCCAAGTATTGCAATCTGCTTCTCACCTGGAAGCTTTATTTGCTGTATTTCCATGAGATATGTAGATAAGCATGTAATGAAGCAAGAAAAGAACAGAGTTTGAACCACGAAACCAATGGCAGTTCCTGCATGCTGTCTTCAACTGATCCAGCCAAAAATAAAGTGGGGATGGTCGCTATGCTGACTTGTGGCTCATGAATCTAATGTAGCAACTAGATCGTCAAATGTCTGTGCATTAGTATGACAAAGTTAATGTTAAGGATGTCTAGGTTAATGACCAAATAGATTAGATTATTTACAGGTGGCAAACATTAAAGATAGTTGCTAATCTTCTCAGGATTGGAAGTCCCAGAAAGAGATCCCAGAGGTCACACTGTGAAAGAGAACTGGACCTCATAGTCTATAGGCTGCATTTTCAACTGCAAAACTTAAAGTTCTTGGTAGAAATGTAGACTTTGGGGCACGGTGCTTGGTGTAGCGTTAGAGTGCATGACCCATATACGAAGGCTTTAGTCCTCAACACAGCTGTCCCTAGTTCAAGTATTGATCTTAGTGACCTATGCTGCATGTCTTCCCCCTCTTTTCACCCCCCTTTTTAGTCCCGCAAAAAAAACTTTCCAAAAACCAAAATGATAACGTAGACTTTGTTACAAAGAGACAGAAAATGAAATGATCCAAAGTGTAAATGTGTTTGTTGGTATTTATACAGAAGAAAGGAAGTGACATATATACTTAGCTGGAGGCGGTTTTACAGTTGTAGCTTATGATTATCCCAGTAATTAGTAAATAAGCTTGTAACTGAGACGCTGGCTTGATTTAATAATGTGTCAGCAGCCTCAGTTTAGTGAAAAGATTTCAGAGTTTAGCAACATAGGAACCAAGACAGAGTACAAAGTTAAGGCAGGATGTAAACCACCAATAATGGAACATTTGGATGATTCTACAGGACTAGGAAACACTGAGATATACCATACGTTTTCTTGCGAGCATCATTTTCTGTTCGTTCGTTCGTCGTCTTCCGCTTATCCAGGACCGGGTCGCGGGGGCAGCAGACTCAGCAGAGACGCCCAGACGTCCCTCTCTCCAGACCCCTCCTCCAGTTCCTCCAGGGGGAGCCCAAGGCGTTCCCAGGCCAGCCGAGAGACATAGTCCCTCCAGCGTGTCCTGGGCCGTCCCCTGGGCCTCCTCCCGGTGGGACGTGCCTGGAACACCTCCCGAGGAAGGCGTCCAGGAGGCATCCGGTATAGATGCCCGAGCCACCTCAACTGGCTCCTCTCGATGTGGAGGAGCAGCGGCTCTACTCCGAGCCCCTCCCGGATGGCCGAGCTCCTCACCCTATCTCTAAGGGAGTGCCCGGCCACCCTACGGAGGAAGCTCATTTCAGCCGCTTGTATCCGTGATCTCGTTCTTTCGGTCATGACCCAAAGTTCATGGCCATAGGTGAGGGTAGGAACGTAGACCGACCAGTAAATTGAGAGCTTTGCTTTTCGGCTCAGCTCTCTCTTCACCACAATGGACCGGCACAGCGCCCCCATTACTGTGGCAGCTGCACCGATCCGTCTGTCGATCTCCCGCTCCATTCTTCCCTCACTCGTGAACAAGACCCCGAGATACTTAAACTCCTCCACTTGACGTCGCCCGGTACGGCGGAGCCGGGGTCCCACCCTGGAGCCAGGCCTGGGGTCGGGACTCGTCGGAGAGCGCCTGGTGGCCAGGTTGCTCCTCGCGGGACCCGGCCGGGCCAAGCCCGAACGAGAGACGCGAGGCCATCCTCCAGTGGGCCCACCACCTGCAGGGGGAACCGTGAGGGACCGGTGCAAAGAGGATTGGGTGGCGGACGAAGGTGGAGACCTCAACGGCCCGATCCCCGGATGCTTAGGCTGGCTCTAGGGACGTGGAATCATTTTCTGTTTTTTAAATTTTTATTTTAGGGCTATTAATGATGTGGTTCTTTGAAAGATGTTTTGTAGTTCATTTTTTGTGAGTACTTTGCTTTCAAAAGTGAACGCCTCCTATCCAGCTGAATTATTAGACTCTCTTCCCACTTTAGTGTAGAGTCTACAGGTGTGGTAACTCAAAGCAAATGAGAAAAGGCATCAGACTTCAGAGACACAATCGTATTACTCTGCTGTTAGAAAGATTTTCCATGAGTGGAAACCTTTAGGGCAGCTGCCAAGCTTCCCAGGAGTGCACATTATGGCTCCACCATATTAAGAAAAGATGCCCTTTGTAATAATATTTGTACCAGTTCTGCAAAAATAGCCAAGATGTCTGTTGGGGCTCAACAGAGAGGTTTCCGCAAAGGTCCAACAAACAACACATTCTGCATCACTATGTAGTCAATAAGCAGAACTAGGAGGCAGAACTCTGCCAGGTTATCCAGATGCTACAAAGGAAATAAGAGCGCAAAATGTACCATTAACAACACTCAGGAGTTCTTATATTTTATGAGGCATTACAAAGACTAATTTTCTGACTTCTATAAGTTGATATCTGTATCTTTGACCCTTGTAACAGGGGGATATTACAATATCTATGGCGGCTGACATTTAGAGACATTATAGCCCACATAGCCAGCCACTCCAATCCTTTGAAAGAAAACTCGAAGAAGACCGCTGGCAGGAAGATCGTTTTAACAACAATGAACAACAATGCCCAACTAGCATTATACAAGGCTGCATATAGAAATGCACAGTGCAAAAAAACACATACAATAGCAGAGGAGTTCATCCTCCCAGCGGCACTAGATATGGTATCAGCAACGATTCATGAGATAAAAATTGCCAAAGATATTTTTTCTTCGCACACAACTATTCTAAAATATACGATTGCACAATTTATTTTAGAAGTTTTGAAGAATACTCATCAGAAACTCATTTTTATCTTCAATGAAAGTTAAATTTTGTTTTACAAGTTTTACTTCAAGTTTTGTTGAGAAGGGGGGCTTTGAAATCTTTCATTCGCCAAAGGTGGGAGCAACAGAGACATATTGAGAACCACTGGTTAGGGACATGTCTCTGTGTAGGAGGTCTCAGCATTGTACGTGTTGCTTAAATCAGTCATTCTGAATAATGTGAAAAAAATTTGTAAATAATTATTTGTAATCCTATACAACTGCTGGGAATATTCAGGGTGCCATTTGAAGTCCATGCTGTTACTATGCAAAATGGTAACAGTGTGGACAGTAAAAGGGATGACATTTCTGGGTAAAAGTAGCGCTTACTCCGTAGGGGATGAGGAACATGCTAGTACAAGGAGAGCACAAAATAAGATTTTTAACATGCTAACCATGTTTTAAAATGAGTAAAAACGGATCAGTTTTAAGATGAAAATGATGTAACACAGTGCACACATAATGTTATGGCACATCAGTGAGCCATTCTAAAAGGGTGAAGAAGAGTAGATTGAAGGATGATACTTACTCTACTTTGGTTCCACTTGCTCTCAATGAAGGCATTTTAAAATATACATATATCAAAAAGGAAAAATACGTTTTTTTTCTTTCTGGTGAATATGTTTATATACAGTGTTTTTACAAAAGGAAGATGAGGTTGAATTAGTGCAAATATGCATGGTATCGATCTGGGCACTGACTGTTAGGTATTCAACAGAGAGACAGCCTGGGGAAAGAAACTGACTCAGTGGCGTCTGGTTTTTGCACAAAGTGCTCTATAGCGCCACCCTAAAGGTAAAAGTCTAAACCGTTTTTATCCAGGATGAGTGGGGTCTGAATAGATGTTAGATGCCCTTTTTCTGACCCTAGATCTGTACAAGTCCTGGATGGAGGGAAGGTTGGCACTGATGTTTCTCTCTGCAGACCTAATTGTTTGTCACAGGCTGCATCTGTCCTGTTTTGTAGCTGAGCTAAACCACACAGAGATGGATGAGCTCAAGACAGACTGAATAATGTCAGTGTAGAGAATGACCAGCAGCTCCTGTGAAAGGTTGTATTTCTTGAGTTGCCACAGAAAGTACAGTCTCTGCTGGACCTTCTTCTGAACAGTGTGCGTAAAGTGTGTATATGATTCTAGAATTGCGCCGCTCAAGGTGGCAGCAGGTTGGAGTAGCTCTGTTACTTTTGATTCTGATTTATTCTTTTTTGGGAACTATACCTCTTGTGGTGGATACAGTTGATTTTTTTTGGACTACTGTCCACTCCGGTGTCGGATGCTGTGCAGCTTGGAGGATTTTTCTTGATACTTTCTATTTTTGGACATTTGTTATGATGCATTGCCATGGCAACGGGGTTGTTTCTTACAACCGGGAGCAGCTGATTAATATCTCAAAAGCTCAAATAATACTTAAACTACAACCCCAAATCCCTGATGAGTTGAAAAGGAGACGCCGTGGATGCAGAGCAGGAGCTAAGAGAAGAGAGAGAAGGAGGAAGTTCAAACCATCTCTTCCGTCGATTATGATGGGCAATTTGAGATCGTTGGGAAACAAGTTGGATGAACTCCAAGCCCTACAAAGGACCCAGCCAGAGTACTGGGCATGCAGTATCATGTGTTTTACTGAGACATGGCTGCAAGATCATATCCCCAACTCCAGCGTCTCTCTGCCGGGCTTTTTAACCATACAAGCAGAGAGAGACTTAAAGAGGAGCGGCAAATGTAAAGGAGGTGGACTGGCAGTATTTGTGAACAACAGATGGTGTCATCCAGGACATGTTACTGTGAAGTGTCAACTCTGCAGTCCAGATATTGAACTGTTGGCAGTAAGTTTTCATCCATATTATTTACCCAGAGAGTTCACCAGTGTTATTTTGGCAACAGTTTACATTCCACCTTCTGCTGTTGCCGACACTGCATGTGATGCCATCAGCTCAGTTGTTGCTAAGCTACAGACACAAAACCCCAATGCTTTTGTGGCAAATTCTGGTGATTTTAACCATGCTTCACTCTTTGCTACACTTCCAACGTTTCAACAGTTTGTCAGCTGCTCTACCAGAGAAAACAAAACATTGGATTTGTTTTATGCAAATGTCAAGGACTCATACATCTCTACAGCAAGATCTCCGCTAGGCAAATCAGATCACAATCTTGTTTTTCTCTGCTCGAAATATAAGCCCCTTGTTCAGAGGCAACCTGTAATAAAGAGGACTGTGAGAAAATGGTCACAGGAAGCTGAAGAAGCTCTGCAAGGTTGCTTTGAGGCTACAGACTGGGACGCACTGTGCCAGCCACATGGAGAGGACATCAATGCCATGACTGAGTGTGTAACCGACTATATAAACTTCTGTGTGGATAACATCATCCCCACCAGAACCGTGAGATGCTTCCCCAATAACAAACCTTGGATCACCAGTGACCTGAAGGACCTGCTTAACAAGAAAAAAAGAGCCTTCAGAGAGGGAGACAGAGAATTATTGAGGAGTTTACAGAAGCAACTTAAAGTCAAGATAAGAGACAGCAAGGAGGTATACAAGAAGAAGCTGGAGAGCAAGCTCCAGCAAAACAATATCAGAGATGTGTGGACAGGGATGAAGAAGATCACAGGCTTCAAGCAGAAGGATGATCAGACCGATGGACGTCTGGACAGAGCCAATGAACTGAACATATTCTTCAATAGGTTCAGTTCAGAAAGAAGCTCAGCATTCTCTTCTCCTGCTCACAGCCAAACAGACATCCCACCCTCCTTTGACCCACAGGACCCACAGCTGTCTAGTAACACTTCACATTTTTTATCTTCCACCTCAGCCCTAGACCCTTCTGCTTCTACATGTTTGCCATCAACCATATCAGAAGATGCTGATGCTTCCTTTGCTTCCCCCTTCCACCTGTGTGTCTCAAGAAGTCAGGTGAAGAGACAACTGGAGAGACTGAATAGGAATAAGGCTGCAGGTCCAGATCATGTCAGCCCTAGAGTCCTGAAGGCCTGTGAAGAGCAGCTCTGTGGGATTCTGCAGCACCTCTTCAACCTTAGACTGGCCCAGAAGAAGGTTCCGGTGTTGTGGAAGACCTCCTGTCTTGTTCCGGTACCAAAGAAAACTCACCCATCAGTCCTCAATGACTATAGACCTGTTGCCCTGACATCTCACATCATGAAGGTCCTAGAGAGACTCCTGTTGGCCCACCTGAGTAAGCAAACAGTAAACCATCAGGACCCCCTTCAGTTTGCTTATCGCTGTGGAGTTGGAGTTGGAAGATGCCATCATACACCTGCTTCAACAAACCCACTGTCATCTGGACAAAGCCAGCAGCACTGTGAGGATCATGTTCTTTGATTTCTCCAGTGCATTTAATACAATCCAACCTGATTTGCTTTGTCAGAAACTCCAGAAGACTCAGGTGGAGGCCTCAACAATCTCCTGCATTAAAGACTACCTGACAAACAGACCACAGTTTGTGAGACTGAAGGGTTGTGAGTCTAACCAGGTAGTCAGCAGCACAGGAGCACCACAGGGGACTTTACTCTCACCATTCCTTTTCACTCTGTACACCTCAGACTTCCAGTACAAGGCAGACTCCTGTCATCTGCAGAAATACTCGGATGATTCTGCAGTCGTGGGGTGGATCAGAGATAAACAAGAAGCTGAGTACAGGAAGGTGGTGGACCGCTTTGTGGCATGGTGTGGAAACAATCATCTCATGTTGAACGTGACTAAAACAAAGGAGATGATTGTAGATTTTAAGAGAAACAGGAATAAGTCAAACACTATTTCTATCATGGGAGAAGAAGTGGAGGTGGTGGAGGAGTATAAATACCTCGGTGTTCACCTGGACAACAGACTAGAGTGGAGATGCAACTGTGAAGCCATCTACAAGAAGGGACAGAGCGCACTGTACTTCTTGAGGAAGCTTAGGTCATTTGGTGTTTGCAGCAAGATGCTGCATATCTTCTATAAGTCTGTTGTGGAAAGTGTGATCTCTTCTACCATCATCTCCTGGGGAAGCAGCATCAGAACCAGGGACTTAAAAAAGCTCAACAAGCTGATAAAAAATGCTGGCTCTGTTCTGGGGACTCCTCTGGAACCTCTGGAGATCATTGTGGAAAGACGGATTCTTCATAAAATGAAGAACATTATGGAGAACTCTGAGCATCCTCTTCATGAGACTGTCCTACAGCAACAGAGTGTCTTCAGTCAGAGGCTTCTTCAGATCTGCTGTAAGACGGAGCGCTACAGGAGATCCTTCCTGCCCACAGCCATCAGCATCTACAACGGCTCTTTGAAGAAACCTACATAATATGAGCTATAACAACATTTAATTTCCCTTTGGGATTAATAAAGTATTTTTGAATTGAATTGAAGACCATCTTAGGTCCTGAGAAAGTGTGGTTCCTAGTAACCAGATGTGATCCACAGCAGACAGTGTTGTTGAGAATGGTGAAGGGCTCCAGTGTGAGGGGTGTTCCCTGGAAGTCCACCATCATTTTCAAGGTCTTGAGCAAGTTAAGCTCCAGGTGGTTATGACCACACCAGTGTACCAGCCGATCCACCTTCTGTCTGTATGCAAACTCATCACTGTCCTAGATCAGACCAATGACAGTGTCGTCATCTGCAAACCTCAGGAGTTACACTGATGGGTTCACTGAGGTGCAGTTATTTGTGTACAGAGAAAAGAGGGAGGAGGAGAGAGCGAACACACCCCTGGGTGGTGCCGTTTCTGATGGTTCCTCAACCTCACCTGCTGCTGCCGTGAGTCAGGAAGCTGGTGATCCACTGACAGGTGGAGAGTGGCACTGTGCCCAGTAAGCAAACGGCAGGGGGTCCACCGGTGGGCCTGTGATTGCTGCCAGATGCTTCAACACCAGTCACTCGAAGTATTTCATCCACAGACATCAGGGCGACAGGCCCATAGTCATTTATTCCTGTGATGGTGCCTTTCTTGGGGACTCTGATATGGTGGAATTCTTAAAGCAGGAGGGAACCTCAAACAGTTCAAAAGACCTTTTGAAGATCTGGGTGAAGATGGAGGCCATTTGATCAGTGCAGGCTCTCAGGCATGAAGGGGAGACATTGTCAGGTCCTGTAGCTTTTTCGGTCTTCTGACGTTGAAAGAGCCTAGTTACATGTTCCTGCGAGATCTTAAGTCTAGGTAGGCAGTCTGAGAAGAGATGGGTGGTTGGTGCATGGAGAGCTTTTGTGACACTGTGAGATGTGGACAAGTTGGTGAGAGGTGTGACGGTTTCAACAAGCTCATTCAGGTTAGTGGCCGAAGCTTTAAAAACACTCAAGTCGGGAGGACTATAACATCTGCTGTGACTGCTTTGTCCGCTTCCTAACAGTCTGAAGCACAGGCTCAGAAGGTTTTAGTTTCTGCTAAAATGAGATGGAGCAGACAGTGATCAGAAAGTTCCAAAGTGGCCCTGGTGACATCGTGATATGCATCTTTTAAAGCTGTGTAACTGTAGTCCAGTGTGTTTTCATCCCTGGTGGAACAGTTAATATACTGTCTGTATTTTGGATGTTCATTTGAGAGGATTACGATCTTCAAGAACAATGATGAGAGCATTTAGGTGCTTCCTCTGTGAAGAAAAAGGTTTACAATTGATGAAAAATGACTCCAGGTGAGGACTGCATGTCTGCTGTAATATTGTGACATAAGTATACCAACCTGCGTTAATGTAAAAGCAGATCCCACCTCCTCTCTATTTGCTTGGAAGCCTGGCATCAGAAGTGCACTTTCACCAAGCCAGGTTTCAGTGAAACAGGGCAGCAGACCTGCGGAAGCTCTGCAGAAGTCTTAGTTTTTAGAGTTGAGAAGCAGCAGCTTGTCCATTTTGTTAGCCAGGGAGCGGACATTAGCCAGGTGGATTGAGGTGAGGGTGTGTGGAGTCCCTGTCGCTGAAACCTCATGAAGCATGCCTGCCTGTTTACCTCGTCTGCGTCTCGGCTAAATCCAAAAGAGAGCCGCTGGACTGTCAACCAAGACCTCAGTGAAGTTTTGAGTCAATGAAAAATTGAGCCAAAAATGCTTAGAGAGGATTGTTTGATGTTTAAGTGCCTCTCTAGTGAAAGTGACCACATAATGGTGGCAGAGTGCAAATAAGCACACAAAAACATGCAATGTACAAGAGAGCGAAGTACTGAGGCTGCCATCCATAGTGCCATCTTTGATCATAATGTGGCTAATAATAAAATTAGTAAATGTTAACAAACAGCTGATCCAGGCTCCTGTTGCCGATTAGAGCAAAAACTAGTCAGACCCTGTTGCAACCTAGCCTGCTGACTATAGTTGATCTCCAAGAATGACCGGAAACACAAAGTGAGCATGGCTGCTTCATTTTTATGGACAAAAACCTTGTTTACACTGAAAAAAAAATAGAATTGTCTTTTATTTATCGCTTAACACGAAAATCTTTGTTTATTAGCAGCACAGTGACAGGCAAAAGGAAGCACAGAGATGATCAGTAAAGATAAATAAAAATTAAGATTAAAATAATTACATGATTGAATGTAGGGTATGTACTTCCATTAAGCGTATAAACACTTGTTTTAAGTGTTATCTTGTATATATTTTTCTAAATGGTGGCTAAATTGCCTTCTACGTTTTGGTTTTGCCTTTATTAAGGCACTGGAAATATTTTTGATAATATTTTCTACTCTTTATTGGAAAGAGAAACTGTTTCTTCAAAAAGGTGTTGGTTTAGGGTCAGCAGAGATCTGAACTATGTTTTTATTATGTTGGGATGTGAGAATCTCCTCTCTTGATTTTGGAATAAGCATCTGATCTGGTTGTTTTACTTTTTTGAACAAAGTCATAAATAGGTGAGGCTTGTGCATTTTCCTGTTGGTGCACCGTTCTGTCCTAGGGGTGTCTTTGTCAGGGTTCAACGTAGCTTTGTATTTCTGAAAAATGGTGCAGACTTATGTGTTGCTATCATTGTGGTCTTAAATATCCTGATGCCAGGTTCAAGGATCACATAATAAAATATCATCACATGACTTGGGGGAGTTTGTGTAATGGCGTGACTCCTGTGTTGTCCTTCACCATGGAGCAGAAGTGTGAAGTGTCCAATGACCATCATTAATTCATCCTTACATTCCTCTATAGTCAATTCTAAAACCTAATAGATGTGATCTTCAAAATATTGCAGATGTCAAGCATGTTGGCCAGAAAACACTGGAAACGTTCTGTGCAGATATGCTGTAGATCACCATCATCACTGGTGACCAGTTTCATTTTAATGGTGGATAATAATCTTAATATTTTTAACAGTGTACAGGCCTCCATGCAGACCATCTGATAATATAAAACTTGCCCAGTTTAGCAAACACAATCCCCTTCTCTTCTGACAACCTCTTCAGCTCCACCTTTTTGGAGATAAAACTTTAACAGCTTGGCTATGGAGCGATGAAAGGTTTCACAGTAGGACACATTGTGATCAGCTGATTTTGCACAGTTATCCAATGTGTGTGCAGGGTGCCCAATGTTCACAAGTGTGATTCCCAATGCAGCCATCAGTAGTTAGTGCACACAGCAATCAACTTTGTTCCCCAGTCAGCCAAGCCTGCATCTCTGTAAGCTCACAGTTCAGTCAGTCTATAAAGTTCCATGTTAAACAACCCACCGCTGGACAATGAGACAATATAATTTCCCGCTGGGGTTTAGTAATGTCCTAAAATTCAGCAGACTGCAACTTCACTTTCAACTCCCCACTGGAAGTCTGCATGGTCTGTATGCTCCATGTGAACCGTTTCCCATGGTGACAAGCAGCCCTGATGTTTACTGCTAGTCGCTTCAGTAGGGGAATGTCCTCAGCAAGAACGACAGGGGACGTTCATGTTTAGCTTTATTAAAAGCTTGGAGAAAAATATTACAGAGCTTGCCATTGTTCTTCATCAGCGTGTTTGGGTCAGACATTTATGGAGCATTACCGGTCCAGACAGCAGCGTTTCTCCTCTCTGCTTCTCCTGCCACACCCACCTCACATCAGAACCCCTGAGCCCCAAGCTGGGCTGAGTTCCAGATAATTATCCCAGATCATTTTATACATGAAACATTTTTTATAAAAGACATTCTTGCAAAGACAATAATACAAATTATTTGTATTTCATTTGTTTTTATTTTCTGTTTATTTTTTTTATTGTTTCACACAGTTTACTTTAATGTGACAATGCCACATAGTAACGTTAATAGCAGCACAGCACACAACACTAACTGGAGGCGGAGCTTCAAGCCATAACTCCAGCTGTCAGTGAGTCAGCGGAAACACAACAGGTTCCGTGCCGAGTAGAGAGAACCCGGGTGGAGCGAAGCCGCGCCGCCTAAATAGAGCCAGTGGAAAGGGGGCGTATAACTTCAAATAGTAACTAATATAACTATTGTTCTAGGTTTGGTCCTATGTTTTCTAGAATGTGAATGCAACTTCTTCATTATGTTGATTTTATGTATTTGTTGTCAGTAGAACTGTGCATTAAAGTAAATCATGTTTATTCATTTCACCACTTTTTAGGTTTCTAGTTTTGTTTTTTAGAAAATATAGAGTTTGGGTTTTACTCAGTCAGATACGAGAACACTGCTGGTCAGTGAGAAGCAGGACTGTGGGGTAAGAACGCTGTCAAAAACAATGTGTATGTAAATACAGAAATGTGTGCATATTAGTCAATAGTTGTGTATAACTATAAAATAAAATCCACAAGAGGTATTGTATATTTTCTCTATAAGAATACAAAATAAAATGTTACAACTTTAAGAAATTACAAACACAAAGTTCAAGTTTACATTTGTGGTTTATTCTTTATGAATACAATATGCTATAAGAGTTTGTGAATACGATTTCTTTTCTGTGAGAATACAAATTTACATCAGCGACGGGGCTGTAATCAGGTGGTGGCTAATCAACTTTGTATGTGGCTATTGAATTAGCCACAGTGGCTAAAAACGTTTGAGCCTGACAGAGAACCTTTATATTATGTTCATTAATACATTTGTCTAGACTGGAAATGAACAGTTTTTCAATTTGTTTTTGATCTGACAAGAAAGAAACAGGCCTGTAATTTGTGAATTGGTATCTATCTTCACATTTGTGCATTTCTTTAACTTCCTGTTATCTGTGGAACCTCATACTCTCAGAGGCTGAATGATCTGCAGACATGTCTGATACTCATAACAGCTCGTTTGGAGTCTTCCTCCACTCATCAGAAAAAGATCAGCAGGTTAAGGCTGGCCATCATTCAGGTCCATCTTGTAGTGCTGCTGGGGTGTTAATCATACACATGGCATGTATTTTATAATGTTTTTGGAGTGATGTTATGTAGTGTGCCAGTCTGCAGGAAAAAACAGGTGTCAGATGGAAACTTGGCATCAGCATTCAACTTAAATGATTCAGATCAGTATTAGAGACAGAAAAATCTTGATTGCAACATTTGGACCTATAGTATGTCACTTTCTTTGAACATTTCTTAGCCTGCTTCTGAAACAGTAAAACCCAACCAGTTCCGGACTCTTTTCCTCTTTATTTTTTTATTTTAAATGTCAGTTGCTACTAAAATGTGGTTCCGTGTTCTGTAAACATATATTGTTCCACAAATGTCATGTTTTCCAAAGGTTTCTGTGTAGAGGAATTCCTCCAAGCCCCCAGTTAAAGATGTAATGAGCTGTGCAGGCAGTGGGGAATGTGGAGTTCCTAGGAGGAACACAACGGGAAACTCCCAGTTCTCTGGGTTTGAGAGCAGCGACTCCAAACGGGAGGAATTTGTTTTTACAGATGACAGCACATGGTTGTCATCACTGGCAGCTGAATGGAGGGCTGTGGACTGTGTTGTTCAAAAGTGAGTGATGCAATGCACAAGACGTAGTACTCGGATTTTCTTTTCTAATTGTTCATAAAAATCAGTGAAATTTGAACATGTTCCATTCAGCTACTCTTAGTCTAGAGTCTGCAGATGAGACAAGAAGCTATTTGTGTGTCAATTCCTTTTCACAGCGGCCTAACAACAAACCACACATAGCTGAAGAAATGATAGAATTAGCAGTGGGTTACAGATATTTATAGGCCGTGCAATGACGCAGGTTCTCAGCTGTCCTCTCTGTCCACTCAAGTTTACCTGCAGGGTACTGCCTTCTCTCTGGCTCGGGTGTTGTTCTGCACACTATGCTGATGTAGCAGTTTTTTGGATCAAGCTGGGCAGTGGTTCAATGGTTAGCACCATCTCCTCACATAAAGCCATTCTGGATCTGAACCCTCTGGTTGCATAGAGTTTGTGTAGATTTTAGATGGTTCTCCTAGTGATCTGCTTCCAGTATAACCTATCTATTCACTTTGATGTACTTTCTCCTAGGTTTAGGTAAAAAATGCACCTCTATCAGAGACTCTTATTTCTAGTTAAAGCTGGGGTGATGTGGGGAAAGAGTAAATGTACAGCAAAGTCACCTGGAAACATCAGCGGACTTAAAAAGGTAAAATCACAATGGCTACATTTAGAAGCAATTCTACTTTCTCGTTTTATCTGTGTTAAGAGGACTCAGCATGCCTGTAAAACTGGTTAAAGGGTCATGGTTCAGAGGTATCACTAACAGTTAAACACAAACTCCCCTGTTCCTGGCCCTGCCCCTGCACCTGGCTCTGACCCTGGCCCTGCCCCTGGCCCTGCCTCTGCTCCTGCTCCTGCTCACACCTGATTTCAACGTTACGATGACCTAGGGCTGGGCGATATGGCTTAAAAATAAAATCTCAGATTTTTTTATACCAAATCCGATTAATCGATTTAGGATATTTTGACGATTTTTGACGCAAACCCCATCTAGTTGGGGACTCTGTTATTAGTTGATGCAGGGGTAGACCAAGCTCAGCCTGTACTTCACTCAGTTCTCTTCGTTTTTTACAACTGTAAGAAAAGGCAGCAGTAGCCTTTTTACAAACCCCTATGGCACATTCAGTCTGTGGGTCCTTCACGCCATTCTCTGTATAATAATGAAAACACAAATGCATCAGGTTTACTGTTATAATAAGCTACAATTAACTTACTGGTCAATTTTTACTTTTTTCTCTGATATTATTTTACAGATGTAGGCACAGACACACACATACTCACATGGTACATGTACATACCATCATGATAAATCATGAATGTATGTACATACATTTTGTATAAATATGTATTATTTGATTAAAATACATGAATTGCTTATGCATTAAGTGTACTGTGTATTTTCTGTGGGAAAATGGCCATGAATGCATGTCAAATGACAAAAAAGACGCTATGTATGACATGTATATAAAATACAAAATAAGATTTACTAAATATATATAGATTCGATTCTTACGTATGACATTAAGTAGTTTATGTCCAAAGCACTGGAGGTTTGGCCACCCGATGTCTTTCAGAGCTTTAATAATGTTGGTGCCGCTGTCTGTTGTCATACAGATGAGTCGGTCTTCGGAAAGGTTCCAGGAGTCCTTTTAACCCCTCGGCAATGACCTGACTTTTGTGATCATCGGGAAAGTAAGCTGTTTGCAGGCAGACACTTCGTAGAGCCCAGTCATCGTCGACAAAATGCGCAGTCAAACTCATATATGGCTCCATTGTCCGACTGGACCACAAGTCTGTTATGGCAGAGTAAAAACTTACAGCCGCCAGCTCTGTTGCAATCCTTTCACGTGTGCAGTTGTACAGGTGGGGCAAGGCAACTTCAGCTAAATATTTCCGGCTAGGTAGTACATACCTTGCGTCTAAAGTTTTCAGCAGGTGAATGAAGCCAGACTTTTCCACTGTATAAATAGGCACAGCTTCTTTGGCAATAAACAACGCGACAGCATCCGTGATCGCTTTCCATCGGGCCCCAGTCTTTTCGTAGGGAACACTGTATGAAAATGATTCCCCTAAGGTGGGTTGTCTCTTGGCAGGGATTTCTGGTCTGTTGCTGTCCTGAGCTTTTCGTAGAGAGCAGCATTTCTCTCACTCCACTGAGTGCTTCTGTTTCAAGTGTTGAAATAAATTCGTAGTGCTTCCACCGTTAGTAGCAACAGGCTTTAAACAGATTTTACAACGTGCTGTGTATTGCTCCAAGTCCGTGGTCACAAAACCGAACCAGAAGTCTGTTCAGAAATATTTTCAGTCATAAAATGCTCATCAGGTTATTCAAATGTTTTTTAATAACTGAATCTTTCCACGGAACAATTTCAACATTTAAACAACACATAGAGCTCGTGTAAAAATGGCCCTGATTTAGAACAAACTAATCTGCCTGGTCTAAAATTCTCAGAGCTCAGGCTTACATTTAAACATTCATAAGCTCCACAAAAACCTTTGTAAATCATGTAAACATGCCAGGAAGCAATTACCAAAACAGCTTCATTTGATTCAGTATAAATGGATTTAGAAATAGTGTATTTTTAATTCATTGAAAGTTAGAAATAGAGATAATATGGTGACATATGTAATGTAAGGATGATGTGTCTGAGTACAATTCATTTTGCTTGTTTTTTCATTTTTGACAATCTCTGCTAAAACAGGTCTACATATGGACTTCTAATAAACCGCTAAATACATGGCAGCAAATCTTTCACTTCTTTGACCAAAAAACTCTTATTTGTGACTAGATGTCTGCACTAAAAACTACTGACTGAGTTTGATTTTACGTAACTATTCAAAGGTTTTTTACTACCTATCCCGGACAATTTATGAATGAGAGCCGAATGCTAGTGTTTTTGTATTAAAAGACTAGCAGCGATTTAGTTGAAATCAGTAAATTCCTTGCAATTGCACGTTGAGAACTGTTGGGCTATTTGCTCACACAGTTGGTCACAAAGTGGTGAACCTCGCCCCGTCCTTGCTTGTGAACCACTGAGCCTTTCAGGGATGCTCCCAATCGTGACACTCACCTGTTTCCAGTGAACCTGTCCACCTGTGGAATGCTCCAAACAGGTGTTTTTTGAGCATTTCTCAACTTTCCCAGTCTTTTTTTGCCCCTGTCCCAGCTTTTCTGGAATTTGCTGCAAGCATAAAATTCAAAATGAGTTAATATTTACATAAACACAATAAGGTTTATCAGTTTGAACATCAAATATCTTGTCTTTGTAGTGGATTCAACTGAACAGGATTTTTAATCATTGTTTTCAGTTTTAATTTAAGTTTTTATTGGAACTTGGTTTTGTAGAATGCTCCATTAAAATTATTGTTATTAATGAACAACAATAGAATTATAGGAAAAAGTGGTTATGGACATAAAAAGCTTCTTCTTCAGCCTTTGTTCCTTCAGAAAGCAAACAGAGAATCTAAACAGCTGGCGGTAATGTCTCTCAGCCATTCAACAGAACTTATTATCAGTAAGACTTTCCTTACCTGCAGTAGAAAGATGTCTTCTCACCGTGAGCATGTTGGAAGTGAAGGAAACCCTCAGAGTGGTGGAAGTTACCAGCAGGTCTGATGTACATTTCCTGTTTTAGCTGACTTTAGCAGTTCAAGACAAGTCAGAGAGAAAGTGTTCATATCGGAGTGGTGCAACACTGTGTTAGCAGGTATTAACAGTCTGTTGCTACATATGGTTCTGATCACCGGATCAGCTGCGACTCATCAGGGCTCTAGTGGAGAAAACCATTGGATTTTGTGTCAGTTGTGCAGCAGCGTTGGAGAGGGTTTGGTCCTGTGCTTTCCAGGTTTGTAGTTATTTTAAAGTGATCCCGATAGACTCAGCTGATAAGGTAGAGTACGTACAGCAGACATCTGACCAGCCTGTTTATGTCTTGTGTTAGCTGTAAATAAGTTGCTGTTCGGTTTAGTGCAACAGAAAACATCTCTCTGGTTTTGCTTCCCCATAACACCACAAGATCTCCTGCTGCTGGCACCCTGGTGAGACCCTTGCTGTCTCTTTTTGTTTAAGTTCTTTAATCTCTATAAGAAATGAACCAACATAACAGGATAGAGCAGAAGAAGACATGCAGTCAGAAGGTGATCCTGCTTTGAAGGAGGTGGAGCTTCATTTATTCAGGCATGAAAATGTGCAACTCAATACTTTCACCAACAGAACGTCTGAGCTCACTTATTTCCGGTGTTTTTTGTTTCACTTGCCGTTTATGGGACACTTCCGGAGGGTTCACAATGCAGGAACACCAGGATATAGCAAAGAAGTCATGAACCTGTCCTTGCACAGCTTGTACTACGAATGTTTCCATATTGTACATATTATTATTAGTTGTCATATGTCTGTTATTTTCTAAATGTCTTTAATTCTTCTAAAGTAAAACACATGAGAAAGAAAAGATTATTGACATTAAAACATGCTGTGGCTCTGCTTGCAGCTGTGTTGGGGTGGATGAAGACGATGCTCCGGATATTGACATCTATCACTGCCCAAACTGTGAGAAGACCCACGGAAAATCAACATGTGAGTAATTGCATTGATTCATGAGGTCACTGTGAGTCAAAGTCAGTATGGAGCTCAACCTGTTTTATTGCCTTCGGTTTAAAAAAACGTGTTGAACACATGAATTTAATGAATGGATATTGTAAGACTAAACACAGGAATAGCCTTTTTTATCTTGAAATCACTGTTATTCTTCATGTTAGTGAGTGTCTCTGCCTTTTTTAGTGAAAAAGAAAAAAAACTGGAGCAAACATGACACGGGGCAAAGCTCGGACATCCGAGCTGTTCAGAACGGCAGTCAGGTTTTCATCAAGGAGCTGCGCAGCCGAACGTTTCCCAGGTAAACACCTCTTCATTGCTTTGAGTTGTTTGGAGAGCAGGCCAATCAGATTCAGTTACTATTACCATTAAAGAATGATTGTTTTTGATTTTGTGAAACTCTTCAGGAAATCTCCCGGGAAGTTCTGCCATGAAGTTGAATCACACTCAGTTCATGTTTCCTCACTAAAAGCCTTGACATCTCTTTCTTCACACCTCTTCCTGACAGGGTGTGTGTTCGGCATGGGAATATTTGTATCAATAACGCGTGACTCATCACTTTAAATTCATGGGGTCAATCTGGTGGAAGTGATAACCCTTGGAAATGGTGTTAAACCTAAAGTATTCTTATGACTTAAACTACAGTGCAGTTCAAACGTTGTCATGCAGATTTTGTTTCTTTACAACCAAGAACTTAAAAGGATTTTTTTGGAATTTAATGTGACAGACACAACAACACAAGGTAGCACGCTTATAAATCTTTTACAAATGGAAATTTAAAGAGTTTGGTGTCAGTTTGTATCCTGCCTCCCTGAGTCGGTATAGTACCACCTTTGGCTGCAGGTCCAGCTACAGGTCTGTTAGGGTTTGTCTTTACCAGCTTTGAACATTTACAAACTGAAAGTAACTCACGCTCAGGCCAATTGGATGGAGGACACATGTCACTATCAATTTTCATTTCTCTCTAGTCTGGTCATTATAACATTTGAATCTGCTTTCATCTAAGCCATCCATTGTATCTCTGGCTGTATTTTAGGGTGGTTGTCCTGCTGGAAGGTGAACCTCCAACCCCGCCTCGGTCTTCCAGGATTGTCCTGGATTTAGGAGTGTCGTTCTTCCTACATTTATAGCGGAGGCCAGAAATGTCTCTGAGCAGAGCAACTTACCACAGTTATCGTGGTCCTCTCAGCTGATTCTCTGATTAGTGCTCTTCTTGCCCTTCCTGTCAGTTTAGGTGGATGTCCATGTCTTGGTAGGTCTGCAGTTGACTCCAGTTGAATCCTCTTTCCATGTTCAGATGATGGCTTCAATAGAACTCTGTGAGATGTTCAAAGCTTGGGATATTGTTTTAGATCCTAATCCTGCTTTAAACATCTCCACAACTTCCTCCCTGGCCTGTCTATAGTGGTCCTTGGTCTTCATGACGCCGTTTGTTCTCTTATTTTCTCTAACAAACTTTTTATTTTATTTTATTTTAAGGTATCAGAGCAGAGGATACTAAATAAAAATGGACTCCACACTTGTCTCAATGTAAAAAGAGACAGGTGATTCTTTGTAGTGTAACTGTTCACTCACATGTTGTACCATCAGCTACCTCCACTTGGGGGCACTGTTGTCTACCTTTGAGGATCTGCCTTCCATTGGTTGTAGATCTGATGATAGAAAAGCTGATGGAGTAAAACAAAGTTCTCTCTCTTCTTCTCAGTGCCGACGACATTGTGGTGAAATTAAGTGGGTGTCAGCTGACCATGGACTACCTGGAGGAGAACGGCTTCAACGAACCCATCCTGGTTCAGAAGAAGGATGGTCTGGGCATGTCCATGCCTGCCCCAACCTTCTACATCAGTGATGTGGAGAACTATGTTGGTAGGAAGAAACTCAGAAATTACATCAACCTAAATAAAGCTGGCCTAATAGTCACTGGTACAATCACTGCTTCTGTTGGTCTGAGGGACTATGTGAAACCACTTAGTTAAATGAAAAGGAAACAGACAGCAGTGATATACACCTACTTAAAGGTCATGATGGAATAGCAAATAGTGTATTTATAACACATAATCTGTTAGTTACTTTAAACCTAATGACAGGAGGTTAGCCCATACTAGCCCAAACATGACACAAATATCCTCCTGTTACATCAAAACCCAAGACTGTGGACTAGGGCTGTAACCATAGTAACATTTCAAACTCCATGCCAACATGATAACATTTTTTATTCTGCAGAACTATTCTTTGAAGACACTGGGTTCTTTCTTGTAAAGATCAGAATAATATAACCAGTTCCTGTGTGACAATATTTTTTCAATATATTAATGAGGGAACAACCAAGTAGTAGATGGCAGTTTAGCAGCCAAGAAAAAAAATCCTTTAAAAATCTTGATCTCCTTAATATCAAATGGTAGACAAGTTAACAGTATAAATATCATTGCACGTAGACACATTGGATTTAACTGCAGTTCGTTTTCAAAGCATTTGACAGTGTAAACAAGGACCAGATCCATGCTAATGTACTCAGCAGCAGTCCTGTCCAGCCTCTGTGTTTCTGCTCAGTCCTTCATGATTAGCTACAGTCTGCAGGGGAGGTTGGTAACGGTTCTGACTGGTTTCTGCTTTAATTGCCAGCTTCAGTCTGGGTCCAATGTTGGTTAACGCTAAAACGTTTAGCGCCAATAATGTGTTGTTTAATGCTAACTCGTTTTATTACCAGCCATGCTAGTTGCTAATTCCTTTACTACTGAGTAATGGAGGGGGAGTGCACTGGTTTCAACCCTTCACCCCTGTCAACCCAATGGAGCAACCTGCTGCTGGAGGTACTTGCAGGGGGACGTATAAGGGAGCTTCACTGACCTTTTTAAACTCCTCCTCAACATCACATAATTGGTCTTTAACATGCTTCACCAGTGTTGTAGCTCCCAGTCTGCAGCGCAGCTAGCATCAGGGCTTGACAGGATCCTTTGGCTTTTTTCTTGCTGTCTGTCTCGTAGACAAAATAAGTCAGAACAACACTTTTGCCTTTTCTTTTTAACTAAAGAGGGTTTTTAAAGGCTCTTCTATAGATGAACTTGCCATGCTAGCCTCTGCAGGCAGGGCAGGGGCAAAGTGTCTGTATGTCTGCAGCACTGCTGTATGAAGCTGTGTGCCAACTTGGGGAGATAAAAGTAGCTCAGTTGGTACTAAATTTAAATGTTTAAAGAATACATTTTTCTAGTATATAAAAAAAATATAACCATCATCTGGACCACCCTAATGTGGAATCATGCGTATCCCAAGCTGTCATTTTAGCTTGGAATGGATGTGAAAACTGAGGAGTAACGTTAGTAAAGCAAACCTCAACCTAATTTTGGTTTTTAATGTTGTAAAGAGTTTGTCAGCTATTGTCTTAATGAATTATCCTTAATGCAGTGCAGAGGAATGTTATGTTTAACCATTCACTTTAATTTCTTACTAAAGAGACCAACTCTTGAGTTATTAAAAGTTTTGTTTTACACTCCAGCAAACAAACAATGTGGACAGATGACTACTTAGTTACTGCCTTACATTTCATTGCTGTAGCACAGCTTTAAGTAAATATTAATCCAGCATTGCCTTCCTATTTCTCACACTGCACAGATTGTCTGTGTATGCTGCACAGACCCAGCCAGGCTGCCAAGCATAAACCTTTACTGCATGAGCGTAACAACTCACAGGCACCAAGAATACAACACATTTGTGCCACTGCTGCTGAGCTTTCAGAAGCGCTGCTCAAATGTCACTACCTGATTACATTACTAAACTCATGCTACGCCATTCACACGCTCTGTTTGCACTTTTATCTTTGATTTGATTTTAGCTTTATTTATACAACTTAATCTCTGACGTTAGGTGTCTGGTTTTCTGGAGAGTATCTAGAGTATGTACAAGTAAACAATGTTGTTAAGACAGAAAAGTGTCAATTAATACAACAAATTCACTGAAAACATATTTTAAAAAAGGCCAGGAAATTAAGTGTTGAAAAAAGCATGTACAACCGCTGAATGATGCTTTCCATTGTTCCTTAAATGTGTTTCAAATCTCAGGTTCTGTTCCAAGGCTCTCTTCAGTAAAATGCCTTTTCCATACAATATGTGCGTACTATAAGAACACTAGATGTGATAAAAGTCTTGAGTGAATTTGAGTTTCTTTAGACCAGAGGACATGCTTCTGAAAATGAGGGTATTTTATGAACGTTTTTAACTGTAATTCACCAGCTTTTAATGGTGTTTCTTGGAGTAATGGCTTCTTCCTCTCTGAGTGGCCTTTCAGCCCATCTTGGCATTGAGCTCATTCATAGCTGATCATTATAGTGACGTGAATATGCCTCCCATATTTCTATTAGGAAGACTGTCGCCACACACACTATGTCCACCTTGTGAATCATCACACCGGGCTTATTTGGAAGTAATCTGCTGATGCAACAGTTTTCTTTTTCAGTGAGAATGAAAGGGCCCCTGAGATGATTCACATGCATTTTATGCTCCTCAGCGCTCAGACTGATGTGCATTTCCATGTACAGGTGACAAAAACAGAGGAAGTTTTACAGTTTACATCCGACGGAGGTTGTTTCCATCACTTTCTGAGGTGTGTTACGTTATGATATGAGGCTAATTGTGATTCAGTTTCATCGCTCTGGTTTAAACCATAGAAGCTTAAACTCATGAGAAAGCATCATGTTTGATGCTCAATGAATGAAAGCTGAATGGAGTCACATTTCAGTGTATTTAGGTGAGGTTTGGTTCGCTGTAGTTTATTATTGTCTATTGAAAAGGTTTGTGTGGATTTCCGCTCACTTTCACGCAACGTTCGTTTTAGTACATGTCGAGTTGTACGTAAAACATTGCGCCGCAAGGTTTTCGTGCGTAAGTACGCTTTGTACCTGAGGCTCCAGTTCTTTAGCTTTTGTTCTGGGGTTGAGTCACGCATTTTGTATCATTTTTGTTTAGTCTGATTTACTTTCAGATGATGAAAAAATGATGGTGTATCTTTTAATACAGTGTATGTAAGAATCTGGTTTTAACTTTACATGACAAGATGTGAAACAGTGTGAGAGTGGCTTTACTCCTCCCAGAGTTAGCCTGTCATGTACTCTGTTACCAGACGTGTCTACAGCAACCTGTTGACATCACGTTTGAAACAATGATGTCAACTTCCTGTTGTTTCACTGAGGTTTTTCAGACCTTTAAGAACTTGTTGCAACAAATGAAATTTCATTAATAGGAAAAAACATGAGCTGTCTGGAGTTTATGTAAAAACCACATTTTTTTTTACTGATCTGGTGTTATACTACTAATAAAAATTGATTTCACCTCACCTACGCCACTGCCCCATCTAGTGTTGCTATATTACTATCCTAGTCTTTCGCTGTTAGCCAGAATCTTCTTATTTTTAAGATTTAAATGATGAAATGATGCCATATCATGGTGGATGAATAATCATACCAGCTAAATGCTTTACATTTAAAGTGGGCCAAAATATCCAAGGATATTCATAACAATGTTAGTTACCTTAATGTCTTGTCTTAATAAGTGCTGAACCGTCAATTAAAAATCTTAGTGGGGTGCGACAGTGGTGCATGGGTAGAGTGTGCGACGCCTTAGTCCTTGACGTGGCCCATCACGGGTTCGACTCCCGGCCTGTTGACCGTTGCTACATGCAATCCCGTCTCTCTGCACTCCTTTCCAGACAGCTCACTTTCAGAATGAAAGCCTCATGAAATGTTGACCTTAGAGTTGGTTTATGTGTAGGAGCTGTTTCATTATGTCCTCTCCTGTTATCTCAGGTCCAGATGTCACCGTGGATGTTGTGGATGTCACCAAACAGACTGATAGCCAGATGAAGCTCAAAGAGTTTGTTGATTATTACTACAGCACAAACAGGAAGAAGGTTTTAAACGTCATTAACCTCGAGTTCTCAGACACGAGGTACCAGCTCACTGAGTGACTGTGAAGTTTGACAGCAGTAATCTTACTGGAAATCTGAAAGCCTTTTTCTCTCCATGTTCCGTAGAATGAGCACTATAGTGGAGAGTCCTCAAATTGTGCGCCATTTGTCCTGGGTAGAAAACTACTGGCCGGATGACGCCCTGCTCGGAAAGCCAAAAGTCACAAGATATTGTCTCATCTGTGTAAAAGACAGCTACACTGACTTCCACATTGAATGTGGAGGCGCCTCCGTGTGGTACCACGTCCTGAAGGTCAGTCATAGTTGGACCTCAGGCGGGAAATCCGCTTGTGCTGCACTCATTTAACCTTTTCTCATGCAATCACAGCAGTGATGCTGAAAATCTGGTCATGTTTGCAGGGAGAGAAGATCTTCTTCCTCATAAAGCCGACCTCTGCCAACCTGTCTCTGTATGAGCGCTGGAGGTCGTCGTCCAGTCACAGTGAGATGTTCTTCGCCGACCAGGTGGACAAGTGTTACAAATGCACCCTGAAGCAGGGCCAGACTCTGTTTGTCCCATCAGGTGAGATTCAGCTCTTACACTTCAAAGCACCTCATAACAGAAAGTAAAACCCCTTCTTAAAAAAACACATTCTGATTTTTAAAACATATCAGTAGTTTGATTTTGAATCATTTAACAGACAATGAAACACTTGCAATCATATTGTTTTTATTATCTGTCTTGAGTTCAGGCTTTAACCATGTCGTATTAAATGAGCTTTAATGTGTTGTTTCTTGCTGAATCAGGATGGATCAATGCAGTACTGACTCCAGTCGACTGCCTGGCTTTCTCCGGACACTTTGTTCATAACCTGAGTGTGGAGATGCAGATGAGGTTTGGCATCCTGTTTTATGACACACATTCATCCTTCTGTTAAGCAATCATAATCAGACATAAAGCAATATATGAGCCAGGCAATAAATTAGGCCGATAATTGTCAGTTTAAATATCGGCCTCACCTGAGCTGAACCAGGCCTATAACTAAAGAGGTACATCTGGGAGCAGCACAGTGTTGTTCAGGAGTCCAGACATGGGACATTACAGCTTCATATTATCAAAAACTAAAGAAACGCCCCTCAAGGGTTTAAACATGATGCTTGTAAATGGTCAGAAATGTGTAAACCACCAGATGTTCAGGTCTAGATGCACAGAGGGAGGCAGATGCTGATGCTTATCACACAAAGGCTTCATCCCCAAAGATGGTGCCAGAATTCTGATCCCAAATTAAAAGATAAGAACTCAGGTGCAGAAATATTCATTGGTCCCTCCTACTGTAACATTTCTATAGAATAGTTTTTGGACACCATACAAAAATAGTCTGACGTCAGTCTTTCATGCAGCCCTGGGAGGGAAAACAAATTTCTGTTTAATAGCCTTAACTTGGTCTAGTCCATCACAGGACAACACATAGACACTTGGTACAAACAACCATGCATACACACTCATTTCGAAAGACAACTAAGTAACCTAGCAGTCATGTTTTCGGACTGTGGCAGGAAGCCACAGTACCCAAAGAGAACCCATCCATGCATGCTTCTTAGCTAACAGACTCCAAGACATCTTTGTGGTGTCCTTTTTCGGGCTTGTGACAAGACTCTGTTGTCTCTCTCATGGAGATTGTTGCATGTAAGCTAATGCGTAATGTTTAGTTGGAACATGCTTTACTCTCCTCAGAGCATATGAAATCGAGAAGAGGTTGAAGGTCAAGACTCTCACCCCATTTCCCAACTTTGAGACGGCGTGCTGGTATGTGGGGCGGCATTTGCTTGAGCGGTTCAAAGGTGAGCTCTTGATCAGTTAGATGTATTTGTGGAAAGTATATTTTCCAGCAGCTTGTGTCATGTTCACAGAGAGCTTCATTCCTGTTTAATTTGCCCTTTTTCCAGAGGAATGCATGAAGCAGAGAAAACACAAACAGTGTCAGAAAAGGCTTTTTTCTGCCCTGCACCTTAAGAGCATGGCTTTGTGTCTGCTGTGCAGATGATGACGCTGGATGCTCTAATATTATTTCAGTCAATAAATCAGTGAATCGGAGAGTACACAGATGATTAGCTTCAAAAGATTTGGCCCTGTTAGAATTACTTGCTCCATTACAAGCCAGTGTTTAAACTCTCCTCAGCTGGCCTGGACCAACTGTTAATGCTTGCAACCTTGTCGGTGTCTGACTTCCTGCGTATTAAAGCTCCACTGCTTTTCTGTGTGCTGCACGACACTTCTATCCCATGAAGCTTTGCTGTTAATACACCATCATTCATTTACCCTCAGGGTCGTCTTTTTCACCACAGGGAAACATCTTGAGAAGTTTGTAACTTTATACATCAACAATGTATTGCTATACAGGTCCTTCTCAAAATATTAGCATATTGTGATAAAGTTCATTATTTTCCATAATGTCATGATGAAAATTTAACATTCATATATTTTAGATTCATTGCACACTAACTGAAATATTTCAGGTCTTTTATTGTCTTAATACGGATGATTTTGGCATACAGCTCATGAAAACCCAAAATTCCTATCTCACAAAATTAGCATATTTCATCCGACCAATAAAAGAAAAGTGTTTTTAATACAAAAAACGTCAACCTTCGAATAATCATGTACAGTTATGCACTCAATACTTGGTCGGGAATCCTTTTGCAGAAATGACTGCTTCAATGCGGCGTGGCATGGAGGCAATCAGCCTGTGGCACTGCTGAGGTCTTATGGAGGCCCAGGATGCTTCGATAGCTGCCTTTAGCTCATCCAGAGTGTTGGGTCTTGAGTCTCTCAACGTTCTCTTCACAATATCCCACAGATTCTCTATGGGGTTCAGGTCAGGAGAGTTGGCAGGCCAATTGAGCACAGTGATACCATGGTCAGTAAACCATTTACCAGTGGTTTTGGCACTGTGAGCAGGTGCCAGGTCGTGCTGAAAAATGAAATCTTCATCTCCATAAAGCTTTTCAGCAGATGGAAGCATGAAGTGCTCCAAAATCTCCTGATAGCTAGCTGCATTGACCCTGCCCTTGATAAAACACAGTGGACCAACACCAGCAGCTGACACGGCACCCCAGACCATCACTGACTGTGGGTACTTGACACTGGACTTCTGGCATTTTGGCATTTCCTTCTCCCCAGTCTTCCTCCAGACTTTGGCACCTTGATTTCCGAATGACTTGCAGAATTTGCTTTCATCTGAAAAAAGTACTTTGGACCACTGAGCAACAGTCCAGTGCTGCTTCTCTGTAGCCCAGGTCAGGCGCTTCTGCCGCTGTTTCTGGTTCAAAAGTGGCTTGACCTGGGGAATGCGGCACCTGTAGCCCATTTCCTGCACACGCCTGTGCACGGTGGCTCTGGATGTTTCTACTCCAGACTCAGTCCACTGCTTCCGCAGGTCCCCCAAGGTCTGGAATAGGCCCTTCTCCACAATCTTCCTCAGGGTCCGGTCACCTCTTCTCGTTGTGCAGCGTTTTCTGCCACACTTTTTCCTTCCCACAGACTTCCCACTGAGGTGCCTTGATACAGCACTCTGGGAACAGCCTATTCGTTCAGAAATGTCTTTCTGTGTCTTACCCTCTTGCTTGAGGGTGTCAATAGTGGCCTTCTGGACAGCAGTCAGGTCGGCAGTCTTACCCATGATCGGGGTTTTGAGTGATGAACCAGGCTGGGAGTTTTAAAGGCCTCAGGAATCTTTTGCAGGTGTTTAGAGTTAACTCGTTGATTCAGATGATTAGGTTCATAGCTCGTTTAGAGACCCTTTTAATGATATGCTAATTTTGTGAGATAGGAATTTTGGGTTTTCATGAGCTGTATGCCAAAATCATCCGTATTAAGACAATAAAAGACCTGAAATATTTCAGTTAGTGTGCAATTAATCTAAAATATATGAATGTTACATTTTCATCATGACATTATGGAAAATAATGAACTTAATCACAATATGCTAATATTTTGAGAAGGACCTGTAGAGACAATTTTTTTTAAATTGCTAAATGTCTTTCTCAATACTTTCACAAACCGCGCAGCACATCAAGGAAAAACTATGTAGTACCTTCAGTATGCTGGTTAGACACACGGCAGCGTACACCGTTGCAGCGACTCTAGGTTTTCCCGGTCAGGGCTTTGTTTATATGTGTGTTGCTTCTCATTCAACACGCATTCTGTGGAGCAACCAACATCTACAGTCGCCGTGCTCTCCTTAAAATAGGAGTTTTCTTTGAAAGGCATGTTACAGCTGAATGTATTAACACAGACAAGATCCCGGCGGACATAACTTGGAATCTCGGATCTGTGGATTACCATCCCAGAGGGAAGGAGATGTAGGCAGTGCCTTGAGTGTAAAAGGAAGCAAGGCCATAGAGCCGATATGCTAGCTAGGCTAAGCAGACAGCTACACAGACCACAGTTTCCCAGGCTTTTTCCAACCAACACCAGAACCATTGCCAACAAGATGGATGGACTGTGGCTACAGGTAGTCGCAACAACATCAGAAGAGACAGTTACATTGTGTTGGTCACAGAGACCCGGTTACACTTATCCATCCTGGATTCTGCTATTGAGCTGCGCAGCACCAGGACAGGATATGGGACTCCAGTAACAGCAGAGGAGGGGGGCTCTGTGTGTACATTAATAACAGCTGGTGTCCTAACACAGTGACTGGAGGCGGTCGCTGCTCCCTGGACCTGGAGTATATCACTGTTAAATGTAGGCCCGTCTATCTCCCGAGATAGTTCACCATAGTCTTGGTAACTGCTGTTTACATCCCACCACATGCTAATGCTAGCTCGGCTGTGTGACTTCTACATAGCAATATTAGCGACCAGCAGACAAGCATCTTGATGCTGTGCACATTAAAGCGGGAAACTTGCAGACCTAAAGGCATTGCCCCACAAACGCCACCAGCTTGTAAAGTATGCTACCAGAGAAGCCAACACGCTGGACAAGGTCTACAGCAACATCAAGCTGAGTTATAAGGCTAGGCCACTACCACACCTTGGCTAGTCTGACCACCAGTCCCTGTTGTTATTTCCTGCTCATTACCCCTCAGGAAAACAACTGTTACCTTCACAAAAACTGTTAGAACTTTGCCAGATGATGCCTCCCAACAGCTGCAGGACTGCTGTAACAGGACTCACTGGAAGATTTTTGAAGACCCAGACCTGGGGATGTTCACAGACTGTGTCCTATGTTACATCAAGACCTGCATAGACACTGTTACGATGGATAAACCCACCAGGGTCTACCCCAACCAGGTCTAGCAGCTGCTGAAGGAGAGAAATAAGATCAGCCAATAAGCGTCTCTACAGCACAGCCTTAGCAAACCTGAAGAGAGGCATCAGAAAGACCAAGTTGGACTATAGGAGAAGGACATGGGACCACCTGGACAGAAACAACAGGAGGCAGATGTGGCACGGGATCCAGCAGCTCGCCAACTACAGGACCAACCTCAGTACTGCTGATGACGACGCCTCACTGGCAGAGGAGCTGAACCTTTTCTTTGCCCACTTTGAGGTGGTTCCACTACAGACAGCTGCACTACCCCTACAGCCCACAGCAGCTTCATCCTCACTGTGGAGGAGAATGAGGTGCGGAGCTCCCTGCATGCTGTCAAACTAAAGAAGGCTGCTGGACATGATGGTATCCCAGGACAGGTGCTGAGGGACTGCGCTGACCAGCTGGCAGGAGCCGTCACCAGGATTATTAACCTTTCCCGGCCCCCAATTTATTGTCCCACCTTGTCAGAGATCATCCAGCATTGTCCCGCTGTCCAAGAAAGCCCGTATTTCCAGCTGTAATGACTACTTGCCAGTTGCACTGACACCAGTGGTCATGAAATGCTGTGAACGTCTGTTCAGGGCTTACATCACATTTCTCCTCCCAAAACGTTATGACCTCCACCAGTTTGCCTACATGGCTAATAGCACCACTGAGGATGCTGTAGCCACAGCCCTCCATGCTGCACCCCTGAATGCCACACAGACTGGTGGACAAACAGAGGAATAATGGACTGTCACACTTCCCCTGTGTATCTACAGCTTCCTGTTGATTCACAGCCAGAGGGTCAAACTGGGTCACCATACATCTTCAGCCCTCAGCCTCAGCAGCTGCTCTCCACAGGGTTGTGTGTTGAGCCCCCTGTTCATCACCTACGACTGCACCCCAACTCACCATAACACCACCATTGTAAAGTTTGCAGATGACAACACAGTGGTGAGGAATGATCATCAGCGGGGACTGTGTGTGTTGAGGATTTCTGCTTGTGGAACATGCAGCAGACAGCTATAATCTGCACCACCTTTTCTGGGCTATATAGAAGCGGTCCTCCAGACAATGGTGTTGTGCCAAAAAGTCATGGTTCTCTAGAATGATCCAGATGCAAGAACATGCAGTGTTAAAAGGTGTTTTTCCATAGGAGATATGGCATAGCTTCTATTTGTGACTTGTTCTAAATCAGCCCTGAAAAATGGCATTGCTGGATAGACAATATATCTCTCCTATTTATATTTCTGACAATCCAATTATGTTGACATGCACACAGAAGGTTCTTTCTCTCCGTCATCTGTCATTGTACCTATGCCACCTTCTCGCCACAAAGACGGCAGATGTGATCGTAACTCTGTCAGTTTGCACCTGCCTTTCAAACATGATAAATATAGACACAAAAAAAGCACCCACTCTCCGTTTGATGTTTGATACATCACATTGTGAGTGCTAATTGATGACATTTGCATATCCTCCCCTTAGTATTTTGCCCTTTTTGATAATCAGCATATATTCTGCATATTCTGAAGGCAAACGCGCTAAAAACTGTCATCTGAGCAGAGCACCTTACCACAGTTACTATGTTACTCTCAGCTGCGTCTCTGATTAATGCTTTCCTCACCCAGCCTGTCAGTTTAGGTGGACCTCCATGTCTCGGTAGGTCTGCAGTTGGTCTATCCCCTCCATGTTTAGATGATGAATTAAACAGAACTTTGTGAGATGTTCAAAGCCTGGGATATTGTTGTAGGAGCTAACCCTGCTTTAAACTTCTCCACAACTTTCTTCCTGACTATCAAATGTTAGGATGGCCTAGTCAAATTTCAGTTAAATCCAACTGAAAATTTGTGGCAAGACTTGAAGATGGATATTTGCAGAAGCTCTCCATCTAATCTGACTGAACTTCATCTATTTTATAAAGAAAATAGGCAAAGATTGCAGTCTGTGGATGTAAAGCTGGCAGAGATATACCAGCCACAGGAGTTTCTACAAAGTACTGACTCTTGGGGGCTGAGGATTAATCCACACCACCACAGATTTTTATTTTCGAACACTTTGTTTCACTTCACAGTTTTCCTCTACTAATCACTGCAACACACGTTGCCACTTGCACCATACATGAAAACCTTACAAACATGGAGATATGCCTGACCATGGGAAACAGAACACAATGCATAAACCAGGTTTAACCCAGCGTGGCATTTCCTTAGTGCTGTATGTCCTGTTTAGCTCCCTCTACAGAAGCTGATGTGTAACAGCTGTTGCAGGACTCCCTACCTGACGTCTCTATTTCTGCAATGTGATCTTCCCCTGTTTTGCTTCTGTGTTATTTTTACAGGTGTGGTATGTGCAGGTTGGTCTATGTTCATGAACCTGCCTGAGCTATAATTTATAAAACAACCTAAAGTGATAGGAAAATAAACGTACACCCCCTATTTCTTTTAACAAAAACCCAGATCATTACTTAAGTTTAAATAAATATTCGAATGTAACTTTCGGTGTTACAGAACCACACAGCACTGATCCCTCCATATCATTATTTATGAAAGAAACATTAAGCTAAAATGGAAAAGTTTGTTGTACAAACATAGAAGGTACACCCCAAACCCTTGATGTGTAACAAACATGTAAAAGCCTGACATTTAAAGGAAGGGACTTTCTTTTTTCTATAACTGCTTGTTGAACCATCAGCTCTGTTCAAGGTCTTTATTCCGTTCCATCCTGTTCATCATTCATTTAATAAAGTTCCACTGAGTCATTTATTACATCTTCCTTCCAGTACTGATCCTAATGGGGTTAATATGCTGGCTCATTCAGTGACACCTCCTGCATGTTCTTCTTCGGTAGGTTTACACAAAGCAAATAAGCAACCAGCTCTGTACCTGATACATGGTGCCAAAATCATCAATGGAGCCTTCAGAGCGTGGACTAAGAAACAGGTATGAAGAATTAAACATTCACTGTATGCAGTGCTAAGTGTGTTAGCACATCACTGTAATGCTGGTTTGTGTTACGTGTAACAGGCTCTCCTGGAACATGAAGATGAGCTTCCAGAGAACATGAAACCATCCCAGCTCATTAAGGATCTGGCCAAAGAGATTAGACTGTCAGAGGTACTTTGGTTTTATATTACGAGTAACATCAGAGAACATTTCTAGTCTGTGAAGAAGTCTTTACTTCTTCTACACTGTGCCAAGGGTCGCATACAATTATAGGATACTATTATAGGATTCACCAAAAAATCATTCTTTAGAGATAATGTTCCTGCTTTCATGAAAGATATGTTTAACATTTGAAATTTAAAAAGCAAAGTGTCAAAAATGATGTCAATCATTTTAACTAAATTTGCTTATTTTGATTGGTCAGCGAACTTCAATACTTTGAGCTGAGTCGGCTTATTGAATGGTGTAATGGTTGGTTGCACTTGTCATTGCTCTGTTTTGATGCCCAGAATGCAACAAAAACCATTAAGAATGAGCCAAGCATCAAGGTGCCTGTAGAGGAACCAGTATCTACCCAATCTGAGCCCGAGGAGCCCAGTTCCCCAACAAACATCCCATCACCCAGCAGAGAGAAACCGAAGAAAAAAGCCCCCAAACCTCCCAAGCCTCCCAAACCCCCAAAGGTTCCCAAGGCCCCCAAGCCTCCAAAGGTCAAAGATGGAGAAAAGAAGAAGGTGAAAAAGACAAAGGAGCTGTCACCGCCTCCAAAGCCTTCCAGCTTTGCTGCCCTTGAGTCTCATGCAAAGGAAATCTTGAGTAAAATGGACCAGCAAAAAAAGCCAAAGGTGAGCACATTTATAATTAGTGGAAATAAGAAAAAAAACATTACATTTCTTTTGTAATTCTGATAAATCAGCAAAGTTTCTGAATGCTATGCATCTAAAGGATGTTGTATTTCTGCATCTGCCTCATTTAATCCAACTTCCAATCAATCAGACAGTCTGTGTGATATTTCCAATCCCCAGTTTTGTGAAGCTCTGATCTGCCGATTCCGACTGTAGCCAGTTTTCATTTCTCCTGAAGGACTGTAATGAATAGCATTTCATATATTTTCCAGCCTTTTGGACTGAATGAAAGTCGAACAAACCTCCCACTAAAATGTTGATCATAAAAGGAAGTAATGATTCTTTTTTTCTCAGAAACAGGACCAGGTTACAGCTCTGTCTCTTTCTGCATCACTACAAATCTACAAATACAGTCAAATCCTCCAGGAGGAAGCCCACTAAAGGAATCCCAGCTCATTGCTCGCTATGTTTTATTTCTTCTATTTATTTATTACACATTTTAAAATGGAAAAGTCTAGTATATTACAAGCTACAGGTTTTATGATGCAGTTCATTCGGAATAGATGACAGTTTTATTTAATTTAATTAACTATTTGAATTTCTTCTTGTGTCTGCAGGCTAATTAGTTTCTACCTGCAGATTTTCTAGAGTCTGTGAGTCCAAGCTGGCAAACAGAACCATCATCATGTCTAATAAAATCAACTTGGTCACAATGTTCACTTTTATAGTCATAGAAAATGTGTTGTTTTAATGATCTGATGTTACTTATGAAATACTATAAAAGCAGGTTTGTACTGTAGCATTTTATCTGATGAGATCATTTTTGAATGAATCTGGGTTTGTGTTCTGGATCAGTTTGCTACTTTGTTTCAGTTAATATTTACTGTAAGACGCTACATCAGATGATTTGATGTTGTTTAAGCTTAGCTTCTCCTTCTGGTTGTTCTGGCAAACAAATGCACTTTTTAAAAAGAATGCACCAATTCTAGAAATGAATTATTACCTTGTGATTAAATGACATATTTGGTTAAATGACTTGTTTAAAATTCAACGTTTCGGAGTTGGACTTGATTAGGGACTTTTATGTCTTTACTTGGGACTTGACTCAAGACTTAGCTAGAAAGACTTGAGACTTTTGACTTGCTAAACAATGACTTGGTCCAACCTGTGCTAAGTGCTAACAGGTAGCAGTTAGATATGGTTGTTTTGCAGAACACACACAGGCACAGAGTCTTGGTTTAAGGGTGTGTTTGCTGATGCAAGGGTTTATTCTATATTTTTAATTTTCCTTGTTTGTTTTTCTGTTAAACTGTACAGGATAAATGTCACATGTGGTTTATAGGGGTGGCTTGATTCTAGACATTATCCAGGGTGGATGAAAACTGAATGAAAGGTTGCATTCAGGTGACTAGCTTTGGTTAGCTGATGTTCTTTAGCTTTGATGTTTGGTTTGTGACATGAGAAACAGTCTGCTCGAAAATGTTACAGATCATACAGTACAGACCAAAAGTTTGGACACACCTTCTCATTCAAGAAGCTGTAGCTTCACACTGAAGGCATCAAACCTATGAATTAACACATGTGGAATTATATACTGAACAGAAAAGTGTGAAACAACTGAAAATATGTCTTATATTCTAGGTTCTTCAAAGTAGCCACCTTTTGCTTTGATTACTGCTCCACACACTCTTGGGATTCTGTTGATGAGCTTCAAGAGGCAGTCACCTGAAATGGTTTTCCAACAGTCTTGAAGGAGTTCCCAGAGATGCTTAGCACTTGTTGGCCCTTTTGCCTTCACTCTGCGGTCCAGCTCACCCCAAACCATCTCAATTGGGTTCAGGTCCGGTGACTGTGGAGGCCAGGTCATCTGGCGCAGCACCCCATCACTCTCCTTCTTGGTCAAATAGCCCTTACACAGCCTGGAGGTGTGTTTGGGGTCATTGTCCTGTTGAAAAATAAATGATGGTCCAACTAAACGCAAACCGGATGGAATAGCATGCCGCTGTAAGATGCTGTGGTAGCCATGCTGGTTCAGTATGCCTTCAATTTTGAATAAATCTCCAACAGTGTCACCAGCAAAGCACCCCCACACCATCACACATTCTCCTCCATGCTTCACGGTGGGAACCAGGCATGTAGAGTCCATCCGTTCACCTCTTCTGCACCGCACAAAGACACGGTGGTTGGAACCAAACATCTCAAACTTAGATTCATCAGACCAAAGCACAGATTTCCACTGGTCTAATGTCCAGTCCTTGTGTTCTTCAGCCCAAACAAGTCTCTTCTGCTTGTTGCCTATCCTCAGCAGTGGTTTCCTAGCAGCTATTTTACCATGAAGGCCTGATTCACACAGTCTCCTCTTAACAGTTGTTCTAGAGATGTGTCTGCTGCTAGAACTCTGTGTGGCATTGACCTGTTCTCTAATCTGAGCTGCTGTTAACCTGCGATTTCTGAGGCTGGTGACTTGGATGAACTTATCATCCGCAGCAGAGGTGACTCTTGGTCTTCCTTTCCTGGGGCGGTCCTCATGTGAGCCAGTTTCTTTGTAGCGCTTGATGGTTTTTGCGACTGCACTTGGGGACACTTTCAAAGTTTTCCCAATTGTTCGGACTGACTGACCTTCATTTCTTAAAGTAATGATGGCCACTCGTTTTTCTTTACTTAGCTGCTTTTTTCTTGCCATAATACAAATTCTAACAGTCTATTCAGTAGGACTATCAGCTGTGTACTGTATCCACCTCCTGCACAACACAACTGATGGTCCCAACCCCATTTATAAGGCTTGAAATCCCACTTATTAAACCTGACAGAGCACACCTGTGAAGTGAAAACCATTTCAGGTGACTACCTCTTGAAGCTCATCAACAGAATGCCAAGAGTGTGTGGAGCAGTAATCAAAGCAAAAGGTGGCTACTTTGAAGAACCTAGAATATAAGACATATTTTCAGTTTTTCACACTTTTTTGTTCAGTATATAATTCCACATGTGTTAATTCATAGTTTTGATGCCTTCAGTGTGAAGCTACAATATTCATAGTCATGAAAATAAAGAAAACTCTTTGAATGAGAAGGTGTGTCCAAACGTTTGGTCTGTACTGTACATCTGACCCAGTTACCAGTAGCTCCAGTATCAGTGACTGTGAGTTTCTGGGTTTTCTGGTAACAGTTGTGTCTTTCCTTTAATACTTTAAAATTCCAGGTTGTTAAAAACATTCTGAGTGTATCTGAGAAAGAAACATCGAAGCAGAACAACACGGACAAGTTTGAAATCAGAGAACAGAACAAAAACAAGACAGAAGCTAAATGGAAATACAAGGTAAGTTTTTTTCGTACCGTCAAAGTAATTTCTAGGTATTAATCTCCAAAGCAAGAAGCCTCTCAGTTTGATCTAAGCTGAACCAAACTTCTGCTGGTCTTTCAAAAAGAGCTCAAAGTTACGAGCTGAGAGGTTGAACAGACAAAACCCCTGAATCATCTAAAAGCAATTTGCTCTCTTCAAAGCAAGAATCACCAATAATGATATGACCCAAGTCTTCCATTTCAGCTCTGCAGTTCATCATCCACCCTCTCAGAGTTTACTTAATGGAATTAGGCCATGTCCATATCCAAACACCTTCCATTTAAGTACTTACACATGTCCATATGGAAAAATTGTTGTGTGATCATTGCTGAATAATTGGAGGAAGCTTTTGGGGAACAAAAGTGTAATTTTGTCTAACAGAAGACATTAGAGAGCTTTAGTTTCATGGAAAATTGAATGCCAGACTGTTGAGGAATGTTTGCAGCCCCTCTGCTTTCCCTCTGCTTCTTCACATCAGGCCAAACATTTACAGATGGAGAGGAGGTCCTGTTAGGTCTTCACCAAGGTTACTACAGAACAGTTTTTCTTTGAACTCATGCAAAAAAGTAAAAGAAACAAAGACACACAGCCCCTGTGTGTGGCTTGTGCCAGCTATTAATCCTCTCCAGAATGTTAGGGTTGATTAGAAAGAAAGGCTCGGGATCGTTCTGAATTACACTCTCATGTTGTCACATGCCTTTAATTAAAGAAACAGAAATGTTTAAGAACAAACTCTTGGTGGTGGATGGTTGATTACAGAGTCTGCTCAGCCTTTATGGCAGCCATTTTGGATTTTCTGTGGAACATCTGGATTAGCATAAACCAGGTCAGACAATGTGGATCATCTGGCAACATTGCCGTTCTGATTGGCTCGCTCGTATGCAGTACATAAGCATGTTTTTACTGACAGTTGATCCTAATAATAATTTTTAGCCCAAACTCAGTTCTCATTTTCTAGGTCACTTTTCTATTATTTCCATCATGATATTGTTATCACCTCTGTTTCTAAGCTTTAGCATCATACCCACTATAACTAAACATCCAGTAGAGGCATCAGGCCATCCAACGGGCCATTCCAGTCATATTCAATAAATCTGATTATGTTGTTCCAATGAAATGTTGTGGTACTACTGAGTTCTCTGTAAAGGGACCATAACAGGCTGGCAGGCTACTGTGTGGGTCAGCTGGACTTAAGCTTGGGAAACAAGGCTGTTTATGTATTATGCAGACAGACATGCTAACTCTTGTAGCTTGTTGCTTACATTAGCTTTAAATCTTTTACTTTGGAGCTACTCTTGTTTTAAAGCCATGCCAAGCTGGATATTTCACAGCCAGAAATATTTTCAGTGGACTATTTAGGGAAACTCTTCCTTCAGCCAGCTGATTGGACAGGACCAGGTGGAGGAATGGGTTGGGGTGTGCTGTTTTGCTTTGCTATGAAGAAAGCTCCGGTCTCTCCGGGACTTTCTCTGGCCTCTCATCCTAAAAGGATTTTAAACTGCAGGAATGATGTAATACAAGTCTTAGTGGATTTGACTTTTTATAAACTTTGTTACTGTAAACCAGACCATGCATCGGTGGTAGCAGACATGTCAGTTTTTATTTCAGGCTGGCAGAACCAGCTGTCAGCATTCACTGCACATTCACATATATCTGGACTCAGTTATTTAGATAGATTTATGTACATAAACTCAAGAAAAACGCTGTAATGCAATGTTTTTAGTATTAGTTTTTAAGTGCTTATTGCACAGAACATAACAAGCTGCTATTAGCTGGCTAATTAGTCAGGCTGTCTGCTCAGGTTGATGCTGCTCGTGGTTTCACCATAATAAAGAGTGTTAGGTGGCGCTCCTTAGGTTCCATGACAACAGTGACCTGATTTATAGGACAAGAAATATTTCCAAACAGCCAAATCTTGTAAGCAAAAACATCAGAGCCCTTTTTTTCTGCTAGCTAGGAGTCTGCAGCAGTATGTAGGGGAGGGGTAACGTCTTCCATACGACCGGAGAAAACTCTTGTTACTTTCCCTAGCATCTCATAGAGGAATGTAAACTAAAAGAACAGTATGATGGAAAATAACCAGCCCATGTATGTTCACTGTATTATAGAGACATTATGTCAATTGTGTTGACAAATGAAATATTTTTGTGTAGAAACTGTTTTTAAATGCTTAAAAACTCCCACTCTCTTTAACTGCTTTGCATGCTATAATGACATGGTACCAGTGCTCTTAAGTGCTGTGAATGTGTGTGACTTGATACCAGAAAACCACATTACTTCTGCTCCTTTAAGAGTTATTTTGATTGGAACATTACAGAACAGTAAGCCAGACTCCTTGCTGAAAATGGAGGAGGAGTGCAAGTTTGACAGAACGCCGCTGTCAGGCAACAAAGACAGATTCAGCTTTACCATGTCTCACAGGAAACTAGCCAGGTATGTATGGCATGGCTGCCATTGCCAAATAAATGCTTTATTGTAGGCTTCAACAGTCCAACCTTCTAATGTGGTGTATTATGGTAATTATGGAGCTTTGTGGCAATCAGCACCATATCCTACAGAGCTAATTGGAGGGTTTGATACTGTCAATGCCTCACTCAGCTTATCGTCCTGCGGTTTCTGTTCCAGCTCCAAGATGCTGAAACCTCAGACCAACTCAAGTATTTTCGGATCATTACAAAACCTAAAAGAGGACAAAAGCAAACCAGTGAGAGATGAATATGAGTATGTCTCTGATGAAGGCGAGCTGAAGATTGATGAATTCCCCATCAGGCGGAAAAAGAACACCGTTAAGAGAGATCTTTCCTGTGAGTGCTTTCAGAATATGTGTATCGTGTTTCACTTTGTTTAAGCCAATAAATATGGGTGGGTACAAATGCACATTACAGCATCAACTTTAAATACCTTAAACTTGATTTGATACCAGTTAGAGTTCCTTTGACTGTAGCTTGACATTAAAGCAGCGAGTAGGCCTAGTTCTTCTGGGGTATCAGTGAATAGGTTAAAAATTTAAATTGAGCCCGTAGGACAGGTATCTCCCAAAAGGACTTAAAAAGAAACCTTAAATCCTGCCTGATCTGGAAAACGCAGATAATAAGAATGTTCTAAAGCAATACATTTACGAGCTGGAATCTTTCTCAGTAAAACCCCTGCCTTCTCACATGTGACCAATTTCTAGAATGTTGTATGGCTGATTGAGAGGTACATTCTTACTTTTTTTAGGAATGTTATCAAATGTATGAAGAAATGTTATTTACGTGTTTTATAGTGGGAATTATTCAGATGCTAAAAAAGAGAAATAATAAGTTTTGGACTAATGGAACAAAACTATCCACAGAATAAGAGTACAATGAAACGTTTTCATTGTACTCATAGTTTTAACAATAAGATTAAAGGTCAAAAGGTTAATCAAACCCCCGCTCCCTCATACAGCAACTGTGTCTTCAGTCAGAGGCTTCTGGTGTAACACTGATCACTACAGGAAACCTTCCATTACTACAGCCATCAGCATCTCTAATAACTCTACAGAAACTTGGATAATATGAGTTACAACAATATCTCATTTACTTTTGACATTAATAAAGTAGTTTAGAACTGAAATGAATGGAATTAGATTAAGCTGAAAATAATTGTGACATTAATGATATTGTTTTAGCCTAAACACCCACTAAAGTAGCAGAAACCATTGAGACCATGTTTGTGAGAGAACTGGGTGTGGGGAGGAGGCAGAGAAGTGCTGTTACTCTCTGATGACCCTCACTGTTACCCAGAGATACTACCAGAACCTGTTTTACACTGTTGTTCATCAATGTATTCTTGTTTTCCAGTCTTATCGGACATAAGAGAACCCCTTCAGCCAGCCAAAAAGCCAAAGTTTCAAACCTTAGTGAGCAAGGTATGTATGGCTGAGCAGAACCTGAAACTGTTTCTATTGCTACTTTCTCTCAACTAATATCTAAGAAGCTGTCATTTGATTAGAAACATTAATGTATATACAGAAAGTGTAGGTTCCATTTCAGTCATGTTCACTTATTGCATCATAATGTGTCTTAAAAATGTGAAAAATGGCTCCTGGTAACAATCAGATGTTCTGGTGTCTACCGGCAGGAGGTCCTTATATCTCACTCTTTATCTTAGTAGAATAACAGAGAGGCAAAGTGTGAGTCTAGCATGGGTTATCTAGGGTTTCTGTAGTGTCTCACTGAATTATCTCCCTATTATTTCAGTTTTAGGCCTTAAAAAGTCTTTATTTTGTTTGGGTTTTTTTTTACAATAAAACAGTTTCTGCAGAATCTGGTTTAGACAGTTACAACGAAAACCTTTTTATTTTGGCCACTAAGAGCTCATAAGAAAGTGTATGTTGGGTTGGCTAGAACCCTGGGATTACATTAGTTGGTTGAAACCTGTTGTCAGACTGCTGTCTACAGGAAGAACGCACTGAAGTCAGGTAACCTCTGACCCTGAACCTGCAGGCCAGGTTCAGAAAACATCAACCTAATATGACACAGTTAACCTAACAGATTAGCTGTGTCATGTTAAGTTGCTTTAGTTGACTCTAAGTTAGAATTTGGTACAGTTCTTTACAAACACTTTGACTCGTTTTTCTGAAGCCCGACATATTTCTGAATAATTCTACACACAAAACACACAAAACTCTAACACACTTCAATTACTTCACTTAAAAATATATAAACTACAGATATAAGATTTATTGAAATTAAATCTAAAACTAACCATGGAAATATGACTATTTTTAAATAAATTTCTTATGTTAGACTTTAGATAATTATCTGTTCATTTCATTTCAACAATCAAATTATAAATCAATTGTAATGTTTATAGTAATAATAAACTGTTGTATTCCTCATCAAGTATGATTTCTAGAAAGTGAGGATCAGTATCCCACTTGACATGGCACAAGACGGACACTACAGGAGACTAGGGCCACCTTTGGAACATGGCTGTGTGTCTCACATCAGAGGTTCTCACCACCGGGTTGGCCAGTGATGCTCTTTGGGAGGTTCAAGGCCAGGTACCTAGGCAGTGACAGACGAGAGTCTCTCCTCCAGCAGTGGTGGAAGACCATGCTATAAATACTGACACAACACCAATGAGGTTTTTAGCCAAATCTCGGAAGAACTACTGTAGGATTCAGCAACAAGAACCAGTAAAGTTTTCAGGATGTAATAGAATCTTCCAGCAGTTGTCGCTGTATGCCACTGCAGGTTACATACGCTGCTGGAGAGTCTCAGTCAAGAAGGACTTGACATTCCTTACCCTGTGTGAGAAACCAGGCAGGTCAAGAACCTAAGGAGGGTAAATAGGTTCTGGTATGTTCAGTGTTTGGATGACATGAACATACCACAGAGTTTCTGTCTTACATGTCTACATTTTCCCAAGAGGACGCTGGCCCTGGAATCTGACCAACATCATTATATTGATACGGAGGAGGCAGATGAGGAGGGGAGGCTGTAATTTCCCTGGTCAGCTGTTGAAGTAGCCTGACATCTTTGGACTAGCATCATGATGTGTGAGCAGATTTCCACAGATGGTGTGGTGGGAAAAGGACCACACAATTGGCTCATTCCATGCAAAGATCCTTCCTGGATGAGCATGCTCTGGTCTGTAGAGCTATGTTCAACAAACATTGTCAAATGGACTGTAAAATCTGGAAACTCAGATAACCCAGGTTATTTTTCTATATTCATACCAAAGTTTAGATGTTGATTGTCCTAAAAAGACTTAGTGACCTTACTAAAACAGGAACCCTGGCTTTAATCTAGAGGATTTGAACTGAACTGAAAATAATAGCAGCACAATGAAAACATTTTCAGGAAAAGCACCAAGTCTGAGAACTTTACTCGTTTATCAAACCAAAGAAACATAAAGGAAAGATTAATGGAAGCCAAATGTACAGTTTTGCTTTGGATTACTTCCTGTTATATTCCACAGTGAAGCAGTCTTTACACGTAGTTTAACGGATATATTTCTCTTTTACATCTTTCTTCTCTGTCCACTTCCTCCGTAAGCAGAGCATGGACTCGTCAGATGAAGAGACCCTGCACATAGACACGGAGGCCAAGCCTGAGGTCAAGAGCCGCAACTCTAAGGTGAAGAAAAAGAGCGGAAGTGCCGCAGGGATCCTGGACCTGCTGCAGGCCAGCAAACAAGTGGGTGGGATCGACTACAACACCAACAGGTAGGCCCACCCGACCCGACCCGAACCCAGGCTTAGATGGTTTCTTTGAACCACCACATACAAAGCCCTCCCTTCTCATGGGAAGTACTTCATGCACAACATTAATCTCTTAATGGTCCCCCCGAGACCCCCTTTCTTCTCAGTAAATGAATTTCTGGCTTCTAATGGGCCGAGTCACTAACAAACAAACGAGCTGCTCTGTGATTGAATGAAAAAGGTACATTTTATAAGTTTTCTCACAGCTGAAAACCAACAGGCAGTTTACAAATATTCTGTCAGCAGTTTGTGTTAAATCAGTGTTTGTATCCCATCCCACACTAATCTATCAAAGGCTGCATGGCTCCGGGCTCTTCCTTCTGCCTCACACTGTTTGCTGTTTTCCTTCACCTCTTGATGGTCTATTTCCACCACACTGAAAGCTACAAATGAGGAATGAAAGAGAGAAACAAAACATTGCTGAGATATGTACATTGTCTGGAATGTTTCAGTGCTTTGAGGAGGGAACGAAGCAATTGCTGGTATTATAGTGATGGTTGGTACTGGTTTTACCATGTGGATCGCTCTCTGGCCTTCTTAAGCTGATTGATTCATGTTCAGATTCTGACTTAATGTTCAAACCACATATTTACATACAGTGAATGATAAGACACAGAACCATTATGATTAACATTAGCAAAACTGTTTCTATTTGCTAAATGCCAAAACAACAAGAGAGAGTTTTCAGAAATGTTTTTACTTTCTTTAAATTAGGAAGTTTACATCATTTGGGAAAGCCCAGATGATGATGTCAAGGCATTGTAGGCTTCTGATAGGGTAATTCATTAACATTTCAGTTAATGCAGGCACCTGTTGATGTATTTTAAGGCAACACCTCAAACACTCCGCTTCCTCATGGAACAAATCTGCAGAAATCAGCCACAATATCAGGAAGAAAACCTCAAATCTGCTTCATCCTTGGCTACAATTTCCACATGGCTGAAGGTTCTACGTTCATCTGTTCAAACAGTTAAATGCAAGTATAAACATCATGGAACTGTCTAACCATCAACCGGTTTAGGAGGGAGACTGGTTCTGTGCCCCAGAGGTGAACGGGTTCTGGTGTGAAATGTGTGAATCAACCCCAGGACCAAAGCTAAGGACCTTGTGAAGATGCTGCTGAAACTGGTCCGTGAGTGTCATTATCCACAGTGAAACAATCCTGTACCAGCATGTGTGTTGAAATGCCAGTCAAAGAGGAAGAAGCAGCATAAAAATCCTGATTACAGTTTGTTAAAGCATCCAGGGATAAAGACCATAGTTCCTGGATGTCGTGTGGTCTAGTAAAAGCAAAGCTGCAAGCCTGAGAACACCAGCTCATCTGTGAAGTATGGGGGTGGCAGCATCATGTTGTGTTTTGCTGCAGGAGGGACTGGTGCACTTCACAAAATACTTGACCTTATTAAGAAATAACATTATGTTGTTATATTTATGCAACTTCATAATGTATTGGAGTGGCAGCCATCACAAAGTCCTGATCTCAGTCTAAGTGAACATTAGTAGTCAGAGCCGAAAAAGTTTGTGTGAGCAAGGAGGCCAACAAACCTGACAAGGTTTCACTGGTTCTGTCAGGAGGAATGGGACAAAATGGGAGAAATCCCAGCAAACTATTGTGAGAAGCTTGTGGAAGACCAAAGTCATACAGTTTGAAGGGCAATTCTACCAAATACTTCTCTCTCTCATTATTCTGGCATTTAGTAAAGATAAACTCATTCTGGTAACGGACCTAAACCAGGAAAGGTACAGTCTACTTTAATGTCAGACAAAAAAGGTTGTTTGTCTTTTTGTACAATCAGATTTCAGACAAAGTTTTGCTTTGGCACTTATTGTCCACTAACATGCCAGCTGACGTGTAATGATTGTGCTGTTTTGTGCTTCCGGCAGTCAGCCGCCTGCATCTCCCAGCACGCAGGAGGCCATTCAGGGCATGCTGTCCATGGCCAACCTGTCCTCCTCGGAGACTCTGGAGCAGCCGTGGAGCAACAGCCAGTCAAAGAGCAACTCGCACAGCTCGCAGGCGTACAAGAAGAGCAGCGCAGGGGCTGGTGGGAGCAGCAACAGCAAGCGGCCAACCAAAAGACTCCCGAAGAAACCTCGAAAAAGCAGCAGCATTGAGAGCCTGGATTATGATGATGATGAGCAGGATCACATGGATGCATGTTTCAAGGACTCCGATTATGGTAAGAAGAAAACAATGACCTGATTCCTACTATTAACTATGAAAGAACAAGCAACTGTTCACTGGGAACAGTAGATGTCTTCTCCTCTGAGATTGTTGGAACCAGAGCTTATGTTCTTTGACTCACAACAGCCAAACGCAACCTTTCAGGTGTTTCCTCAGCTTCCCTAAGACCGACCCTTAGAAGCCTCGGAAATCTTCCTGGTTTAGCTTTGGTCTGGAATTCCAGGGCTTTTTGGTGCCGTCTGGTAGCTCTGAACAAAGAACGAAACATTCAGTAACCGGATGATATGCTAAATCCAAATCAGTCACACTGTAAATGTTTCCTAATAAATACTCTTAAGGTCCGGGTTTTATTGCACTTTAACAGTACTTTGTGTAATCTATAAAAGTCTTGTTTCAGTTTGTTGAAGAATGTTTTGGATCACAAAGTTCTAATGACTTGTTGAGTCCCATGAGTGACCTCCTATCTCTTGATGTTAGGAACAGTAGAGCTGCATGCTACTGCTCTGCTGAGGAGCGCCGTTAAGTAATCTGCCTGCATATCTCTAAATTCCGCAGATTTATTTAGCATATTTCTGACGGTTCTATAGAGGGGGATGGTAAATATGGAGATAAATGGATTCTGTGGGAATGATATAACACTAACTGCTGCACAAAACAGCCAAGAAAAAAATACTGACATGGACAATTACCACCAGAGAAGGTAACAAATATTAGTTATCCCTGGAAATGTCTGGGAGGAAAACCAAAAGGGATGCCGGTTCCCAGGGACATGAGAAGAAAAATAACTAGCAGAACCCGTTAAAAGAGATGTTGGATAAAACTGAGTAGATGGTGTTAGCTTCCATAACATGGTTTCCAAAACTCCAACAGCAGCCTGCAAGAACACACCATCCTCACCCTCTGTAACCACGCCTAACTGAGGGCTGCTGGACTTTACTGACCAGAGCCCCCCCACCTGTAACCCCCATAGCACAAAGTGTCTCCAACCTTGTCTTAATGTTTAGTGAGTTTAGGTTTTCAATATTCTACTCACTGTGGCTCTGAGAAGAAGTCGGGGGCCCAGGTCTCAGGAACCTTTATCAATTCTAGTCATAGTAGCTAATAGAAATAGATCTAAGCTACCAAAACATAGAGTAATTAGAAATCAGTTCATGTCATCAGCACTCAGTAAAAATCTTAAATATGGCCTCACATAAAAAGTTGGGTTAAAACTCTTTTAAATATGTTGCTGTTAAATCCAGGTCCTTCTGTGGTTTAAATGTTTACAGGCCTCTATAAGACAATGCTGGATTTATGGATGAGTTTTCTAAATATAGTGGATGATTTAAACATTCATGTAGATAATATAAAAGCTACAGAATATTCTAGCGAATTTTCAGCAGCATGTAGCAGAACCCATGAACACAGGCAAAAGAACATATTCTGGATCTGGTCATTTCTAAAGGCTTGGACATTAGCGATGTGGTTGTGACTGATGTTTCTCCATCTGATTACTACTCATTACCCCTGGTAATGCAAGGAGTAATCAGAAGATGCTACACATATTCTTTTACACCCAGTCTGTCTGTGACCTTTTACACTCACTATCTTCTGCACCAATGCTGGCTGATTCCTGCTGTAGCTCTTGGCTAGCATTAGGACATCTAGATCATTAATCCATTGCATTAGGTATCTCTGATAAAAAAACAAAACAACCTTCATTACAGGAAATTCACGACTTGCATGTCTGATTTGGTCCCCCTGAAATATTGCAGGTAGTAAATACGTCTCTTCAATAAGGCCATTTCCACAGGGCTTTAAAACAACCTCTTATAAATAAGCCCAACAGGTATTCCTCTGTAATAAGTAATTACTGCCCCATCACAAACCTAATCAACAGATTTACTCCTTTCTGATTGAAAACAACCTCTTTAGTTCTTTACACTCAGGTGTGGACCACACTACAACACTGGGACTGCATTGGTCAAGGTTATGAATGACATATTAATAGGTATTCAATAAAAATCAGTCCTGGATTTAATGGATCTCAGTGCTGCCTTGAGTTCAGCTGATTATATAATCCTGGCTGGCAGGCTAGAGCACTAGGTGGGACTGTGTGGCACTTTGTTAAATTGGTTTAGATCTTATTGGACAGACCAGAAGTACTTTGGGTCATTTGTTAAGTATGAATCAATGCAAATGTGGGGTACATCAAGGCTCTATTCTCAGACCGCCTTTATTCAACATCTATATGACCACATTAGCTCAGATTATGGAGCACTACAACATCTACTGCAACATCTATGCTGCAACTTTATATTTATGTACTAAGTTGGTTAGTTTCCAGGAACATCTAATCAGTAAATCGTGACTTGCTGTGTCAGTGGGTAATAGTTAATTATTCATGGCCCTGGCAGATTTGGGTTTGAAGTTATCTTTTAATCTGACAAACATATTTCATCTGACTAATGTTTTTAGTCCTGACTGTACTCTGATAGAGAATCTGTGCAGCAAGCTAACCATTATGGTGATGGTATGTTAGTGGAGGTCCAACCTTAAGCTCATCACCAAAAATAAATCCCAGTGAAAACATGCAAAAAGAAGAATGGCTTAGTTGTTGCAAATAAATACTTTTTTACTGATTATTGAGAAGGGGTCAAATCATTTTAAGCAAGACATGTTTAATAAATTCAATTAAATTCAGTTTATTTATATAGTGCCAATTCACAACACATGTTGTCTCAAGGCACTTCACAAAAGTCAGGTACATACATTCCAATTCATTCTAACCATTGAACATTGCAGTCAGATTCAGTTATTTATTCAAATTGGATACAATGTTTTTCTGTCTAAGGAAACCCAGCAGATTGCATCCAGTCAGTGACTTGCAGCATTCACTCCTCCTGGATGAGCATGTAGAGACAGTGGACAGTCACTGGCGTTGACTTTGCAGCAATCCCTCATACTGAGCATGCATGTAGCGACAGTGGAGAGGAAAAACTCCCTTTTAACAGGAAGAAACCTCTAAGGTTAATAATAAAATGTACAGTAAATCAAAACAAAACAGAGAAATTGTTTTTTTGTCCTCATTGACCGTAATGGCAAAAAGAAGTGGGCCCATAATTATTAATAACCCTGACTTAGATTTTATATTGATCATAATACTTTTCAGAGATGCATGTCTCATTTTATATAAAAATAAACTTCTAGGTTAAATGAAAATAATTTTTGATCTAAATCCGTCAGGGTACGAATAATTTTTGGTCCATTTCTTTTAGCCTTTAGGCTGAATGAGGACACATATTTATCTTGCCATCATGCACACTGAGTAGGGTGGTAAAGAATGTCAGGGCTTTGGTGTGAAACAAAGGATGAAGAAGAGGAACTGCCTCTCATGCTCTTTTTTAGTACTGGGGAGGATCTGTGATGCTGTGGACCTGTCTGTCCTAACACTGCCATAGTCTCTGTCATCATGCAGTCTTTAAAATACATTTTAACTACAAATCTTGGATAATGATCCACAACATGGCCAGATCTGCACAGACATGGTTCACCTGACACAAAACCAACCCTGATGGCCTCTGAGCCCCAGACTTAAATCCCATAGAAACAATAAAGACTGAGTGTTCGCCTATTGGCAAGAGGGGGGTGTACAAAGTATGAACTGTAGGGGTGCCAACAGTTGTCACCATTGATCTAAACATTTCAGGTTATACTACTTCAAAGAAAGATACATTTATTTAATGGCTTTTTTGCACGTGTCCCAAGGTCACAATAAATTGAGCTATGTCTGCATATGAAGAGATTTCATGAAGCAGAAGTTAAGAAACTTTAGTTGTTCTGATTAGTTTTTTCCCCTTTTTGCCCTTTTATTTTGGCTAATTCTGTTGCTGTTTGATCTGTGCCAGACTTTAGTAAAAGCTGTTTGGGTTTAATGTTATTTCCTCTGATGTACTGAAAGGCCAGCATACAGACACTCAGCACTGTGTAGAACTTTGGAGCAGATGACAGGAGTCTGTGAGGTCAGGCTGATGTCAAATGGCCATTTCTTGAGCACACAAATGATCAAATAATTACACGCCACAGTTGATTTTCGCTGCTGCTAACAGGTGCTGCTAAAAACAAACTGATTCCTGATGGATCGGCTTGTGGTTCTTTACATCTTAATGTAGCCGGAGAACTTTTCATTTGGAGTAGATGATGGGAGCTAATGTTTATTTTCTGCGCATCCTTTCCAAATGTTCTGCATGGTCTTGCTTCACTTTCTTTGTGAACCCCGTCCAAACGCAACTGTTTGAATCCCGCCGGCTTGTTAAGAAGCCATTAACACTAGTTGTGAACTGTTGTTTTACTTGCTTTCTGAACCCCAAATTAGAGTCTAATTAGTTGTTCCTAGCACGAACATTCCTGCTGTGTAATCCTCAGGCTGGGATGGAGCTCCACTCTGTTCTGCCTCTGTAAACAGGCCATTCTTTATCTTGATCACCTAGTTATAAGATATTTAAGTCTAGATTGGGATCATTGTGTCATGAGCAGGCTGAGAGCAGGAAGCAGCCAACAGCTGGTCAACAGCTGTGCTGCAGGCCATCACTGGAAATATCTTCCTTGTCTGAAGACACAACCAAGCAGACTTACCTCACATCTTCAGTGAGAAGCTCTGAGGTTTGACATACCAGTCACCTGTGACATGTTTTGGTTTTAGTTTACCCGTCGTTGGAATCTGAAGAGGATAATCCTGTTTTCAAATCAAGATCCAAAAAGCGGAAAAGCAGCGACGACACTCCTTATAGCCCCACAGGTAATTACTGTGTTGTTATACTGCTACTTTTATCAGTGCTTGAGATCTTAAAGGTGATGTGGTTGCAGTGCGCGTGGGACCTTCAGTTCCTCGACACGAGCGACCAGCAAGAGAAGGAGCTCGTGTGGCTTCAGTTGAAACAGGCCTGGCTGCGGCTGCAGCAAAGCTTTCTCACCAGGTAGGTCCACCAGGACCATCATTACTGATAAATACTAATCCTGTAAGCATAATCAAATGTCATGTCTCTGCAGGAAGAGCAGCAGAGAACCAAGAAGAAAAAGAAAAGCACCAAGAAGAAGAGTATAGTGGCGGAGGAGCTACCAAAACACTCTCAGGACAGTAGCTCCCCAGATCATAATGTGGACTCCCAGGACGGCAGCCTGACGGACCATGAGTTCAGCACTGGAACTGTCAAGTCACCAGGAGGGCCTCAGCCCATGGCTCCAGGGATCTTCCTTAGCCAGAGACGGCCATCCGTGTCCTCTCCCAACAACAGCACCAACTCAACGAGCACCAACAGCAGCAGCACAGCCAAGGGGGACCGACTGGGGTCAGCAGATGCCAAAGGTCCGCAAATCATCTACTGTCGTGTCCTGTCTATAATCGTGTTTTTCCTCGCTGTCTGAAATAAAATCAGAACCACTTTACTTGCTTTAGGGTCAGATTACCAAAAGTATTTTTATTTGTTAAAAGTCAGAATAATGTTAAAGTCATCAGTTTACATGCAACATTATTATTATTGACAACTTCAAAGAGTCCAGATGATGATGTCATAGCATTGTAAGCTTCTTATTGGTTAGTTCAAAAAATGTGTGTTAAATGAAAACAAACCTGTGGATGTATTTTAATTCAGAGCTTGAAACACTGCTCTTTGAGTGATATCATGGAAAACTTCAGTCATGTTATGGCCGATCTGTATTTAAAAACCCATTAAAAAAGTTTGATGTAACTTAGAACAAATAAGTAGAGGTCTGGTCACTGAGAAGATAGCCTGCTAAAACTCAAATAGTTCAACCTTTAGAACCACACACAAAGCAAATCATCACGAATTAAACAATATTTAGTTTGTTTCTTCCTAATTTTCTCTGCCCAAACCAGCTTATACATGAACCTTTCTGAAACCATTCTGTGGACCTTTCACAACTGTGAGGAAAGGTCCGAAGGGAACTGCAAGGTCTTTAGATGTGCGGTGGTGTCTTTAGTGCACGCAGCGTCATACTGACTGGACAGTGCTTCTTGTGGGTGGGAGCTTTCATCTTTACAGGAAATATCATCCTGGTTTAACCATCTTCCCATCAAAAAAGCATCCCTGCAGCATGAAGCTGCCACTACCATGTTTCACTGTGGGGATGAGAGGTTCAGAGAGCTCTTTTCCACACACAGCGCTTTGCTTGTAGATCAAAAATGTTGAATTACTTTTAGAGTAAATGACATTTGCAACTAATCATGGAACCTTGTTCCAAATGTTTGCTCTGTTCCCAATGTCCCTGGTGTAAAGTGCAAACCTGGGACATATTTTTACACTTTAATCATGCTGTCTGTTGATTTATGCTAGTTTAACATCTGATCTTCCTGTTATTTTTCCATCTCTCCACAGCTAAGCGGCTAAAGAAAGGCATGGCAACAGCTAAACAAAGACTTGGAAAGATCCTAAAGATCCATCGAAATGGAAAGCTCCTCCTGTAGCATGCCGCAGACTGTTCAAGGACTGGGTCTCATTCCAGACTCACAACCTGCTCACTAATAAAAGCCAACAAAAGGAAAATTAGGAAAATGCAAACTATAATAATATGGGAGAGGGGAGGAGTCATGCATTTTTCAACTTCTAAGAAGAACATCACTCAGATAGGTTTTTGCCTCTACTTATACTTTATAACTTTCAGATATTAAAGTGTACAGAAGCTATTATAAATATTTTTTAAGAGAACATGTCTTGTTTTACTACAGCTGTCATTTTATCAGGGGTTGTTCAATAGAAGTACATTGCAGTCATTCCAAGATTTGTGAAAGTATCCCTTGCATGTATGGAGTTGCATGTGTGCTTCGGGTCCGGGTCAGGGGAGTTTTTATTCCTACCTATGGATGCAGCTTATCATTGCCAAACTGAGATAAAAGGTTCTTGGAGCGTCGGATCGGATCAGCATCAACCCAAGCATTTATGTCTTTATGTTGACACTCAACGTTTGCAGAGCACTATCAGCGCGGTTATTTATTTATTCTCGTTGAATCATTAGATAGGAAATGAAAAGCGACTAAAGCACAAGCACACAACGGCCGCCATGTCTGGACATTTCTCCAACATTAACATAGGCAACGCACATCAGGACGCAGTGGATTGGACAGGGAAAGTAGAGGAGCTGGGACACAGCGCGGGACCTGCAGCCGATGATAAGCCTCATCCACGACAGAGGTGCAGTTACATGGGGATACTTTCTCTCTTTTGCTTTCACAGGCAGCACCGCACGCTTATACTCATCTCTGTGTTTTTATGGCTCCACTGTATAGAATGTAGCTTGTACATAGCCTTTTAACTTTTTGTATCCTTCTTTGCTTACCACTTAATTCTACATTTGTACTGCTTTTGCTTATTTGGAATAATTTAATTTGAAAGGTATCTATATATGTAAATGAATTTATGATATTGTCCTTTTTTGTATCTTTGCTCATTAGTTCTAGTGGTGCTGCCTGGAAAACAACAGAAGAAATGAGCAACATGTTATCGTCATATGGCCTTACATACACAAAGCTAACTGTATTGTGATTCTGTTTGAACAGAAAATGAAGCTTTGAGAAAAAACTGTAGAAAAGACAAACAAATCTCAAAGTTTCTATGACCAGCCACTTGTTCAACTTCTAGTATCCTGAAGGTTTCAGAATTATTTTACTAGCACCTTGTGAAGTGTTTCTGTGTCAGTGATGTAATTTATTAATGTTTGTAGCTTTTTTATACCTGTACAATTCTTAAGAGGTTTGTTTTTGAATATGTCATAGAAGTTGTGAAATGACCCTTTAATTTAGTTTTTCCATGTTGGAATGCGTGCGTGTGTGTTGGAGGCATCACATCAGACTTCACCTGTTAACTTCCACCCTGTCCCATTAAACATGTGACATTAGTTCCTGCAGCTGCATCCATCACATTTTGGTCAGGACATTTTGTCCTCCACTGTAGAGACGTCTTCTGTCCTCTCAGAAAAGACTTTTTTCTTTCAGGTTTTTATTTGTACAGTACATGTGTTGCTTTGTTGTGATTTATTTTTGTATGTCTGACTCATTAAATGCATCCACTGTGCCCCAGCAGTGAATCATATAGCCGTCTTCCCTAACTGTTCCTCACAGTATTGGTAAATATTCACAGACCTTTTTAACCTGAAGTTATCCTTTTTGTATTTAGATGTTTCTGTTTGAGATCCTGCTTCACTTTTCTAAGATGTGGAAAAATTTCATTCTCCAGGAGCATACAGACATATTGTTGAATGATACTATTGTCCACTTTGTTACTTTTGCAATAGAATTCCTGTGGAAAAGCTACGTTGTGATGTGTTCCTCGCCCACTTCCATTGTGACGGCTTCTGTGACGACCAAAACAAATTTTTTTATTTTCTACACTTTGCCTTATGCTTTGAGTTGAAAACCACACTGATCACAAACTGAGAATTCTTTCACTCTCTGGACTTCTGCAATTTTACAGCTGTGTGTTTGTACCCGGTCGGGCATAACATTATAATCACTGACCATTAAATTGAATAACGCAAGTGGGTTTTCTACCCGGTCCTTGGAACTACGAGTAGGTCTTAGATTGAGGACCTGAGGGTCGAGTATGCGCTATAACAATCATGTAGGGCCCTAAAAGCTGAAGTCTAAATTTAAAAACTGATTCTAAAATGACCAGGTAACCAGTGCAAAGACAAAAATAGGACTGATGTGAGTTCCTCAGTTTGTTACATTTAAGAGTCTTGCTGCAGAGCTTTGGTTACAATAGTCTGAGAGGACATACAGTGCATCTGGAAAGTATTCACAGCGCTGCACTTTTTCCTCATTTAGTTATGTTCCAGCCTTATACCAAATGGTATCACATTAATCTTTCCTCAAAATTCAATGCACAATACCCCAGTATGACAATGTAAAAGAAGTTTGTTTTCTATTATTACAAATAGAAAACAAAGAAATCACATTTATTTATTGAGCTGAGGTTCACACTGTTTCCACTGATCATCCTTGAGATGTTTCTACAGCTTCAATGGAGTCCACCTGGTTTTAGTCAGTTGATTGGACATGATTAGGTAAAGAACACATCTGTCTATATAAGGTCACACAGTTGATAGTTCATGTCAGAGCACAAACACCAAACATGAAGTCAAAGTAATCAGCAGAGACAGGATTGTCTTGGGGCACAGAAAACTTGCTGCTTTGAAGGTCCCAATGAGCACAGTGACCTCCATCATCCGTAAATGGAAGAAGTTTGGTACCACCAGGACTCTTCCTAGAGCTGGCCGGCCGACATCCTGGATTAAAAAACCTGCTCCAGAGCTCACATGAATTCAGAACCACTCTGTGAATGTGCTGGAGTGAACAAGTCGAATCCGATTGAGCATCCCTGGGAGATCTGAACTTGGCTGAGCACAGACATCTCCCATCCAACCTGATGGAACTTGAAATGTTCTCCAAAGAAGAATCGGCCAAACTGCCTAAAGATAGGTGTGTTCAGCTTGTGGCGTCAGATTCAAAAAGATTTGAGGCTGTAATTGCTGCCAAAGGTGGATCAACAAGATATTAAGCGAAGGCTTTGAATACTTATGTAAATGTGATTTCTTAGTTTTCTATTTGTAATAAATTTGCAACAATCTCAAACTTCTTTCACATTGTCATGATGGAGTATTGTGTGAAGAAATGTGATGTAATTTGGAATAAGGCTTTAACACAACTAAATGTGGAAATAAAGCAGGACTATGAATAGTGCTGTGAAGCATGAATGACCATCTCAAAATCCTGTTTTGGCATCAACCCGTTTTGACATAAACATTTCGACAAAATGTTGTGAGTGACCTTAAAGAGACATTGATTGGATGAGAGCAACACCTAAATTCCTTACATTTGATTAATGACCAACTTCAAAAGGTCCAGTCTGTTGTCTGATCAGAAAAAAACATGTTCTTCTCAGAGTTCAATTGAGGGGAGTTATTTTTTACCAGCATGGTATTATTTGTGCTGAATAGTTTGAAGAAGTCAGAGTTTTTGAAGGAGCAGTACAGCTAAATGTCCTCTGCATAAAAGTGATAGTAGCTATAATGAAATTTATTAATGATCTTCCCAAGTGTCTATCTAAAAAGGAAGTGGGTCCAAAACAGAGCCACGAGGTACCCCACATATTAGATCAGTAGAGTCTGACATGACTCCAGGTCTGAGACTCAAGTCTTTGCACCAGTTCTCCTATAACGAAGAGTGAAAGGAAGCCGCTATTTGAGCTAGCACAGCTGCTGTTTACAGTTAAAGGACGAGCTTGATTATGAGCCAGTGATTTTAGTGAATTATTATAGGATGTTAATGGCTCATAGCAATCTGTTTATGTTAGCTGTAGCTTCATAATAAAGACCACATGAATGTCTCTCCAATTGAACGCTGTATTACATGACTTTGGATCCTTTCAGAACCAAATAAACAACTCACCTCCAACATTCTCTTGCTGCTAAGCTAGCTGCTATATTACAAGGACACACTTTAGTCTAAAAATATCAAAAGAAAAAGCTCTTCCTGTTCCATCAATTTGGTAGTTTACCACAAATTTGTTTACTTACTGCATTGTGCCTTGCTCATTATATTGTCAATATACCTTAAAATTGAACATATTTACCATTTAGAGTTGAGAACAAAGGTAACAGCTGTTAACTTAGTCATTACAAAGAATAAAAAGCAGAAATTCAACTCTAACAGGTTTGCTATTATCTGTCTTAGGGCATAATCCCTATTTATGTTTCTAATGGGGTAAAAATTACATTTGATAAGTTTTCGAAATAATTCACCATCCAAAAATCTGCTAAAGGCTCATTAATATTAAATGTTAAATGATTAACAAATTCTAAGTTCAAGTTCAAATTCTAATATACTGAAAGAAAATTATTAAATGTTCGAATAATAATTTAGGCCTGAGGACAAAAAGTATGGGTTTAATATCCTACCCTACAGCGATGCAGGGTTAGAGGTGACCTAGATGTCATGTAGTTGATGAGAAAATGCTTATTAGACTCTGACTTGGGACGACAGACTAGAGACTTGACCTGGACTTAGAAAAAAATTACTTGTGAAAATCCCTGGTTTGTAACGACCCTGAAGGTTCTGTTTGAAATGTAAGTTCTGAACCACTTTAAAATAGATCCAGAGATCCTCACTAAACTGTTAAATAAATGGTGTGATAAATAATGTCAAAGGCTTATAAAAGGTCTAACCATCATGGTGTCACTCGATACTTGAAACAAAGCAATTTCTGTCGAATGCATTTTCCAAAAAACAGATTGGTATTTATCACAAGTTTTGTGTTGAAAGAAATCTGTTGGTCAGCCGCAACATTTTGTAAGATTTTTGAAATAAAAGTTATTTTACAAAATGGCCAGAAATCTGCCAGGGTATCAGGAAGAGAACTGTGGACCTCCAAAAGTCTAGTTCATCCTTGGCTACAATTTTCACATGGCTGAAGATACAACATACGGTGGCTTGTAATAGTATTCTATTCAACATATTGTCACATTACAATCACAAACATAAATACATTTTATTGGAATCTTATGTGAAAGACCAACACAAAGTGGTATACAATTGTGAAGTGGAACAAAAATTATACATGATTTATTTATTTTTTTACAAGTAAGAAACTGAAAAGGGCATTGTGCAAACGTATTGAGTCAATACTTTGTGGAACCACCTTTTGCTGCAATTACAGCTGCAAGTCTTTTAGGGTATGTCTCTACCAGCTTTGCATGTCTAGTCTACTGAAATTCTTGCCCATTCTTCTTTGTAAAACAGGTCAAGCTCAGCCAGATTAGATGGAGAGCGTTTCTTAACAGCAGCTTTCAGGTCTTGCCATGGATTTTCGATTGGGTTTAGGTCTGGACTTTGACTGGGCCATTCTAACACATGAATATGTTTTGTTTTAAACCATTCCATTGTAGCCCTGGCTTTATGTTTAGGGTTGTTGTCCTGCTGGAAGGTGAACCTCCGCCCCAGTCTCAAGTCTTCTGCAGACTCCAACAGGTTTTCTTCCAAGATTGCCCTGTATTTGGCTCCATCCATCTTCCCATCCACTCTGACCACATTCCCTGTCCCTGCTGAAGAGAAGCACCCCAGAGCATGATGCTGCCACCACCATATGTGACAGTGGGGTTGGTGTGTTCAGAGTGATGTGCAGTGTTAGTTCTCTTTTGGTCTCGTCTGACCAAAGCACCTTCTTCCACATTTGCTGTGCCCCCAACATGGCTTCTGGCAAACTGCAAACGGGACTTCTTATGGTTTTCTTTTAACAATGGCTTTCTTTTTGCCACTCTTCCATAAAGACCAGATATGTGCAGTGCACGACTAATAGTTGTCCTGTGGACAGATTCCCCCACCTGACGTGTGGATCACTGCAGTTCATCCAGAGCCACCATGGGCCTCTCGGCTGCATCTCTGATCAGTGCTCTCCTTGCTTGGCGTGTAGGTTTAGGTGGACAGCCTTGTTTTGGTAGGTTTACAGTTGTGCCATACTCTTTCCATTTCCAGATGATGGATTGAACAGAGCTCGTTGAGATGTTCAAAGCTTGGGAAATCTTTTTCTAGCCTAAACATGCTTTAAACTTCCCACAACTTTATCACTGACCTGTCTGGTGTGTTCCTTGAACTTCATGATGCTGTTTGCTTCCCAATATTCTCTTAACAAACCTCTGAGGCCGTCACAGAGCAGCTGTATTTGTACTGAGATTAGATTACACACAGGTAGACTACAGGGGTTGGACAATGAAACTGAAACACCTGTCGTTTTAGTGTGGGAGGTTTCATGGCTAAATTGGACCAGCCTGGTAGCCAGCCTTCATTGACTGCACATTGCACCAGTAAGAGCAGAGTGTGAAGGTTCAATTAGCAGGGTAAGAGCACAGTTTTGCTCAAAATATTAAAATGCACACAACATTATGGGTGACATACCAGAGTTCAAAAGAGGACAAATTGTTGGTGCACGTCTGTGACTAAGACAGCAAGTCTTTGTGATGTATCAAGCGCCACGGTATGCAGGGTAATGTCAGCATACCACCAAGAAGCACGAACCACATCCAACAGGATTAACTGTGGACGCAAGAGGAAGCTGTCTGAAAGGGATGTTCGGGTGCTAACCCGGATTGTATCCAAAAAACATAAAACCACGGCTGCCCAAATCACGGCAGAATTAAATGTGCACCTCAACTCTCCTGTTTCCACCAGAACTGTCCATCAGGAGCTCCACAGGGTCAATATACACGGCCTGGCTGCTATAGCCAAACCTTTGGTCACTCATGCCAATGCCAAACGTCGGTTTCAATGGTGCAAGGAGTGCAAATCTTGGGCTGTGGACAATGTGAAACATGTATTGTTCTCTGATGAGTCCACCTTTACTGTTTTCCCCACATCCGGGAGAGTTACGGTGTGGAGAAGCCCCAAAGAAGTGTACAACCCAGACTGTTGCATGCCCAGAGTAAAGCATGGGGGTGGATCAGTGATGGTTTGGGCTGCCATATCATGGCATTCCCTTGGCCCAATACTTGTGCTAGATGGGCGCGTCACTACCAAGGACTACCGAACCATTCTTGAGGACCATGTGCATCCAATGGTTCAAACATTGTATCCTGAAGGCGGTGCCGTGTATCAGGATGACAATGCACCAATACACACAGCAAGACTGGTGAAAGATTAGTTTGATGAACATAAGAGTGAAGTTGAACATCTCCCATGGCCTGCAAAGTCACCAGATCTAAATATTATTGAGCCACTTTGGGGTGTTTTGGAGGAGCGAGTCAGGAAACGTTTTCCTCCACCAGTATCACATAGTGACCTGGCCACTATCCTGCAAGAAGAATGGCTTAAAATCCCTCTAACCACTGTGCAGGACTTCTATATGTCATTCCCAAGACGAATTGACGCTGTATTGACCGCAAAAGGAGGCCCTACACCATACTAATACGTTATTGTGGTCTAAAACCAGGTGTTTCAGTTTCATTGTCCAACCCCTGTATTTATTCATTAGCAATCATCAGGCAACTTCTGAAGGTAATTGGTTGCACTCAGCTTAAAGGGGGCTGAATACTTTGGCATACCGCACTTTTTTTGCTTTTTATTTGCAAAAAAAATGTTTTAAATCATGTATAATTTTCTTTCCACATTACAATTGTACCTCTCTGTATTGGTCTTTCACGTAAAATCTGGAAAAGTTCAAGGGGTATGAACACTTTCACAATCCACTGTACATCTGTTCAAATAGTTATATGTATGTATAAACAGCATGGGAATGTCTAGCCATCAAACCGTTCAAGAAGGAGACATTTTCCATGTCACAGAGAATGTACAAATTCTGGTGTGAAATGTGACACAACCCCAGAGCGAAAGCTGAAGACCTTGTGAAGATGCTGGTGAGCTGGTCAGCGAGTGTCATTATCTATAGTGAAACAATCCTGTACCAGCATGAGCTGAACGGCCACAGAAAGAGGAAGAAACCAATACCCCAAAGGCACCAGATAAAGCCAGAATATAGTTTGTGAATGTCCTCAGGCACAAAAACCTTAATTGCTGGAGACATGTCCTGTGTGGTGATGAAACTAAAACTGAAGTGTTTGGTAGTAAGGACCATTCTTATATCGGGAGGGGAAAGGGAGAAGTTTGTAAGCCTGAGAACACCATCCCAACTGTGAAGTGCAACATTTCAGCAGACTATTGTGAGAAGCTTGTGGACAGAAACACAAAATGTTTGTCCCAAGTCAGACAGTTTAAAAGGAAATTCTACCAAACACTGAGGAAATGGATCTTTCTGGTTGTTCTGTATTTAGCAAACATAAATAATTTTGTCCTAAACTGACCTACTACAGGACACGCTTGGTCTGATTTAGACAGTGTGAAAAATTGTCTTTTTTTATGTCTTTTTATACAACATGTAACTAAAATAAGTAACTTCAACTGTACATATGAAATATAGATAGAGGTAGGTATACTGACTGAAAGGACTTTTACAAAACTAAACTCTAAACCTATTAGGCTATTGTCTGTTATATAACATCACATAAGAACTTAGACTAAATAGAGGCCATCCTTGGTGGAATTCAATTGTGTCCTTAAATATGTGCCCAGACATTACTGTACGGGGAGAAGAACTCTTGTCCACTAGATGGAGCCTATGAAATATTTCAACAAAGCCTGATAAATGCATAAACAAACCAACGTTTGAGCAGCTCAGTCAGTTTGTTAAAAGGAACTTTGCTGTTTCACTGTGGAAACCAAATGAAACAAATAGGCATTCTTAATATTTTTAAAGGTTCCATTTAATCAGGGAGGAGAACACATTTAGAACCAACTTCTACTGTCTGTGATGTTTCTCTTGGACGTCATATGAGAACAGTTGGACAGTAAGCACTGTGGACTCCGTGAAGCACAGTTGCTGCTGTTGAAAACAGCTACAACCTTTGTTTAATTTTAGAAAAAAGTTCACAAAGTTGGATCCAGCTTTACTGTTTATTTTATTTAAAGAGAGTATGGAAAAAATAATAGGAATCTGTAAAATCATATCTACAGTCCACGCATTCAATAAATGAGAATATTATAGAAAGGTTTATTTCAGTAACTCAGTAATTCACTAAGTCAAACACATCCTGTAGATTAATTCCACACAGACTGATGTTTTTAAGCTTTTATAATTTTCTGTTTGCAGCTGATGAAAACACAATGTTTAAGATTGGAATATTAGATCAGACCAATAAAAAACTGTTTTAATACAGAAATGTAGGCTTAATAAAAAGTATGATTAACACCTGCTTAAAGTTTGTTATTGCCAGAGGGTACTATTATTCTGACAATTGGTCCTCAACAGAAAACATATTCTCATTTATCAAATATGACCGTATAACTCAAAGTTGTCTCTGTGCAATAGTGGATGGGAAAAAAAGACTAAGCTTTGTCCTTTTTTCCCCAGAAAAACCTTCCTAAACATACAGCTTGGGCAGTTCGCAGCTGCGCAATGTTTTCATGTGAAGGTTTACCCTCTCTAAAGCTTTTAAAAGACATTTTGATCATTTCTTATGTTTTCTTTACAATCACATCCAGGTTTTAATCTTTGAAATGGAAGGAAAAGGTTTTAGAGCAGATGTTGAGATAAATGAGGAGAGTGGAGGAAAATTAGTAACAGCACATTTTAAATTTGGGTCTCCAACCTAAATAAGTCAATTAACTCCCCATTTATGTAATTTAAGATGCATTACACTAATAGGAAAGTTATTCCTCACATTCATTACGCTGCAGCCTTTTAATTCCACACTGATAACACATCTGAACACAGTTGATGGCACAAAAATAAAGCAGGCAGTGGTCTTCATGGGAATTTAAAATCCCCCACTTTGGTGTTTTATTTAATTTATCTACTGTGTGTGTGGGGTGTGTGTGTTTGTGATTCAGTGTGGCTGCCAAAGGTCGTGACCCTGTTTCCACCGTGCTTAGTATCAAAATTAGTTGTTTTTGTTAACTAATTGAATGGATAGAGCATGGACACACACACACACACACACACACTTGTTTTGCTATATGTAGTGAGGACCATTTGTTGACTCCCATTGACTTCCATTGATTTTCAGTCATTTTCAACCCTTTCTATGCCCTAACCCTGACAATAACCCTAAACCTAACCATTACCAGTTCATGCCTAACCCTAACCTTAACCTAAACTCAATTCACATCTTAGTCCTAAACCTAACCGTTAGCAAAATAGGTCGTGAGGACCAGCAAAATGTCCTCACTTTGGTACAAACGGTCCTCAATTTGATGGTGAAATCGGGAAAATGGTTCTCACTGTGATGCCAAGACAGGAACACACACACACACACACACACACACACACACCCACACACACACACACACACACACACACACACACACACACACACACACAAATTTAAATGGTACAGGACTTTTTCAGGATAAATAGAAGTATAGAATAGAAAAAAAGAAGTGTTTTTGTTTTTTTTAATGTCAGTAACCACAACATAAATATTTTAAAAGCATAAAAAATAAATAATGATATAACAAGTTGCTTATTCAATCACTTAACCTGGATAGCATTAAATTGACCTCCAGTAATAAAGTAAAAACCTTGGTGTTATTTTTGACCAGGACATGTCATTTAAATCCCATATTAAACAGGTTTCTAAGATTTCCTTCTTTCACCTCCGGAACATTGACAAAATTAGAAATATCCTGTCCAGGAGTGACGCTGAAAAACTAGTCCATGCATTTGTTACTTCAAGGCTGGACTATTGTAATTCTTTACTATCAGGATGTCCACAAAATGCAGTTAAAAGCCTTCAGCTGATTCAAAATGCTGCAGCAAGAGTTCTGATGAAAATTAAAAAGAGAGATCATATTTCTCCTATTTTAGCTTCCCTTCATTGGCTCCCTGTTAAATCCAGAATAGAATTTAAAATTATCCTCCTCACATATAAAGCCCTTAATGATCTAGCTCCATCATACATCAGAGATCTGATTGTTCCATATGTTCCTAACAGAGAACTTCGTTCTCAGACTGCAGGTTTACTGGTGGTTCCTAGAGTCTCTAGAAGTAGAATGGGAGGCAGATCCTTTAGTTATCAGGCTCCTCTCCTGTGGAACCAGCTCCCAGTTTTAGTCTGTGAGGCAGACACCCTGTCTACTTTTAAGGCTAGGCTTAAAACTTTCCTTTTTGATAAAGCTTATAGTTAGAGTGGCTTAGGTTATCCTGAGCTATCTCTGTAGTTATGCTGCTATAGGCTTAGACTGCTGGATGACATAATGACCACTTTCACCCTCTTCGTTACATTCTCATACTACTCTCAAATTTTTGCATCATTTGCTGTGATTTCAACTTTTAACTCTGTTCTCTCTCTGTTTTCTTCCTTTCTAGAAGCTACATCTCTGTGTCCACCTGTGACACCTTCTTGATCGGGGACATCAGCCAAGCTGCTGCTGCCAACAACTTATTGGTCACCTTCTACAGATGATACACTTGGCCCTGTCTTTCAGTGTTTATCCCCATCTCCCTCCTAGACATAGCTACTGAAGGAGCTATTGCTCCAACTAACTGTTTAGTTCTCTGTTTTTCGTGGCTTAGATTTTCCTACCACCTCTCATTATCTCATCATCTGTATCTTGTATGTTTCTATCCTAGATGAAAACAATGGCTCTACATACTAATCCAGGAGGAGTGAATGCTGCAAAGTCAGTGACTGAATGCAATCTGCTGAGTTTCCTTAGATAGAAAACCTTTTTTTTTTACCAAGTTGAATAAAAACTGAACTTGACTGTACTGTTTTATAACCATGATCGAATTGGAATGGATGCAATTCAATTTGAATCTATCTGTACGATTGGATAATTATTTTGTAAAGTGCCTTAAAACGACATTTGAATTTAAATAGTTTTCTAAAATGTTGATAATACATTTTATCCATTTCTTCTTCTTCTTCTTCTTCATATTCATGTTATTATTATTATTATTAGTAGTAGTAGTAATACCACTTTTAATACAATAGCTTTGTTTGTTTCATTTATCATTTATCAAGAAGCAGCTCACTAATGTAGAGTCAATTATTCTAACAGAACTGTTTACTGGTTGTTGTAAAAGTCTTCCCAGTGTGCAGCTGGAAAACCAAGATATTCTTTTGCGCTCTGAACACTTCATCATCTTCTCTCCCATTTCTGATCCTTCAAAGGCCAAGTGGGATCACAATTTAAATGTCAGAGTTTGAACAACAATGCCTGCAGAGTGTTAGAGTCTAACTGCATTCAGGGCCGTGCCGCCCTGCCATAGCACTCACAGATGTGCCCTTGGCTGCTTTGAAAACCTGCTGCCGCTGTGCAGGGGTCTCAGGTGATCAGGAGAAACGTGCCATGTGACAGATGTTCTAATTATTCAGGAATGTCAGCTTCAGTTTTGTTTTTGTGAGGCCGTGCAAACACACAACATTCCCCTCCATCTCACACCATAACCATCATCCCTGTTACTGTAACACTTTATTCACCCCATTCTACTCAGTTCAGCAGCTCTGCAGCGAGCGTCTCACTCAGTTTGAGGTTGCCCTTAATAAATTCTCTGCAGTTGTTTGGTGCGTCTCCGTTTTTGGATGGATTAACTCCCTGTCAGCCTGCAGGAAATCCCCTGCTGCTATTTTACTCAAATCTTAGACTTGCAGAGAGAAGTTTGGTTTCTGCCAATATGCAGCGCATGTTTCCTGAAGCATAAGAGAAAAGCTCATAATGTAAAAACCGATGTCAATGGGAGTGTTAATTTTGCAGCTGCTTGAAGATGGGTCACATAAAGAAGCTAAACGGTTGTTTTATCCAGTTGATTTCATTTTAAGAAGCAGATATTTTTTGCTCCCATTCAGTTTTTACAGTTTTTCATAAAGAGCTGCTTTATAACCACAGTCATCTCAGGGTGCCATACCAGACAGAAATCAAGTAGCTTGTGAAATAAACACTTTAAACTGGGATGATGGGTTGTCCTCTGATGATTTGAACAAAGGTGTAACATTCTCTTGGTTAAAATAGATTCTGGGTGGAATACATTTAATTTCAATGTTCAGATAAAATCTAAAAAGAAAATAATTTATCCTGATTGTATATGAACAATGAGGAAGCAACACTTTCACTCGACTGTGTATTTTCGTGATGATGAGGAAATAAAAAATGGAACAGATTGTTACAGCGTTGTCTGACAAGGGAGTCTAAATACTGAGGAAGGGAGAAGAATGGACCAATGAACAAGAGGAGGTAATCAGGGAGAGAATCTGGAGCAGCTGGTGGAGAAGGTAACTGAGGGAAGGTGACTAATAAACACTGATGATCATGTATGGCAAGGAGGCATAAAAAAACATCGAAGTACACAAAGAATGAGACTAACTGAACATTAACTGGGAGGAACCCGATCTATAAGGAAATAGAAAGTAACACAACACAGGAATCCATGGAAGTAACAAAAACTAAACAGAATGAATCCCATAAACCTGAAGAAACTGAAATAAAACAAGTGAAGAACATGGTAGTGCAAAGAAGGTAAACAGAACTCACCCCAAAACCTAACACAGGCAGATTATGACACGCTCAGTATTTCAAGGAATGGGAACAAATAAATAAATAATTAAAAGGAGTGCACTCATTTATACTAACCCTATTGCTGCTGCCAGGTTGCTGTGAGAAATTAAGTCATTAATTAACATTTTGGAAGAAATTAATCCCATGTTTAATAAGCCACATTTAATTGTTTTATTTTTCTGTTCAGTCAAAGTTGTGTTTATTTTTATACAATTTTCATGGTTTGCTCCTTTTAGATTCGTTGTCAATATATTAGATTTTGACTGTAGGCAATCTACTGTCTTAACAGGGTTAAGAGTGTGTAACAGTACAGAAGCTACTCTGCTTCCTGCTTTGGACCGTGCGTTGTCAGAGTTTAGGAGAGGTAATAAATTCAGCCGGATTTCTAGAAAGAAGACCTGCTCTATTCAAAGAGGGATATTAACTGGTGAGACATATGTGAAAATCTTCTTGAAAATTAAAAGGAAACCATTCAGAGCTCTGGAAAACTGCTGAAGCCTGTTGTTGCCTTTTTTCATCTTATGGTCCTCTTCATGACCGCCGTTTTTCATCCTGTTTGAGGGTTCTACAACAACAAACCTTTACACATTGTATTCTGGTCTTATTTACATTTTACACAAAGTCCCAGCTTCATTGGAATTGAGGTCGTAATTAAAAAGACATTGACATCATTTGATGCATTGTAAGAGAGTATAGCTAAAGCTAATTTATATTTGCAGTCCCTTGGCAGGGTACAAAATAAATAACAATGAGAGAACTAAACAAAAAAGAAAAGTTGAACACAACAGTGTACTTTCTACTCAGACTACACGCACACGCTATATGTAGTGAGGACCATCTGTTGACTCCCATTGACTTCCATTGATTTTCAGTCATTTTCAACCCTTTCTATGACCTAACCCTGACAATAACCCTAAACCTAACCATTACCAGTGCATGCCTAACCCTAACCTTAACCTAAAGTCAATTCACACCTTAGTCCTAAACCTAACTGTTAGCAAAATAGGTCGTGAGGACCAGCAAAATGTCCTCACTTTGGTACAAACGGTCCTCAATTTGATGGTGAAATCGGGAAAATGGTTCTCACTGTGATGCCAAGACAGGAACACACACACACACACACACACACACACACACATACATACATAGAACATACATTTGACTATCAACTAATACAGATTGAATATGCAAAACAAACAAGAATCAAATCAAATAAAGTTTCAGTCTACGTCCACCTTAATTTTTAGCCTCCTAGTCTGCCCCAATGACAAGGATGATTAGGTAATTCCCTACAGGTGAAGTCATTAGGCTGTCATCAGGTGTGCACTTCATAAATCTTGTCTTCAGGATGTTGACCTCAATGATAGAGAGGTTAGTGGTTTTCAAAATAAAAGCATTACAAAAGCAAAGTTCCTGTTAGTCAATGTAAATGTGTGCTTCACCTTAGTGAGGGAGATGTTTCTAGCACCTTCACACGATTTGCATAACCTGTCCCGTCGTCTGTCGTCTTCTGCTTTATCCAGGACCGAGTCGCAGGGGCAGCACACTCAGCAGAGACAGAGACATAGTCCCTCCAGCGTGTCCTGGGCCGTCCACTGGGCCTCCTCCCGGTGGGACGTGCCTGGAACACCTCCTGAGGAAGGCGTCCAGGAGGCATCCGATATAGATGCCCGAGCCACCTCAACTGGCTCCTCTCGATGTGGAGGAGCAGCGGCTCTACATGGAGCCCCTCTCAGATGGCCGAGCTCCTCACCCTATCTCTAAGGGAGTGCCCGGCCACCCTACGGAGGAAGCTCATTTCAGCTTCTTGTATCCGAGATCTCGTTCTTTCGGTCATGACCCAAAATTCATGGCCATAGGTGGGGGTAGGAACGTAGACCGAACGGTAAATCGAGAGCTTCACTTTTCGGCTCAGCTCTCTATTCACCACAATGGACCGGCACAGTGCCCCCATTGCGGCAGCCGCACCAATCCGTCTGTCGATCTCCTGCTCCATTCTTCCCTCACTTGTGAACAAGATCCCGAGATACTTGAACTCCTCCACTTGAGGCAGGAACTCCCTCCAACCTGAAGAGGACAAACCACACTTTTCCGGGCAAGAACCATGGCCTCAGACTTGGAGGAGCTGATCTTCATCCCAGCCGCTTTTCACTCAGCTGCAAGCTGCCATAAAAGTTATGAACAGGACCGGTGACAAAGGGCAGCCCTGCCGGAGTCCAACATGCACCGGGAACAGGTATGACTTGCCGGCAATGCGGACCAAACTCCTGCTCAGCTTGTATAGAAACCGGATGGCCCCCAATTCCATACTCCTGGAGCACTCCCCACAAACTCCCTTGAACCTTCGTGTTCCCTGTAGACGGTATAGAGCTGGTCCAGTGTTCCACGGACAAAAATCACACTGCTCCTCCTGAAGCCGAGGTTTGACTATAGGCCAGACTGTCCTCTCCAGAACCCTGGTGTAGGCCTTACCAGGGAGGCTGAGGAGTGTAATCCCCCTGTAGTTGGAACACACCCTCCGGTCACCCTTCTTATGAAGGTGGACCACCACTCCAGTTTGCTAGTCCAGAGGCACTGTCCTCGACTGCCACGCAATGTTGAAGAGGTGTGTCAACCATGACAGCCCTACAATATCCAGAGACATGAGGTACTCAGGGTGGATCTCATCCACCCCCAAAGCCCAGCCACCACGGAGCTTTTTAACCACCTCGGTGACTTCAGCCTGGGTGATGAAAGAGTGTAAGCCCAAGTCCCCAGCCTCTGTTTCCACCAGGGAATGCATGATGGCAAGATTGAGGAGATTCTCGAAGTACTCCTTCCAGCGGCCGATAATGTCCCCAGTCGAGGTCAGCAGCCTCCCACCCCCACTGTAAACAGTATTGGCGAAGCACTGCTTCCCCCTCCCGAGGCACCGGACGTTTTGCCAGAATCGCTTCGAGGCCATCCGGTAGTCCTTTTCCATGGCCTCACCGAACACCTCCCAGGCCCAGGTTTTTGCCTCTGCCACATCCCGGGCCGCAGCACGCTTAGCCTCACAGTACCTGTTAGCCGCCTCAGGAGTCCCACAAGTCAACCACACCCGATAGGACTCCTTCTTCAGCTTGACAACGTCCCTTATTGCCGGTGTCTACCACCGAGTTCGGGGATTGCCGCCGCGACAGACACCACAGACTTTATGGCCACACCTACAGGCAGCAGCATCGACAACAGATGCGGAGAACGTGGTCCACTCGGACTCTAGGTCTCCAACATCCCCCGGAATCTGGTCAAAGCTCTCCATGAGGTAGGAGTTGAATACATCGCTGGCCAAGGGCTCTGCCAGATGTTCCCAGCACACCCTCACTATGCGCTTGGGCCTTCAAGTCTGTCCAGCTTTCTCCTCTTCCAGTGGATCCAACTCACCACCAGGTGGTGATCAATGGACAGCTCAGCCCCTCTCTTCATCTGAGTGTCCAAAATATGCGGCTGAAGGTCTGACGATACGACAACAAAGTCGATCATCGACCTCCTGCCTAGGGTGTCCTGGTGCCAAGTGCACTGATGGATACCCTTATGCTTGAACATGGTGTTCACTATGGACAATCTGTGACTAGCACAGAAGTCCAATAACGAAACACCACTTGGATTCAGATGGGGGAGGCCATTCCTCCCGATCACGGCTCTCCAGGTGTCACTGTCATTTCCCACGTGGGCGTTGAAGTCCCCCAGCAGAATAATGGAGTCCCCGGGAGGGGCACTATCCAGCACCCCCAACAGGGATGCCAAAAAGGCCGGGTACATACCATGTCACGTCACGTGCCTCGTTTGTGTAGTCCTCATGAGAGTGTCTTGAACTGCTCTTTGTCTGATCTATCACCTAGAACCTGTTTGCCATGGGAGACCCTAGTAGGGGCATTTAAGCCCCAGACAACATAGCCTCTAGGATCATTCGGGCACTCAAACCCCTCCACCACGTTAAGGTGGCGGTTCAAGGAGGGGTTCAACCTATATGCCATTGAATACACTATAAAGTTGTTTTTTTTTATAATAAATGTTCACTCATTTTGAATTTGATGCTTGCAACATGTTCCAAAAAAGCTGGGACAGGGGCATATTTACCACTGTGTTTTATCACCTTTCCTTTAACAACAGTCAATAAGCGTTTGTGAACTCAGGACACTAATTGTTGAAGCTTTGTCAGTAGAATTCTTTCACTTTCTTGGTTGATGTACAACTTCAATTGCTCAACAGTCCATGGTCTCTGTTGTCGTATTTTACGCTTAATAATACTCCACACATTTTCATTGGGAGACAGGCCTGGACTGCAGGCAGGCCAGTCTGTTACCTGCAGTGTTTCACTACGCTGTTGTAACACATGCAGAATGTGGCTTAGAATTGTCTTGCTGAAATAAGCAGGGGATGGATTGGTTGACAGCATATGTTGCTCCAAAACCTGTATGTACCTTTCAGCATTAATGGTGCCTTCACAGATATGCAAAGAATCCATGCAATGGGAACTAACACATTCCGATACCATCACAGATGCTGGCTTTACACTTTGCGCTGATAACAATTTAGATAGTCCTTTTCCTCTTTGGCCCGGAGTACACGACATCCATGATTTCAAAAACAATTTGAAATGTGCACTCCTCAGACCACAGCAAACTTTTCCACTTTGCATCAGCCCATCTCAGACAAGCTCGGGCCCAGAGAAGCCGGAGGTGTTACTGGGTGTTGTTGATATGTGGCTTTTGCCTCAGGGTAGAGTTTTAAATTTCACTTGTAGATGTAGCAACAAACTGTGTTAACTGATGATGGTTTTCTAAAGTGTTCTTGAGCCAATGTGGTAATACCCAATACAGATGTCGGTTTTTAATGCAGTGTCTCGTGAGGGATCAAAGGTCACGGGCATTCAATATTGGTTTTTGTGCTTGCTCCTTATGTGCAGAGATTTCTCCAGATTTTCTGAATTTTGTTTTGAAGACTTTATAGAATTTTTTGAACATTTTACATGCAAGAGAAGACATTTACAATCCCACAGGGTGTCCCAGAAAGAGAAACACAAACAAGAAAACATAACAATAGGTATTGGCAGCAGGATGAGTTTGCTTCAGTTTGAGGCATACAGTAAAGTAAAAGGTATTCTGTGACTTTTGACATGAACTAAGCAAAGACAGGCTCACCAACTAAAATATGTAAGGGGCACTTCTGGTAACTGCTACTGAAAAATTATAGTCAATTAACCAGCGGCCATCCACGGTATTGGTGAACATAAGAGTACAAATAGGTTATATCTTTGGGTCAATTTTGTTATGACTACGAAAATGAGAATGTAAGAACAAACACAATGAATGGTCCCCAGGTATCAATAAATCTAATAGGATTTGTTTCTATTATATCTTAGTTTTACCAGTGGATTTAAGTACCACCTTAAGCCAGTCAGAGTATGATGGGGTTTTTCTAATTTCCAACTGCGGATGACAAGACTCCGTGCTTGAAATGAAGCAAATGCCATAAAGTTAGCCTGAGGTTCTGTTTCAGCAAAAATCTCATCTGGAACCCCCAAAATAGTTGGATTGGAATTGAGATCCTCTGAATATTTAGATGATATTATGGACTCTAGATGATGAAATTCCTGAATTCCTTGCAACTGTACATTAATAAACGTTTTTAAAATGTTGGCTCTCGCAGTTGTTAACAAAATGGTAAACCTCGACCCATCCTTGCTTGTGAATGTCTGAGCCTTTCAGATATGATCCTTGTATACACTATCGTGGCACTTAGTTGTTTCCAGTTAACCTGTCTACCTGTGGAATATTCCAAACAGGTGTTTTTTGAACATTTCTGAACTTTCTCAGTCTTTAATGCCCCTGTGCCAGCTTTTTTGGAATGTGTTTCAAGCAATAAATTAAAAATGAGTTAATAATTGCAAAAAAACAATAAAGTTTATCAGTTTGAACATGTCAATTGGATATGGGTTGAACAGCATTTGTGAATATTTGTATTCTGTTTTTAATGTATGTTTTCCACAACATCTCAACTTATTGAAATTGGGGTTGTAATGTTTAAAAAAAGATAAATAATTCAGATGCAACACATTTACATAGATTCCAAATCAGACCAAAAATTTTCTATACCGTCTACAAATGTATGAAGGAACTTAAATTATTAACATTTAGAACATTTCTCTCCTAGATGAGGGCACTAAGGCATCAATCATTTACTTAGCTTTAACATTGAAAGTATTCCTGAATCAGTGCTTCTGTGTTCTTTTTTGTCTCTGCTCTGTTCTTTCAAATCCCCAGTCGGTCGTGGCGACCGACTGGGGATTTGTGTGAACGGCCATCTGCCACAGATGGCCGTTCACACTGAGCCTGGTTCTGCTGGAGGTTTCTTCATGCCAAAAGGGAGTTTTCCTCTCTACTGTCGCTACATGCATGCTCAGTATGAGGGATCGCTGCAAAGTCAATGCAAGCTACTATCTACTGTCGCTACATGCTCATCCAGGAGGAGTGAATGCTGCAATCAATGACTCGATGCAATCTGCTGGGTTTCCTTAGATAATTTCACTGCATTATTGAATAATCTTGTGCCCAGCCATGGGATGAAACATGGACTGATATGTACAACAAATAAAGACACTGGTAAAAAAAACTCTGAATGTTTTTGCCTGATATCTATGTTTTGACCTCACTTCTGAGCCCTGGTTTTCCTGCCTTGCCTTACTCTTGCTGGACCTCTGCCGAATTTCTGATTTCTAAACAACAACCTATTTTCTGTGCCCTGACCTCTGAGTATTGCCTAACCCCTGAACTCATAAGTCTGCCTCTGCCTTCTTGTGTTTGACTCCTGCCTGTCTTCCGGTTTTTTAATTGTTCTCTGAAGATCTGTTACTGCTGCAGCAATTCTCTCTCCCCTGCTTCGTTACTACCTGTTGTGACATCATCACAGTCACTGCCGCTTTCCTTTAGAGATTAAAGGAATAAACAAAGTCAAGTTCCTGAGCCCGATCCTAAACAGGTTTATTGGCTTTGAGTCTTTCTGAGAACCTTGACTCTGCAACGGCAACTAACCTGTTTTCACCCCTTACAAAGTTTCCAGAATCTCGCCAGTTTATCTGTTGGAATAAATATTTTAAACGCTCTCAGTGTCTGCCTGAAATTTCGGGCTCTATTCTGTTCATTACAACTTAAAGGTGAACCTCTGCCCCATCTGGAGATCTCTAGCAGGTTTCCTTTTGGAATTAGCCTATATTTAGTTCCATACAGTGTTGTGCCAGTTAATCCTGAACAATAACTGGTTCTAAATTGAGTCCAGACAAGTTAAAAGGAATAATTCATGTTCAAAGTTCAGCAATTAACCATTTTAAACTAAGTTCACAGTTCTAACCTGATCATGTTTTGTCTAAAAGTTCAAAATTATATATTTTAGTCTTTGCGTCATTCACAAAGTTATTCTTGGATTATGCCATTGCCTATTATTCATCCTGTTCTCCCCTGTTGTTTTTAAACTGTATTATGATGGCGCTGAGTTTGCAAAACAGCTGCTGCCATTAATATATTTTCATAGTTTCATCAATACAGTAATATTTTGCCCTCTTATTGCCATCAAGTCAGTGCAGATGGCAGGAGATTTTTTCTTTGTCCTTTAAAATATTATTGTACAGTAAAATACTGAATAACTGCCAAATACTGGAAGTTGAAGTTGACTTGGACAAAAGCACTCAGTAAAAATAAATTCAGGTCTCCTATCCATAATTTTGGTAATTTAAGAGTCAAACGAAGACAGTCTTCCTCTTCAATATAAATCTTTAATCTAGCCCGATTGAATCCTCGGTCAAATAGAACAAATTGCATCTCTGTTGTTTTTTCAGTTACTTTCCTGTAGGATGGTCGGAGATAAGAGTTTAAAGCTGTTTTGGCATCTCGTCGATGCTCTGTCTTCCACCCATAAATAACAAAAACACTTAGGCAGCAAAAAACCCTTCAGTGTAATCGGATATTTTTACAGCTTTGAGCATTAGTCTTCAATTAGTGTTAGAGTTAGTCTTCAAGATCCTTAAATATCAAGCAAAACCGAAGTCAGCATGGTCAAGTTTAAAGGGGACATGTCATGTTTTTAAGTCTTTCCTTTTCACTCTTAAATCATTCAGTTGTAGTCTATATAAAGTGGAACTGCAATGCTTTGGTCTGAATTCCTTGTTAATGTTCTCAGGGGGTAAAAGATGCACCGCAGACTCCTCTTTTACCCCCTGAGAGCAACTTGTTTTGGTGCCATCTCTTTAAATGTTCTTGAGGGACTTCACACCCTGCCCCCTCGAGGTCAAAGAGCAATGCACTTTCACCCATTCCACCATTTTTGTACTTTGATAACAATTGTCTAGTGCCGCAGAAAAAAGACAAAAACAGTAAAAACAATGCAAAACTGTTCAATGTAATAATAATATTCAAAACATGCAGTACGGTCATGTCCTCAAAGCGCTAAAAACAGCACACAGCACTAACAAAAGCAGAAGGAATGATGCTACTGCTATCAGAACAATGGACAGGACCTCATATTAACACAATAAATTCATGTCTAAAATAAACCTTGTTGTCATTTTAGTGTTATTTGCAGCTTACAGCTTTGCTGTGTCCATCGTTTCCAGAGACAGAAGGAAATAAACCCTAAATCAGATGAAGTCTTTCAGCAAATCCTTCTTGATACTAGTGGAGGTTGATGAAGAACTCATCCTTGAAATGGAGAACTGGGAATTTCCTCACTGATGTGGGAACATTTCCATGAAAAATAAAATTTAACCAGGCACTTCTAAGAGGTTCTGATGCTTGGGGACGGTGTTATGAATTGTGTGGGTTGATACACCACCAAACCAAATGTATCCTCTTTCACGGTAGGCATACTTGAGCTTGGACTACAAAATCGTAGCAAGAAATAAATATGGTGGATACACGAAATTGATCAGATGGAAGTCCATGACCTTGTTTCGCTGTTCCACAGCAAATACTGTGACGTAATAGTTGGAAAAACAAGACAGATGATAGAGAAAACTAAATGGACTGAAAAATATAACCCAAACAGAATATAAAGATATTTCTACAACACCTGGAGAGACGAAATTGAACTTTTCTGCACTCCTACATACTCCAGGTACACAAAAAAATGTATTTAAAGGATAGAAAAGTGGATTTTGCATGATATGTCCCCTTTAAAGAAAAGGGAGATGTGTTGGCCTAAATGAACTAAATAGTTCCTCAAAAGCTGAACTGCTTCTCTGTTGCCTGCATGTGCACACAGACACTCAGCAGACAATGAGAGGGTGTCTCTTGGGATACTGCTAAAATATCCAAAGTTTGCACCTAAAAAACATAATGTTGTTCACCCCTAAAATGGGCCACAGTTAAAGATGTCAAAAAGAGCTTAGTTCCCTTGACATCCCTCACATAAAAACAGCATTGTTCAGTTCAAAAAAGTTCTCAAAAAGATCTAAAAAATGTGAGGTCCACTCATTAGTACCCATTCATGCACAACACTGTCACCATCCATCTGACCAGCTTCCCTGTCCCTGTAGAAGAAAAAATATCCCCAAAGCATGATGCTGCCACAACCATGTTTTAAAGTGGGGATAGCGTGTTCAGGGCGATGTGCAGTGTTAGTTAAGTTTGGTCAGTTTAGAGTATGTTCTTCCATACTTTGTTGTATCTCTTACTTGGCTTGTGGCAAACTGCAAACATTTATATGGAAACTTTCTACTGTTCTTGGATTTTCTTAAGCAATGGTGTTCTTTATGACACTGTCCATAAATGCTGGATTTAATGAGTGCATGACTAATAGCTGTCCTGTTAACACCTGGGCAGTGTATCTCTGCAGCTCCTCCAGAATTGAGCCTGAGTACCTACCACTGAGCAAAGGTGTCAGAATACGGGTGCATGCATGTATGTATGTCTATCAAATAAAGTCACAATAAAATACAGTGAAGTTTGTTGACAAAATGAAAAAGGTTTAAAGCAGTGATGTCCAAAACTCAGTCCTCAATGGCCAATTTCCTGCATGTCTGAGCTGTTGTCGTGGTTCAGCACAACTGAACTTAATGAGCGCCTAATTAGTAGGCCTTTGCATATGTTGGGACCCACAGCTATGGATTTCAACATTAAACTCCGGTACGAACTCTTCTGGAACTTTTCAAAATAAAGTGCATTAATCTTCTTCCGGCACAGCTAGGAAACGGGATAACTGCGGACTTCCTGTGACGCCACTACCCAAATAAAAGCACAGCTGTTTCTACATCCGCTCTCTTCCACACCGGTGTTCATCGGGATAGGAGGGGGACACAGCGCTACTGTCTTTTGCTGGCAAAAAGACATAAACTCTTCAAACTGGATCCAAGAGTGTCATGTGATCATCGATCATATGCAAAGATAAGTACGAATGAAATACTGTCTGTGTCAAGTTGGCGTTGACAGAGTGGAGACATTGGCTGGAGGGGACTAAGGAGCCGTTTATGGTGTGGACTGACCATAAGAACTTGGAGTACCTGAAATCAGCAAAATGGCTAAACCCCAGACAGGCTAGGCGGGCTTTGTTTTTGGGTCGTTTTAATTTCTCCCTATCTTACAGGCCAGGGAGTAGTAATGGCAAACCTGACGCCCTGTCCCGGATTCAAGAGCGTGAATAATCTCAGTCTGCGGGTGAAGAGGAGTTTATCCTTCCTGAAACCATCAGGTTGTCTGTGTCCCGAGTGGAGGTAGAAATGGAGGTCCAGGAAGCCATTAGAGATCTGCCTATCCCACCATCTTGTCGACCTGACCACTGTTTTGTTCCTGAACGCCTTGTGCCTAAGGTACTGGAGTCTTGTCATTGCTCTCGTTTAGATTGTCATCCAGGAATCAACAGAACCATTCAGACAGCTCGAACTCAGTTTTGGTGGCTATCGCTGGTCAAGGATGTCAAAGACTTTGTTGCTGAATGCACTCAATGTTGTCGAGCCAAGCCTTCTCGTCGCCACCCTGCAAGGTTGTTGCACCCTTTGCCAATTCCCCCTCGCCCATGGTCACATATTGCGATGGATTTTGTGACAGGTCTACCGGTTTCTAATGGTCACTTTGTAGTACTAACCATTATTGACAGATTTTCAAAAATGGTTCATCTGGTGCCCTTGGAGAAGCTTCCATCTGCTAAGGAGATGGGTGAGATATTGACACGAGACGTTTTCAGGCTCCATGGAATTCCAAATGACATTGTTTCTGATAGAGGACCCCAATTTGTGTCACGTTTCTGGAAGGAGTTTTGTTCGTTGTTGGGAATTTTTGTTAGTCTTTCCTCAGGGTTTCATCCTCAGTCTGATGGCCAAACCAAGAGAGCCAACCAAGAAGCTGAAACCAAACTTCGTATATTATGTGAGTCTGACCCGAGCAAGTGGTCACACAATTTGCCCTGGGTTGAAGACGCCATGAACTCTATGCAATCAAGTGCCACTGGTTTGTCTCCTTTTCATGTTGTGTTTGGTTTCCAGCCACCCAAGCGGCTGCCCTAAGGTGCCAAAGAATATGGAGAAAGGCCAGGAGCTCGATGATCAGAATGTCACTGGTTCAGTCAAGAACGGCCAACCGGTTACAGATTCCTGCCCCTAAGTACCAGGTGGGGCAGAAAGTTTGGCTCTCCGCCAAGGACCTTCCATTATGGGTAGAATCCCGAAAATTGGCACCCCGATTTGTTGGACCTTTCCCAATCTCCAAGATCATCAACCCTGTCGCTGTACGACTGAGATTCCCCAACTCCATGACTTGGACTTGGACTTGGATTCCTACGAGGTGTGAGTAGATATCCAGCGTTCCTTCCTGTCTGATCATTGTTCTTGACCTTGCCTTGCCTTTTGGATTTATGCCTCTGCCTGCTCCCTGTTGGACTATTTGGATTTTGGTTGTCGACCTTGTTTCCTGCATCTGGTTTATGCCTCTGCCTGCCCCTTGCCTGATGCCTCTTGTTCCGATCGTTGACCCTGTTTCTGTCCTTGGATTATTGAGCCAGCCTAGCCCTCGGATTATTCAGCCTGGAGTCACTTCTTACCTGTGCTGTGGAGATCACCGCCTGCTGCCCACTGAGGTTTCCCCTCTGGGTTTCAAGTTCCACTCAAGACAAAAGCAGGTTAGTGGCTTTTCTGATCCCTGCAAAATCTGGAGAGACTACAAGTCACTAATCCCTCGTTTTCCTATGGCTGAATAAACCTTTTAAACTTTCAGTATTGTGTCTGGCTGAATCTTGGGTCTGCCTTTTTCTGATTCATAGCACTTACATACACTACTGAAATACTCTCATACACACTACTGAAATACTCTCATACACACTACTGAAATGTTTTTACACGCACTACTGAAATACTCTCATACACACTACTGAAATGTTTTTACACGCACTACTGAAATACTCTCATACACACTACTGAAATATTTTTACACACACTACTGAAATACTCTTACATACACTACTGAAATACTCTTACACACACTACTGAAATACTCTTACATACACTACTGAAATGCTCTCATACACACTACTGAAATGCTCTTGCACACACTACTGAAACATTGTTACGCACACTACTAAAATACTCTAACATACACTACTGAAATATTCTCATACACACTACTGAAAAGTTTTTACACGCGCTACTGAAATGCTCTTACACACTACTGAAACACTCTCATACACACTGCTGAAATATTCTCATACACACTACTGAAATGTTTTCGAATTATTTCAGTAGAAACGGTAGGCGTTTTAGAAGAAACGGAAGTTGTTTCCTTCTAAGGCGGCATTTGTGGGCTGATTACGTCACAACGATGTGACGAAGGCTGTTAAAATTCAAAGGCTCCTCCAGAGGGAGCCAACAAATGTGTCCTTTTTCCCAGATGTGAAGGATGGGTCCAGTGTATACTTTGTGAAATGGAAGTAGTAATGACAATACATATAATTTATATTAGAGATGTCTTCCCCCTTGGGATTCGACTGGTCGTGGAGTGGAGGCCTGAGGAGGTAAGGAAATCAAGAGGAGTTAGGAAGCCAGATGGTGGAGATGGGGAGGAGGAGGGTCGCAGCTCAGTTTAAAGAGCGAGGTAATCCGTGAGTGAAGATATTTAAAGCGGAGCCTTGGACGGTGATTGGCTGAAGAAGAAATGCGGATTTGAAGCTGATTGGCTATAGCAGGGACCCATGGTGGAGTCATTGGACGGCGCACAGGAGGGGGTGAGTCTTCCAGATTGAATTTTCATCAAAACTCTATGAAATGTAATTTGTGGAAAATTCTAGAAAAAATAAAATGTACACAGGCATGCAATGAAAAATAGTAAATACAGCATTTAAAATACTAAAATAAAACATTTAACCTGGTTAAATAAAGATTAAATAAAATTGTAAAATACAAGAATTTTAATTTCATATACATTAAATTATAAGTGGAGTTTATGGAGGGTACACAGAATCGGAATTTCTGGACATTTTAGCATTCAAAAAATATTTATTTTCCAGATTCTGTTAACATTATTCTAAAATTTACAATATCCTTTGTAAAAACCTGAGCTTTAGAGTTATACATTTTATTTATTCATTCCATTGTTCCTTAAATTGCACTGGATCCATAAGCATAAAAAGTTGAAATTATTATTTTACATTTATTTTTTTACCAACTTGCATCTGTCCAGAATTGTTGCTTTACGTCAGGATATGTTGAAATGATTTGCAGTCATGTGTTATGTAATACAGGCTGTGGCCAACTGAAGGCGCTGATGGATTAATAAAATGATGGCGTAAATGGCTGCTATCCCAACAGCGTGTGTGTCTGGCTTTCTTACAAAAAGATCACATCAGAACATGGTGTCAGAAGTTAAACGAATAAGCTAACAACAACAAAACAATAATGGAAGGACTAAAGCCACCATCCGGACTTGAGCTTCTGCAAGGGAACCTGTCAGAAAATTTGTGGAGATTTTGACAAATGTTTGGGCTATACATGGAAGCAACTGTATGGAGGATCAATCCTACCATAATTAGGAATATATACAGAAATAAATAAATGCTCAATAAATAAAAACGCATACTATTAATACACAAAAAAATGCAGTAAATAAACAATTGTAAACAAATTAAATTATTCAATGAGACATAAATGTATATATATAATTCAATTAATTTCTTTATTTATTCACCTTTGTAATAATTACCTTATTTATTTATTATCCATCACAATTTTCAACTTTATTTACTAATGACGTATTTTTAAATTTATTTATTTATGTGATCTCTTAAGGGAAGCTGCTAATAGACTGGAGGACATCCAGTTGTGATGGCAAGGCAACGACCTCAGCTCCCGGTGTACGGCCATTGCGGCTGGGTGTCCTCCAGCCTATTAGCAGTTTCCCTTAAGGGGTCTGAAGCTCCATACAGCGAGCCAAGCACACGGCCCCACTCCAAGCACCCGTGGCGCATCCCATTCCCCACCACACAGTGCACCGCAATGGCAAGACAACAACCTCAGCTTCCCGGTGTCCGACCTCCGACGGTGTCCGAATGGTTTCAGACCTCCTAAGGGAAGCTGCTTGTAGACTGGAGGAATTAGTTAAGAATTAGTTAAGAGTTAAGAGTTAAGAGTTAAGAGTCTGTTAAGAGGTTGGACATCGAACGTCTGTCTTCCGAGTTCGCCATTGCTATATGCTTTTAGGTGGGGAAAAGCCATGCAGGTTCGAGCTATGCAGGCTAAAGCTAACCAGGCAAGACTGAAGACATATCATATCACATAAACATAGAACATGTTTTTAGTAAAAAGTGTATTTCTTAGTATGAAAAAAACTGATAATCAGTTCTGAAACAGTTAATAATTAATGCCAACATAACCTAAAATGTCACAAATTTCCAGCGAAAAATATTCTGTTTCATTTTCTGGTACTTGTGGTTATTCACCACATACCTACTAAACGCTTTTTATTTCCATTCACAAACAGATACCAGGTTGCGAGAAATCCCAGAGTGCAAGGCCGATATCAGGCAGCGGTTAGTGAGGAAGTCCCCGTCTAGCCGCACGGTTAGCTTAGTAGCCAGTCCTGCCTATAAGCCTGAAAACTGAAAAAAACATTTATAAGTTGGCTTATTCTTGATGAACTGACTGCACAGATCAAGTTTTAATGTCTACGTTTTTGCTTAAAAACATCTTAAAACTACTTTTTGGGACAAATTAATGGTATAAAAATGTATAGGAACCTCTGCCATTACAGAAGCAGCTGGTGCCATGCCTTGCTGCACACAACTCTGCCCCTTCAACAAATCCCGGGGAAAGCTGAAAAGACCTACTCAAGAGTGGACGGCTTGGTAGTTCAGGGGGGTCCTGGGGATCTTGTCTGCCACCTTGCGCTATGGGGTGTGGGGTTGGGATTGGTGGGGGGAGCTGGTGGTGGTGGAGCTGTGGTGTTGGATTGTGGCTCTGATGATTTGGGGGGGGGGGTCTCTAAGTGCCGATATACAAGAATGTGAATGTGGATTTAGGCCTAATGTGTGGTGTGTTTCTGTGAGTGTAGGTATGCATGTGTGCAGTTACATGTACATATGTGGAGGTACATGTTTGTTTGTATGTGTACATGTGTATATGTATGTATGTGTGTATATATATATATATGTATGTGTGTATGTGTATGTATGCGTGTGGGTATTTATGCATGTGTCTATATGCATGTATGTATGTGTATGTGTATGTATGTATATATGTGTAGATATATATATGTGTATATGTGTGTATATGTATATATATAGATAATTGTGTATATATATTTATTTATTAGTTTTTGGTTTGTGAATTCTGGATCAAAAACATAGATGTTAATTAGGAAGGTTACTCAGTTAATTTAAGTGCAATTAGAGGGAGAAGGGGTATTAAAAATAAGTTTTACTTCTTCATACCCCTTTTCAGACAATTTATATTAATTAATAATCAATGTCAGATCTCAGGTTAAATATACTGACAAGTTTGCTTGTTGGAATATGTTTATTTTATGTTTATTTTACTGGTTGCTATTTGTGTTTAAGTTAATTTAATTTATTTGGAACTGGAAATTTAATTTAATGTTTACCAAACACTTTTTTGTATGGTATTTGGATATTTGTTCGTTTGTTATAAGCATTTCTGAAATTGATTTATTTACCGAAATCATTGTCTGAAATAAATAAAATAAAAAAAAAATAAAAATAAAAAAGCCCCGGGAAAATGAAATTACCCGGGTAAATTTGTCTTAAAACACAACCTGGGCTTTCAGAAGCCTGGGGCTTTTCCAAAGCCTGGGGCTCAACGAGCAATGGAAAAAGGGTTTACCCTTTCCCTTAGTTTACAGCACTAGTTTGCACAAATTACTTCACCACGGACTACTTTGAGAACTTACATCAGTACATGTCAGGATTTGCAGCAAGACTTCATATCTGCAAATTATTGTTGTACGTAATAAGTTCAGTTTTCGTTTTGGGCTCCTCCTCATGCTCATTCTGAAAGGAGCTTTAAAAAAGGGGAAACTGAGGAGGTTAAATCTCATTATCTGAGAATGATTTTGTGTGAAAAATGTAATTAACATGTTTTGTATAGCCCATAGGCCTATCCCAAATATTTAAAAACATCAAGCGCGACTTTGGTCCTGCCCATAGATGACAGTTGAGCAGGCCAGGCCAGCGGGTGCCGGGGTCCTCGGTGACAGGAGTCACATGAACCCTCTTTTCATGAATCAGTTCAGAAATTCAAGTCCAGAAACCAACAATGCATGACCAGCTTTATAGCACAGTAGGTTATAGCACATACGTGTCAACACTATAATGCACAGTTCCGACATCGCTTATAGATATATGTTGAGGGAGAGTACATATTAATATGTATCATGTCATCAGCAATTTTCTTACCTTTAATTAGAGCCATCATCTATAAAAAAAAATCACATAAGGAATAGAGGCGCTGTGACAAATGCATTCTCATCATACAACAGAATAGCTTGGTCTTGTTGACATGACTAAATGCATAGCAATGGCGCCTGCGTGCGCCCGTCACTATCTATAGCGGCAAATAAGAGAAGTCCATTCCATTAATACACTGCTCAAAAAAATAAAGGGAACACTTAAACAACATAATATAACTCCAAGTAAATCAAACTTCTGTGAAATCAAACTGTCCACTTAGGAAGCAACACTGATTGACAATCAATTTCACAGCTGTTGTCCAAATGGAAAAGACAACAGGGGGAAATATTTGGCGATTAGCAAGACTCACTCAATAAAGGAGTGGTTCTGCAGGTGGGGACCACAGACCACTTCTCAGTACCTATGCTTTCTGGCTGATGTTTTGGTCACTTTTGAATGTTGGTGGTGCTTTCACACTCGTGGTCGCATGAGACGGACTCTACAACCCACACAAGTGGCTCAGGTAGTGCAGCTCATCCAGGATGGCACATCAATGCGAGCTGTGGCAAGAAGGTTTGCTGTGTCTGTCAGCGTATTGTCCAGAACCTGGAGGCGCTACCAGGAGACAGGCCAGTACACCAGGAGACGTGGAGGAGGCCGTAGGAGGGCAACAACCCAGCAGCAGGACCGCTACCTCCGCCTTTGTGCAAGGAGGAACAGGAGGAGCCCTGCCAGAGCCCTGCAAAATGACCTCCAGCAGGCCACAAATGTGCATGTGTCTGCACAAACGGTTAGAAACTGACTCCATGAGGATGATATGAGGGCCCGACGTTCACAAATGGGGGTTGTGTTTACAGACCAACACCATGCAGGACGCTTGGCATTTGCCAGGGAACACCAGGATTGGCTAATTCGCCACTGGCGCCCTGTGCTCTTCACAGATGAAAGCAGGTTCACACTGAGCACATGTGACAGACGTGACAGAGTCTGGAGACACCGTGGAGAGAGATCTGCTGCCTGCAATATCTTTCAGCATGACCGGTTTGGCAGTGGGTCAGTAATGGTGTGGGGTGGCATTTCTTTGGAGGGCTGCATGGCCCTCCATGAGCTCGCCAGAGGTAGCCTGACTGCCATTAGGTACCGAGATGAGATCCTTAGACCCCTTGTGAGACCATATGCTGGTGCGGTTGGCCCTGGGTTCCTCCTAATGCAGGACAATGCTAGACCTCATGTGGCTGGAGTGTGTCAGCAGTTCCTGCAAGATGAAGACATTGAAGCTATGGACTGGTCCGCCCGTTCCCCAGACCTGAATCTGATTGAGCACATCTGGGATATCATGTCTCGCTCCATCCACCAACGTCACGTTGCACCACAGACTGTCCAGGAGTTGGTGGATGCTTTAGTCCAGGTCTGGGAGGAGATCCCTCAGGAGACGTGTCATCAGGAGCATGCCCAGGCGTTGTAGGGAGGTCATACAGACACGTGGAGGCCACACACAATACTGAGCCTCATTTTGACTTGTTTTAAGGACATTACATAAAAGTTGGATCAGCCTGTAGTGTGTTTTTCTACTTTAATTTTGTGTGTGACTCCAAATCCACACCTCCATTGGTTAATAAATTTGATTTCCATTAATGATTTTTGTGTGATTTTGTTGTCAGCACATTCAACTTAATACAGAACAAAGCATTCAATGAGAATATTTCATTCATTCAGATCTAGGATGTATTATTTCAGTGTTCCCTTTATTTTTTTGAGCAGCGTATATATCAATGGTGTGGGGATGGCCTGGGGGTCTCTGGTGGCATTATGGTGGAGGGCCTGGTGGGGTGGATGCACCCCTTTGTGGGTGGTTTTTGCGTGGATGCTCAGACCATGTCCTGCAGTGGTGGGTTCCCATTGGGTGCCTTATGGCTCCCAGGAAGTGTTGGACCAACTGTGACACGCATGGGCTAAGCTTGACTCTGGTCAGAATCCCTCCATCCTGACCCCCTACATGGTTTTAAATGTGAGAAAATGAAGGGAACACTATGACCATCACTGCTCCCAAGAAAAACAATAAGTTAACATTCCTGCTATCCTTTTCACAGGTTTTCATATTCTTGTAAATAGTCTGTTTTTGCACAGTTACATTGAAGAACAGTTGGTACAGTTTATAAATTGTTTTATTTTCTTGTACATTTCTTAGAAACTGCATCTACTATTTTCCACAACTGTATAGTTGTATTGCAGTGTATATTAAAACTTACTGTACAGGGTCTGATCAATATATATTTTTTTATTACCAGTGCTTAATTCTACATGTATCTGTGTAATTCAATTTGCCTGTCAGTTGCCTGCTGATTAACTTGACTTTGAAATATATAAATAAGGATAATTCTATTTATCCTGAGAATGTAATTATTCCATGATTGTACATCACTGTCTGGTTTTATTTACTTATTAAAGGATCAACTGACCATCTGCGTATGGTATTTAAATACTCCGAGTGCATCTAAATGATCAGACAGCAAAGATGCCTTAAGTTTCCCTTTCAGTTTGAAGTGTCCGACCTTCTCAAGTGACTCAACCATCTATATAGCATAGCATCAGATTATTATGACGGGGTCACTCCTGTGATGCTTGGCTGGCAGTGGTGTTGATTCTGTAGCAGTGTTGCATATATGAGGAGAGTTGTGATACTCATGTGGCATCTAATGCTAGTGTCAGATGTGTAGGATGGAGATGTGAGAGCGTTATTGTTTTATGGCATTATGTCTTCCTACAGCATTAAAATGAAAGGCTAATATGCAAACGTGTGACAGAGGTGTTAGCAAAATAACCCATTTATATAACACAAATGAAAAATTCTGTCCTTGTTTGGATGTAACAGAGAAATTTGGGGGGATAAATATGATGGTATAAGCAGTAGCACTTTGATATTGTTGGCAACTTTGATTTCATTTTGGATATTGTGAAAATAAATCCCAGTCTGCCAGCACTGGGAGTCTCTCAAGTGCAATTACTCTGTTTACTCTATTTGGAAAAGGAGGGAAATTACATTTGAAAGCACTCCTTGGGGTCATGGATTTGTTGCTGTGGATAAACCCAATGTTTACCAAGGTATTTTAAGGAAACAAGAAGCCACGTCATGCATCACCAAGTGTCTTAACGGCTGCACAAAGGCCCTATTTTTTGCTCGGCTGCAGTAAATGCTCACCTAATCTTCTGGAGAGGCTCCTGTGACGAACCACCGCCATCTGAGACTGTGTGAGGCACTGCAGCCCCTACAGCACTGTCCAAACAAACAAACAATCCAAATTATTCTCTGCATTTCCTGAACTACTCCAAATGGCTGCATGCCCAGGTTATGGATGGGTGCTTTGTCTGAAGCTGCAGTGCGGTCATCTGGGTGTGATTATTCATTATCCTGCACAACAGTCCCACTAACTGGCTGCTCTGCAGAGGCGGCATTATGCTTTTCTAAAACAAGTGGGGTTTATTTTCAAGCCTCTGCTTTTCCTCCCGCTCCAGATTGCCCCGGGAGATTGGCTTTCTCTGCCTGTGAAACAGATACCATCTAAACCATTAGGACTCATTCACTGCCATGTGCCACTCTGTAGCTCAGGTTCCTGTGACCTCAGGGTCAAGCGGCTGAGAGCTCCCTGACCTCCAGCACTTCCTCCCAATATTAACAGGGTAGTTATGTAGTCAAAAGTCCTGATATAGAACATTGGTTCTTTTCGATAATTGCCAATCAGGCCGAGCACTGAGGAGAGCAGTGATCTTCACATGATGGTTGGGTCTTTATGTGGCTTACTGAGGGCATAATGACGGCAAACAGAGGAAACGTAGGCGTCTCTGGCTGAAATTATGCGGTCAAATGCCTGCTGGCTGTAATGCTTTCTTCTAACTCAGCTAGACGTGAAACAAACCCAGTTGTGCACTTATTGTATTGATATTAAATCAACTGTTTGCAGTCCATCATATACCTACAACCATCTTCTACATCATGGATTCTGTTCCAAATTACTGACTGAAACTATGGTTGCGGTAAACTAACTGATCTGAAACCAGACACCGAAGGAGTTGATGATTTCATAGCAAGTTTTTGATTGAAAAACTAATATCTTATGGATTTGATGATCTGGCTATCACATGGTTTAAAAGTTACTTCACTGGTAGGACTCAGACTGTTTTCTTCAATAACCGTTATTCAGACATTACAAGTGTGTCATGTGGAGTGCTGGAGGGTAGTAGTCTGGGTCCTTGATTATATAATATCTATATCAATGATTTACTTCTTGGGCTTAAAGCAGCTAAAATGGTTATGTATGCAGATGATCTGTCACTTTGGATGAGTTAAATGCTGTCTTACAATCAGAGCTGAACACGGCTGTTGAATGGATAAATACTTGGTCCTAACTATGCGATTAATTTGAATCCTTCCTTACATTTTAAAATACAGGATAATTCAATTAAACAGGTGTATGAAACTAAGCTTTTAGGATTAACTGTTGATAATAAATTATCGTGGTCGAAACACATACAAGGTATGTGTGCCAAAATGGGAAGCGCAGTTACTATAATAAAGAGATATGCACCTTTTTTTGACAAGCAAAACAACAAAAGTAATTGTCCAGGCTTCAATATGATCAAATTTTGATTACTAAGACGAAGGGAAGAGACAGATAGTTAATCAAGGCTCAAAAAAACAAGTGGAGCTTCCAGAATTCAGAAGATGCTGGCCAGGTAAACACTACCACGGTAGGCAAAACACTCAGGTGTAGAAAAGCCAGCGAACCACCCTCATATAGTTCTCCAGCTGATGAAGCAACGACGTACACCTGTCAAAACTCCGGTCTGCAGCTCCAGCACCTCTTAGGGGTGAAAGAACGTTAGTAGCAGGCAAGTTGAACAACAGACTGTGACATACAAAACAGAGCAGCATGAATGTTGCTTCATTGTGATTATTACACTAGCTCTATAGTAATGCTTCAAAAACTAAAGTGGCTTTTCGTTCATGAAAAACTTCTATACTCAGTGTTATGTTTGTTTAGGAAGGTTTCTGTCTCCGAAATTCCTTACAGCCTTTATCAAAATGTAATGTTTAGCCACGGCATTCATAATTATAAAACTAGACAAAAGTCATTGTAAATTCAAGACTGCTTAAAACTTTTATTCTTCAAAACGCTTGTCTGCATTCGGTAGATATAATATGGATTTAAAAAGGAGATGCCATGATTCTGCTCCAATATAAGGCAATGATTCTGAACATAGAACATAGAATTTTAATCTTTTCTGTAACTCTGAATATTGAGATGTTGTGAGCTATGTATTGTGCAATGGACATCCTGGTTTTATGTAAATTAACAGTACATTCTTTTTGTTTTGTTTTTTTATGTAATCTAATAGTGTATTTCTTTTATGGAATCCATGCAGCATAGCAGCAGCATTTGCTGTGGATAACGGAGATCCTAACAAATCAGCAAATAAGCAAATAAGTCCAAGCTTTCACCTTTCAAATATAGGCTAATATTACTTTACAGTTGGTCTTTGATTATTCTTTAGATAGTTTCTATAGTGAAACAGAGTTTTTTTCTCATATCGTTTTTCAACATTTTACAATATTTATAATTTTCTCTGGAATTATTTATTCATTATTAGTCTTTACATTTTGGAATAATTTATTATTGGGATTTATTTTCTCATCAAAACATATTTCACATCAATTTTATTTATATTTCTATTAGATCATATTTCTGATATTTTTTCTTTGTAATTCTGACTAATTTATACCTTTTATATTGTTTCTCAAATTTAGCTGTTTTACAGTTTTTGTGAATGCTACTTTTTGTACTATCATTTTATTAATTTTGCTTTGTTCATCTTATCACAGATATTAAAGTTTTTCTATATGTTCTTTTGGCCATTTGATTGAAAAGAATAGGGCAGGAAAAGGATATGTGGTTTTCAAAACCTCTGATAAATAAAATTTAATCCAAACAGTTTTCCTTCAGTCTAATTTAAAATAGTGTGTTTTAGGTTTGCTCCTAACACGCAGTGTTAACAGCAGTGAAACAGCAAACCTGTCGGCCTGCCGAAAACTTGTCCTCCCACAGACACACTATCAGTCCTTTAATCAGGAATATATGTCTGTGTGTTTATGGAGCTGAGACAGAGCATTGCAGCTGCTGGAGGCTCTTTAAAGACAGACAGCAGCCACACCATCCCAATTTCAAGCTTAATTAATAATATGCTGAAGCAGAGGGCCGGTGTGAGTTTTCAGGCACTGCCGGTGAAATGTTAAAGTGTTGCATGTTCAGTCGAAACACCAGACTTTTGTACACCTGCTGAAAAAGTCAGTTAGTTTCAGTATATGCAAAAGGAAAGTCTTGTATTACAATTATGTTGAAAACATTTCATTGCTATAATTAGTTAACAGTGTTCGATCAGTAAGTGACTGAATCAGGATGTTTGGATTTAGCAACTCCTAATGAGTGTCTTTGACAGAGTTCAGCACTTACTTTTAAAAACTAAATACTTTTAGTTACATGTTTCATCTCCCAAAAAGTAACTGAGTTACTCCACTATAAAAGTAACTAGTTATCAGGGAAAATAACTATTGAGTTACCTTTAGTAAGTTTAAATATGTCTTAGAATTTAGATTTTTTTCTTAGCAGGTTTCACAAGCAAGTTGCATAGAGTAGTTACACAGAACTTTTAATATTTATTCCACCTCAACAGACCACAACTGGTAGACATGATGTACTTCAAGTATTTTCAAGTCACCTCATCCTCGTCATCTCCAGACTCATCCTCCTCCCCAGGCTTTTTTTGTAGGCCTTGAAAGTTGATGTTATTTTGTGGGATATGCCATAAGATGAGTAAATGTTGTCAGGCTCAGTTAC